>NC_059106.1:73562035-74172035 GCF_020740685.1 Jaculus jaculus | reverse complement strand
AGTTTGAGGCCAGCATGGGTTACATGAACCCTTGTCTCAAAAAAAAATGTGGGGGGGGGGGCTGGGGAGCTATGAAGATGGCTCAGTGGTTAAAGGTGCTTTCTTATAAAGCTTGCTGGCCTGGGTGTGATTCCCCAGTACCCACATAAAGCCAGACACACAGTGGCACATGTATCTGGACTTTGTTTACAGCAACAAGAGGCCATGGCACAGCCATACTCCACACTCTATCGCTCCTCAAAAATAAATCAAAATACGAAAACAACATTGGGTGAGGATGTCGTGTGCTTGTCTAGCATGTGCAGGGCCCTGGGCTTGATACTGGAAAAAGTGGATAAGTGGCATGGGGAAAAGAAAGCAGGCTAGAGGGAATGAGAAGTGAGAAGAGGAACGCAGTTCTCAGCTGCACTCCAAAGAATTGAATGAAGTCAGGGTCAGCCTTGCAGATGTCTGAGGCAAGAGTGGCTGGAACAGTCAGTGCAAAGGTCCTCAGGCAAGAGTGTGCCTGGCAGGCCTGCGGAACGCCAGGGCCCATGGGGCTGGAGTACAATGATTAAGGGAGATGGAATTAGACAACGCAGAGAAATGGGACACCTCACAGGCCGCTGTAAGGACTCTGGCTCTACTTCACAGGGTTGAAGTAGGCTTGACACTTGAAGAAGCTGATAGGAAAATGTTGAACAGGGCTTCTAACATTAAGTGTTTGCTGTGATCACATATAAAACTCAGCAAGAGAGGTAGCCTGCGGGAAGCACGACGGGGCCGGGGGTTGCTGCGGAGGGGGCTGGGACTCAACCTCGGGTGTAGCCTGCAGCGGCTCAGCCTTCCTTGTGACCCTGTTGATAGGGTCTCACAGGTGACAGGGGACATTGAAGGAAAAGACTGCTGCCCCAAGGCCTGGAAGGAAAGGGGGGCACAGGGCTAACAGCTAAACAAACCTCGACGGGGCCAGCCATTTCTTACACTGAAAGCCTCTTCTCACACTTCAACAGTGGTGTAGGGGCCCCAGGGCTTGAGGAGGGCCATCACTGTGGTTGGCACAGCCGGGGATGTCATGTAGACAGGGCTACACAGCACATGAGCCGTTTAGCGTGTGCTCTGACATGCACACAGACACCTGCCCCACGGACAGCAGCCTGGAGGTTCCCCCCGCAACTTTCCCAAAGCGGCCGCCACACCTACCCAGCACGCCCTCAGATCTCCCTCCCGCTAGTAAGACTGCTGCCCGTCCTCTTCCACCCTCCACGTGTCTCCCCGAGAACAGGGCTCCTCCTCAGCCTTCCTCAAACCCGCAGCCTTCCTCAAACACTCCCGTCTCCGCTCTAGGCAGCTGAACAGTGCTGCCAGTCCAGGAACCCAGTGTGACTGGGAGTAACCTAGGGCTGCTATGCATCAGGCAGCCGCCTCCCATTGGCTGGGCCTCATGAGGAGATGTGGCAGCAGGGCCCCGCCCTCCACTGGCTGCCAGGAGGCCGGCACGGGGCCAAGTCTCACTAGCTGGTGGCACTCAAGGAACCCTGAGCAGCTTGCCCAGGTAAGGCAGGCTCTCCTGCCCACCCTCCCCCAACCCCCTGAGCCCTGAAGCCTGGATCAAAGGTTCCAACCTGGGCCTTTGCCAGGGGCTGGCAGGATTGGGGTGGGTGGGGGGCCTCGTGGGAAAGGAAGCTGTAGGGGTGCGGGAGCTACTGGAAGAGCTTTGAAGGCCGGAGACCAGGTATGGGCGCCCCTGGGGCAGGAAGGCGCCCACTTAAGCTTGGATGGGCTGGAGATGAAAGGGGTATGCCCCCCCAACCCCCTGAAGCAGGATGTCCTGGAGGGAACCAGAGCCCCGGCTTGGCCTGTCTTGTGTGTCTCCCTCTCTGATTGATCTATGACAACTGCCCACCCCCCCAAACCTTGCCCCACAGCCTGAGGCTGAATAACTTAGGCTTTGCATCATCCAAGACATGAAGAGATTAAGAATCTGCAGCCCCATTCCTAGTAATGCCCCCTACTCTGGCCCTACCAAGAACCACCCAGAAGAAATGCTAAATTGTATTTCTTGGCTACTGAGCCCTGCGTGCTTTACATATTAAAATCCTCATCATGGGAAAAAAAAAAAAAAAGCCTCATCATGGGCCTGGCATAGCAGTTAAGGCAGTTGCCTTCGAAGCCAAAGACCCAGGTTCAATTCCCTTGGACCCACATAAGCCGGATGCACAAGGTGGTGCATGTGTCTGGAGTTCGTTTACAGTGACTGAAGGCCCTAGCACGCCCATTCTCTTTCTCTCTCCCTCTCTCTTGCTCTCAAATAGATAAAATTTAAAAAAAAAAAAAAAAGCTGGGCATGGTAGTGCATGCCTTTAAAATCCTAGCACTTGGAAGGCAGAGGAAGGAGGACTGCCATGAGTTTGAGGCCACCCTTACACTATACAGTGAATTCCAGGTCAGCCTGGGTTGAGACCCTACCTTGAAAAACCAAAAATAGGGCTGGAGAGATGGCTTAGCGGTTAGGTGCTTGCCTGTGAAGCCTAAGGACCCCGGTTCAAGGCTTGGTTCCCCAGGTCCCACGTTAGCCAGATGCACAAGGGGGCGCACGCGTCTGGAGTTCGTTTGCAGAGGCTGGAAGCCCTGGCGCGCCCATTCTCTCTCTCCCCCTCTATCTGTCTTTCTCTCTGTGTCTGTCGCTCTCAAATAAATAAATAAAAAATTAAAAAAAAAAAAAGAAAAACCAAAAATAAATAAATTAATTAATTAAAATAAAATAAAATAATTAAAATCCTCATCATGACCCTGTGACAAGTTCCACATCTCCATTTTACTTAAAGTTCAAACATGGTAAGTAACCTGCTCAGGATTACACGGTTGTTAAATCAGTGAGAAGAGCGTTCAAACACCGACCGGCTGGCTGAAGAGCAATCTCTCTGTTGTTCTGAAGACCTGTCTCTGTTGCTATGGAAGTGGTGAGTGGGAGAAGTTAGGATTCTAACTTCACCAAGGAGAGTGAGTGGACCTCGAGGAACCAGAAGACCCCAGCTGAGGGAAAGGTACCAAGTCTAGCACTTTGGCCAGCCTGGGAATAAGCTGCCTAAGGGTCCCATTGCCTGTGTCTGAAGCAGTTGAGGTTCAACACCCTTGGCCTTTTACACTCTCCCTTCTTCCTCAACCACGGCCCCAGCCCAGCCCAGCCCCACCTGCCTGTGACAAGAGACCAAGGGGCAGACAGATATTCTACTCACCAGGGCATGAGGCGGCCCAGACGGGTCCAGGAGGATTTGCTGATGCAGAAGCCCACCAGAGGGTCAGTGAAGGCATCCCAGGCTCGGCCCACAAAAAGAATGATGGAGGCAAAAAAAGGGTCCACCTGACACAGGGAAGAGACGGAAGACATCACCACATCATTCACCTCAGCAAGGGCTCCCTCCCTGTGGCAGCCGGGCCTTTGAGACCCTATTCTGTTCCCACTTGGACCTTAAGCATCTTCATTATTTTTTTTTTTTTTGCCTTTAAAAAAAAATCCTTTTTTTTTTTTTTGTTTGTTTTGTGTTTTTCTTTTTTTGAGGTAGGGTCTTATTCTAGCCCAGGATGACCTGGAATTCAGTATGTAGTCCCAGGGTGGCCTTGAACTCACAGCAATCTTGATCCCCCTACCTCAGTGCTGAGATTAAAGGTGTGCACCACTATGCCAGGCAAAAATTTCTATTATCTATTTGTGTGTACGCATAGGCATGGGCACATCTAAAGGTCAGAGGACAACTTTAAGGTGTCTGTGCGCCACCTTCTTTGAGACAGGGTCTCTTGCTACTGCAAACAATCTGCCAGAATGCAAATGAATGTCAGACTAGCTGGTTCAAGAGCTTCTGGATTCTCCTGGCTCCACCTCCCATTGTTGTAGGTGCCTTGGGATCACAGTTGCATGTGCTACTTTGCATCTGCATTGACCCAATGCTGAGGAATTGAACCTGGACAGCCAGGCTTTCAAGCAAGCAGCTTTAACGACTGTATCTTCTCCCCAGTCCTACCCTGGCCTTCCTAGTGACAACACAAAAGTCTTGGGTTCAATTCCTTCCATCTAGTGGAAAAACAATAACAGTGCAGATATGTTAGAAGCTTTCCTGGGTCTCTTTCCCCTCCTCTGCCACCCCTGAAAACATCCCATCATTCACTCATTCTTTTTTTTTTTTTTCTCACTATAGCCCAAGCTGACATAGAATTCACTTTGTCATCTCAGGCTGGCCTCCAACTCATTGGGATCCTTCTAATCTCAGCCTCTTAAATGCTGGGATAAAAGGTGCATGCTACCATGCTTGGCTTTCTATTGATTTATTTGTTTAGGGGTTGAGGGGAACACCTCATCAAATAGAATGAATCCAGAATCATTCCCTGCTTTCCTTCTAAAGGCCCTAAGCCCCTAACCACCTAATCAGAGCTAGCATTCTCTTGGAAACCACACTGAGTCTCAGTTTCCCCACCTGTATAATGGAAGTTGTAGTCTCTGTCTTATGGGATCAAGTTCTATCTCGGTTGAAGAGGGTATATGTACACTCTTTTTCTTTTCTATTTTTCTCTTCGGTGATAGCATCACATTTTACCCCTGGCTGGCCCAGAACTCACTATGTAGACCAGTCTAGCAATCTACCTGCTTCTGCCTCCCTAGTGGTGGGATTACCACTGCACTCAGCCCTATAGATTGTATGTGTGGCATGGTGTGCATGTTTGAGTGTGTTGTATATGTGCAGATGTGCACACATGTGCATGCATAGTCTACAGATTTTTTTAAATATATATAGATTTTTTTATTTAAGAGAGAAAGAGGGAGAGAGAGAGGATGGGCATGCCAGAGCATCCAGCCACTGCAAACAAACTCCAGATGCGTGCGCCCCCTTGTGCACCTGGCTTATGTGGGTCCTGGAGAATAGAACCAGGATCCTTTGGCTAAGCCATCTCTCCAGCCCCTACAGATTTTTTAAAATTTATTTTTATTGACAATTTCCATAATTGTAAACAATATCCCATGGTAATGCCCTCCCTCCTCCCTGCAGATTTTTTTTTTAAAGTGGCCTGTCTCAACCTACTCCTCTTCCAAACAGTCCAGGTTCTAAATACAGATTCTCTTGCCTCATCTTCATTCATCAAAGCCCTGAGTTTCTTGTTTGTTTGGTTTTTTTTGTGTGCCAGGGCCTGTAGCCACTGCAATCAAACTCCAGATCCGTGTGACACCTTGTGCACATGTGTGACCTTATGTACATGTGTCACCTTGTGTGTCCTGCTTTCATGGGTTCTGGGTAGTTGAACCTGAGTCCTTAAGCTTTGCAGGCAAGCACCTAAGCCATCTCTCCAACTCAAAGCCCTGCTTTTTTGTTAAGTTTTTGAGACAGGATTCCAGGCTAGCCTTAAACTCTGGGTCCTGTGATCCCCAGTGCTGGGATCACAGACATGTCCGCCACACCCAGCTGTCTAACCCTGCTCTTGCTATGGCTCTGGAAAGCTAGCAGTCTTCACACACAGTGATGTCCCCAATGTGACCCCCACCCAGCGCTGACATTCACTGCAACCTAGCTCTATACTTTAAGTGGAGTTCCTTCTGTTTACCCTACCACCATGAGAATTAGCCAAAAGCTAGCTGCTGAATGAAGTCGTCTGTCTTTTCTGGGGTTCTGTGTTCCACACCTGCAAGTGGATACAACTAAGATGCCCTACTTGCCCAGTCAGATGCTACCCAGAAAAACAGCCAATAAGGGCACCCTGGTAGCCATGGCTATTCAGTCTCCCACTCGTCTATCCAGACAGGGCAAATTCTCAGGATGCCAGGCTGCTGGCCAAGGTTTCTCAAAGCACACAGTAGCACTGCTTCATCCCTCTCTGTCAAAGACCCTGAGCACTGGGGCACCCTTCTGCCCCACCACTCTTCAGGTGAAGGTGAGATATAGCTCCTCTACCACCCTGGCACCATCTACTACCCCTGAGCCAAGCCAGCTGACTGTCTTCCAGCCAGGGACATGGTGTGCCAGTCTCTTCTAAGAACAACGTCACCAATGAGTCCCATTCTCCCTCACAGCGACTGCCTACCCCTCCAGGCTCTATTGCTCCTGCCAGGCAAGGAGGAGTTGCCAGCTAGCTGTGATTCCTGGGGCAGACAGACTCCCTTACTGGACACTTTCTAAAGTCTTATTCTTCATCCACTGTGAGTGTGACAGGAAGCCAAGTAGGGAGTTCTGGTTCTGTTTCATCAACAGGAGAACTGAGTGAACCTACCCAGAGATGCCTAGTTTTTCCCATTTGCAGATGCCCAGCGAGCACTGGAGGGTTCAGCCACTCACCTGAGCCACTTCCAACAAGTAGATCTGTAGGAAGAACCCCAGGGCACAGCCTGTCACCTGGTAGGGGGCCCCACCAACTGCATAGCAAAGCTTGTTACAAATTGACAACTGTTGTTTCTTCTTCTTTGGTTCCTTCTGGGAAAAGGAGGAAAGAATGAAAAAAAAAAAGGCCCAAGATCTTGGTTTCCATTCTAGAAGTTTCCAGAGGCAAGACCATCCCTCCAGCCAACTCCTCCAGGAAGAACACCTTTGCCTTGCCCTGTTCCCATCTAGGGAAATCCCACTTCCCATAAAAAACAGAAAGGTGTTCTGTGTTCTGAGGAACCTGGAAAAAAAAAGATAATCCAAACTACAGAGGAAGTTGCCCCAAAACCACTCAGTCGCCCACCCAGACTCTGAGGAAACTTATCGGGCCCTCCATCTTTAAAGAACTTCTTCCAAGGCCTCAGTGCATGCTGCTCTCCAAGTCACAGTGGGGCAGCATGTTCCAGCTGTGGACCTGTCCCCACCCGGCACCAGCTGCCACAACCTGAAAATCCTCTTGCTGCCAAGAGCCCAGCCCAGGCTCCCGCGCTGGCGCAGAGGCCATGATCCACCTGCCTATGGGGTGAGAGCTCTAGAGAGCTGTAGGGCCCCGGCCGGCTGCGGACACAGCTGTTCTTTCCATCTGTCCCAGAGCTCCTGGATCCCTGTAGGCAATCGGGAGCTCCGGGCAAACCCATGAGCAGTCCTACCCTCCAACACACACACACACACACACACACACACACACACACACACACTCTTCCCCCCCCCCTCACACACACACACACACACCCTTCCGGCTCCTAGGGGACCTTCAAGAGGGGTGGGAAGGGCTCCAGGTGCAGGGGACCGGGCCCTCTCCGGGTGGGGCACTAGGGAGGTTAGGGTTGCTCGGGGAAGGTAAAGATTACTCATACACGGTAACTGCATAATTGCTCACTCGCTCCTTCCAAGGATCAGTTAATAAAATTAAAAGGAAAAGGCGGGCACCTCCCAAGCACATATCTTCCTGGGGCCGCATGGTTTCATTGGGTCATTAAATAGGTCCACCGGGTTGGGGCCTGGGCCGAGAAGAGGGTCTTGGTGCACACGAACACTCACACACAAATGCGGCTTGCGGGATGCGGCTCCTTTAAGAGCAGAGCCCTTGTTCTTATGAATGAACTTGAGTGGCCCTCCTCAGAGTTGAGGCGTGAGGGTAGGCGGTGGGGGTGGGGGGGCCCGTGGGTGAGAGATGGGGCACTAAGGAGGTCCTCAGGTTTCTGGGGTCTCTCCAGATTCTGGGGAGGGGGCGTTAAAGCACAGCCGCTCGGAACACAAGAACCTAAGGCAGGACTAGACAGAGCCCCGCACCACGTGGAGCTGAGCTGCCGGCGGGACCGAGAGTGTGGGGGTGTGGGGTGAGCAAAGCGGGGCGAGCGCGCAGACAGACCTCCATCACTCACCGGCCCCCGAAGCACTCCCCCCCCCCCCATACACACCTCACCTCATCCCCCCCCATTTCTCTCCGGCTCCCACCTCTGTCCCCTGCTGCCCCAAGTGTCCCAGGACCAGGCCTAACCTCCGACGCCCCCTTGCCTCCATCTCGGCCTGCCCTCCATCCTTTGCCTTCCAGTGCTAGATCCTCACCTTCCCCTGGGCAGGACGTTCACCCGCCTGGAGGATGCCGGTGGGCAGCAGCCCGGCCGCGGAGCCGCTCTCGGCGCCCTCTCCTTTGGCCATGACCCGCGGGCCACGCCGTCCTGGTCCCGGATGCTCCTCGGCTCCGCCGGCTCCCACTCTCTCAAGATCCCGGCTCCGGTCGCCCGGCACTTAGCAAACCCGGGACTCGGACGAAGAAAAGTCCCTAGCACGCCCCCACCGCGCCTCTTAAAGGTCCGACCCGGCCCTCTTATTTCCGACCAATCACTGAGCGCCGCTGCTCCGCCTCCAGCCAATCACTGCACTCACCTGCCCTCCCGCCTTCCTCACTCGCCCAGCGGAGCCGTGAGACTGAGCCACGTTCCCAAAGCCCTGACACCCGCATCCTGCTTCGTGTGCTCCTCGCCACCTAACCTAGAGAAGGCTACGAAAGCCCACCTGAATCACCCGAGAAAACTGAGACCCAAGGCTGAAAGTGATCTGCCCGAGGGCCCCCAGAGTGAGTTCTCCCCTCCGTTAGCCTGCAGCGTATGACTTCTGAACCCTAGACCTAGGAAAGGAAGGGACTTCAAGGCCCACTGTCCCCTTTAAAATCTGAAGGCAGGAGGCCTCTTCCTTCCACCAAACGTTGGAGATTCTAGGTTATCACTTTTCCTACCAATGCATCTCTTTCATCTCCCAAGATCAGCCTTTCTTTTTTCCTGCCGTTGGCATCTATGAGGACCTTTCTCAATGGGACAGAAAAACGAGCTGCCCCCTTTGGCAGGAAGCTTCCGAGTTACAGAGTTACAGAGACGAGCCGCAGTCACAGTGGCCTTTTATGGACAGCTTCCTCTGAGTTTAACATGATCTCATTAGGCGCTCACAAACTCCATCTGAGGGTGGTACTATTATTATCCCCATTTTACAGCCGTGGAAAGAGGGACTCAGAGAAGAGGAACAGCTGCTATGTGACAGAGCCAGCCCTGGACGGTATTGTCTGGTTCCTAAGTCTTTGCTGTCAACGGCCCTCCTTCACAGGTCTTAGCATAAATTACAAAAAGCTGAATGGAATACATTTGCCTCCCCAGCAAGAAGCCCAGAGGTTGAAACAATCAAGAAAAGCTTTGAGAAACAGACTGCAGAGGAATGTGGTACTTGAAAGATGAAAGAATGTTACTCTAGAACAGCTGACAGACGTACGTGGCAGAAAAGAATAATCTTTACTTCCACCTCTGCTAATGTCACCCAGTCTTCCCAGATCTCCAGACACCTATGTGGAACCCAGCTCTCTGATCAGTGAACGAAGGAGCTGCTGGGCCTCTGAGAGGCCGCCTACCCCAGGTTCTGTGCTTCTCAGTGTCAGACTCCTTTGTTGTTCAGGGTAGGGTCTCACACTATCCAGACTGACCTGGAATTCACTATGTAGTCTCAGGATGGCCTCAAACTCACGGTGATCCTCCTACCCCTGCCTCCCAAGTGCTGGAACTAAAGGCATATGCCACCACGCCTGGCTTTTTCTTTTTTCTAATCTCAACTTGCAAGAAGAGAGATTTAAGTTTGGCTCTCTCCTCTACCCCAACCAGGATGGCCACACCAAGGTCCCTTGTAGATCCCATCTAGACACAAGACTCTTAGGTACTACTGAACAGATCTAGCCAAGAGAAGCAGTGGAACACCATGAGAAGATATGGAGTGGTTGTCCTCAGGTCTCCATTGTGAGCTGTGTGACAAAGTGTCTCCCCCCGACCCCCACCGCCTTTAATTTTTTTTTTTTTTTTTTTTTAGAGAGAGAGGGAGGGAGGGAGAATTGCCACACCAGGGCATCAGACACTGAAATTGAACTCCAGATGCTTCCCCCACCTAGTGGGCATGTATGAACTTGCACTTGCCTCACCTTTGTGCATCTGGCTTACGTGGGATCTGGAGAATTGAACATGGGTCCTTAGGGTTTACCTTAACTGCTAAGCCATCTCTCCAGCCCCCCTTTGTTCTTTTTAATATTTTATTTATTTATTTATTTGGGAGAGAAAGAGAGAGAGAGAGAGAACGGGTGTTCTGGGGCCTCTAGCCACTGCAAATGAACTCCAGATGCATATGCCACCATGTGCATCTGGTTTACATGGGCTCTGGAGAGTCAAACCAGGATCCTTAGGCTTCACAGGCAAGTGCCTTAACCGCTAAGCCACCTCTCCAGCCCTCTCTTCCTCTTTCTGAGCTTGATTTGTATAGGGTGTCCTCTATGATCCCTCCCAGCCCTACATTCTTCACTCATTTGAATCACACCATTCCACAAATGATCTAGATTTCCCTGTCAGGTCCTGCATACCTTGAAAGTAGAAACTGTATCTCTTTTACTTCCGTCTCCCACTAACAAGCTTGGGGGTCCTACAGATAATAAATACATATACAGTGAATGAATGTTCAGTTCTCCCCAGATGCAAAGCACAAAAAGTGCTCATTCAGAAAAGCCCTCCACTCACTAGCTCGCCGTTGGTCCTGGACAACTCTGTTAACCTCCCTGTGTATAAGGTGGGGACATTAATGGGGCCTATCTAATAGGGTTGTTTGGGGGGATGAGACAAGGAAAATGCACAGGAAGCATTTAGCCTAAGGGCCTGGGAGCTGAGGTTGGGCTGGTCCCCCTCCTGGCCTGATTCCAGTCTGTCAGTGTAGCAACACAAGATTCCAGATATGGCCTGACCAAGCCAGCACAATAGGCCTATTATTTCCCCCAGTCTGGACACGACACATTGTTAATACAGCCTAAGACTGCTAGGCTTCGGAGCCTTTCTCTCCCATGATTAGTTCCCATCAGGTTGTGGTTAACTAAATCATTCAGATCCTTTGCACAGGAGCTAGGGTCAAGTCAGGTCTCTCCCCCATCCTCTGCTTTGTATAATATCTTCAAGTTCACAGCAGAAACAATGTCATTTTGCTTACTCCAGCCTGTTGAAATTGTTTTGAATGCTGGTTCTAGAGCCCAATATTTTCTCCCACTCTTAAGATTAGATGCAGCTTGCCCCTTGCAAATTCACCATCCATATTCTTGGTCAGGCTGGGAATGTAACTCAGTGATAGAGTGCTTATCTATTGTGTGCATGGCCTTAGTTCAATCCTCAGCACTGGTTTGGGGGAGGGGGTGGAAACTACATATTGTTGGTCAGGACAGATCCCCTTAACACACCACTAGAGACACTCATTCACTGAGAGCTGAATCAGACCACTGCTAATACAGTAGTTTCCAGTGATTGAGCACCTGCTGTATGCTGGACAAGCACTGTGCCTAGTGTTCTGCCATGTATATATATATATATATATATATGTATGTATGTATGTATGTATATATATACCAAGCCATTTACTCCTTACAACACTACCTGGTAGCAGTTGCTTTTATTACCCCTATTCTATAGATGATATTCCCAAGGCTATAAGAGGAGAAGCAGGGATTTGACTTTATAAAGCTAGAGCCAGAGCCCCCTTTTGTAATAATATTTTTTATTTATTATATGAGAGAGAGAATGTGTGTGTCTTGTGTTTGGGGGGGCACACCAGAGCCTCCTGCCACTGCAAACAAACTCCAGATACATGTGCCACTTTGTGCATCTAGCTTTACATGGGTGCTGGGGAATCAAACCTGGGCCATCAGGCTTTGCAAGTAAGCACCTTTAACTGCTGAGCCATTTCCCCAGCCCTTAGGCCCCTTCTTCTTAACTGTTGGTACCTACAGTACCAACCATGTGACTCCATTAGCCCTCTTTGGCATTCTCCTTCCTACCTCCTCATTCCTATACCCCACAGAGCTTTGCTGTGGCTCCCACAATCTCACCAGCTCTATTAGCTTCAGAGTCCTGGAGCAGAGATTGGGCCCATTTTTACATTAAACTTCTTTTCATGTAGGATGGCACTAAGATCAAGGTCTTCTCTCTAAGGGGCAGGCAGCTAACCTCTCAGTGGTGGGCGACCCTTTCAAGCATCATTGCCTTTTCTGGGTTTATTTTAGCCTTACAGGTGAGGACAGATGGTGAGTTCAAGATCCTATGTTGCTCTCTTCCTGTCTCTGCCCTGTTTATCTGCCCTAGCATACTCCCCAGAAGGCTTCTGGGTCCTCTGAGCTTCCTGGGAGGCAGATAAGCAGTTACACACAAAAATTCCATAGATGGGGCTGGAGATACAACTCAGCAGTTAAGGCGCTTGCCTGTAAACCTGAATTTGATTCCCCAGTACTCATAAAGCCAGATCCACAAAGCAGCGTGTGTGTTTGGAGTTCATTTGCAGCAGCTAGAAGCACTGGTGCGCCCATACTCTCTCTTTCTCTCTCCCTCTCTCTTTCTCTGACAGGTGTACTGACACGCACCTTTAATCCTATCACTTGGGAGGCTTGAAGTAGAAGGATTGCCATGAATTCCAAGCCAGCCTGAGAGAGACTACATAGTGAAATTGAGACCAGCCTGAGATGACTGCATAGTGAATTCCAGGTCAGCCTGGGCTAGAGTGAAACTCTACCTCAAAAAACCAAAAAAAACAAAAGTGTGTGTGTGTGTATGTAATACATTCCACAACAGTCATGTGGAAATCAGAGGAAATCAACCTGTGGTGTCAGTACTTGCCCTCTACCTTATTTGAGGTAGGGTCTCCTGTTATCTGCTGCTTCATACACCAGGCTTGCTGGCCTGTGAGCGTCCAGAGATTATGTCTCTACATCCCATCCCACTGTAGGAGAACTGGAATTGCAGATGTGTGCTACCACATCTGGGTTTATGTCTCTACCTCCCATCCTACTGTAGGAGAATGGGAATTACAGATATGTGCTACCACATCTGGCTTTATGTGGGACCTGGGGATCTAAACTCAGGCTAGGGGACAGGTATGGTAGCACACCTCTTTAATCCCAGCACTCAGGAGGCAGAGGTAGGAGGGTCACTGTGAGTTCGAGGCCATCCTGAGACTACATAGTGAATTCCAGGTCAGCCTGGACTAGAGCGAGACCCTACCTCTAAAAAAAACTAAAAAACAAACAAACAAACAAACTTGGACTCAGTCATTACACTGACTCAGTAACTGCTTTATTCACTGAGCTATCACCCCAGCCTCATTATCTTTATTTTTTATTCATTTATATTCACAAGCAGAGAGAGAGAGAGAGAATGAATGGGTATGCTGGGGCCTCCTGTCACTGCAAACAAACTCCAGATTCATGCTTTAATTATGTAACTGGCCGTACATGAGTACTAGGGAATTTAACCTGGGACATTAGGTTTTGCAAGAGAGCACCTTTAAGCACTGAGCAATCTCCCCAGCCCCCATTATTCTTTACTCCTGAGAAAATACTGCATCTCTTTGAGCCTCAGTTTCTTTACCTTTAAAATGAGGATAGTGATTATATTGAGTTCATAACCAGGCATGGTGGTATATATCTGTAATCCTAGAGCTCATGAGGATTATGAGTTCAAGGCCAGCCTGGGCTACATAGCAAGACCCTGTCTCAAAAGTAAATAAATAAATAAACAAACAAATAAATAAGCCAGGAGTGGTGTTGCATGCCTTTAATCACAGAACTCAGGAGGCAAAGGTAGGTGGATCACTGTGAGTTCGAGAACACCCTGAGTCAACATAGTGAATTCCATGTCAGCCTGGGCTAGAGAGCAATACCCTACCTCAAAAAAAAAAAGAAAAGAAAAATAAACCTTGTGCTTGGTACTCCACAAGCAGTTTTTTTGTTTGTTTGTTTGTTTGTTTGTTTTTCGAGGTAGGGTCTCACTGTGGCCCAGGCTGACCTGCAATTCACTATGTAGTCTCAGGGTGGCCTCGAACTCATGGTGATCCTCCTACCTCTGCCTCCCAAGTGCTGGAATTAAAGGCGTGTGCCACCACGCCCGAGTCACAAGCAGTTTTTATTATATGTACACCAAAAGAAAAAAAAGATTTATTGAATACACTGAAGGAGGTGGCAGTGGGTGGGCAGTATTTACTACCATCATCATCTCAAGCATTATTTACACCCTGAGCAAAACTTCACCAAGTAAGTTCCCTTGGGGAGAAAATTTGCTTTTAGGCTGGAGAGATGGCTCGGTGGTTAAAGATACTTACTTACAAATCCTGACAGTCTGGGTCTGATTCCCTAGTACCCACATAAAGCCAAGTGCACAGGTAGCACATGCATCTGGAGTTCATTTGCAGTGGCTGGAGGCCCTGGTGTGCTCATTTCTCTCTTCTATCAGCCTCTCTCTCTCTCAAATAAATAAATATTTAAAACATCTTATTTTATTTATTTATTAGAGAGAGAGAGAGAAATGGGCATGCCAGGATCTCCAGCCACTGCAAGCGAACTCCTGACACATGCGCCACCATCTGCATCTGGCTTACATGGGTTCTGGGGAGTTGAACCTGTGTCTTTAGGTTTTTCAGACAACTACCTTAACCACTAAGCCATCTCTCCAGTCCAAATAAAATATATTTTTTTAAGTATTTGCCAGCCAGGGCTGGAGAGATGGCTTAGTGCTTAAGATGCTTGCCTGCAAAGCCTAAGGACCCATGTTTGACTCTCCAGGTCCCATGCCAGGCAGATACACTAGGTGACACAAGCATACAAAGTCACACATGTGTACATGGTGGTGCATGCATCTGGAGTTCAATTGCATTGGCTGGAGGCCCTGACACACCAACTCTCTCTCTCTCTCATAAAAAATACAAAAAAAAAAGTATTTGCCAGGTGTGGTGGCACATGCCTTTAATCTCAGCACTCAGGAGGCTGAGGTAGGAGGATCATTGTGAGTTTGAAGCCAGCCTGAGACTACATAGTGAATTCCAGGTCAGCCTGAGCTATAGTGAGATCCTACCTCAAAGAAACAGAAAAGAAACAAGCAAACAAACAAAAAACAAAGAAAATGTGGGAGCTGGGCATGATAACGCACACCTTTAATCCCAGTACACAGGAAGCAGAGGTAGGAGGATCACCATGAGTTCGAGGCCACCCTGAAACTACAGAGTGCATTCCAGGTCAGCTTGAGCTAGAGTGAAACCCTACCTCAAAAAAAAAAAAAAAAGAAAGAAAGAAAGAAAGAAAGAGGGAAAGAAAGAAAGAAAGAAAGAAAGAAAGAAAGAAAGAAAGAAAGATAGATAGATAGAAAGATAGAAAGAAAATTTATTTGTAAGTGGTTAGGGGCCAGATTACATCTGGGGATTCAGGATGGTATTGGGACAGTGGGGTGCTGCCAGGACAGACTGTTATGAGAAGCTACTGGGGAGCTGGTGCTCGGATATTACTGCTGAGTGAATGTGTTGTGAATACTGTTGTTGCCAGGTGGGGCAGCTTGCAATCTGCTACCCAGTGGAAAGATCAATTCCTTGTCCCTAGCTGGCAGACCTACCACCCTAACTTCTAGAGAAAAGGTCCAAGCCTATACTTGGCTCAACAGCCAAATTTACACCCTGGGTGGTGATGCTCAAGGGAACGGCCAGGTTGAAGAGGTAAGTGCTGAGCAGGCCCTGGAGCAAAGGCTTTCTAGAGTAGCTGTGGTGGTGGGGACGCCTCAGCCGGTTTCCTGTCTTGTTCCTTTGTGGGGCCTGTGGGGGGGGGGGGAGGGCAGGGAGGAGGCAGGGCAGAAATACGAAGGAGGAACCTTGAGGTTTTCTGAAGAGGCTCTCTGGGGAGGAAATATCTGAGGGCCCTTGAAGCCACTTGAAGAGGTGGCCAATTTATTCCTGGATATTCGTTGGGCAATTGTGGATCAGGGGAAGCCTCAAGGTGGATCCATCTGATCTGATGCTATAGACTACAGGAGAGTCTCCTGAGCTGGGTGATACATGATTTCTGACCCTCAGCTCTCAATATGGAGAATGCTCAGGGACTCCCTGGGACAGCTGGTGCCCCCCCCCCCGCCCCACCCCATCACCAGCAAGTTTCTCAGGATCTTCTCAGCCTACACTCTACCAAGTTCAAAGTCCTCTTCCCCAGGCAAAAACTCCTATTGCTGAGCTGTAAGAATGACAGGGTGGCAGAAGCTGAAAGATGTCAGCCTTGGCTCACAGGGTCACGCCATCTGACACCATAGTCAAGCACTGAAGAAATCAAAGTGGTTGGAGCATGCTAGCAGGTGGCCTCAGGGCCCATGAGATCAGGTGAGGAGCTCCTTGGGCAAGAGCCCAGAGTTAGCGTTGGAGGAGAGGGTGGAGGCTGGTGACTGAGCAATATCTGTCCTTAATTGGGTGGCCAGAACTCTGCCCATCTTGTGCTCACACCATATTCCTGCAAGGAGGCCCTGCCTTGCTTTGCTGGTTTTCATTCAATCAGAGGTAGAAACATCTAGATTCAGGTTACCTTAGTGGGAGCAGAAGTTTCATTGTCCCTGGAGTCCTGTGCCTTTCTTTGTCTCTGTCTGTGCAGAAAGCATGTTGGGCACCCCAGGGCTATGCTGTGGCTGCTTCCTACCTTCACTGTGGCATACCAGGACCTCCGGCTTTTGATGTCTGCCTCCAGATACCTCATAACAATGCTGTGATCTCACACTACTTAAGAGGGATAGATCAAGAGCAGAGCTAAGACTTATAGCCAGGTTCATTTGGGTTCTTGTTTTGTTTTTCGAGGTAGGGTCTCACTCTAGCCCAGGCTGGAATTCACTATGTAGTCTCACTCAGGGTGGCTTCAAACTCTGCCTCCTAAATGCTGGGATTAAAGGCATGTGCCATGACGTCTGGCCCTGTCTTTGGCTATCTATGTGACTTTGGACAAGTAACAGCTTCTGGGAACCTCATTAATCAGATCTGTACTTATGCCTTAGTCTTATCCTGAAGATCTAGTACAATGATGTGTGTGTACAAAACAAACCTATAAATGGTAGTTTATTTTCTTCATCTTCTCCCTGATTATCAGAATATTTGTCTTTGATTAAGAAACTGGGGCAAACAGATTTATTGTCATGGTTTAAAATGTAAAGCTTGGGCTGGAGAAATTGCACAGTGGTTAAGATACTTGCCTGCAAAGCTTAAGGACCTATGTTTGATTCCCCAGTATCCACGTAAAGCCAGATACACAAAATGGTGCATGCATCTGGAGTTTGCTTGCAGTAGGTAGAGGCCATGATGGGCTCATTCTCATTCTCTCTCTCTGCATACAAATAAATTAAAATATTTAAAAAAATAAAATAAGGCTGAAGAGATGGCTTAGAGATTAAGGCATTTGCCTGCAAAGCCAAAGGACCTCAGTTCAATTCCCCAGGACCCATGTAAGCCAGATGGACAAGATGGCACATGCATCTGGAGTTCATTTGCAGTGGCTGGATCACCTAGTCTCTCTCTCTTTCTCTGTGTGTGTGTGTCTGCCTCTCTCCTTCTCAAATAAATAAATAATAAAATATTAATAAAAATAAAATAAAATAAAATGTAAAGCTTAAAACACAGGGGCCTTACAGGCAGTGGGTATGAAGTTTGGGCAGGGGCTGGAGGGCATAAAACAACATTTGAAGGTATCAGGGTGGACTCGTCAGTGCCTTCATTAAGACTTCTCTGGGCCTGTCCAGCAACACAGAGATTCACAAGGCATGGAAGATCCTATTCTTTGAGGAGAGTACAACTAGCTGTGGAGGTAAGTATGACAGGATATGGCCAAATGATGTAGCAAATGGGACTCTGTTTGAGTTTCCAGAATTGAGAACACCAGGTAAGAGTCTGTTTGGGGAAGAAAAAAATCTGGGAAGGCTTCATAGAGGAGAAGATGATGGAGCCACGCCCTGTAGCAGGAGTAGGAGTTCCTGAGACAGTGAGGGACATGTGAAACATGCCCATTACATGGTTACATCACAGACATGCAGGAGGATGGAGGGGCAGCGCACTGAGCAGCCTGGGCTGGCTGGGAAATCAGGAGCCTTTGAAGCTCCTATGGAAGAGGCCTCGCACCCTCCTACAGACAGAAGAGAGTCCTAGGGAAGACTCCAAGCAAGCAGTGACATGAGCAGACCATTTAATCCCATGAGGCTACAGACGACTCCCCTGGGAGGCCTCCTGCACTGAGCTTGGGGCCTGAGCTGGATGAGAGGGGACTGTGAGCCTCAATCTGTGCTTTATACAGAGGACACTCACTCAGCATCCTTAGACACTCATCCCATCTTTCTAAAATAAAGGAGCTATATATACCATGGTGGTCTCCGTTTCAATCCACAATAGCCATCAGAGACATGTGGTTTTGTTTTTTGAGGGTTTTTTTTTTTTGCCATTTTTATTTTTAAAATTTTGTTGTTGTATTTTGAGGTAGGGTGTCACTGTATCTCAGGCTGACCTGGAATTCACAATGTAGTCTCAGGGTAGCCTTGAACTCATAGCGATCCTCCTATCTCTGCCTCCTGAGTGCTGAGATTAAAGGCGTGCACCACCATGCCTGGCTAAAAATATTTTTATTTATTTATTTGCAAGCAGAAATGGGGCGGGGGGGGAGAGAGAATGGGCATGCCAGTGCCTCTAGTCACTTCAAATGAACTCCAGACACCTGTACCACTTTATCCATCCAGCTCTATGTGGGTACTGGGGAATCAAACTCAGGTCACCAGGTTTTGCAGGCAAGCGCCTTAACCACTTAGCCATGTCTCCAGCCCTTTTGCCTTTTTTTCTTATTTATTTATTTACTTACTTATTTGCAAGGAGAGAGAGGGAGAGCAAATGGGCACTCCTGGGCCTCTAGTTACTGCAAATGAACTCCAGATGCACATGCCACATGGTACATCTGGCTTTATAGTGGGTACTGGGGAACTGAACCCAGTCATGAGGCTTTGCAGGCAAGCACCTTACCTCTGAGCCATTTCTCCATCAACCCCCTTTTGCCATTTTTTGTTTATTTTTATTTACTTATTTGAGAGTGGCAGACAGACAAAGACACACACACACACCGAGAGAGAGAGAGAGAGAGAGAGAGAGAGAGAGAGAATGGACGCATCAGGGCCTCCAGCCACTGCAAACAAATTCCAGATGCATATACCACCTTGTGCATCTGGCTTACGTGGGTACTGGGGATCGAGCCTTGAACCAGAATCCTTAGGCTTCACAGGCAAGTGCTTAACCACTAAGCCATCTCTCCAGGCCCCCTTTTGCCATTTTTATCTCCATTTAAAGTAATCTACATTTGGGAGTTTGAAGTAGGAGGATTGTCATGAATTCAAGTCCAGTCTAGGCTACAAGAGTGAGTTCCAGATCAACCTGGGCTAGAGTGAGACCTTGCTTCAAAAAAAAAAATGAATTAAATAATTAGCAGGGTGATGATGGCTCATGCCTTTAATCCCAGCACTCAGGAGGCAGAGGTAGGAGGATCACTGTGAGTTCGAGGCCACCCTGAGACTACACAGTGAATTCCAGGTCAGCCTGGGCTAGAGTGAGACCTTACCTTGAAAAACAAAATAAATAAATAAATAAAATAACTTATTACAAGTATTCATTGGATTCCTGATGGGGAAAAGAGTAAACAAACTGTGGCATGGTGGTATGTGCTTATAATCTCAGTGCTTGGGGAAGGGAAAGCAAGAGGATCAGGAGTTCAAGGATGTCCTTGGCTGCACAGCAAGTTTGAAGCCTGCCTGTGATACATGAGATCCTGTCTCAAACCAACAATAAATGGGTAGAGGGGTCATCTGTAATAGACTTTCCTTTGCATCTGGGCCTGTAGTCTAAGCAAGTACCCCTTGATTGTTTTTTTCCCCTCAGAGGTGTAAGGCCACATAGGAAAGAGACTTGCTCAATGCCACGTAGAACCTCAGAAGCAGTAAGGTTTTGCTTCCTGTCCCATGGCAGTCTGAGGAGCAGCCCTGACAGAGAATGCTGGGGTACACTGTGGTCTCTGAATCCCCAAGGGTGGACCCTCCAGATCAGGGCTAAAGGATGACAGAACATATACTAAACTCTTTTTTTAAATTTATTTATTTAAGAGAGAAAAAGAGGCAGACAAAGAGAGTCTGAGCACACAATGGACTCCTCCTGCTGCAAATGAGCTCCAGATACTTACACCACTTTGTGCATCTGGCTTTACGTGGTTAGTAAGGAATTGAACCCAGGCTATCAGGCTTTCCTTTAACATCAAGCCATCTCTGCAACCTTTTTCTGCATGCAGATATATGTCTATATGAGTGTATGTGTTTGCTTATGTGTGTATGACTTTTTGTATGTTTGTGGGTGAACCTGCATGTACATGGCATGTGGAGGCCACAAGCTGACATTTATTTATTATTTATTATTTATCTATTTAGCTGGGTGTGGTTATTTATTTATTTGAGAGAGAGAGAGAGAGAAAAGGGTATGCCAGGGCCTCCAGCCACTCCAAACAAACTCCAGATGCATGTGCCACGACGTACATCTGGTTTACATGGATACTGGGGAGTCGAACCTTGTTCCACAGGCTTTGCAGGCAAGTGCTTTAACTGCTAAGCCATCTCTCCAGCCCAAATATTCATTCCAGCCACTGCAAACAAACTCTGGACACATGTGCTACCTTGTGCATCTGGCCTACGTGGGTGCTGGGCAATCAAACCTTAGTCCTTAGGCTTTGAAGGCAAGTGCCTTAACCTCTAAGTCATCTCTCCAGCTGGGTGTCTTCTTCAATTGCTGTCCAGCTTATTGTTTGAGACAGAGTCTGTCGCTGAACCTGGAACTCATTGATTTAACTAGACAAACTAGTCAGCAAGCCCCAGGGATCCCCTTTCTCTGCCTCCCCAGTGCTAGGATTACAGGTGCATGCCACTGTGCCCTGATTTTACAGGGATGCTGGGGATCCAAATGAAGGTCCTTGTGCTTGCATGGCAAATACTTAACTGCCTAATCCATCTCCCCAGGTCCTCTATACAACTCTTGCTCAACTCTTTTCCAGCCATCGGTCCCTTGTCTCCTCCTGTTATGAGTAGAGTTGGAGGGGCTGGAGAGCTGGGTTAGTGGTTAAGGTGCTTGCCTGAGAAGCCTAAGGACCCCGGTTTGATTCTCCAGTACCCATGTAAACCAAATGCATAGGGGGGGTGCATGTGTCTGGAGTTTATTTACAGTGATTGGAGGCCCTGGTATGCCCATTCTTTCTCTATCTTCCTCTCTCTCTTAAAATATATGAAAAAAGCCGGGCATGGTGGCACAGGCCTTTAATCCCAGCCCTAGGGAGGCAGAGGTAGGAGGATCACCATGAGTTCAAGGTCACCCTGAGACTACATAGTGAGTTCCAAGTCAGCCTGGGTCAGAGTGAGACCCTACCTCAAAAAACAACAATAAAGGTTTTACCCAGGCCCAGAAAGCCAAATGTCACATGTTCTCTCTCATATGTGGATCCTAGCTACAAATGACTAGACTTCTTTGTAAGTAGGAATAAAACTCAGTAGCAGAGGCCAGTAAGCTAGAAAGGGAATATGATGGAGAATGGAATTTCAAAGGGGAAAGGGGGGAAGGAAGGGTGTTACCATGGGATATTTTTTTTAATTTTTATTTATTTATTTATTTATTTATTTATTTATTTATTTATTTGAGAGCAACAGACAGACAGATAGAGGGAAAGAGAGAGAATGGGCGCGCCAGGGCCTCCAGCCTCTGCAAACGAACTCCAGACGCGTGGGCCCCCTTGTGCATCTGGCTAACGTGGGACCTGGGGAACCGAGCCTCGAACCGGGGTCCTTAGGCTTCACAGGCAAGCGCTTAACCGCTAAGCCATCTCTCCAGCCCACCCTGGGATATTTTTTATAATCATGGATGATGTTAATAAAAATTGAGAAAAAAATGAATAGAAAGGGGGGATTTATTAGGATGTATTATATATATGTAAGTAGGAGAACAGATTAATGAGGGTAAAAAGGCCTGAGGTCTGGGGAAGAGATGTAATAAAGGAAATGTAGAGGGAGGGCTAATCAAAATATAAGAGGATTTAAATGAGTCATATGGAAACCTAATTTTTTGGACAATGGAACATTCAGAAGCCATAGATTGTTACTGGAAATTTTTCAGTGCCAGGGATGGGATGCCTTCCAGTGAGTTGTTGACCAGGGAGGTCCCTGATACCCCCAAAACATTACAGGCAATTGCCGAGGCCCTTGGTTTCCTACCAGGAATAGATGGTAAGACCATATTGCTGATGACTCCACATACTTGGGCTGCAAGGTCACTGAGAAATCCGGCTGGAACTGAGCTGAAAACCTCCTTCATGTAGACCAGCTGACAAAAGCTAGAAAAAGCATGCTGTGTGTAGTTCAATGGGAGAGAGGGTAGATACCCAACAGTAGACACTGCAAGCCTTAAGTTTGGCCAGCCAGGCCAAATGAGCCAATGGGTGCAATAGTGACATGTCTGTTATGGGCAAAACCAACTGTTCTCTGATTTGACTGGAGGACCACTCCATGGGAGGGAATACATCCCTGATATTAAAAACCTGTAACAGGGGTAGTCATGAGCCCTAGGGATGTAATGTCTGCTGGTGTCAGGCTAAATGTATATACTATGCTCACCAAACTGCCTAGTAAGTACTTCTCTTAATGTTCATACCCTTATATTAATGCTATTCTCACTTTTGGTTAGAGAACTTCTCTTCAGATGGTAGTGACCTTGGGATGACTCAGAAGGCACCATGGTGCTGAGAAGTGACAGAGGAGTGCTCAGCACTGCAATATCTCTATCACATCTTCCAAGGCTCAGGGTCCATTGTGGAAGAGGTGGCAGAAAGAATGTAAGAGCCAAAGGAAGGCTACGACTCCTTAAGATGTGCTCCTCCAGACACACAATGGCCTGGATATCCATGACCTCACAGTGTCTGACACTACCTACACAAGACAATCACTATAGGAGGAAAAGATGATGACATCAAAATAAAAGACTGATTGAGAAGGCAAGGGGATATGATGGAGAGTGGAGTTTCAAAGGGGAAAGTGGGGAGAGAAAAGGAATACCATGGGATATTGGCTACAATTATGGAAGTTGTCAATAAAAATAAATAAATAAATAAAATTTTTCTAAAGTAAAGACTGTAAGAGCCAAAGAAAGGGAAGGAGTGCTTTGTAATGGTGTCTTGCAGACACAAAGTGGTCATTGCATTCATGATCCCACAGTGGCCACAGTAACCTGCACAAGACCTGCATAACATTGAGCCCATGACATGTTGTCATGGATGATGGAGGATGGGGAATAAAAAAAGACATTAAAATAGAAGAAGGGATAGTTGGAAAGAAGAAGCGGTTTAATGAAGGGGAAGGAGGAACAAAGGAGGGTGGTAGAAAATGATTATATAAATTTTAAATAAAGTTTTTAATAATTAAAAAAATAGCAAACAAAAAAAGGTTTTAAAAGGGGTATGTTTGGGGTCTGAAATTCCCTGTTTTGGGCTTGCAGCCCTGGCCTCTCCTTTTGAGGTTGCTACTAGGAAGAGTAAGAAGGAGCTGGGTGCATGGGTCTAGGTTGCCTTGACTACTGGGGCAGGACTTTCAGTTCTGGAGTTAAGATGGGGTCTGGATTGGGACCTTGGCTTTAGGGTAGATCTTGATGTAAATAAACTCCAGGCTGCTCTGGACTCTTACCTCTGAGCTAAGTTTTGGACGGTCTGAACTCTAAGCTTTGAGTCTCTGAGTAGGTGAAGGTCCTGGACTTGGATATAAATTCTGAGCCTTGGTCTTTGGATCCAAGCTGGACTTTGGGTCTGGACCAGGACATACTCTTGAGTTCTGCAACCTGGGTTCTGGGCTTGGGACTTTGGACTAGGGTTGGGCTGGCGTGGGCTTCAGGTTCTAGGCACTAAGATGGCTTTGAGCTATGGGCCCTGAATATCGGCTCTGTGCTTGACTTGGAGGCTAGGCTGGGTTCTAGAAATAGTCAACTGTGAACTCCAGGCTCTGGGCTTATGTTGGATGAGGTAGGGTATCCCAGAAGGGACAGTCACAGATGCTGGAAGTGCCCTGTACCACATTTCTCTTTCTGGAGACTCAGAATTGCTCATTCTTGGAAAGCAGACCCAAGGGAAGTTACTAGCAAGTTTCTTTTGTTGCCGGGTGACTTCTTTGGTGGACATAAAAAAAAAAAAAGCAGGAGGTGAAGGGTAGGGTAAGTGGCACATGGGGTGTCTCGGGTGACCAGAGGCCATCCTGCTTGTTATCAGGCCCTGATAGAGAGCAGAGAGCAGAAAAGAAACACTGGTGGAGCCCACAGCTTGGTTTCCTGGGAGTCAGCGTGGGAGGCAGGCAACGTTTGGGGCCTGGGTCTGAGTGTGAAGAGCACCCCCTCTCTACGTCCTTCCTTGAGATTGTCCCCTGCCATACCCTCCAGCCAGGAGTGGGGTTTAAAGTTCTCAAGTCCTCAGAAGAGACCCTTCCCAGCTCTCTCTGAGCCCTGCTGCTAAAACCCTGCTTGCCTCCTTCCTTGTAATAGACCACTCTGCATATTGTTCCCTTCAAGGTCTTCCAAGTTCCTCCCTCCCACAGGTCTCCAGGATTCCTCCTGCGGGTCATGTGGACTGCTCCCTCCACATGAAATAATCCTCTGTGACTTCCAAAGAAGACTGCAGGGTTGGGGTGGAGAGCTCTCCTCCTTCTCTTGCCCTGAGCCCTCCTACGTCCCCTACGGCACCAGGAACCTGAAGCAGCAAGCACCACTGAAGGAACACAAATTCCTGCAGGGAACGGAGACTCTAGGAAGTCTCCAACTGTACATGTCACAGTCCTTCCCAAGGGACAAACCACCACATCGTCACCCAGCAAACTTTTCCACAGGCTGTCCCCACAGGGGTACACTCAGTTCCTAATTTGATCCTCCTGTCTCAGATCCTCCTTATACTCGCAGAAAGAGACGTATCTACTCAATTCTCCACCAGCCAAACCTCCATCAGGCTCTAGATAGGAAACACCCCCCACACACACACTCTTGCCCAAGTCACATGGGGCAGGATCAACAGGATAAAGGTAACAGGATAAGAAAGACAGAACACTTCCCAAACTCTGTTTTTCAGCTTAGACTAGTATCACAGCAGGAGGATGAAGGAGCACAGGAAATAGGCTATAGAAGACATGCTAAAGTACATGTGGCAACTTTGATGTTCAGGGTCCTGTCTCTTTAAAGTCTTTCTGCCAGTGACAAGCTATACCTCCTACTCCTTGTTCAGACTTGGCCTTGTGAAGTGAGTGGGATGGTTACATGCAGATTAAATATACACAGTCCTGCAAAAGTGGTTATTCTTGCTGGGCGTGGTGGTGCACACCTTTAATCCCAGCACTCGGGAGGCAGAGGTAGGAGGATCACCGTGAGTTCAAGACCAGCCTGGAAATACAGTGTGAGTTCCAGGTCAGCCTTGGCTAGAGTGAAACCCTACCTCAAAAATACCAAAAAAAAGGCCTGGAGAGATGGGTTAGTGGTTAAGCGCTTGCCTGTGAAGCCTAACGACTCACATTAGCCAGATGCACAAGGGGGCACACATGGCTGGAGTTCCTTTGCAGTGGCTGGAGGTCCCGGTGCGCCCATTCTCCCTCCCTCCCCCCTGTCACTTTCAAATAAATAAATAAATAATAAACAAAAAAATTTAAAAATACCACCCAAAAAAGTGGTTATCCTCTGCAATAGTACAGTTCTAATCCATCCTGAGGAAGAGAGATAACTTTTCTAAAGTTCTACAATTTGGTACCTGCCTACAGTGATGCTAAGGCTCAATTTATTTTTCGGGGCTAGACTGATGACTCAATGGTTAAAGGCAATTGTTTGCAAAGTCTTCTGGCCCTGGCTTTAATTCCCCAGTACCCATGTAAATTCAGATGCACAAAGTGGCATGCATCTGGAGTTCATTTGCAGTGGCAAGAGGCCCTGGTGCACTCATTCTTTCTCTTTCAGGCTCTCTCTCCTCAAACAAAGAAATAAACAAAAATTAATAAATAAAATTTTAACTTATGTTTTGGATCAATGTCAAAGCCTCTGGATGCATCAAGGCTGTGCTCCTGCCTACCATGCAGCAATAATAGGCCTGGCAAAGAGCATCACTGAAGTGGAGAGATGGCTTAGCAGTAAGGTGTTTGCCTACAAAGTGAAAGGACCCAGGTTCAACTCTCCAGGACCCATGATGTAAGCCAGATGCACAAGGGGACACATGCACCTGGAGTTCTTTTGCAGTAGCTGGGGGCCCTGACATGCCCGTTCTCTATCTGTCTCTTTCTCTCTCCTCTCTCTATCATATAAACAAATAAAAATATTTTTTAAAATTTCAAAAAAGAAAAAGCATCATCGCATGTTGGTTCCCTTAGATGTCTGGTATCCCTATAAGAGCTTTGATTTTCTTTTTCTTAAATATTTATTTATTTATTATTTTCAAACACAGGGAATAGAAAGAAGAGAGACATACAGAGAGAATGGGCATGCCAGGGCTTCCAGCTTCTGTAAACTAACTCCAGATGCCTGTGCCACTTTGTGCATCTGGCTTTTACACGGGTACTGGGGAATCAAACCCCAGGCCTTTGGCTTTTCAGGCAAATGCCTTGACTGCTAAGCCATCTCTCCAGGCCTGATTTTCTTTTTTACTTGCCCTACTCCATCATCCAAGGTGGATGTTGATGGCCTAATATTAGGGAGGCCTTGTGCAAGTACCAACAGCTGCTATGAGGTCATGAATGTAACAGCTACTTCATGTCAGAAAGACAGCATTCCAAGCCCTTTGCCCCATCTTCTGGTTCTTACATTCTTTCCATCCTCTCTTCTGCAATGTTTCCTGAGCTCTGTGGGAGACATGATAGAGATGTCTCATTTAGTGCTGAGCACTCAACAGTCACTTATTCTCAGCACTTTGAGTCTCCCCCTATAAGATCTTTGAAATGATGCCATTTTAGCCAGGTATGGTAGCACATGCCTTTAATCTCAGAACTCTGGAGGCTGAGGCAGGAGGATCTCATGATTTCAAGGCCAGCCTAGGTTATAGAGTGAGTTCCAGATGAGCCTGGGATAGAGTGAGAACATGCCTTAAAAAACAAAACAGAGCTGGGGAAAGTGCTCAGTGGTTAAGGTGCTTGACTGAATAGCCTAACAACCTGGGTTCTGTTCCCCAGTTCCCACATAAAGCCAGATGCACAAAGTGGCACATACATCTAGAATTTATTTGCAGCTGCTAGAGACCTTGGTGCACCCATATTCTCTCTCCTTCTCTGTTTTTCTCTCTCTCCCTCCCCTTGCAAATAAATAAAATATTTTTTTTAAAAAAACATATGAAATGATGAAGTCTTTAGACCAGGTGAAAGTCATGGACTGGGACTGGAATTCTTTCCTCCATTAAGCATAGCAATCCAGAAGTGTGGGCCTTTGATTTTTCAAGCACATTCTCATTCTTTCTGTCTCTGCTCTAATCCCCCACAGATTATTGCACAGTCCTCAGAATAAGCTTAGTTTCTCTGTCTTTGAAATGCCTCAGGGCTGTGAATCTCTTCTCTCGCTTAGAGTTTGCTTTTTGTTTTTTTAATTCTTTTTTTTATTTATTATTTGAGAGAGACAAAGAAGCATGGAGAAAGAGAAAGAGAATGTGTATGCCAGGGCCCCTAGCCACTGCAAATGAACTCCAGACCCATGTGCCACCTTGTGCATCTGGCTTACATGGGAGCTGGAGAATCAAATCTGGATCCTTAGGCTTTGCAGGCAAGCACCTTAACTGCTAAGCCATCTCTCCAGCCCTGTTTTTTATTTTTTTATTTATTTATTTATTTGAGAGCGACAGACACAGAGAGAAAGACAGATAGAGGGAGAGAGAGAATGGGCGCGTCAGGGCTTCCAGCCTCTGCAAACGAACTCCAGATGCGTGCGCCCCCTTGTGCATCTGGCTAACGTGGGACCTGGGGAACTGAGCCTCGAACTGGGGTCCTTAGACTTCACAGGCAAGCACTTAACCGCTAAGCCATCTCTCCAGCCCTGTTTTATTTTTTATTTTAATTTTTTCTTTTAGTAATGGGATTGAACCTAGGCAAGCACACAGCCACTACAGTATTATTATTATTATTTTATGGTTTTTTGATGCAGGATCTCCCTCTAGCCCAGGCTGACCTGGAATTCACTCTGTAGTCTCAGGGTGGCCTTGAACTCAGCAGTTTTCCTGCCTCAGCCTCCCTACAGTATATATTTTTTGAAACAGTGTCTTGGTAAATTAACAAGGCTTGTCTTGAATTTGCTCTGTATGTATCTTAGGCAGGCCTTAAACTTTCAGTCTTCCTGGCTAAGTCTCTGGACTAGCTGGGATTACAGGCTTGTGCCACCAGGCCCAGCTTTTGTGCTTAGCTTTTAACATGTCTGGTGTTGGTTCATGCTGTCTCCTAGCTAACCCAAGAGCTTCACCATGCAGTATCTAGACTAGGATCCTTTTCTTCAGTCAGCATTCACTGAGCCCTGACTATGTGTCAGTCAGAGTCCTCAAGGAGGTCAGAGTCTGAGACAAAGTGGGCAGGTAAATAAATGATTATAGTAAGAGTATAATAAAACCTATGATGAAGGCCCAGGCATGGTAGCACATGCCTTTAATCCCAGCACTCAGAAGGCTGAGAAAGTAAGATCACTATGGGTTTGAGGCCAGCCTAGAACTACAGAGTGAGTTCCAGGTCAGCTGGGCTAGAGTGAGACTCTACCTTGGAGGGAAAAAAAGGGCTGGAGAGATTGCTCAATGGTTAAGGCACTTGCCTGCAAAGCCTAATGACCCAGTACCCACATAAAGCCAGATGTATAAAGTGGCGCATGAATCTTGAATTTACTTGCAGAGGCCCTGGCATGTCTATTCTCTCTCTCTCTCTCCTTGCAAATAAAGAAATATATATGGCTTGTTTGTTTTGTTTTGCGAGGTAGAGTCTCACTGTAGCTCAGGCTGACCTGGAATTCACTATGAGTCTCAGGGTGGCCTTAAACTCATGGCAATCCTCTTACCTCTGTCTCTCAAAATCTGGGATTAAAGGCATGCACCACCATGCCTGGCCCTAAAATATTTTTTAAAAACTGTGATGGAGGGGGCTGGAGAGATGGCTTAGCCGTTAAGGCGGTTTGCCTACAAAGCCAGGACCCATGTAAGCCAGATGCACAAGGCGGTGCATGCACCTGGAGTTCCTTTGCAGCGGCTGGATGCCCTGGCGCACCCATTCTCTTTCTATCTCTCTCTAATAAATAAATAAAAAATATTTTTAAAAAATTATGATGGAGCCAGGCATGGTGGCACATACCTTTAATCCTAGCACTCAGGAGGCAGAGGTAGGAGGATCACTGTGAGTTCAAGGCCACCCTGAGACTACATAGTGAATTCTGGGTCTGCCTGGACTAGAGTAAAACCCTACCTCAAAAAAAAACAAAAACAAAAACATACATATATATATGATGTAGGGAAACAGGAGTGATATGGCAAAGTTGTCACTCTGTACATTGCTGGGGTCCATATGACTGGTCCCTCCCAGTGAGTTGTGCAGTAACAAAGCCCAAGCGGGCATCTGACCCTGCCCATGAGTCCCAACAAGTGCCTTGAGGAGGCTGAGCATTAGCTGAAACTTGAAATTCAACTTCACTGTGGAGTGAAGGTCCATGCAGGCAGACCAAACCTCATGTGCAAAGCTGCGCAGGCTGAGGGACCGTGTACCGTGTTGGGAAATGTCAGGAAATACATTTCGGCTGACACACTAGGCATATGTGAGGGAAGGCCTAGAGCTTACTTGCAGAGGAGTTAAAGAATGCAAGGACTGTAACAACCAAAGTCACAATCACCAACGTTTGTCAGCCACTCACTGTATGGCCAGCACTCTACTAAGGGGATTATATGTATTTTCTGGTTTTCATTTCATAGAAATCCTATGAGCTTGTTCTTTTATTGTTCTCATCTCTCCGCAGATAAGGAAACAAGCTCAGAGAAGTTGAGCAACTTGTTCAAGGTCACAAAACTAGTGACCCATAGCCCCAAGATGCAAACCCAGATGTTCTGACTCTAGAATCCTGAGTCCTTGACCCTGGCCTCCCTTAACACCAGTGCCCTTGACTGTGGGTGGTGGTGACTTCCATGCAGACCCAGAGGCATACCAGCTGTCACACTGGATCCCTTTTGAGCTTTCCCAGTAGCATTGGCCCCCTCCCTCAGAGTGTATTGGCAGTGGCTTAAATCCACCGGGAGTTTAAGCACAGCAGGAAACCAGGGAGGCAGGGTGGGAAGCCCCTAGCATCCACAAGAAACCCCCAGAATTCTTGAAGCTGTCCAAGAAGACTTTGCAAGAAGCTGGGGTGCTGCAGAGCCAGGAGAAAATATTTTGGTGAACTTATCTTTATCCCCAACATGTATGACCTAGTTACACCTTAATAAAACTGTCCAATTCACTTTTGTTCACTCTTGTCTGCATTCCTTCCCCTGTCACCTGCTTTTCTAGCAGTCCAGGACCTCCTAGACCTCCCACCTTCCTTTCCCAGCCTAGCAGCCGGCTTACTTTGACTTGATCCTCCTTCCTATGGGACTGGCATATTTCCTGCCAACACCCCCTTCTGCCATCCTGGGCCAGTTTCAAATGGTTCCTCTCAGCGGGGCGTGGTGATATACGCCTTTAATCCCAGCACTCAGGAGGGAGGGGTAGGAGGATCACTGTAAGTTTGAGGCCACCCTGAGACTGCATAGTGAATTCCAGGTCAGCCTGTGCTAGAACAAAACCCCACCTCAAAAAAGAACACAAAAATAAATAAATAAATAAAATGATTCCTTTCTCAGCTTTTGTCCCAGGCCACTGTGAGCTTCTAGGGGAAACAGTGGGATCACATGTTGGTCTCTGAGCTCACCTACTCTGCAGTCTTTTGTCTGGTCCTTGCCAACTCACTGGCGTGCGTTTGTTTGTTCTGGTTTTGGTTTTACAAGGTAGGGTCTCCCTCTAGCTAAGGCTGAGCTGGAATTCACTCTGTAGTCTCAGGGTGTCGTCAAACTCACACCAATCCCAGTACCTCAACGTCCCCAGTGCTGTGATTAAAGACGTGTACCACCACACTCCAGTTTGTCTTTTATTATTTTTTTTTTAATTCAACATGATAAAGCTGAGGAGACCGCCCTCTTTCATTCTCTTCTCTTCATTTCTTCCACATCCACTGCTTCAAAGACCATTGTAGAGCTGAGGAGATGGCTCAGCACTCAAAGGTGCTTGCTTGAAAAGCCTGCAGACCCAGGTTCAATTCCCCAGCAACCACATACGAGGTAGGATCTCACTCCAGCACAGGATGACCTAGAATTCACTAAGTAGTCTCGGGGTGGTCTCAAACTCACAGTAATCCTCCCACCTCTGCCTCCCAAGTGCTGGGATTAAAGGTGTGCGCCACTACACCTGGCTCATACTCTGTCTTTTTCCCCTCTGTCTCTCAAATAAATAAATGAAAATATTTTAAAAAGTATGGAGAGTGACATGGATCCTGCCTTGTGAACTCACAGTCTAAGAAGCAGATATACCAAATAATTAGAATAGAGTGTGCCTCAGAAAAAGCTGGGGCTGGATAAGAAAAAAAGACAGTTAATCCAACGAAATTATATCAGGCTTAGATTTGGCTGACAGAAAGGAAATGTCAAAATCCCAGGCATTGCAACCACTTGGAAGTTTGGAAATCACTACTCCAGAGCTAGTGTTTCATGAGCATAAAGTCCTTATACTTTTCATTATGTATCTTTTTAATTTTTAAAAATTTTATTATTTATTTATTTATTTATGAAAGAGAGTGAGAGAGGCAGCTAGAGAATGGGGTCGCCAGGGTCTTCAGCCACTGCAAACAAATTCCAGATGCATGTGCCACCTTGTGCATCTGGCTTACATGGGTTCTGGAGAATCAAACCCGGGTCCTTTGGCTTTGCAGGAAAGTACCTTAACCACTAAACCATCTCTCCAGCCCTTAATATTTTATTTTATTTATGAGAAAGAGAGAGATAATAGTCATGTCAGAGCCTCTAGCTATTGCAAACAAACTCCAGATGCATGTGCTACCATGTGCACCTAGCTTATGTGGGATCTGGGGGATCAAACCTAGGTCCTTAGGCTTCAAAGCAAGCGCCTTAGCCACTAAGCCATCTCTCCAGCCCTCATTATGTGTGTGTGTGTGTGTGTGTCTTTTTTTTTTTTTTTTTTTTTTTGCCTTTTTGAGATATGGTTTCACTGTAGCTCAGGCTGACCTGGAACTTAATATGCAGTCTCAGGGTGGCCTCAAACTCATAGCAATCCTACTACCTCTGCCTCCCAGTGCTGGCATTAAAAGCATACAATAAGCCTGGCTTATTGACTGTTTTTATTCATGTATACAGTGTGTGCTTTTCATTATATTATTCTTTCTGTTTGTTTGTTTTTGTTTTTTGAGGTAATTCACTATGTAGTCTCAGGGTGGCCTTGAACTCGTAGCAATCTACCTACTTCTGCCTCTCCAGTGCTGGGATTAAAGGTTTGCCCCACCAGGCTTGGTTTATTACATTAGCCCATCATCACCCTCTGCCATCCTTAACACAATGCTTCTACCTCATTGTCTAATCTAGTTGTTCAAGTTCTACCCATCATGCCACATCTCAGTTAAGCCACAGGAAAAAGGGATGAAAAACTGCATGTTCTCCCTTTAACATCATTTCCTGAAAGTGGCACAAAGTACAACTTGTTAGCTAGAACTTAGTCACATAGCCACACCTAACTGTAAGGAATTCTGGAAAGGAAGTTTTAACTTGAAGGCAATCATGGGTGCAGCTAAAAAATCAGGCCTCTATGACTAAAGACAAGCAAGATAATGGATATCATGGGCAGCTGGTGGTTGCAGCCTCAGAATGATGCCTACTGAGGGGACAGCCTGAATTTTGAGATATGAGCTCAAGTTAGTTAGGCAACAAAAGAAGTGTCAGGCTACAGAGAGCATTTTGGGATTTTTTTTTTTCTTTTCAAGGTAGGGTCTCACTCTAGCCCAGGCTCACCTGGAATTCACTATGTAATCTCAAGGTGGCCTTGAACTCAGGTGGTCCACCTTCCTCTGCCTCCCAAATGCTGGGATTAAAGGCATGCACCACCATGCCTGGCTGACTTTTTTTTTGAAACAGTGTCATGTATCCTAGGCTGGCTTTGAACTCATTGTGTAACCAAGAATGCCCTGAGCTTTTTCTGTTTGTTTGTTTGCTTTTTGTTTTTCGAGGTATGGCCTTGCTCTAGCCCAGGCTGACCTGGAATTCACTCTATAGTCTCAGGGTGGCCTTGAACTAACAGTGATCCTCCTACCTCTGCCTCCTGAGTGCTGGGATTAAAGGTCTGTGCCACCATGTCTTTCTTTCTTTCTTTTAAATGTTTTATTTATTTATTTATTTATGAGAGAAAAAGAGGCAGGGAGTGGAGAGAGAGAATGGGTGTGCCAGAGCCTCAAGCCCCTGCAAACAAACTCCAGATGTTTGTGTCACTTGTATATCTGGCCTTATGTGGGTATTGGGGAATTGAACCTGGGTCTTTTGGCTTTGCTGGCAATCACCTTGACTGTTGAGCCAACTCTCTAGCCCTCTTTCTTTATATATATGTGATTTATTTATTTGTTTGAGACAGAGAGAATGGGCATACCAGAGTCTCTTACTGCAAAAAACTCCAGACACATGGATCATTTTGTGTGTCTGGCTTTATGTGGGTACTGGGGAATTGAACCTGGGTCAGGAGAGTTTGTAGGCAAGTGCCTTTAACCACTGAACAATCTCCCTATCCCAACCTTGAACTTCTGATCCTTCTGCCTCCACCTCTGGAGTGGTGGGATTCCAAGCATGCACTACCACACCCAGTGTAGAGAATGCTGGAGATGGAACCCAGGGCTTCATTCATGCTAGGCAAGCACTGGACCAACTGAGCTAGATCTCCACCTCCAGAGAGCATTTTGGGAAATGCTGGTGATTCAGAATTTCTCTGGCACAGTGTGTGGATCAAGGTGTGTCAGCAGACATTTATATCATTTTCAGTGGAGAAGAACCACCCCTTCCGAGGAAAGAGGCACACCTAGGAGTCAAGTGGGAAGCACTACCTAGGTTAAAATTAGGTTCCTACAGAGAGCAGCCTGGGTGCATGTTGGCCCTAAAAGTCCCTAGAGTCTTCCCCAGCACAGCCTGGAGTTCCAAGAGATGTCAATCTGCAATTGGGCCAAGTGCCCTCAGCAAAGAGGCAATGGAAAGTCTACAGCTGGCCAAAAATCCTGAGGGAAAACCATCACAGGTAGTGTGGCCATTGGCCCCAGGACCTCAGATGCTGGGCAATGGACGGGCAATTTGTGGGGTGCTGAGCCCACATGAGCTGCCAGATGGGGCCACCTCCCCAGACACATTGCAGATCTTCCAAAGGTTGTGTTTATTTCTCTGATGTGGCTGCAGACGTAAAGGTAGGGCAGCCAGCTGGCCATGGGGCCTCTGGCTCTGCAGAAATGAACTCGGTCCCCTCAGCTCTGTCCCCATTGACCCTCTCTGTTCCTGCGGCAGGTGGACAATGACCGTGCCCAGGCCACTGTAAAGAGTTCAGCAGGGAATCCTCAATGCTCCAACACTGGCTCACTGCTGAAAAGAGCTCTCTAACTCAATGTCTCCCTGATCCCCTCCCTCAAGACACATACATGCTTAACACACACATGACTTATACCACTTACCCAGGCCATCATCTGTCTCCACATACAGTTATTCTTACACATGTCACATCTGCCCATGCATACTACCTGTAGGCAGAGCCCTTCCTCTATATACATCCTGGCATATTCCCTGCATAGACATATGTACACAATATGCATGATTTTATTTTATGTTTTCTTTTTCAGGGTTGGGTCTCACCCTAGCCCAGGCTGACCTGGAATTCACTATGTAGTCTCAGGGTGGCCTTAAACCCATTGTGATTCTCCTACCTCAGCCTCTTGAGTGCTGGGATTACAGGCGTACATCAAACCCATCACATAGCCCACAGAAACAAATAAAGGGGAGGTTGGCCTTTTCCCCACTACCCTATGAACCACTGTTTGCCCCTGACGTCAGGGACATAGAGTTCTGGCAAGGGATCCAGTACAATGCTGCAGCTCTGCCCCTCTGCCCAAGATGCCCTGGAGACTACAGTCCTAGCCAGAAGCCTGGAAGCAAGGCTATGCCAGATCCACCAATGCCATGGCAGCGGGAGAAGCCTTTGTGCAACAGGCACTGTGGAATGTGTGAGACCCTTCCAGGAGTTGACCCAGGGGACCTGGGGATAGGGCAAAGAGGAAAGGGCCTCAAGGGCATTGACTTCTTCCATGTGCCAGGCATAGCACCTGTTCCTCCACAGCTTAATTTCCTGTTCTTTCTTATGACACTGGGATGGAATCTAGGGCCACTGAACTACATTCCCTGCTTGATGTTGTCACTATTTTATAACCAAGACAACTGGGGCTCAGAGAGGTGCTCAAAGCCAGTAAATGGAAGGATCTTGCATTGAACTGGGGACCGTTTGTTCCCATGGCCCTGACCAGTGTCCTAAAGTTGGCTGGGGTGCTGCAGCCAAGTGGTTCCAGTCAGAGTGATAATTGCAGGTCACTGGGGTCTCCCCCCTGAGCTTCTCTCTCCATCCCATCAGGAGCACTGAGGTAAGATCATTTTCCCAAGGAAAGTAAAGCTGGGCATCAGGGGAGTGTGAAAGCATTTGGATGGGTGGCGAGCTGGCTCCCAGTGCCATAGTTGAAACCTATGTTAGTCTGGGATATTGAGTCAAAGCTGGCAGTAAGCCAGCAGCCACAGCTAAAGTTTGAGGCAGGCCACAGCTAGAATCATAGCTGGAGCTGAGCCAGAAACAAGACCTGGAGCTGTTGCTGCCAGCTGGAGCAGAGGCAGGCCAGGACAAGAGGCTGAAGCCAGATCCAGGAGGGAAGAGATGCAGGCGGAGGCAAAAGCAGTCCTACCACACCCTTACAGTATGTGAGGTGTAGTGCTGGGCAATAGAGGGAGGGACATGGGTGCTCACATGCTCAGCAGAGAAGACAGAGAGGCTTACCAGGCTCTGGCAATGGGCTGTCCATGGAGCTAGGCTTAAAGGACTACCAAAACTTTAGTTGGCAGAGATCGTGGTGGACAGATTATGGTGAGAGCAAAGGCCCAGAGGCAAGGCAGCTCAGGATAGGACTTGTTCAGAGGAGGTGGACAGGTTTTCTGACTGGCTAATGCGGGTTGCTGGCAGTAGGTATGAGCAACTAAGGTTGATAATGAGAACTTACAGAAACTGGTGACCTGCTCACGAGTGTGAACTTTGTCAGGAGGACAACAGGATATCATTGATAGGAGTTAAGGATAGTGACGTGGCCAGGCTTGTGTTGTAGAGGAAACCTCTGGCTGCTGATGTGGACAAGGGACCGGGGTGGAGTAGGAGACTGGAAGGTGGGGAGACGAGAGAAGAGGCCAATGGCATAGCCAGGTCAGAAGGACCAGAGAGTGACCCAGGATTGAAGGGGAGGGAGCAGAAGCAAGGTCTATAGAAGGAAAGGGTGGAGGCCAGCAGAACACCAAGTATCAGAGTGGCTTGCAGGCCATTGCAGAAGTTGGGCCCTTTAAACAGGAGAAACCAAGACAGGTTTCCAACTCTGCCTCTCACTGGCTATATTTCCTTGGCATGTGCCTTCTGTACTTCCGGGCTGTTTCCTGTTTTGCAAAATGGGGAAAGTTGTAAGTCTACCAGAGTAAACATGTGAGGGTTAGACAAAGCATGTACAAGAGTGTGTGGTAGGGACACACAGAGAATTGAACCGGATTTCCATCTTCCACATGAGATGCTGGCCTCCCAATGCCCAATGCCACCTGGCCACAGTTAGTGAGGCTCCCTATCTGGCCTCACATGAGTGCAGTCTGAGAACCATCGTGGCAGTTCCAGCACCTCTGGTAGCCAACTTCCCAGCAGCTGAGAAGAATGTTCTGATGTCCTGCTTGCTAATCATCCAGCCAGTTAGGCCCTTCCCCTCCTTCCCAACAGTGTCCCAGAGGTCCACCAGCTGACCCTAGAGGGCAGGAAGCTGCCATTCAAGGGCACTCAGAAGTTCTGAACTTAGCCCAGCATGGTGGCGCATGCCTTTAATCTAAGCACTCAAAAGGCAGAGGTAAGTGGATCACCATGAGTTCAAAGCCACCCTGAGACTACATAGTGAGTTACAGGTCAACCTGTCCTAGAGTGAGACCCTACCTTGAGAAAAAAGAAAAAGAAAGAGGAGGAGAAGGAAGAGGAAGAAGAGGAGGAGAAGGAGGAGGAAAAGGAGGAGGAGTTCTGAACTTTCCTGGGAACTTACTCACCTCACCTTTTAAAAAACAATAATTAATTAATTAATTAAATTGCAAGCAGAGAGAAGAGAGACAGAGCCTTCGTGCCAGGCTACCGCACAGGAGCTCCAGGTCCATGCACCACTTTGTATCCGGCTTTACATGGGTACTGGGGAATCAAACCCAGGTTGCTAAGCCCTACAGGCAAGGGTCTTAAGTGTTGAGCCATCTCTATAATCCTCACCTCACCTGCTATCTGACTACAGCAGGCTCCCCTCACCGTCCCTCTATCCACCCTTGCTCAGTCTGCCTCTCTGGTGAGGTAGTGAGCAGACCCAGTCCTATAGGATGGGGCTAAGACCACCTCAACTGGCAGCTGAATCCAGCTGCCAGAGTCTTTCAGTTTCCTCTCCTCCTTTAACATCCTTCCAACTCCCTTAGACATAATCTCTTAACTATAAATGGATCCTCAGCCTGCCCTGTCTGACTCTGCACATACCACTGGGGTTAATTTTACCCCTCCCCAGATTCCTTGTCTCACCAATAATGAATCCTGAGCTCAGTCCTCTCCTGGGCACCAGAGTTCCAATATTCCATTACTCTTCTCATGCCTAACCCAGACTCTCCGGCCCCGTATAGCTTAAAAGCAGCCCCTCGACCGAACCTTCATGTTAGTGAATGGGTGGGTCTACCTCACCCATTCATCCGGGCCAGAAACCCAGACGTCAACCTTGTCTCTTCTCTGCCCCACATCCTGTCAATCCTACTTTCTAAACACCTGTCACGTGCCTGTACCACATGAGATTGCCACTTCTTCCAGTCACTGACTCCTGGCCACTGGCCAATTTTGCTGACTTGGATCTTTTTCTTGATTCAGGGGACTCCAATGGTACACATAAAACCCAGTACATTCTGACATGTTTTCAAAAGTCTTTTATTAGAAGAAGATGTCCCAGGGGCCATTTTAAAAATCATCCAGCCAATCAAGAATCCCAGCCAAATTAAAAAAAAAAAATCTGCCTTTCAAAATAAATTTGCCTTTGGATCCTTGCAACATTGGAATTGCCCAAGAGGTGTTTTTTTTTTACCCCTTATATAACAATTAACACTGCTTTGCAAATGACACACACAAATACAGTATAAAGAAAAGAGATTGCCTCTAGAATAATGCAACAGCAGCTTATAAAACACAGGAAACTCTCACATCTTTAGTCTTTTCAAAGGATACTAAACTATGTTTTCTTGTTTTGTTTTGTTTTGTTTTTCTAGGTAGGGTCTCCCTGTAGCTCAGGCTGACCTGGAATTCACTATGTAGTCTCAGGGTGACCTCAAACTCACAGAGATATTTCTACCTCTCTCTGCCTTCTAAGTGCTGATATTAAAGACATGCACCACCACATCCAGCTAAACTATGCGTAAGATGAAATTTTACAACTTTTAAATACAGCAAATCAATTTGAAAAAAAAAAATCTTTAGAGCTAGAGGGATGGCTTAGTGGTTAAGCTGCTTGCCTGTGAAGCCTAAAAACCCTGATTTGATTCCCCAGTGCCCGCTTAAGCCAGATGCATAACGTGGCACATGCGACAAGTTCGTTTGCAGTGTCTGCAGGCCCTAGTTTGCCCATTGTCTCTCTTTATTTGCCTCTTTTTCTCTCTCTCAAATATATATATTATAGATCTTTTTAATATTTTATTATTTATTTATTTGACAGAGAGAGAGAGCGGGGGAGGGAGGGAGGGAGGAGAAATGGGTGCACGGGGCCTCCAGCCACTGCAAACGAACTCCAGATGCGTGTGCCACCTTGTGCCACTTCTTGTGCATCTGGCTAATGAGGGTCCTGGGGAATCAAACCTGGGTCCTTTGGCTGTTCAGGCAAACGCCTTAACCCCTAAGCCATCCTCCAGCCCTATATACATCTTTAAAACCACTGCTCAGGCTTCTAGTTTGCAGTGTTGAGTACCCCAGTCCATCATTCACTTCTGAAGTGGTACTTTGTAATCATAAAATTAAAAAAAAAATTTTTTTGTTAAGGCTGGAGAGATGGCTTAGCAGTTAAGGTGCTTACCTGTGAAGCTTAAGAATCCAGGTTTAATAGATGGTAAGACCCTATTGCTGAAGACTCCACATATTTGGATTGCAAGGCCACTGAGAAATCCTGCTGGAACTGAGCTGATAACCTCCTCCATGTAGACCAGCTGACAGAAAGCTGGAAGAAGCCATTCTGCATGCAGTTCAATGGGAGAGAGAAATCACCAGTGAAGATACTCAACAGTGGACACTGCAAGCCTTATATTTGGCCAGCCAGGCCAAATGAGCCAACATGTGCAATAGTGGCAGGTCTGTCATGGTGGAAACCAACTGCCCTCCAATTGGACTGGAGGCCCACTCCATGGGGGGTGGGGAACACATCCCTGATACTGAAAACTTAAAACTGGGGTAGTCAAGAGCCCTAGGGGTGTAACATCTGCTGATGTCTGAAAAAATGTATATACTATGCTTATCAAACTGCCCAGTAAGCACTTCTCTTAATGTTCATGCCCATATATTAATGCTACTCTCACTTTTGGCAGAGAAACTTCTCTTTTCAGATGGCAGTGGCCTTGGGATGACTCAGAAGGCATCATGGTGCTAGAAGGAAAGTGACAGGCGTGCTCAGTACTGTAATATTTCTATCACATATTCCAAGGCTCAGGGTCTAATGCAGAAGAGGTGGCGGAAAGAATGTAAGAGCCAAAGGAAGGGTAGGACTCCTTACAATGTGTTTCCCCTAGACACAAAATGGTCATGGTATCCATGACCTCACAGTGCCTGACACTACCTACACAAGACCATCATAATAGAAGAAGAAGATGACATTAATATAAAAGAGAGACTGATTGAGATAGGGAGGGGATATGATGGAGAATGGAGTTTCAAAGGGGAAAGTGGTGGGAGGGAGGGTATTACCATGGGATATTTTTTATAATCATGGAAGTTGTTAATAAAAAAAAAAGAATCCCAATACCCACATAAGCCAGATGCACAAGGTGGTGCATGTGTCTATATTTCCTTTGCAATGGCAAGAGGCCCTGACATGCCCATTCTCTCTCTCTCTCTCTTTCTCTCAAATAAATGAATAAAAATATTTTTAAAAATCAATTTTAAAATTAATTTTAAAGTGGTGGTGCAGCACTCGGGAGGCAGAGGTAGGAGGATCGCCATGAGTTTGAGGCCACCCTGAGACTACAGAGTGAATTCCATGTCAGCCTGGACCACAGTGAGACCCTCCTCCCTCAAATAATAATAATAGTAATAATCTTTTTAAAAGCATTAGGGAGGCACAGGTAGGAGGATCACCATGAGTCCAAGGCCACTCTGAGGCTATACAGTTAATTCCAGATCAGCCTGGGTGGAGCGAGACCCTGACTCAAAAAGACCAAAAAGGAGGCTGGCGAGATGGCTTAGTGGTTAATATGTTTGCCTACAAAGCCAAGGACTCAGGTTTGATTCCGCAGGACCCACGTAAGCCAGATGCACAAGGTGGTGCATGTGTATGAAGTTCACTTGCAGTGGCTGGAGGCCCTGGAGTGTCCATTCTCTCTCTCTCTCTCTCTCTCCCTCTCTTTCTGTCAAAATAAATAAATAAAAATAAAATATTTTAAGCCAGGTGTGGTGGCACATGCCTTTAATCCCAGCACTTGGCAGGCAGAGGTAGGAGGGTTGCCATGAGTTCCAGGCCACCCTGAGACTACAGAGTGAATTTCAGGTCAGCCTGGGCTAGAGTGAGACCCTACCTCAAAAAACCAAAAAACATATATATTTTTTAAAAGACAAAAAAATTAATTATAAAAAGCCCTATTTTTTAGCTGGGCATTGTGAAACATGCCTTTGATCCCCACACTTAGGAGGCTGAAGTAGAAGAATTGCTGTGTGTTCCAAATCAGCTTGGACTACAGAGTGACTTCCAAGTCAGCTTGGGCTAGAGTGAGACCCTACTTCAAAAGAAAAAACAGAGCCAGGCATGGTGACACATGCCTTTAGTCCCAGCATTCGGGAGGCAGAAGCAGGAGGATCATCATGAGTTCAAGGCCACCCTGAGACTACATAGTGAATTCCAGGTTAGCCTGGGCTACAGCAAGACCCTACCTCAAAAAAAAAAAAAGGAAAGAAAAAGGAAAAGAAAAATTAGGGCTGGAGAGATAGTTCTGCAGTTAAGGCCTTGCCTGCATAGCCTAATGACCCGGGTTCAATATTCATATTAAACAAAGTGGCACATGTGTCTGGATTTTATTTACAGTGGCTGAAGACCCTGGTGCGTCCATTCTCTCTATCTCTCTTTTCTTTGTCTTTGTTTACAATTAAATAAATGAATAAATAAATATAATTTTTAAAAGAAAATTTATTTTTAAAGATCTTTTAAATTTTCAATGTATTTTATTTATTTGCACACTAGAGAGAAGCATATATGTGGAGAGAATGGGCTCATCAGGGCCTTCATCCACTGCAAATTCCAGACATAGGCTCCACCTTGTGCATCTGGCTTATGTAGATCCTGGGGAATCAAACCTGGGTCCTTTGGCTTTGCAGGTAAGTGCCTTAACTGCTAAGCCATCTCTCCAGCCCCCCAACTTTTTTAAGGGATCCTACATTTATGGGCTGGGGATATAACCCAATGGTAAAGTGATTGCCTAGCATGCATGATGCCCTGGTTTGATGGCCTGCACCACATAAAATCAGGTATAGAGGTGCACTGCTATACTCTCAGTAGTGGAGAAGTAGAGGCAGGAGGATCAGAAGTTCATCATCCTTGGCTACATAGCAAGTTGGAAGCCAGCTTGGGCTAAGTAAGCCCTTTTCTTAAAGAAAAAAAATTGAGGTAGGGTCTTGCTCTAGTCCAGGCTACCTCAAAAAACAACAAAGACAAAAACATTTCTGGAGGAGCCACCATTACCATCCAGCCACTTGACTATGCTCTTGGACTATGTTTCTGTGCACTGACTCATGCCAGCACTCTTTTTTTTTTTTTTTTTTTTGGTGGAGGGGGGAGGTTCGAGGTAGGGTCTCACTCTAGCCCAGGCTGACCTGGAATTCACTCTGTATTCTCAGGGTGGCCTCGAACTCACGGAGATCCTCCTACCTCAGCCTCCGAGTGCTGGGATGAAAGGCGTGGCTCAGCACTCTTAACTGATGGGTGCATGCATGAATGAGTGAAAGTAGGCACAGAGGTCCTCTTCTGATCCAGTCAATGCCTGCCTGAGCGCCAGGGCCTGGGCCCAGGAGACGTCGCCAAGAATGTAGTCTGGGGGTCGTTGGCGCTCGGCAGGGAGCGGGGCTCGCACAATGCAGGTGCCGGCCGCTCCCTCCCTTCCGCTGCTTTGAGGCTCCCGGACGGGCCGGCCGCTGCTTCCTGCGCGCAGCCCTGGGCCTGCCACGTCCGGCTATGGGCCTCCCATCCCCATCCCCGGGCTCCAGGCATGCGGGACCTGGGGGAAGAGGCGCCCCTTACTTCTCAGACGCCGGGCATTTGGCAGGTCTTGGCACAGGGGGTTGGTGTTCCTTTCCAGGATGCGCTTCCGGTCGGTGCGGCTACCACGTATCATCCATCTGTACCACCGCGGATGCTTTACCTCGATATCTTTCTGCCCCGCCGGCTCCCTACCTACTTCTTTGACACACAGCGAAGGAGATAGATACCCTCTTTTATTTACTTATTTATTATTTTTAGTTCATTGGGGGGGGATTTTTTTTTTTTTTAAGTAGGGTCTTACTCTAGCCTGGGCTGTCCTGGAATTCACTAAGTAGTCTCAGTTGGCCTCAAACTCACGGCGATCCTCCTACCTCTGCCTCCCGAAAGCTGGAAATAGAGGCGTGCGCCACGACACCCTGCGACACCCTCTTTTAATTTAGCCCCCACCCCCCAGCCCCACAAATATGATGACAGTTACAGCGTCTGCATTATGGAACGCCTTGCTGGTGGTGCAAAGAGCCTCTCAGAGCTTTGCGTGGTTGCACTCATTGAGTCTACCCAGTAGACAGACGTGATGCCGCCTAAAATGCATACAGTAGTACGCGCCCTATTTTTACAAGCTAGGTAACCCAAGACCAGAAAGTGCCTTTCACAGATCCTACAGCTAGGGGGCGGCACAGCCCAGAGCCCACTTCGTGTCTTCTGCAGAGTTCTGTGGGACTGCTCCAGTATGAGATTAGGCACTTGGACTTGAGGGCTTGGAAATATAGATGATGCAAGATGGGGCTGCCTTGGTCCTCAGAAAGCTCATCCTCTTATAGAGAAATCAGTTCTAGTCTAGGGAGTTCCAGACTCACTTTGTTACTACGCAGGCAGAAAGGCATGCCTGAGCACCTACGCACAAACAGGTCGTCAGGGGAGCCAGGAGCCTGCACAAAGCCTAAGCACGAGGACAGCACCTCTAGGCCAAACTTGGGTAATAGCATAACAGTGATCTGCCCATGGGACCCCCAACAGCCTGGCCTGCTAAAATGGGGCACTCCCTCCATAGGAACATGTGGGCCTGTCTTTGGTCAATTTTAGAAGACCCCACAGCTCAGCCCTGCAGCTACTGTGGGATAGACATGGGCACGGATATCCTAGCAAGTGTTCAGCAAACTGAAGGCAGGGGAGTTGGAGAGGAGAAATTCTGATTTGTAACATTTGTGGGTTTCCATGGGGTAAATGTATTCTGCCACAGCCAGTTTCAAGCTACCAATGTCAAAGATAGTGCACTTCCACTATAACAGACAGATAGATAATAGTAAAAATGCAATAAAAACAATTAGCGAATAATAAGTTTGGAGTCTTTTGTATTATTATTATTATTTTTTTTTTTTTTGAAGTAGGGTTTCACGCTAGCCCAGGCTGACCTGGAATTCACTATGTAGTGTCAGGCTGGCCTTGAACTCATGATGATCCTGCTGCCTGTGCCTCCCAAGTACTGGGATTAAAGGCATGTGCCCCCATGCCCAGCAATACTTAATTATTTATTTTTAAAGATATTTTATTTATTTATTTGAGAAAGAGACAGATGGAGAGAATGGGCACACCAGGGCCTCTAGCCACTGCAAACAAACTCCAGATGCATGCACCTGGCTTACGTAGGTACTGGGAGTCGAACCTGGATATCTTAGGCTTCTCAAGCAAACTCCTTCACCATTAGGCCATCTCTCCAGCCCACTTATTTATTTTTTAATTATTTATATGCACATGTGCGTGCACATACAACTACACATCAGGGCCACATGTACCTTTTTTTTCTTTCTGTCTTGCTCTAGCCCAGGCTGACCTGAAACTCACTAATTCACCATGTAGTCTCAAAGTGGTCTCGAACTCTCAAACTCACAGCAATCCTCCATGGCACCACCATGCCTGGTTTTTTTTGGAGACAGGGTCTCATGTATCTACATAGGCTGGTTGTGAATTGCCTCCGCCTTCCAAATGCTGGAATTATAGGCATGTGCCACCATGCCTAGGTAGAGTCGTTTGTAATATAGTTTATTTAAGAGTAAGTTTGCCTGGTTTAATTTTTAATGGCAGTGATTAACAAGCAGCTTCCATCCGACAGCGCAGCACAGCCGAAGCTCTCATCATCTGATGTAAGATGGCATGAGCTCACAGCACTCTGGCCCTGGGGCTGGTAGCTTCTTGGCTTTCTCTGCCTCAGGACTTACACATTGGATTTCCCCATTTCTCTAGCGTAGGTTTCCCTCTAGTGGACAGAAGATTCATTTCTAGGTAATGGATGCACCTGTACCCAGAACTGGGCTCCCAGAACAGAGATCACTCATGGAAGGAGTTGGGGGTTATGTATGTATGTATGTAGTATGTATGTATGTATGTATGTATGTATTTACTTATTTTTGTTTATTTTTAAGGTAGGGTCTCACTCTAGCCCAAGCTGAACAGGAACTGACTCTAGTCCCAGGCTGGCCTCAAACTCATGGTGATTTTCCTACCTCTGCCTCCCAAGTGCTGGAATTAAAGGCATGTGTCACCATGCTCGGCTTGTTTTTACTTCTTGTTTATTTTTCAACAGTTATTTTATTTTATTTATTTGAGAGAGAGAGAATGGGTGTGCTAGGGCCTTAAGCCACTACAAACAAACTCCAGACACATGTGCTACTTTGTGCATCTGGCTTATGCGGGTAATTGAATCTGGGTCCTTTGGCTTTGCAGGCAAGCATCTTAACTGCTAAGCCACCTCTCCAGCCCTTTAAATTTTGTTTTGTTTTGTTTTCTGAGGTAGAGTCTCACCCTAGCCCAGACTGACATGGAATTCACTATGTAGTCTCAGGGTGGCCTTGAACTCACAGTGATACTCCTACCTCTGCCTCTCAAGTGCTGGGATCAAAGGCGTGTGCCACCATGCCTGGCTTAAATTTTGTTTGTTTGTTTGCTTTTGTTTTTTGAGGTAGGGTCTCACTATAGCCCAGACTGACCTGGAATTCACTATGTAGTCTCAGGATGGCCTTGAACTCACAGCAATCCACCTACCTCTGCCTCCCCAGTGCTGAGATTAAAGGAGTGTGCCACCATGCCTGGCATAAATTTTTTTAACATTTATTTTATTTTATTTTATTTATTTGAGAGAGGAAGGGGAGGTAGAGAGATATAGAATTTTTATTTTATTTATTTTCACAAGCAGAGAGAAAGAGGGAGAGAGAAAGAAAGGGAGGAAGGAAGAATGGGCATGCCACGGCCTCTTGCCACTGCAAACTGGCTTTATAGGGATACTGGGGAATCAAACCCAGGCCATCAGGCATTGCAAGCCAGTGTCTTTAACCACTGAGCCATCTCTCCAGGCCAGGAGGAATTTCTTAAAGAAGGTCCTTAAGAAGGGACAATAGATCAGGCAGGATGGTGCACGCCTTTAATCCCAGCTCTTGGGAAGCAGAGATAGGAGGATCACTGTGAGTTCGAGGCCACCCTGAGGGACAATAGTTTCACAATTTTCCTGAGGGACAAGGCACTTGATGTTATATCTCTGGAAAAGGCAGTGTCAAGAGATGGTCCTGGGTTTCAGTCCTTACCACAATCTTCACAGCTGCTCAAAAACAAACCAACAAATATTTCAGGGCTGGAAAGATGGCTCAATGGTTAAAAGTGCTTGTTTGCAAAGCCTGCAAATCCTGGTTCAATTCCCAAACCTACCATGTATATAATGGTTGCAAAAGTGGTCTAAAAAAAAAAAAAAGCAGTGCAAGCATCTGGTATTTGTTTGCAACAGTAAGAGGTCCTGCTGGGCCGTACACCTCACACACATATGTGTAAGTAAATAAAATTTTTTAAAGATGGACCTGGTTGTACATGCCAGCACTTGGGAGGCAGAGGTAAGAGGTTTAAGGCCAGCCTGGGACCACAAAAGCCCATTTCATCTCTTTTTGTTGTTGTTGTTCATTTTTATTTAATTGAGAGTGACAGAAAGAAAGAGGCAGAGAGACAGAATGGGCGCGCCAGGGCTTCCAGCCACTGCAAATGAACTCTAGATGCATGCGCCCCCTTGTGCATCTGGCTAACGTGGGTCCTGGGGAATCGAGCCTCGAACTGGGGTCCTCAGGCTTTATAGGCAAACGCCTAACCGCTAAGCCATCTCTCCAGCCCCCCTCCCCATTTCATCTCTTATGTGGCAGCTCAATGTGGCTGCTGTATCGGGCCTTCAGGTTAAGGGACCAGCTCTCCCCTCTACCCAGCTATCAGGTCTCTCTGAAAGAAGACAAACTGGAGAGCCAGCCCACTTTGTGTGGGGAATTAAGCTCCTGCACAAGGCATAGACACCAAAGCAACCCTGATGGAGGTCCATGCTCAGATTGGGCGCACCGGAGAAAATGTAGCTGATCGGATATAAAGCAGGGACCCAGGACACTTGCATTACACTTGGAATCTGTTCAGAAACAATCTTGCAAAGCGCAGACACAAACCGTGTCATTCTGTTCCCAAACGTCTGTGACTCCCAATTGTTTTCAGCGTTAGTCCCAGCTCCTAAGTCATGTGTCCGAGCCTTGGCTGGGAATTTGTTTGCCTAAATGTTCCAAGACAGCAGAAAACTGACATTTTGGGAACTTCCCTTTGGGCCCAGGCAAGTTACTGTGCTAATCAGGTTGAAGTTTAATTTAATTCTCCAATAGTGCTTCCAGACAGGGATGGCCATTTTATAGAGGGGCAAATGCATCTGTGTGACAGACTGAAAATAGATACATTTTTCTGTGCAACTTTAAAAATTTTTCCGTTTCTCTTTTTTTAAAATTTTTATATTAATTAATTAATTTATTTATTTATTTTAAGGTAGGGGCTCACTCTAGCCCAAGCTGACCTGGAATTCACTATGTAGTCTCAGTGTGGCCTCAAACTCGCAGCAATCCTCTTACCTCAGCCTCCTGAGTGCTGGGATCAAAGACGTGCAACACCACACCTGGCTTAATCGGTTTTTATTTCCTCCCATTACACAGGTCTTGTGTAAGTAGTGTCAGGCCCTGTGAGGTCATGAATATCTAGGCCCACTTTGTGTCTGGAAGACAGTATTGCAATCCCCTTCCTTTGGCTCATACATTACATTCTTTCTTTCTTTTTTTAAATATGTTTTTTATTTTTATTTATGAGAGAGAGAATGGGCCCAGAGCCTCCACACACAGGCACCACCTTGTGCATCTGGCTTATGTGAATACTGAAGAATTGAACCTTGCTCCGCTGGCTTTGTAGGCAAATGCCTTAACCACTAAGCCGTCCCTGTAGCTCCCTCATACATTACATTCTTTCTACTACCTCTTCCTCAATGGTCTCTGAGCATTGGAGAGTGTGATAGAAATGTTGGGCTGGAGAGATGGCTTAGTGGTTAAGCGCTTGCCTGTGAAGCCTAAGGACCCTGGTTCGAGGCTCGGTTCCCCAGGTCCCACGTTAGCCAGATGCACAAGGGGGCGCACGTGTCTGGAGTTTGTTTGCAGTGGCTGGAAGCCCTGGCTCGCCCATTCTCTCTCTCTCCCTCTATCTGTCTTTCTCTCTGTCTGTCACTCTCAAATAAATAAATAAAAAATGAACAAAAAATATTTTTTTTAAAATGTCTCAGTGATGAACACTCCACTATCACTTCTTCTCAGCACTGTGGTGAGTTTGTTTGTTTGTTTGTTTGTTTATTTATTTATTTAGAGGTAGGATCTCTCTCTAGTCCAGGCTGACCTGGAATTCACTCAATCTACAGTCTCAGGCTGGGCTTCAACTCATGGTGATCCTCCTACCTCTACCTCCCAAGTGCTGGGTATTAAAGGCATGCACCACCATGTCAGGCTTACTGTTTGTTTTTTTGAGGTAGAGTCTCACTCTAGCCCAGGCTGACCTAGAATTTACTATATAGTCTCAGGGTGGCCTTGAATTCATGGCAATCCTCCTGCCTCTGTTTCCCAAATGCTGAGATTAAAAGCATGCACCACCACTTCCAGCTCTTCTGGTGAGTTTTGAGTCACCCCAGTGATCACCACCACCTGAACTTTTCTAACCAAAAATGAGAGTAGCATTAATATACATGGACATAAACTAGCTATGGTGGCCTACACCTTTTATCCCAGCACTCACTCAGGAGGCTGAGATAGGAGGATTGCCATGAGTTCAAGGCTACCCTGAGACTATACAGTGAATTCCAGGTCAGCCTAGGCTACCATGAGACTCTACCTCCAAAAAAACAAAAAACAGGGCTGGAGAGATGGCTTAGCGGTTAAGCACTTGCCTGTGAAGCCTAAGGACCCCAGTTCAAGGCTCAATATACACAGATATACATAAACATAAGTATTTAGAGGGCAGTTTGGTAGACATAATATATGCATTTAGCTAGACAATAGTAGTAGTTTCCCCTTTAGGACTTATGACCTCTCAAGCCATGAGCTTTAGCCCAGGCTGACCTAATTCACTATGTAGTCTCAGGGTGGCCTTGAACTCATGGCAATCCTCCTACCTCTGCTGGGATTAAAGGTGTGCATCACCACGCCCGGCTTTATTAGGCATGAGTTCCCTCCCGTGGAGAAGGCCTCAAGTCCAATGAGAGAGCGGGTGGTTTCCCCCATTATAGATGTGCACCACTGCACTACTTGGTACATTTGCCATGGTTGGTCACCCAAAATGTCTGCAGGGTGCACTCTGGGTAAGACTGCCAATGACTTTTCCCAACAAACAGCATAACACTTTCCAGCATCCTAATAGCTAGTCTTTTTTTTTTTTAATGTTTTTGTTTTTGTTTTTCAAGATCAGGTCTCACTCTAGCCCAGGCTGATCTCACACTCCTATGTTGCATGTGTGTGTGTGTAGTATGTATGGTATGTGTATGGATATATGCAGATGTGTGTGTCCTGTGGGAATGCTTGCTGAAGCCAGAGGAGAACACTGGAAATCCTCCCTGACACTCAGCTCAGCAGTGTGTTTCCTTGAGATAGTCTCTCTCAACCTGGAGCTGCCATTTGCAGTCAGACTGACTAAGCAGCAAGCCCCAGAGATTCTCCATTCTCTCCATCTCTTAGTACTGGGGTTACAGGTATGTGTGGCCATGCCCAGCTGTTTACTTGGGTCCTGGGGAATTGAACTCAGGGTAAAACTATCTTCCCAACCCAAACTTTTTTTTTTTTTTTTCAAGGTAGAGTCTCACAGGCTGACCTGGAATTTACTTTGTATTCTCAGGGTGGCCTCTAACTCAGTGATCCTCCTACCTCTGCCTCCCAAATGCCGGGATTAAAGGCATGCACCACCAACCCTGGGTAATTTTTTGTTTGTTTGTTTTTGGTTTTTCAAGGCAGGGTCTCACTCTAGCTCAGGCTGACCTGGAGTTCACTATGTAGTCTCAGGGTGGCCTTGAACTCACGGCGATCCTCCTACCTCTGCCTCACAAGTGCTGGGATTAAAGGCATGTGCCACCATGCCCTGCTCTAATATTTTTTTTAATGGGGATGGGGAGATGGCTCAGTAGTTAAAGGTTCTTTTACACACACACACACACACACACACACACACACACACACTTTATTTATTTATTTATTTATTTATTTATTTATTTATTTATGAGAGGAAGAGAGAAAGAGGCAGATAGAGACATAGAAAGTGGGCATGCCAGGGCCTATAGCCACTGAAAATGAACTCCAGATGCATGCACCACCTTGTGCATCTGGCTTACGTGGGTACTGGGGAATTGAACCTGGGTCCTTACACTTTGCAGGTGAGCACCTTAGCCACTAAGCCATCTCTCCAGCCCTAAACATTTTTTGTTGTTTTTTGTTTTTATTTGTTTATTTGAAAAAGAGAGGAAGGAAGGAAGGAAAGAAAGAAAGAAAAAGACAGGTAGAGAGAATGGGTGCACCAGGGCCTTTGGCTGCTACAAATGAACTCTATACACATACGACATCTTGTGCATCTGGCTTATGTGGGTTCTGGGGAATCGAACCTGGGTTCTTTGGTTTTGCAGGCAAGTGTCTTAACTGCCAACCCATCACTCCAGCCGGGTTAAAGGTTCTTGCTTGCAAAACCTGGGGTCAGATTCATTTCCACTGTACTCACATAAAGCCAAATGCACAAAGTAGTACATGTGTCTGGAGTTCATTTGCAGTAGCAAGTGGTCCTGGAGCACCCATATTCTCTGTCTCACACAAATAAATAAAGATATATTTTTAAACTTTTTATGTATGAATTTGTGTGTATGTATGAGTATGCACACATAGCACACATGTGTGAAGATCAGAGGACAACTTCAAGGTGTCTTGAGCTCTACCCTTGTTTCTGGCTTTATGTGGGTCTTGGGGAATTGAACCCAGGTCCAAGATTTACAGGCAAGCACCTTTAACAGCTGAGCCACCTCCAAACCTTAAACATATTTTGGTGAGGGTGGAGATCAAAGTAAGGTCTAGCTCTACTCCAGGCTGACCTGGAGTTCACTATGTAGTCTCAGGTGGCCTCTAATTTACTGATATCCTCCTACTTCAGCCCCCTAGTGCTGGGATTAAAGGTGTGGGCCACCACGCCTGGCTACCTTAAACTTTTGATCTTCCTGCTTCCACCTCTTGAGTGCTGTGATTACCAGTGTGGTTTATGTGTTCAAACACAGGGTTTCATGCTTTCGAGACAAGCACTCTACCAACTGAGCTAGCTACAACCCCCGCACGTTCCTTTTTTCTTTTTTTTTAAGTTGTTCTATGCAAATATATTTTATTTTATTTATTTTTCTTTTATTTTTGTAGTCAGTGAATACATTCAAGTTGGCACCATTGTTAGCCTCCTCCCTGTCCTCCCCCCTCTTTTTTGTTTTTTTCGAGATAGGGTCTCACTCTAGCCCAGGCTGACCTGGAATTCACTAGGTAATCTCAGGGTGGCCTTGAACTCACAGCAATCCTCCTACCTCTGCCCCCTGAGTGCTGGAATTAAAGGCATGTGCCACCATGCCTGGCCACTTTTTTCTTGAAAGCTACTTTTGTTTCTCTGGGCCTGAACTCTTGTTCAGGTAGGTTACTAAATAAGGTGCAGAATCCTCAGAAACCACTGGGTGTGGTAGTGCATGCTTTTATTTATGTGTGGCATTAATTATGTATTGCTGGGTGTGGTGGCACATACCTTTAATCCCAGCACTCATGAGGCAGAGAGAAGAGGATGGCTTTGAGTGTGAGAGCACCCTGAGACTACAGATCAGACTGGGCTACAGCAAGACACTACCTTGAAAAACCAGGTTCAGCTCCCCAGTACCCACATAAAGCCAGATGCACAAAGTAGCACATGAATCTGGAGTTCATTTGCAGAGGCTAGAGGCTTTGGCATGCCTATTCTTTCTCAATCTCTGTCCCTCATTCTTTTTTTCTCTCTCTCTCACTCTCATTTAATAACTATACAAATAAATGCAAATAAATTAATAAAAATAACAAAAAAAGATTTTTAAAAAACTGAGTGAATCTGGGCATTGTGGTGCATGCCTTTAATTCCAGCACTAGACAGGCAGAGCTAGGAGGATCATGGTGAGTTCGAGGCCACCCTGAGACTACATAGTGAATTCCAGGTCAACCTGGGCTAGAGTGAGACCCTACCTCCAAACAACAACAACAAAAAAAAAGAAAGAAAGAAAGAAAGAAAAAAAAAAAAGAAGCAACAGCAACAACAAAAAACTAATTGATGGCTGGGCATGGTGTCACTTGGGAAGCAGAGGTAGCAGGATTGCCATGTGTTCAGGGCCCTGATTGATGGAGTTGTGAATGAAAGGAGGGTGGTGGGAAGGGATTATGATCAGAGCACATTGTGTACATGTATGGAGGTTGTCAAATGTTTTAATAAACCTGACTGACAGCTCCATATATGTGTGAGGGTGGACAGTGTTGATTCATGAACTTTACTAAGGACAATTAGGCAGGTACTTGGCAATGTTACCAGGGGACTGCTCACCTGTCAGTGCCAGTGTTTTGCAATTTTCCCATAGAGCTATCTTCCGTTCTTCCAGAACAGGGTTATACAAGTGGCTGCTCGTCATCTGGGAGCCAAAAGGGGAAAGAGCTGAGTGATCTTACCGTTCAGCAAATGTCCCCAGTTTCAGCACAGTCTGTCACGCCTGTTATCAGCTGTGCCTGGTCTTCTTAAATTCACAGCCTCTCCGCTCAGACTATCTCCTGCCAGGCAAGCAGATAGCAGTTAACCAGCCACAAAGCCAAGTCTAACTTTCCCCTCAGTTTGCTCTTTTTGGTCCCATCCTGCAGACTTGCCTTCGGAGGTATTCAGTGTCTCCAGAATATAAACTGTTATTTGTTGTGAGTACACTGATGGACTCATTCACTTTTTCTTTTCTTTTTTTGGTTTTTCAAGGTAGGGTCTTGCTCTAACCCAGGCTGACCTGGAATTCACTATGCAATCTCAGGTTGGCCTCGAACTCAAGGCAATCCTCCTACCTCTGCCTCACTAGCGCTGGAAATAAAGGTGTGCACCACGCCCAGCTTGTTTTTGTATTGAGCCAGTAGTATCTTGCTATGCAGGACAGGCTGGCCTAAAACTTGCTATGGTGCTCTGAGTCTGGGACTGTAGGTATGTACCACCAGACCAAGCCTGGGCTTGTCTCATATTAACACACTTTTCTCTCCTTCTCTCCTCTCTCACCATAGCTAGCTGCAAATTGTGCTTTCTCTAGCTTTTTTTTTTTCTTTTGGAGGTGTGGTGTGCATGTGTGGTGTGTGGTGTGTGTTGTATATGCTGATGTGGCACAGGGTGATACCTTGTGTGCTTGCCTGTGGAAGCCAGAGGAAAACACTGGGTGTCCCCCTCCATCACTCACCCACCTGTTTCTTTGCAATGGGGTCTCTGATTCTGGAACTTACCATTCATGAGCCACCGTGATTCTCTGATCTCTGTTTCCCCACGACTGGGGTTTCAGGTATGCATGGCCATGCCCAGTTATTTACATGGGTTCTAGATATTAGAATTCAGGCCTTATCAGGCCGCCTCAGCACCTCCTACTTGAACAGGAAGCACACTTAACCACTGAGACATCTCTTCAGCCTTCTCTGAACTTCCAATGTAGTTAGTTCTTGCCTGTTTTCCAGGCTTGTAGATGTTTGTTGTCTCTCCTTACTTCCTTCCTTTTTTCCTCTCCCCCTTTTTTCTTTTCTTTATTCCCTTCCTCCCTTTCTTTCTTTCCTTCTTTCTTTGTTTCTTTCTTTCTTTTTTTTTTTTTTTTTCCGAAGTAGGGTCTCCCTCTAGCCCAGGCTGACTTAGAATTCGCTCTGTAGTCTTGGGCTGGCCTCAGACTCACAGCTATCTTCCTACCACTGCCTGCCAAGTGCTGATAACCTCCTCCATGTAGACCAGCTGACAGAAAGCTGGAAGAAGCCATTCTACATGCAGTTCAATGGGAGAGAGAAAAATCACCAGTGAAGATACTCAACAGTGGACACTGCAAACCTTATAATTGGCCAGCCAGGCCAAATGAGCCAACGGGTGCAATAGTGATACGTCTGTCATGGTGGAAACCAACTGCTCTCCAATTGGACTGGAGGCCCGCTCCATGGGGGGGGGGGGGGAACACATCCCTGATACTGAAAACTTAAAACAGACTCAGAATACCACCAGTGAATAAGACACAGAAGAATGAATATTGTGTGATTTCTTTTTCAAATTTAGTTTTATTTATTTATTAAAAATATTTTGTTGTTGACACATCCCTGATACTGAAAACTTAAAACAGGGGTAGTCATGAGCCCTAGGGGTGTAACATCTCCTGATGTCTGGGAAAATGTATACACTATGCTTATCAAACTGCCCAGTAAGCACTTCTCTTAATATTCATACACTTATATTAATGCTACTCTCACTTTGGGTAGAGAATCTTCTCTTTTCAGATGGCAGTGACCTTGGGATGGCTCAGAAGGTATCATAGTGCTGGAAAGAAGTGACTGGAGTACTGAGTAACATCTTGATCACACCTTCCAAGGCTCAGGGTCTAATGTGGAAGAGGTGGCAGAAAGAATGTAAGAGCCAAAGGAAGGGTAGGTTTCCTTACAATGTGCTCCCTCCAGACATAAAATGGCCTGGATATCCATGACCTCATAGTGCCTGACACTACCTATACAAGACCATCCTTATGATGATGAGGAGGAAAACATCATGACATCAAAAGTAAAAGAGGCTGATTGAAATGGGGAGGGGGTATGATGGAGAGTGGAGTTTCAAAGGGGTAAGTGGGGGTAGGGAGGGCATCACCATGGGGTATTTTTTTTAAAACATTTTTTGTTTATTTTCATTTATTTATTTGACAGCAACAGACAGAGAAAGAAAGAGGGAGAGGGGGAGAGAGAGAGAGAATGGGCCCGCCAGGGCTGCCAGCCACTGCAAACAAACTCCAGACGCATGCACCTGGCTAACGTGGGTCGTGGGGAATTGAGCCTTGAACCGGGATCTTTAGGCTTCATAGGCATGCGCTTAACCGCTAAGCCATCTCTCCAGCCCCGATGAGGTATTTTTTATAATCATGGAAGTTGTTAATAAAAAAATAAAAACAAACAAACAAACAAAAAAAAAAAATAAACTGGGTATGGTGGTATATGCCTTTAATCACAGTTTAATTCCCTAGGACTCACATAAGCCAGATGCACAAGGGGGAGCATGCATCTGGAGTTCATTTGCAGTGGCTAAAGGCCCTGGTGCACCCATTCTCTCTCTATCTGCCTCTGTCTCTCTCAAATAAATTAATAAATAAATAAAATATTTTTATGCTTTTTTTTCAGGGTAGGGTTTCACTCCAGTCCAGGCTGACCTGGAATTCACTATGTTGTCTCAGGGTGGCTTTGAACTCACAGCAATCCTCCTTCCTTTGCCTCCTGAGTGCTGCGATTAAAGGCATGCACCACCACACCTGGCTAAATAAAACATTTTTTAAAAATTGCAGATAATCCCAGTACTTTTGAGGTGACATTAAGAGGCTCAGGATTTCAAGGCCAGCCATGGACCCATAGAGTGTGAGGACAGCATGGACTAGAAGAAATCCTGTCTTTAAGACAACTGGGCTGGGGGGATGGCTTGGCCGATAAGGAGCTTGCCTGCAAGACCAAAGGATCCCAGGTTCGATTCCCCAGGACCAGGTAAGCCAGAATGCACAAGGTTGTGCATGTATCCATAGTTCATTTGCAGCTGCTAAAGGTCCTGGTGCACCCATTCTCTCTCATCTGCTTTTCTCTTTCTCTCTAATAAAATAAATAAATAAAGACTACTTTTAAAAAATGAAAACAACAACAAAAAGATACAGGTAATTTGGATGTCCCTAGGGCAGCATTTGTTACCTTGGTGAATTTATCACCATTCTGGGTCCAGACATTAGCTCAGAAACCACACTTGTTTGTACTAAAAGCATCAGCATCTCTGTGGAACAGGCACACATTAACCAGGCTCAGGAGACTGATATTTTAAATCAGTTGCCAATTCATTAATTTATAAGGGGAAGAAAGGCTTTGAAGCAGACTGGATTTTTCTGTTTGCTGCTGAGTGCATTCTCTCCCTGTGGGCGGATTTACATGGGGAACAGAATGGATTTCAGAAAATTGCTTGGTGATCCAGAGCGTGAGTAAGGAGGGGGATGGACCGAATGGCTCCACAGAATGATGCCTCCACTTCCCATGTTTCTGGACCAGCATCCTTGTCCCCAGAGAGTGCTTTGATGGACACTTCTAGTGATCACCCTGGCAACTCTCCTTAGTATCTAGCTTCTTCAGCTGCCCAGACCCTCTTGACACAACACTGGCATTCTCTTAGCTATCTTAATACTTTCAGGCTGGGGATATGGCTCCATGATAGTGCATTTGCCTGGCATGTATGAGGTCCTAAGTTCTATCCTTAATACCACAGAAAGAAAGGGAGGGAGGGAGGGAGGGAGGGAGAGAAAAAAAGAGGGAAGAAAGGAGGGGGATGGAACAATGAAAGAAGGGAAGAAGGGAAGGAAAGACCTTAATTCCTGTATCATCCTCCCAAGTAGCTGGCATTTCAGATGTGCAAGATCGTGCCCTCACTGTACTAATATCTTTCTTTCTTTCTTTTGGTTTTTCGAGGTAGGATCTTATTCTAGCCCAGGCTGACCTGGAATTCACTATGTAGTCTCAGGGTGGCCTCAAACTCATGGTGATCCTCCTACCTCTGTCTCCCAAGTGCTGGGATTAAAGACATGTGCCACCATACCTGGCTATACCAAGTAGCTGGCATTTCAGATGTGCAAGATCGTGCCCTCACTGTACTAATATCTTTCTTTCTTTCTTTTGGTTTTTCGAGGTAGGATCTTATTCTAGCCCAGGCTGACCTGGAATTCACTATGTAGTCTCAGGGTGGCCTCAAACTCATGGTGATCCTCCTACCTCTGTCTCCCAAGTGCTGGGATTAAAGACATGTGCCACCATACCTGGCTATACTAATATCTTTAACCAAGCAAGTCTATAGACCATCTCCAGCAGGAAACTGGCACATCTCTGTGTTATAGTATTAGAAACTTGTGTTCAGTACAAACAGGAAACATATTTACTCATGATGTATCCTGCTCTGGTATAATCTCTGGGGTTATAGCAGTAAACAAGACTGACATTTTTCCCTGCCCTCCCTGAGCTTACAGTAGGCTGAGATATTAAATATAATATTAAAAATATTAAAAATAATATTAAAGTATGCAAAATGAAGTAGAACTATAATTCTTCTGGGTATAGTGGTGCAAGCCTTTAATCCCAGAACTCGGGAGGCAGAGGTAGGAGGATCACCATGAGTTTAAGGCCACTTTGTGACTATGTAGTGAATTCCAGGTCAGCCTGGGGCAGAATGAGACCCTACCTCAAAAAATAAATAAATAGGGCTGGTGAGATGGCTTAGCAGTTAAGCACTTGCCTGTGAAACCTAAGGACCCCGGTTCAAGGCTCAATTCCCCAGGACCCATGTCACGTTAGCCAGATGCACAAGGGGGCGCACACGTCTGGAGTTCGTTTGCAGTGGCTGGAGGCCCTGGCGTACCCATTCTCTCTATAGATCTGCCTCTTTCTCTCTCTGTCTGTCACTCTCAAATAAATAAATAAAAATGTACAATAAATAAATAAATAAGCCAGGCATGGTGGAGCACGCCTTTAATCCCAACACTTGGGAGGCAGAGGTAGGTGGATTGCCCAGAGTTCAAGGCCAGCCTGAGACAACATAGTGAATTCCAGGTCAGTCTGGGCGAGAGTGAGATCCTACCTCAAAACACCAAAATAAATAAATAAAATAAAAATAAATAAATAAATAAAAATACTTCTCAAAAGACATTTTTTTTTTCCCCTGGAGGTGGGATCCTGCTCTAGCCCAAGTTGACCTGGAATTCACCATGAAATCTCAGGTTTGCCTTGAACTCACAGCAATTCTACCTTGGCTTCCCAAGTGCTAGGATTAAAGGCATGTGCTAGCCAGAAGTGTTGGTGCATGCCTTTAATCACAGCACTCGGGAAGCAGAGGAAGGAGGATCACCATCAGTTTGATCCTACCCTGAGACTACATAATAAATTCTAGGTCAGCCTGGACTAGAGTGAAACCCTACCTCAAAACAACAACAACAACAAAATAATAACAAAGGCATGTGCAACACACCCTGCTGTTTAATTGCTTTAAAATTTTTTAAAACAGGTTAAATTTTTATTTATTTGAGAGAGAGAGAATGAGCAACCAGGGCCTCCAGCTGCTGCAAATGAATTCCAGATGCATGTGTCACCTTGTGCATCTGGCTTATGTGGGTCCTGGGGAATCAAACCTGGCTCTTTTGGCTTTGAAAGCAAGCACTTTAACTGCTAAGCCATATCTCCAGCTATGATTGCTTTTTTTTTTTTTTTTTTTTTTTTTTTCCTGAGGTAAGGTCTCACTTTAGTCCAGGCTGGCCTGGAATTCACTATGTAGGCTCAGGTGACCTCAAACTCACTGTGATCCTCCTACCTCTGCCTCCCGAGTGCTAGAATTAAAGGCATGCACCAACACGCCTGGCCTCTATTTTTTATATATATATATTATTTATTTATTTATTTGAGAAAGGGGCAGAAAGAGAGAGAGAGAGGATGGGTGTGCTAGGGCCTCAAGCCACTGCAAACAAACTCCAGATGCATGCACTCCCTTGTGCATCTGGCTTATGTGGGTCCTGGAGAGTTGAACTGGGATCCTTTGGCTTTGCAGGCAAATGCCTTACAAGCCAACTCTCCAGCCCCTAACTGCTTTTTTGAGTCAAGGTTTAACTCTATCCTAGGCTGATCTGGAACTCACTCTGTAGCCCAGACTAACCTTGAATTAATGGTGATCCACCTACCTCAGTCCCCTGAGTGCTGAGATTAAAGGTGTGTGTCACCATACTCACTCAGAAGACAATGTTTGTTATTTCAATTTTATTTGTTTATTTGCAAGAGAGAGAAAAAAAATAGGCATGTAGAGAGAGAGAATGGACGCATCAGGGCCTCCAGCCCTGTAAATGAACTCCAGATGCATGTGTTCCTTGTGCATCTGTCTTATGTGGGTTCTGGGGAATCGAATCGAGGTCCTTTGGCTTTGTAGCAAGTGCCTTAACTGCTAAGCCATCTCTCCAACTCCTTAGAAGACAATTTTAAAAAATATTTTTGGGTCGAGGAATTGGGGAAATGAGCAAGAGTGCTGCTTTCTTGGTGAACCTGGTATCAGCACAAGGGTGAAGGAGAAAGACACAGAGAACACTCAACTCCTACCAAACCAGATATCCAAAGACACAGAGACTCCCAAGACCTCATCACTGAAGTAGACCTAAAACCAACCAATTATGGTTCAGGGAAATTCGCGGAAGATGGGGCAGAAAGATTGTTAGAGCTACAAGTTGGGAGGTTATGCACAAAGACATTGTCTCTTCCCCATAACTGATGGCTACCCCCATAATGCAGGACCTACATTCCCCAACGAGGATGGTCCCTTCAGAGGGGGGAGGACAGGGAGGAGGCTAATGATGGTACCAACATGGCTTTTACATACTGAGTATGCACATGACTAATAAAGAAAAAATGGTTTAAAAAAATATTTGGGGGGCTGGAGAGATGGCTTAGCAGAAGGAATTTGCCTGTGAAACCTAAGGACCCAGATTCGATTCTCTAGTACCCATGTAAGTCAGATGCACAGGGTGACGTGTGCGTCTGGAGTTCTTTTGCAGTGGCTAGAGGCCCTGGTGCACCCATTCTCTCCCTCCCTTTCTCTCTCTCTCTCTCTCTCTCTCTGCCTGTCTCTGTATCTCTCTCAAGACTCATTTAAAAATTATTTTTATTGACCCTTTTATCAGTTCATAAGTGTGATGATTGGGTGTTCACGCTCTTGCGTGGCGTGTGCCTCCCACTAAACCTTGTTATGCTCTGGCACATAACCCGTCTGACGTGAAAAAAAAAAAAATTATTTAGACAAGCATGACGGTAAATGCCTTTAGTCCCAACACTCAGAAGGAAGAGGGAGGATGATCACCATAAGTTTGAGGCCAGCCCGAGACTACATAGTAAATTCCAAGTCAGCCTGGGCTACAGTGAGACCCTACCTCAAAAAAACAAAACAAGAGAAAGGGAAGGAGGTAAGTATGGGGCGTTTTGCTGCTGCAACAAGAACTCCAGATGCCTGTAACACTTTTGTGCATCTGGATTTACATGGGTACTAGGAAATTGAACCATGGCCTACAGGCTTTGAAAGAGCACCTTTAACCACTGAGCCACCTCCCTGGCCCCCAGGAGATAATGTAATTGCCCCTTTCCTATTTCCTAAGGTGAGGGAACCTCCTGGTTGCCGCTAGGACATCATTTACAACAATGAATTCATGAGGAGGAACTGCTGAGTTGAGGCTCCAGTCTAGACAAAGAAGGCCCCAAACTGGGGCTTGGAAGACTGAGGCAGAAGATTGCTAGGAGTTCAAGATGAATTTAGGTTAAAGAGATTCTGGCCCAAGGGGGAGGGGGTATAGGACACAGAGCACTAAACAAACAACAAAAAGAAACCCTATTCTACAAACAGATTTCCAGCCTTCCATGAATTGTATATCCCAAATTTTCCCCAAAAAGACATTTTCTGCCTACATTTATCGAAGGCTGGCTTCTGTATCTGTCATTTGTAACCAACACCCTTGACTGGTACTAAAATCCCCCCACCCCCAGACATCTGTGAACCAGAGAACAAGACACCAAAAATCAGTCCAATCCCTGTGCCTCAGGGCTGCAACCAAACTTGGAGCCTTTTCTGGGCCTCCTGTTCAATGTTCAGCACTGAGCAGGGCATGCAGGCTGTCTCCGTAAAAGCTACTTGGCTAGATCATTCAAGAAGTCAGTTCAAGAGGGGCATGGTGGCGCATGCCTTTAATCCCAATACTTAGGCACAGGTAGGAGGATTGTCACGAGTTCAAGGTCACCCTGAGACTACATAGTGAGTTCCAGGTCTAGACTAGAGTGAAACCCTACAAGAGAAAAAAAAAAAAAAAAAAGTCAGTTCAGAGCCTGGTGTGGTGACCCATGCCTTTAGTCCCAGCACTTAGGAGGCAAAGGTAGGAGGACCACCGTGAGTTTGAGGTCACCCTGAGACTACATAGTGAATTCCAGGTCAGCCTGAGTTAGAGGAAAACAGTACCTCAAAAAACCAAAAAGGGCTGGAGAGATGGCTTAGCTGTTAAGGTGCTTGCTTGCGAAGCCTAAGGACCCAGGTTCAATTCTCTAGGTCCCATATAGTCCAGATGGACAAGGTAGCACGTGCATCTGGAGTTCATTTGCAGTGGCTAGAATCCCTGGTGTGCCTACTTTCTCGCTCTTCCCCCTTTCTCTCTCTCTGTTTCAAATAAAAATAAATGAAAAAAATTACTGGGGCTGGAGTGATGGCTAAGCAGTTAAGGCTCTTGCAAAGCCTGATAGCCTATGGCCTAGGTTTGATTCCCTAGTACACACGTACACACATAAAACCAGATGTACAAAGTGACACATGCATCTGGTGTTCCTTTGCAGTGGCAGGAGGCCCCAACATGCCCATTTTCTCTCTTCAGCCCTCCCCTTGCAAATACATGAATTTTTTTTTTCAAGGTAGGGTCTCACTATAGCTCAGGCTCACATGAGCCTTTGACCTAACAAATTCAAAATTGATAGTCCTCTTCCTTATCTTCTCTCCCAATCCACAGGGCAACTCACACATCCTGTTCCCTGCTCCAACCACATGGAATTACTGGCACTTTTGGCTTCAGCCTGTTGGGATGCCAGCAGTGTGTAGTTTGGTGTTCTTACACCACAAGGATGGGAGGGGAAACGAGAGATGGCAGGCAACCAGACCCCAGACCTTGATGCCAGGTGGAGTCTAGATGCTGTGGCAGCCATCCTAACCTATTTAGTTAGTTTTTCCTCTTTCCTGGAGGGTAACCTATGTAGTAGATAACACAAAGGAATTATAGATCCGTCATCTTGGCCAGAGATTCAAGGCACAACTTCAAACACCTTGGCCCCACAGCTAGCAAATGCAAAGCAGGGGTTTCAAGGACGTTTCCACCTTCTCAGGCCCATAGTCTTTTCTCTGCCAGTAAAGCTCCTAGGAACTGGCTGGCCCATGGTGGGGTTTTTTTTGTTTTGTTTTGGTTTTTCGAGGTAGGGTCTCACTCTGGCCCTGGCTGACCTTGAATTCACTATGTAGTCTCAGGGTAGCCTTGAACTCACGGCGATCCTCTGACCTTTGCCTTCCGAGTGCTGGGATTAAAGACGTGCGCCACCACGCCGGGCTACCGTGGTGGTTTTCAATCCCAGCATTCAGGAGGCTGAGGTAGGAAGATAAATGTAAATCTGAGGCCAGCCTGGGACTGCAGAGTAAGTTTCAGGTCAGCCTGGGCTAGAGTGAGACCCTACCTTGAAAAAAAAAAAAGCAAAAATAAATAAATAAATACATACTTTTATTTGACTCAGACATGGTGGCACACTTGGGAGGCAGAAATAGGATTGCCGTAAATTCGAGGCCATCCTGAGACTACATAGTGAATTCCAGGTCAGCTGGGGCTAAAGACAGATCCTACCTCGAAAACCCAAGAGAAGAAAAAGAAAAGCTCCTAGGAGTGTTTTGTGTGACCGAATATTGGTGGATGAGAGTGTGAAGGTCGGGGGGGGGGGGGAGAACGTGTCAACCCTGACTCGGGGCTGGGGGAGAGGGTGAGGGAGGGGGATTGCCTAGGAACTAAGCAAGTGCTGTATATACGTTCAGTCGTGTCCCAATCCTCCCCCCACCCCAAGTGACTCTACGAGGTATTACCATCCCCTCATTTTATGCCTGAAACTTAGTCTCAGGCAGGCCATGCTGCAGGATCTTAATGTTCACCACTTTTAATGTCTCAAGTTTGGGCCCCTGAGCTAAAAAGAGATGGGCCAAGAATTGATGAAGCGAAGGCCAGCAGCGTGAGGCCGGGTTCCGGGCGCAGAGCCGCCAGGTGGCGCGATGGAGGTGCAGTGGCCGCCGCTCCCCCCACTCTGCGGTGGGTCGGACGCACCTGAAGCCAGCGGGGCGCGCCCGCCGGGGAAAGTGGGTTTGCAGGGTGGGGTGGGGCGGGGAGCAGCCCTGGTCCTGCCCGGGGAAGGCGGCAGGCAGCGCAGCTTTCGTCGAATCGGCAGGCCTGCCAGCGCCTCTGGGGACAGTCACGCCTCCCTTCGGCGCCCGCGGGGCTGCATCAGCTCGCGTGGGGATCAGCGCTCCCCGGGGTGCCATTTATTTGGGGTGGGGGAGCGCTTCAAGGGACACAAGAGAATAGAGCCGACTCGCACAGCCAGGAGGTGGGGTCGGCCCCACCTGTCGCCTGCTGAGAAAGGGGCGGGGAAGAGGGAGGGGCTTGCTTCCTAGCCGCCCCCCGTCCCCCCCAGCACCCTCCCCAGAGTCCCCAAGTCTGGGGCTAGGCGACGACGAGATATAAGGCAGTCTGGAAACAATGCGCCCGCAGCTCGCGCTCCCGCGCCGATCTCAGGAGCGTCGGGGCCGCCGTGCGCGAGCGAGGCCGGGGGCGCGCGCGCTCTCGGCGCGTTCCTGAGCGCGTGGGGGGGGCGCGCACTCGGTGGCGCGCGCGCGCGCGTGTGTGTATCTGTGTATCTGTGTGTGTGTGTGAGTGAGTAAGTGAGTGCGGGCTGCCGGGCTGCCCCGAGCCGGCGGGGAGCCGGTCCGCTCCAGGTGGCGGGCGGGCGGCCGTAGCGAGGTGAGGCTGCGGGTGGCCCCGGCACAGGCACGGGCGCGGATCCCCGGAGGGTGGAGGGGGAACACCGGCAGGCTGCGAGGCTTGTCTTCAAGGCGCTGGCGCGCCTCCCCCGCCCCCCGCGCCCTGCCCGGGCTGAGCCCGAGGGATCGCTGCGCTCCGGGCGGTGCTGGCAAAGTTTGCTTTGAACTCGCTTCCCACCGTCCGGTCCTGCTCCGCGCTCTTCCCCGGGCGCTCGGACCCTAGCCCGGACTGCCTGGAACCGGAGGGCCGGGAGCTGGGCTGCCCAGCCGGCGGGCTTGGCGAGGTGGTTGTGTGTTGAGGGGACCAGAGTTCGCCAGGCGACCGTGCAGAGGGACTCGGAGTCGCCTCCTCTCCCCCCTCGGCCAGCAGCAGCAGCAGCAGCAGCACCCCGGTAGCACGCCTCCCTCTTCCTCTCCTTCCCTCCCGCAGGGAGCGGACATGGACTTCGACTCGTACCAGCACTATTTCTACGACTATGACTGCGGGGAGGATTTCTACCGCTCCACGGCGCCCAGCGAGGACATCTGGAAGAAATTCGAGCTGGTGCCGTCGCCCCCCACGTCGCCGCCCTGGGGCTCCAGTCCCGGCGCCGGGGACCCAACCATTGGGATTGGTCCCCCTGAGCCCTGGTCAGCAGGAGGGGGTACCGGGGACGAGGTGGAATCTCGGGGCCACTCGAAAGCTTGGGGGAGGAATTATGCTTCCATCATCCGCCGTGACTGCATGTGGAGCGGCTTCTCGGCCCGAGAACGGCTGGAGAGAGCGGTGAGCGACAAGATCACCTCTGGCGCGCCTCGGGGGAACCCGCCCAAAGCACCCGTCACCACCCCGGACTGCACTCCCAGCCTGGAAGCCAGCAACCCGGCGCCCACCACCCCCTGTCAGCTGGGCGAGCCCAAGACCCAGGCCTGCTCCGGGTCCGAAAGCCCCAGCGACTCGGGTAAGGACCACCCCGGGCCATCTAAGAGGGAGGCACCCCCATGGGTGGCCAAAACGCTACCTCTGTCTGAGGGCAGGCACTGGGTCTTAAGCCTTTCCATCACCTCATTTTCTGGCTGAAGCTGTTGGTGCAGCCCCCAGCCGTGTCTGTCTGGCACGTGGGTGTGTTGGTAAACAGTTTGGAGAAGTGGGAAGGGAGCCAGCGTCCCTCTGATGGTGATTGGAGCCCCAGGGGACAAGGGCGACACGGTGAGGCTTGGCGCTGGGAGAGGACAATACTCCCGTTGGACTGTAGGGGATTTTGGTCCTTGGAAGGTTCAAAGGGGTCCCTTAAGAGACACTCCAAGCTTAAAGCTGTTTTAGTTCTTTGCCTGGGAAACTCACACTCCCCTAGGGAGAGAAGAAGCTGAGGAGCCTTTTGTGCGGAGCCAAAGCCTTCGTCCTTTAAAAAACCTAGACTAATGTTTGCTTTACTTTAAATTGCCTCCTCTTGCCCTCGACCCCACTCTCTGACCACTTCTACATCCTGGTCACCATGACCCGAGACTGGGAGAGGAAGAATAATTGCTCCCGTTAATGGGAAAATTGAGGCTCGGAGATAGGAAATCGCTAGAAGTGAGTCCCAGCTTCCGGCTGTCTAGCCAACTTCTTTTCCCAACCCTCCATCCCAATTTGGCTCCACTTCCTTGATGTTCGGAGGGTCTTCCTGGTAGCCTCTCTGAGAAAGACTACACCTGCCTGTTGCTTTGGTAGAAAAAGGTGACCTGGTTTCCTCACAATCCATTTGGAGGTTACAGCTGCTCCTTGGCATTTAGCAGATGTCCAGTGGCTTCTACTTTGTCCCAACCTCTGGGCAAGAACTTTAGGCCTCCCTCTTCATCCCTGCTGCAAGTGTGAGTCTCACCGAGAGCAGACGGGAGCATCTTGTGCCCCCAGACCACCTTGCTCTTTCTTACCCAACCTCATAGACCTCTACTTGTAAAAAGTACTGGAGAGAATGCTCTTGGAGAGTTCAGGCTGAGGCTGTTGCCACAATGATTAGGACAGAAAACTGCAGCGTTAGAGGATAATTTACATGAGCATTTGAAACTGACTTGAAGGTGTCATATACTTAAGGAGAGATATGAAGCTGACAAAATTAAAAGTTACTTTTTTTTTTCACTCCATTGTGTTAAGGTTGTTTTTAACTTTTTTCCCCCCTAAACCAAGAGCTTGTCTAATGGCTCAAATGAGACTATTGAGATCAAGAAACCAACAGCTATCTGTCTCCACAAAGGCTGATAGAGTGGTAGAGAGAACATAGATTTGGAAGTCTTAATTTGCAGCTGAGAACATTACAAAGGTGATGGGGTGGGGGGTTGCGGCCTATCTGGGCCTCAGTTTTTCTCTTTGCAAATGAGGCTGGACTTGATTGTCCTGCTAAGGACATTTCTTTATCTGGGTAGAATCACTTTCTACTTTCTGAAAAGGAAGAATGGTGTTTTAAGTGGTCTCATCCTTAGGTAGAGCCTTCCAGGCTACAGCTGAGCTTTAACAGTGAAAGTTGAAGGTTTGGGAAGTAGGAAAATGTCCTGAAGCATTTTCTGACCTGCCCTTTAACCTGGATCTGCTTAGGGGCTCCTGGTTCACTCTCTGGCCACATGGCCTAGAACAAAATGCAACAGATTGCAAACAATGAGGGGGGGTGGGGAGTGTGATAGACGGCAGAGTTCAGCCAATAGGAGTTAGAGGCAGGGTAAAACAGCATTCCAAACACAGCTTAGCCAGCCAATCACAGGCTTTGGGGCCAGGAGGGCTGAATGGTCAGGTTTTATTAATGGAGAAATAATGCGATTGTCCACACAATGGAAACCTTCCTGACAAAGGGACTGAAGCTTCCTGATATGCAAAAGAGGCTGAGAACTGAGCTCTTCTGTCCTGGGTCCAGAATGCTTTAAGGTGGCCTGTGTGAGGGCTGGCTGCACAATGTGGATTGCAGGAGGGTCTTCCCCTAATTGCCTGTCCCTGGTTGGGTTACTCTCCCAGCCAGGGAATGGTAGGGGTACATCTACTGTCCCTGGGCCTCTGGCATCTTGGCCCGATATCTGGGTCATTGTGCTGCTCGGTTCTCTGCTGCTGGTGCAGGTTGCTTGGAAATGGCCAGTTGTACCTTTGTGAAGTTCCTGAGGCTTTCTTAACCTGCAATTACAAATCCAATCCTTTTCTGGTCCAGGGAAGGGGGTGGGGTAGGTGACCTATAAGTGATGGATGACTTTAGAAACCCATTGAACCCAGGAGCAAAATGCTCCTGAGGGAGCCCTTCCCCTCCCCTCTGTGGCTGTGAAGGGATGGTTGGAGCCCTCCCTTCTCAGCATCTTCAGCTGAAAGGATGGTAGAATAGAGAGGTGGGGGAATAATAGGATTTATAACTTGTGAAAAGTAACAATTCCCAAGTGCTGGCTGTGCTGGGCAGGAACAAAGGGCAGCTCTGCGCACAAACCCCTCATTTACAATTCTGATTGGGCATGAAAGAGCCCGACTGGGGAAGATCTTTAGAGCTAAACTTTGTCCCAGGCCGGTAGCTCTTTCTCTCCTCCTCTCAGTGGGGGAGGAGAGAGCCTGTGCAGGCTGGGGGCTGTTGGCTTGGGTCTGCCTTTTGTTCTTATCTAAGCCTTGCTGTGCAAAAGGAAATTGGAGAATATTTTCCTTCTTGCTTATTTCCCCTCCTTTCCGTCACTCTGCTGTTATCCCAGCACAAATAAATCAGCTGTCTTTCTCCTCACTTCAGTTTGTTGATATCTAAATCAGGGACATGTCACCTACCTTCCCAAGCCCCAGCACAGAGGGCTAAAGCTGTAGGATGTGTGTGTATATGCTCCTCATGGGATGTGTTTCTTCTCTTCATCTCTGTCTTCTTGGATAGAAGGTGAAGAAATCGATGTTGTGACAGTGGAGAAGAGACAGTCTCTGGATATACGGAAGCCAGTCACCATCACAGTGCGAGCAGACCCTCTGGACCCCTGCATGAAACACTTCCACATCTCCATCCATCAGCAACAGCATAACTATGCTGCTCGTTTTCCTCCAGAAAGTTGCTCCCAAGAGGAGGCTCCAGAGAGGGGTCCCCAGGAAGAGACTCTGGAGACAGAAGCTCCTGAGGAGAAGGAAGAAGAGGAGGAAGAGGAGGAAGATGAAGAGATTGTGAGCCCCCCACCTGTAGAAAATGAGGCTCCCCAGTCCTGCCACCCCAAACCTATCAGTTCTGATACTGAAGACGTGACCAAGAGGAAAAACCACAACTTCTTGGAGCGCAAAAGACGAAATGACCTCCGCTCCAGGTTCTTGGCCCTGAGGGACCAGGTGCCCACACTGGCCAGCTGCTCCAAGGCTCCCAAAGTAGTGATCCTGAGCAAGGCCTTGGAATACTTACAAGCCCTGGTGGGGGCTGAGAAGAAGATGGCTACAGAGAAAAGGCAGCTCAGATGTCGGCAGCAGCAACTGCAGAAAAGAATCGCATACCTCAGTGGCTGCTAACTGACCAAAATGTCCAACTCTTCTGTTTCACAGACATGAGTTTCTTTATTTTTTTTTTTTTCTTCAGCCTCCCTCTCTTCCCTTTTAGTAATTTGCACATTTTGGTTACAGCGAGGCAGTCTGAACAGTAGATACCAGAATGCATTGCAACCAGTGCACACTCAGTAAGGGCTTGCATTCTTGGAAACCTTGAGACCAGCTCTCCTCCTTCCCTGCCCGACTCATGGGAGTGCTGTGTCTTTTCTGGCGCCTTTGGCTTCTCAGTGGGCAGCTGACTGAGGAGCCTTAGGGTCTGCCTAACTCCGAAGAAAAGGCTGACAGATGCTATGCAACAGGTGGTGGACGATGTCGGGGGCTGCAGCCTGCATGAAATCTCACACTGCAGGAGCTTTAGGCTAGGAGAGGATGCTGCTCCCACTGGTGTCCCTGGGGGTGACACAAGGACAGCTGGGCCTGGACACTCTCCCTGAGGCTCCTTTTTCCAGGAGACACATGAGCTGTCCTGAGTGAAGACCAGCTCACAGACTTGATCAACACGGACCATTACCTCACTGTCAGACACTTTACAGTAGCTGAGGACTGGAATATTTAGGTTTTATATATGTGTGTGTGTGTGTGTGTGTATACATATATATATATGTATGTATGTATATATATGTATGTATTGTATGTATGTATGTATGTGAGAGAGAGAATGTTAGGCCACACCCCTTTCCCTCTCAGTGCTACAATGTAGAGAACATTTAAAGAGCTTTGCCTCTTTCTCTCAAAGCCCTTTGGGCCTTCCAGAGAGACCTTTCTGTCCCTCTCTGGGGGAGACTTTTTTGTTTCATTCTGCCTTTATTATGCAGTAAGCACTACAGCACCCTTTCCACAGATCAGAAATATTTTGCCAAGACATGAGAAAATAGGTCCCAGTCTGGGGTATGGGGCAGGTTTGGAGTCCTGGCTCATGAACTTGTTTCTTGCCCAGGTGTTTTCCAAGGGCTAGATAATTCCCATCTGGGATCCTTTTCTCAAGGCAGGTAGAAGGAACCTTACAAGGAAACACTGTATCACTTCCTCTTTTCCATCGCCTCTCCTTGATTCTGTTTGAAGTTCTACTGGAATTGTGTAAACCTGTCATTCTCATGCAACTCCAAGGAGCTTGCTGGTTATGCAGCCACCAGCCTGGTTCTCTGCCAGTCTGACATGAGTCAGATTCCTTTCCCAGAATCTGGGCCTCACTAAGATTCAGGGGAAAGCCATTGGCACCCAATCCAGGCCCCAGAAGGTAGACTTGTTTCTTGATGGGTAACAGGTTCCTCCAGGAGCCAGCCATGATAGATTTTGCCCCAGCTGGACTCTGCAGCTTCAGGTGGAATCTAAGAAAGCTTTTCCCAGCTTCCAAGCTGAGAAAGCCACCCAACCCAGCAGCTGTCTTGTGGGCAACCTCAGGAACACTTCAGCCCAGCCTGGCTGAAGGACCAGCCCTTCCACAATTCTTCCCAGGAAGGCAGGTTTCCTGCTGATCCTGAATTTGGAAGTAGAGAAGTGGAAGCAGTGAGCACTATCAGTGGCTCTGAAAAACTGATGACACTTCCAAACTTACTGTCCATGATAAGTCTCTTGTCTGAGGTTGCTTCCTGGCCTCAGAGGACCCTAGTGGAAGTTTTGGAAATATCTTCTGGAGTAAGATTTTCAGGGGGCACCTGTCTTTTGGAACTGTGTTGGGAGGACAAGTGGGGAACAGGCTACTGATATCTCACCTGAATAGTTTGTGTTTTATAAGCTGCTGCTGGGGGAGTCTTTATCTCTCTTTCTCTCTCTTTTTTTTATACTGTATTTTTGTATGCCTTTTGCAAAGTGGTGTTGTTTTTGTACAAGGAAAAAAAAAAAACTCCTGTTGCAAGGGTCTGCTTTATTTTCAAAGGCAAGTTTACCTGAATTTTTGTATTTAGTTCTGATTATTGACTGCTTGATTTTAAACTGTTGCCTTCTGGGACATCTTCTAATAAAAGATTTCTCAAATATGTCAGAGTGGAGGTAGCTTATGTCATCTGAATCTTCCTGAACCAGGGAAAACTATTTCAGAGTAGCCACAAGTGATCTGGGAAACTGCAAATTTCTTTTTTCTTTTTTTTTTTTTTGTTTTTTGTTTTTCGAGGTAGGGTCTCACTCTGGTCCAGGCTGACCTAGAATTAACTCTGTAGTCTCAGGGTGGCCTTGAACTCATGGCGATCCTCCTACCTCTGCCTCCTGAGTGCTGGGATTAAAGGTGTGCGCCACCACGCCCGGCGAGACTGCAAATTTCTAACCATGTTGCTAACCTGGTCATTCCACTCTGGGTTCCTGAACCACCATTTCAGACATGTCTAAACAATGTTGGCTCAGTACTCTGGTAAAAATAAAATTCTCACGTATTGCAGAGTGCTGAATTTATATTTCAAGAACTTGAAATCCCAGCTCTGCCACTTCTGTGGGCTTTTTGCTTTGCCTTCCTGAATCTTAGTTTCCTTATCTGTAAGATGGGGGTAAATATTTCACAGGGCTTTTGCAGGTTGTGAATGAAGAAGTAGACCTTAAACTTCTTCCTAAACTATTCATATAGAGTGGTTGTTCTTTTAGTAGACTGATGACCATTTGTACTGTGTCATTTTCCTTTTGGGGGAGGGGAGGTTTGAGGTAGGGTCTCACTCTAGCTCAGGCTGACCTGGAATTCTCTCTAGTCTCAGAGTGGCCTCAAACTCATGGCAATCCTCCTACCTCTGCCTCCCGGGTGCTAGGATTAAAGATGTGTACCACCATGCCCAGCTGTAGTATGTCTTTAAAAAAATTTTTTTTAAATGTATTTGAGAGAAGAGTATGGGTGCACCTGGGCCTCTTGCCAGATGAACTCCAAACACAGGTGCCACTTTGTGCATCTGGCTTTATGTGGGTCCTGGGGAATTTAACTCAGGCTGCCAGACTTTGCAAGCAAGTAACTTTAACCACTGACCCATCTGTTCAGGCCCTGTAGTATATCTTTTTTGTTTGCTTGTTTATTTTTATTTATTTATTTGAAAGTGGCAGAGAGAGAGAGAATGAGTGTGCCAGGGCCTTCAGCCACTGCAAACGGACTCCAGATGTGTGTGCCCCCTTGTGCATCTGGCTAACATGGGTCCTGGGAAATTGAGACTTGAACTGGGGTCCTTAGGCTTCACAGGCAAGCACTTAACTGCTAAGCCATCTCTCCAGCCCTACTATATCTTAAAAAAAAAAAAAAAAAAAAGTTATCTGAGAGGAGTGCGGTGGCACACACCTTTAATCTCAACACTCTACAAGCAGAGTTAGGATGATCACTTTGAGTTCAGGGCCAGTATGAGACTACATAATGATTTCTAGGTCAGCCTGGGCTAAAATGAGACTCTACCTTGAAAAAACAAACCAAAAAGTTATCTGAGAATTTCTGATCTATTGTGACTTTAAAAAAAAAATAATTTCTGCCTTGATTAATGAAAGAAAAATGAAGGCTTTCTTTTCCCATCCATAGTTCTCTCATAAATTTGCTATAAATGCGAGGTGAGAGAAGTTGCCAATGGTTAGAGTATGGGGCAACTACCTATGTCTTACACTACTTGCTGTTTCACCAGCCAAATGCCAGAGCCATCTATTAGGACAGTGAGGGTATGTTCTTCTTAAATAGAACTAAGCAAGGTCACACAGCTAGTAAGAAACCAAGATGCGATTTGAAACTAGCCCTGCCTATCTCCAGAGTGAGAGGTCTTAGCCATGACATTGTAGTGATCAGCTTGCTTGATTAGCGTGGGGTGCACTAGTAAGTAAGCGGAACTCCACCATTTAAGCTGCTTGTTGGAACTGCATCTCCATGGGGCCACTGTGCCTGCCACTTATCAGCATGAAGTGGAGCAAATGTTCCATAACTAGCCAGGCACTCTGCTGTACTTGTGTACTGGATTGGGTTGTTTTGCTCCAAAGAGGCCCTATCTGGGACTCTGACAAGAAAACAGGACTGGAGAGATGGTTTAGTGGTTAAGGCACTTGCTTGCAAAGCCAAAGGATCCAGGTTTAATTCCCTGGGACCCACATAAGCCAAATGTACAAGGTGACACATGCATCTGGAGTTTATTTGCAGGGCTAGAGGCCCTGGCACTCCCATTCTCTGTCTATCTGCTTCTTTCTCTCTTTCAAATAAAATATTTGAAAAAAGAAAAAGAAAACAGTTGCTGATTAGAAAGGCCACAAACATCTCTACTAATCCTGCCTTACAGTTACGGCCTGAGTTAGTATTGCTTGCCTGGATACCTGAACTTCCATGGAGCCTGAGCAAGGTTATGAAGCTTCTCTTGTGATGTAGTTCTATAATAGAGCACTTGCCTAGCATGTACAAGACCCCGGATTCCATCCCCAGCAGCACCAAAAGGAGAGGAAAAAAACAACTTGGGGGCTGGAGAGATGGGTTAGTGGTCAAGGCACTTGCCTGCAAAGTCTAAGGACCCAGGTACAATTCTCTAGTACACACATAGCCAAATGCACAAGGTGGCACATGTAACTGGAGTTCTATTGCAGTGACTAGAGGCCCTGGTATACTCTCTCTCTCTCTCAAATGAATAAATAAATAAAACATTAAAAGGGGGGGGGGGCTGGATGGATGGCTCAGCAGTTAAGGTGTTATCCTGAAAAGCCAAAGGACCCAGATTCAATTCCTCAGGACCCATGTAAGCCAGATGCACAAGGTGATGCATGCATCTGAAGCTCTTTTGCAGTGGCTAGAGGTCCTGGCGCATCCATTCTCTCTCTCCCTCTGCCTCTCACTGTCTCTAACAAATGAATAAAAACAAAATTTTAAAAAAGAGGGCACTGGAGAGATGGTTTAGCGGTTAAGGCTAAGAAACCAGGTTCAACTCCCCAGAACCCATATAAGCTAGTTGCACATGGTGGCACATGCATCTGCTGTTCATTTGCAGTGGCTAGAGGCCCTAGCACACCCATTCTTACTCTTTTCTGTCTCTCTCTCTCAAATAAAAATAAAATATGTATATTAAGAACCACTCTGGGGCTGGAGAGATGGCTTAGCAGTTAAGCGCTTGCCTGTGAAGCCTAAGGATCCCGGTTCGAGGCTCGGTTCCCCAGGTCCCACGTTAGCCAGATGCACAAGGGGGCGCATGCGTCTGGAGTTCGTTTGCAGTGGCTGGAAGCCCTGGCGCGCCCATTCTCTCTCTCTCCCTCTACCTGTCTTTCTCTCTGTGTCTGTCGCTCTCAAATAAATAAATAAATAAATAAATAAAAAACTCTGGCTGGAGACCTTTTTTTTTTTTTTTTTTTTTTTTTTGAGGTAGGGTCTTTCTCTAGCCCAAGCTGACCTGGAATTCACTATGTAGTCTCAGGGTGGCCTCCAATTCTCACAGTGACCCTTCTACCTCAATTTCCCAAATGCTGGGATTTAAAGGCATGTACCACCATGCCTGGCTTTCTTTCCTTTTTTTCAGTCTCAAGTAGTCCAGATTGACCTCCTGATCCTCTTGCCTCCTCCACTTGAGAGTTGAGATTACAGGCATGCGCCATAACATCCAGCAAAGCACACAGTTCTTCAAATGCCCAGTCTCTCTTCTGGGGGCGCTGGTACATACTAGGCACATTCTCTTCTGAGACCACTTGTCAACACACTTATTTATAGGACTCTTTTTTTAACTGGATCTTGAAAGAATTCGTGGGCATTCTAAGATAAGGAGAGCTGGGGAGATGGCTCCACAGGTGAAGGCACTTAATTTGCCAAGCTTGCTGGCCTGGGGCTCAATTCTCATGGACCCAAGGAGAGCCAGGTACACAAAATGGTGCAAGAGGCCTGGTTCATTCTCTCTCTCTCTCTCTCTCACAGACACACACACACAAATAAATTTTAAGTGGACAGGCATGGTTACTCACACCTTTAATCACAGCACTCAGGAGGCAGAAGTAAGAGAATTGCTGTAAGTTTGAGGCCACCCTGAGACTACATAGTGAATGCCAGGTCAGCGTGGGCTAAAGTGAGACTCTACCTTGAAAACAAAAAAAACATAGGGACCCATGAGCATAGGCATTAATGCTGCCTAATTTTACATACCTTAAAAAAAAAAAAAACAACATTTTATTTATCTGAGAAAGAGAGAGGAAGAGGCAGATCGAGACAATGGACATGCCCGGACCTCCAGCCACTGCAAATGAACTCCAGACACATGTGTCCATGTGCCACCTTGTGCACCTGGCTTACATGGGTCCTGGGAAATCGAACTGAGGTCCTTTGGTTTTGCAGGCAAGTGCCTTAACTACTAAGCCATCTCTCCAGCACTAATTTTGCATATCTTAATCCTTTCAATAACATGGAGAGAAAGGGGTTTGGGGCTGGCCCCATTTTACAGATAAGAAAATTGGAGTTTAGAAGACAGCGAAAGCATTTGTCTAAACTCTCACACCTAGTACCAGCTGCCTGGCTCCAAGCTTCAGTTCCTTTGAGTCAACACTGCCGAGAACCCAGTGGGAATAAAGCCATCACTTTGGGGGAAGGGAAGGGTTTCTGGAATGTGAAGTATTTTAAGCTCCTTCCTAGCTCATTTCTAAAGACTCCTACCTCTATCTTTGTCTGAAAATAGCCAAGAGTTTATTCCTGGATTTCAGAGAACAATTCCTACAAATTAGGTTTGCCTCTGAATTAGTACACCTGAGGGACTGCAATGCCCATCTTGGCGTGTAGACAATAGGGGCGGGAGAGAAACCACACTCCATGTAAGAAACTTCTCTTTAGACAGTATAAGGCTAAGGTGCATGCTTAACTCTTGCCTTCATTGGCAGTTACAGGGTGAAGTGTTGAGACAGGCTGATCCACCTTGAATCGAGACATTGCAGAATATTCACTTTAGAAAAGGAAAGGGAGGTGAGGATGTCTTTATGGATGTGGAAGATCATAGGAGTGAGTGACAGAGATGTTCATTTCTAGGTGATTTATTACTGAGTGACTGGGGCGGCCAAAAAGAAAAAAAAAAAAAGCATCTAATCATACCAGCTTGAAGTTCCCTTGGTGTGTGGGCATTTCTACCACAAACCCAGTGGGTGGCTTTTGTTAATGTCTGTTTATTTAGAACTGCTTCTGCCAAAGGCCAAAGGGATCAACTGTATTAATGTTACCATTCTCTTGGCAAGGAAATGTAAATATGTTCTTAAAGTCTCTAATCAGGTGTGCTATTAAATGATTAGGCTCACTGCCAGGGGTCCAGTGGGAGTCTGGCAAATATTGAATTGCCTTTAAACTTGGGGAAAACAGTATGGCTAAGGGGTCACCCAAACCTGACAGATCTCATTTCTGAATCTTACCTCTGCATTTTTCTAGTTGTGTGACTTCTGGCAAGTTAGGAATCTTGCCCACTCCAATTTTCCTTACCTATACAACAGGTAACAAGAGGAGCACCTCCTTCACTGGGTTGTCCTCAGCTTCAGGAGCTTTGCAGCATATGAGTATTGTTCAAGCTGTATCAGTCATGTTTGGAAGGAAATAGAATTGGTAAACTAAGAAGTTCTCCCAATAGGAGAACTTAAACTGGAGTGCACTTAGGGGTACCTCAAGGGATGGCAAATCACCAGGGAAAAAGTGCCAGGATTTGGGGAGAAGGGGATAAGCCAAAGAAGGAGAAGCAAAGATCTACTGGACCCCCCCACCCCCCACCACGCATCGGGGCTCGTGGCGGGCAGAGGCCGCGCTCCCTCTCCACACTCGCCTCCGGGGCTCGTGGAGGACAGAGGCCGCGCTCCCTCTCCACACTCGCCTCCGGGGCTCGTGGCGGGCAGAGGCCGCGCTCCCTCTCCACACTCGCCTCCGGGGCTCGTGGCGGGCAGAGGCCACGCTCCCTCTCCACACTCGCCTCCGGGGCTCGTGGAGGACAGAGGCCGCGCTCCCTCTCCACACTCGCCTCCGGGGCTCGTGGCGGGCAGAGGCCGCGCTCCCTCTCCACACTCGCCTCCGGGGCTCATGGCGGACAGAGGCCGCGCTCCCTCTCCACACACGCCTCCCGGGCTCGTGGAGGACAGAGGCCGCGCTCCCTCTCCACACACGCCTCCGGGGCTCGTGGAGGACAGAGGCCGCGCTCCCTCTCCACACACGCCTCCCGGGCTCGTGGAGGACAGAGGCCGCGCTCCCTCTCCACACACGCCTCCGGGGCTCGTGGAGGACAGAGGCCGCGCTCCCTCTCCACACTCGCCTCCGGGGCTCGTGGAGGACAGAGGCCGCGCTCCCTCTCCACACTCGCCTCCGGGGCTCGTGGCGGACAGAGGCCGCGCTCCCTCTCCACACACGCCTCCGGGGCTCGTGGCGGACAGAGGCCACGCTCCCTCTCCACACACGCCTCCGGGGCTCGTGGAGGACAGAGGCCGCGCTCCCTCTCCACACACACCTCCGGGGCTCGTGGCGGACAGAGGCCGCGCTCCCTCTCCACACACGCCTCCGGGGCTCGTGGCGGACAGAGGCCGCGCTCCCTCTCCACACACGCCTCCGGGGCTCGTGGAGGACAGAGGCCGCGCTCCCTCTCCACACTCGCCTCCGGGGCTCGTGGCGGACAGAGGCCGCGCTCCCTCTCCACACACGCCTCCGGGGCTCATGGCGGACAGAGGCCGCGCTCCCTCTCCACACACGCCTCCGGGTCTCGTGGCGGACAGAGGCCGCGCTCCCTCTCCACACTCGCCTCCGGGGCTCGTGGCGGACAGAGGCCGCGCTCCCTCTCCACACACGCCTCCGGGGCTCGTGGCGGACAGAGGCCGCGCTCCCTCTCCACACACGCCTCCGGGGCTCGTGGAGGACAGAGGCCGCGCTCCCTCTCCACACACGCCTCCGGGGCTCGTGGAGGACAGAGGCCGCGCTCCCTCTCCACACACACCTCCGGGGCTCGTGGAGGACAGAGGCCGCGCTCCCTCTCCACACTCGCCTCCGGGGCTCGTGGAGGACAGAGGCCGCGCTCCCTCTCCACACACACCTCTGGGGCTCGTGGAGGACAGAGGCCGCGCTCCCTCTCCACACACGCCTCCGGGGCTCGTGGAGGACAGAGGCCGCGCTCCCTCTCCACACTCGCCTCCGGGGCTCGTGGCGGACAGAGGCCGCGCTCCCTCTCCACACTCGCCTCCGGGGCTCGTGGAGGACAGAGGCCGCGCTCCCTCTCCACACACGCCTCCCGGGCTCATGGCGGACAGAGGCCGCGCTCCCTCTCCACACACGCCTCCGGGGCTCGTGGCGGACAGAGGCCGCGCTCCCTCTCCACACACGCCTCCGGGGCTCGTGGATGCCATGAAGGACTCAGGAACTAAATGGACATCATGACAGGCTTCAGAGTCCTCAGTAGGCCCAAGTTTCTGTTTCCCGGCAAGGTCTAGGTTTTATTTTCTGGTAAGGGTGGGTTTAGTAGCTACTGGAAATTGATTACGCCATACATTCCAGTAGTCATAGAGAAGTTCAATTCCCCTTGCCCCAGACCGCCAACTTTTAGCCCACCAACTTTGCCCGCCAAAATCCTAAGCCAATCAGAAGAGCGCAAGTGCAGTTACTGTTTAAATCAACCAATCATGTACCCATCCCCTTCTTCTATGTTCAAATCCCCATGAAAACCCTTCCCTCCCACTACTGGAGCCTCTTGTAGGGATGCACTGCGATGGTGAAGTGAAGAGACCGAGCTTAAGCCCGAAATAAAGCTCCTTGCCCTTGCCTACGTGTTTGGCTCTCCTTGTTGGTACTGGGTTGGAACTGGGCATAACAGTCAGAGGCTGTGTTCCCTCTCTACACACACATCCAGGGCTCCTGGAGGATAGAGGCTGGGTGTCTCACATGCACACTCTCCATTGCTCCTCACTGGGCTTTGTGGTGACCTTCAGTAGAGCCAACTGACTCCATTCAGTTATTAGATACTCTGAAACTACAAAAACCTTTTTTTTTCCCCTTGTGGTACTGGGGATTGAAGCCAGGGCCTTGAGTGACCATGCTACACAAGCATCAGAGCATTATCCCCAGCCCTTTAAACATATTTTTCTAAAATATTTTATTTATTTGTGAGCAGAGAGAGAATGGGTATGCCACTTTGTGCATCTGGCTCTATGTGGGTACTGGGGAATCAAATCGAATCCAAGTCATTAGGCTTTGTAGGCAAGCAAGCACTTTAACAGCTGAGCCGTCTCTCCCTCTAGTCCCATATATATATAATCCGTTTTTGGTTTTTCGAGGTAGGGTCTCACTCACTATGTAGTCTCAGCATGGCCTTGAATTCATGGCTATCTTCCTACCTCTGCCTCCCAAGTGCCGGGATTAAAGATTTGTGCCACCACACCTGGCTGGGCACCTTAAGTTTTTTTTAAATATATTTTTTACATTTTATTTTCATTATTTATTTGAGAGATGGGGGGATGGGCACACCAAGGTCTTCCAGCCACTGCAAACAAACTCCAGATGCATGCACCACCTTGTACATCTGGCTTACGTGGGTCCTGGGGAATTGAACCGAGGTACTTTGGCTTCACATGCAAGTGCCTTAACTGCTAAGCCATCTATCCAGCGCCTTAATTTTTATTTTTAGATGTTTTATTTTATTTATTTTTGGTTTTTCGAGGTAGGGTTTTACTCTAGTCCAGTCTGACTTGGAATTCACTATGTAGTCTCAGGGTGGCCTCAAACTCAAGGCGATTCTCCTATCTCTGCCTCCCAAGTGCTGAGATTAAAGGCATGCACCATCATGCCTGGCTTTTTAAAATATTTTATTTGTTTATTTGAGAGAGAGGCAGATAGAAGGAAAAGAGAAAGAGAGAGAATGGGCACACCAGGGCCTCCAGTGCATGTGCAAATGAACCTCAGAGGCGTATGCCACCTTGTTCATCTGACTTATGTGAGTTCTGGGGAATCAAACCTGAGTTTTAAGCTTTGCAGGCAAGCACCTTAACTGCTAAGCCACCTTTCTAGCCCTTAGTTTTGATATTGAAATGGGGTTTCATCAAGTTTCCCAGGCAGTTTGTGAACTTGCCATTTTACTGCCTCAGCCTATCTAGAAGCTGGGATGACAGGCCTGTGCCACCAGGCCTAGCTGAAGCAACACTCAAGGCAGTGGTTCTTAACCTCGCTGCGTCTCTCCAACCCCAAGACTGTGAAGCAGTGGGTCAGGAGCAGGGATTTGTATTGCTAACAGGCAGGCAGGGTGGGGTGGTGGATTTGTTGAGGCAGCACTCTGAACAGTGCTTGCCATATGCCACGTCAAAAGAATGAAATGTTTGTGGCATGTGGGAAGTCATGGTTTCTTTCCTCTGATGTGCATGAGCCTGCATACATGGTCACGAAACAGGCGATGTGTCTCAGGACAGGGATACAGATTCAGAAGGGGAAGGGAAAGAGAACTTTGGTGGTGTCTCATCAAGAGAGTCCTTGCAGGAGATTGTGACTGTAACCAGCCAGAAGCACAGGTGGTATTTGACTAAGTGATGGAGGGAATGTCTAGGTTCAGGGAATAGCTTTGGGGAACAACAACTGGGAAGAGGACAGGAATGTGTTCAGATTTACTAACCCAAGTAGTCTCTCAATTTTACAAAAGTAAATATCTAATTAGATTTATTTTTAATATATTTTTAAATTATTTATTTATTTATTTTCAAGCAGAGAAAGACAGAGAGAAGACAGGCAGACACAATGGGCCCATTAGGGCCTCTGGCCACTAGGAACTCCAGATGCATGCCCTACTTTGTGCATCTGGCTTTATATAGAAATTGAACCCAGTTGTTAGGCTTTGCAGGCAAATGCCTTAACTGCTGGGCCATCTCTTCACTTTTTTTTTCTAATTATATTTCCTTTTTTGTTGTTTTCCAGGGTGGGGTCTTGCCCTAGCCCAGGCTGACCTGGAAATCACTATGTAGGCTCAGGGTAGCCTCGAACTCATGGCAAAAAAAATCCCAGCAGCTTTTTTTTTTTTTTTTTTTTTTTGAGGTAGGGTTTCCCTCTAGCCCAGACAGATTTGGAATTCACTGTGTAGTCTCAGGGTGACATGGAACAGTCCTCCTACCTCCTACCTCCACCTCCCATGTGCTGGGATTAATGCCTTGTGCCACCATGCCCAGCTCTAAATAGATTTCTTCCTCTTCTTCCTCCACCTCCTCTTTCCCTACTCCTCTTTTTCCTCCTCCTGCTTCTCTTCTTCCACCTTCTTCTTCTCCTTCTCTTCTTCCTCCTTTGTCTTTTTTTTTGGAATTTCTGAGATAGGGTCTCCCTCTAGCTCAAGCTGGCCCTGAATTCACTATGTGGTCTCAGGTTGGCCTTGAACTCACGGTAATCTTCTTACCTCTGCTTCCCTCCCAAGTGCCATGATTAAAGGCATGCATCACTACACCTGGCTTCTAATTAGATTTCCTATTTAAAATATATTTATAAACAAACAAACATGGTAACTTACAGTAATTAAAGATGTATATGTTCAAAGTATGAAAATGTCATAATAAAATTCATTATCATGTATGATTAATATATGCTAATAAAAAAACTTTTTTTGTTCATTTTTATTTATTTATTTGAGAGTGACATAGAGAAAGAATGGGCACGCCAGGGCTTCTAGCCACTGCAAACGAACTCCAGACGCGTGCGCCCCCTTATGCATCTGGCTAACGTGGGTCCTGGGGAACCCAGCCTTGAACCAGGGTCCTTAGGCTTCACAGGCAAGCACTTAACTGCTAAGCCATCTCTCCAGCCTTAAAGAAAACTTTTTTAAAAAAGAGGGAGCCACAGGGTCTAATGCTGAAGAGGTGGCAGAAAGAATGTAAGAGCCAAAGGAAGGGTAGGACTCCTTACAACGTGCTCCCTTCAGACATAAATGGCCTAGATATCCATGACCTCATAGTGTCTGACACTACCTATACAAGACCATCAATCATAAGAGGAGGAAAAGATCATGACATCAAAATAAAAAGAGAGACTGAGATGGGGGAGGGGATCTGATGGAGAATGGAATTTCAAAGGGGAAAATTGGGGAGAAGAAGTGTATTACCATGGGATATTTTTTATAATCATGGAAAATGTTAAAAATTGAGACAAGCTGGGCATGGTGGCGCACGCCTTTAATCCCAGCACTCGGGAGGCAGAGGTAGGAGTATCACCATGAGTTCAAGGCCACTCTGAGACTACAGAGTGAATTCCAGGTTAGCCCGGGGTTGGGGTGAGACTCTACCTCAAAAAAAAAAAAAATAATTGAGACCAAAAAAAGAGAGGGAGCCATTAGGGTGGAAGAGCCATCTATTGCAGATCATACAGAATGCTTAAGATTGAAAGATGGAATTCCAGTGCTGGAGAGATGGCTTAGTGATTAAGACATTTGCCTGTGAAGCCTAAGGACCCAGGTTTGATTCTCCAGGTCCCACATAAGCCAAATGCACAATGTGGCTAGCGCCCACATCTGGAGTTTGTTTGCAGTGGCTAGAGGCCCTGACACACCCATTCTCTCTCTCTCTTTCTCTCCCTCCCTCTGCTTCTAATAAATAAATAAATTAATTAATTTTTTTTTTTTTTTTTTTTTTTTGCCGGGTGTGGTGGTGCACACTTTTAATCCCAGCACTAGGGAGGCAGAGGTAGGAGGATCGCGATGAGTTTGAGGCCACACTGAGACTACATAGTGAGTTCCAGGTTAGCCTGGGCTAGAGTGAGACTCTACCTCAAAAATCCAAAGGTGCTTGCCTGAAAAACCAAAACAAACAAACAAAAATTATCATGAAACAGGTAGCTTAAAACAATAGAAATTTGCTGGGCATGGTGGTATATGCCTTTTAATCCCAGCACTGGGGAGGCAGAGGTAGGAGGCTGTGAGTTCAAGGCTAGCTTGAGACAACAGTGAATTCCAGGTCATCCTGGACTAGAGAGCCATGTACCATGTTTTTTACTGGGAAGAATGAGTACTTTCTTCATCTCTTCTTGCTCTTGGTAGTCACCAGCAATTTTTTGGTGTTTCTTGGTTTATGACAAGATAACACCAACATAGTATGTCCGAATGTTAATTTGAGAACACCTACATAGACCCTCTCCCCACCCCCGTTTTTCAAGACAGGGTCTTGTTCTAGTAAGACATAGCACACACATCATTGTCATTAGCAAAACAATAACAGTAGTTTTCCAACTAAGGCCCTAATTAAAGTAAGTAACCCTAATTAAACTCATTGGAAACCCAAAACACAAGACAACCTAGGGTGGTGGCGCATGCCATTAATCCCAGCATTTAGGATGCAGAGATAGGAGGATCTCTGAGAGTTCGAGGCCACCCAGAGACTATATAGTGAATTCTAGGTCAGGTTGGGCTACAGTGAAACCCCACCTCTAAAAAATAAAAATAAGGGCTGGAGAAATGGCTTAGCGGTTAAGCGCTTGCCAGTAAAGCCTAAGGACCCCGGTTCAAGGCTCGATTTCCCAGGACCCACGTTAGCCAGATGCACAAGGGGGCGCACGCATCTGGAGTTCGTTTACAGTGGCTGGAGACCCTGGAGCTCAGGCTGACCTGGAATTCACTATGTAGTCTTAGGGTGGCCTCGAACTCACAATAATCTCATCCTCTTACCCCTGCCTCCCAAGTGCTGGAATTAAAGGCATGTGCTACCATGCTCAGCCTTGTTGGTTTTACAAGTTAGGGTCTCAAGATAACCCAGGATGACATGAAACTCACTCTGTAGTTCCAGGCTGGCCTCAAACTCACAGCATTCCCCCTACTTCTGCCTTCTGGGATTAAAGGTGTACACTACCCTGTACACAAAAGGTGTACACAAATTCTGTTTTTTATTCTTTATTTACGTGTGTGTGTGTGTGTGCGCATGTGTGTGTGTGTGCATGCCTGTGCTGCTGCATGTATGTGGAGGTCAGAGGGTAATCTATGGGGGTTTCTTCTTTCCTTCCACTTTATTTTATTTATTTATGTATTTATTTTTGTTTTGTTTTGTTTTGTTTTTCAAGGTAGGGTCTCACTCTAGCCCAGGCTGACCTGGAATTCACTATGGAGTCTCAGGGTGGCCTTGTACTCTTGGCAATCCTCCTACCTCTACCTCCTGAGTGCTAGGATCAAAGGGTGTGCATTATGCCTGGCTTTTAAAATTTTATTTTATTTATTTATTTGAGAGAGAGAGAGAGAGAGAAAGGGAGGGAGAGAGCGAACATACTCCAGGGACTCTAGCCACTGCAAATGAACTCCAGACACATGCACCACCTTGTGCATCTAGCTTATGTGGGTACTGGGGAATCAAACCTGGGTCTTTAGGCTTTGCAGGCAAGTGTGTTAATTGCTAAGCCATCACTCCAGCTCCTGCCACTTTTTTTTTTTTCTGAGAGGAAGATAGCATTGTGCAACTGTAGTCTAACCCCAGATATGTGTGCCACCTTATGCACATGTGCAAACTTGCATGCTTGCATCACCTTGTGCATCTGACCTTGAGAGTTGAGAGTTGAACATGGATCCTTAGGCTTCACAGACAAGTGCCTTAACCACTAAGTAATCTCTCCAGCCCTTTTGTTTGTTTGTTTGTTTTTTCAAGGTAGGGTTTCACTGTAGCCCAAGCTGAACTTCTTTTATTTTTAATATTTATTTATTTATGAGAGAAAGAATGAGACAGAGACAGAGAATGAGTGCACTATGGCCTCTAGCTACTGTAAAGAAACTCCAGACACATGTATCACAATATGCATCTAGCTCACGTGGGTACTAGGGAATCAAACCTGGGTCCTTAAACTTCACAGGCAAGCACCTTAACCACTAAGTCATCTCTCCAGATGCCCCCCACCCCCAACCTTCTTCATGATTCTCCTAGCTCTGCCTCCCATTGCTGTAGGTGCACTGGAATTATAGATGCACGTACTACTTTGTGTCCTGCTTTACATGGGTGCTGAAGAATTTTTTTCCCCTTTTTCTTTCTTTCTTTCTTTCTTTTTTTTTTTTTTTTCTTTTCAAGGTAGGGTTTCACTCTAGCTCAGGCTGACCTGGAATTTATTATGTAGTCTCAGGGTGGCCTCAAACGCATGGTGATCCTCCTACCTCTGCCTCCCGAGTGCTGGGATTAAAGGCATGTGCCATCATGCCTGGCAGGAATTTTGAACTTGAATCAAAACACTTGTAATCAAGTGCTTTTATTTATTTATAAGCAGAGAGAGAGAGAGAGAGAGAGACAGACAGACAGAGAGAGAGAGAATGAGAGAGAGAGACTGGGCATGTCAGGGTCTCTAGATGCTACAAACAAACTCTAGATGCATGCACTACTTTGTGCATCTGGTTTTATGTGGGTATTGGAGAATCGAGCCCTGGTCTTTAGGTTTTGCAAGCCAGTGCCTTAACCGCTGAGCCATCTCTCTAGTCCACAAGCAAGTGCTTTTAAACAGTGGGCTATCTCCTCAGCTTTCTTTAAAAAATATATTCATTTATAGGGCTGGAGAGATGGCTTAGCAGTTAAGGCGTTTGCCTGAGAAGCCAAAGGACCCGGGATCCATTACCCAAGACACACGTAAGCCAGATGCACAAGGGACATATGTGTCTGGAGTTCATTTGCACTGGCTACAGGCCCTAGAGTGCCCATTCTCTCTCTGTCTGTCTATCTTCTCTCTATAGCTCTCTGTTTGCAAATAAACAAATAAGAATAAATATATATTTAAAAATTTTATTTATATTTTTTAAAATTTTTGTTTAATATTTTATTTATTTATTTGAGAGAGAGAGAGAAAGAGGCAAAGAGAGAGAATGGGTATGCCATGGCATAGTCTATCCACTGCAAATGAACTCCAGACACGTGTGGTACATTGTGCATCTGGTTTTACATGGGTACTGATGAATTTATCCCTGGTCCTTAGGCTTTGCAGGCAAGCCCCTTAACCATTGAGCAATGTCTCTAGCCCCATTTATTTATTTGCATGCAGAGAGAGATGAGAGGAAGAAGGCCAACAGAAAAAAAAAAAAAATGGGTGCACCAGAGCCTCCAGCTGCTCAAATAAACTCTAGATGCATGGGCCATTTTGTGCATGTGGCTTCATGTAGGTACTGGGGTATGGAAGCAGGCAATTAGGCTTTGCAAGCAAGTGCCTTAATTGCTGAACCATCTCTCCAGCCCTCCTCAGCCTTTTTCTAAATTTTTGTTTGTTATTTTTGAGGCAAGGCCTTACCCTAGTCCAGGATGATGTAGAACTCATTTTGTAGTCCCAGGCTAGCCTGGAACTCACAGGAACTTTCCTTCTCTACCTCCTGAGTGTTGGGATTAAAGGTGTGTACCACCATGCCCAGCTAACTCTAAAATTTCTTTTGCTTCTTTTCTTTTTAGATTTTCAAGGTAGGGTCTTGCTTAGCCCAGGCTGACCTGGAATTCACTATATAGTCTCAGGGTGGCCTCAAACTCATGGCAATCCTCCTACCTCTGCCTCCTGAGTGCTGGGATTAAAGGTGTGCACACCACACCCAGCTAACTCTAGGATTTATTTGTCTACAGTAACCTAATCTGTAATCCCATTCTCCTGCATTTTCTGGATGTGTACATACCCTTGAGAGCCTCTTTTCTCTTCAGCCTCCTTTCAGAAGAGTGAGCTGCTACTTTGCATGAAGTCTTATGGGAGAGGGAGAGGGTTAAATCCAGTACCTGGGCAAGAGTACAATAGCTTTCCTGACTTTCTCATGCCTTCTTTTCTTTTCTTTTCTTTTCTTCTTCTTCTTCTTCTTTTTTTTTTTTTTCGAGGTAGGGTCTCACTCTGGTCCAGGCTGACCTGGAATTCACTCTGTAGTCTCAGGGTGGCCTTGAACTCATGGCGATCCTCCTACCTCTGCCTTCCAATTGCTGGGATTAAAGGCATGCGCCACCACGCCTGGCATCCCATGCCTTCTTTTACCTCATTACTTTGCAATGCTTTCCATTAGAGAGTTTTATGTTGGCGTTTCAGAAATACTTATTAACTCCTGGTCACAGGCTTCAATTTCCTAATTTTCTGTTGAATATAATGCCTCTGATTAGGATGTCAAATTGCAGAAGATCTTTCAAAAAGTATTTATTTTTATTTTTCAAGGTAAGGTCATGCTCTAGCCCAGGCTGTCCTGGAATTCACTATGTAGCCTCAGGGTGGCCTTGAACTCATAGTAATCTTCCTACTTCTGTCTCCCAAGTGCTGGGATTAATAGCACATGTCACTACACCTGGCCTCATAAATTATTTTTAACATAGTTTAGAGTTCAGAAGATCACTAGAGAGTCACGAAAAGATACAAATAAAGCAGTCATGGTGGTGCATGCCTTTAATCCCAGCACCCACGGAAGCAGAGGTGGGAGGATTGCTGTGAGGCCACCCTGAGACTACATAGTGAATTTCAGGTCAGCCTGGGGCTAGAGTGAGTGAGACCCTACCTCAAAAAATAAAAACAAAATTAAAAAAAGAAGATACAAATAAGATAGTCTTAGGGATTTCAAAAATTTTTCGGTTCCCATTTTCTTTTGGTAGGGCTGGTAGAAATGCAATGAACGGAAATGTGCTGTGTTTTTCTCACTTCTCTTTGGTATGGACCACAGGCTCCGTTCTGATTTAGGAGTCTTTGCTGCTCAGCAGTTCAGTGATAATTCTCCCCATGGTCTACAGGATCCCTGTTCTCCTTGTTTCTATAGCAACAGCCCTGTGTTGCTTGGCTAGAAGCAATTTTCTGCTGCTGTGGTGAAGCCTTTTTTTCATTCCTTTCTCTTCAGTTGCCTTGGTAACCAGTCTCTTCCTCTTTTGGTCTCTTGGTGGTAAATTCTGCCCTCCTGTTTTTTTTCTTCTCTCTCTCTCTCTGTCTCTCTCTCTCTCTCTCTTTCTAGTGAAAGTCACCTGGTGGTGGCTTGGACAGGGCTATCCTGTCTGTGAGTAAGCACACTCTGTCATCATTGGACTGTCATCGGGAAATCAGCTTCCCTTCTCCTTTATTTGCATCATTTCTCTAGCCTGCCATCTTTCTGGTGGTTGCCATGGTAACCATACCCTTCGAAAGTCTCCAGGCAAAGGCTCTACAGTTAACAACCATCATGTGAGAGTGTCTGCCAATATGTGGCCACACATATCTGTTTTAAAACCCAGCCCCAGGCGGGTACCACAAATTAGAGAGAACAGGCTTTTCATCAAAGCTAGCTGAATTGAGAAAAGGAGGGACCAGGGACCAAGAACTGGGAACTGGAGTTCTCTAAACAGTGTATGTGGCTACATGGTTCAAGCCGGGTCTGTGATAGTGGCCATTTTGCCTAAGGAGACTCAAGTGATTGAAAAGGATGATGGCAGTCATTGTTGGCAGCCTAGTCAGAAGTTCTAAATTTCTAGTAATTCCACCTTTGGCACAATGAATCCTAATGTCTTACCTGAGAGCCGTGCAGAGCCAATCTCAGAGGAAAAGCAACCATAATTCTTCTTTTCTCTAGTGCTGTATACTGAACCCTGGGTATCATGCTTACCAGTTAAATGCTGTACCAGTAACCTGTATCCCTAGAACTCTTGCCTATCTTCCAGTTAGCAGAAAAGGTATTTTAGGTCTGCTTGCACACCACTGAAAGTTTCTCCGCCTTTAGGCTGCTGCTCTTACTGCTTTAGGGAGGCAGATGGGATGTTACAATTATAATACTTTAAAGGGTTCAACAAATGGTGGTTGCTCTGTGCCAGGACATGGTAGCAAGCACTTTCCAGATATTAATTTATTTTCTCCTTTTGACAATCCTGAGAGGAATTTAAAAATAAAATCATTGAGGGGTTGGGGATGTGGCTTAGTTGATAGTGTGTTTGCCTGGCATGCGTGAAGCCCTGGGTTCAGTCACCAGCATTGTGTAAACTAGACGTGGTAGTACACCCCTGTGATCTTGGGAGGTGGGGATGGGAAGATCACAAGTTCAAGGTTGGCTGGGTATGGTGGCACATGCCTTTAATCCCAACACTTGGAAGGCAGAGGTAGGAGGATCACTGTGAGTTTGAGGCCACCCTGAGATTTCATAGTGAATTCCATGTCAGCCTGGACTAGAGTGAAACCCTACCTCGAAAAATAACACAAAACAACAACAACAACAAAAGAGCCAGGCTTGGCATGGTGTTTGTTGTAGTCCAGTTCTCATTGCTGGTAGAAATCACCCAACCAAGAGTAGCTTCTGGGAAAAAGAGGTTTATTTTGGCTTACAGGCTTGAGGGGAAGCTTCACGATGGCAGGGGAAAACGATGATATGAGCAGAGGGTGGACATCACCCCCTGGCCAACATAAGGTGGACCATAGCAACAGGAGAGTGTGCCAAACACTGGCAAGGGAAAACTGGCTTTAATACCCATAAACCGGCCCCCAACAATACGCTCCCTCCAGGAGGCATTAATTCCCAAATATCTATCAGCTGGGAACCTAGCATTCAGAACACCTAAGTTTATGGGTGACACCTGAATCAAACCACCACAGTGTTACATGCCTTTAATCCCAGCACTCAAGAGGCGAAGGTAAGTGGATTGCCATGAGTTCAAGGCCACCCTGAAACTACATAGTGAATTCTAGGTCAGCCTGGACTAGAACAAGATACTACCTTGAAAAATAAAAAAATAAAAAGAAATTCAAGGTCATCCTTGATTATTCAGCCAGATTGAGGCCAGTCTGAGGTACATGGGACCCTGTCCCAAAACAAAACAAACAAAACAAAATAAAACAAAACATTGAGGTTAAGAGGTGAAGTGTCCAGAATGCCCTGACTTTAATCCCCAGCATAAAGAAAAAAAAAAAGGCTATGGAAGTGGAAGATCAGACAGCAGACAAGTGTGGGAGCTGGGATTTAAACCCAGGTTCAGCCAGGCTTGGTGGTGCATGCCTTTAATCCCAGCACTTGGGAGGCAGAGGTAAGAGGATCGCTGTGAGTTCGAGGCCACCCTGAGACTGAGACTACATAGTGAATTCCAGGTCAGCCTGGGCCAGAGTGAGACCCTACCTGCAAAAACAAACAAACAAACAAATAAACCCAGGTTCATCTGATTCCAAAGTCATTTCTTCTTTTTCCTTTTTAACTTTTTTTTTCGTTTGTTTTTTCCAGGTACAGTCTCACTCTAGCCCAGGCTGACCTGGAACTTACTAAATAGTCTGAGGCTGGCCTCAAACTCACAGTGACCATCCTTCCTCTGCCTCTTGAGTGCTAGGATTAAAGGCATGCACTACCATGTCTGGCATTTAAAACTACTTTTTCTCTCTCTTCTTAAAATATTTTATTAATTTATTTTATTTGAGAGAGAAAATAAGAGAGAATATGGGCATGCCAGAGTCTCTAGCCACTGCAAACATACTCTAGACTCATAGGCCACCTTCTGCATCTGGTTTATGTAGGTACTGTGGAGTCCAACCTGGGTTCTTAAGCTTTGGAGGCAAGTGCCTTAACCACTAAGCCATCTCTCCAGCACCCCCTCCCCTTTTTGTGTGTGTTTTTCAAGGTAGGGTCTCACTCTAGCCCAGGTTGACCTGGAATTCATTATGTAGTCTCAGGCTGGCCTCAAACTCACAGTGATCCTCCTACCTCTGCCTCCCTCGTGCTAGACTTGAAAATGTGTGCCACCAAACCTGGTAATATTTATTTACTTATTTGAGAGAGACAGAGAAAGATAGATAGAGAGAGAGAGAGAGAGAGAGAAAGAGAGAGAGCAGGAGAATCAGAGAGACAAGGTGCTGCAAGCTCTGAATGCACCATTTTGTACATCTGGTTTTTTTTTTAATTTTTTTTGAGAGAGAGAGAGAGGGAGGGAGGGAGGGAGAAAGAGAGAGAGAGAGAGAGAGAGAGAGAGAGAGAGAGAGAATGGGCATGTCAGGGCCTTCAGCCACTGCAAATAAACTCCAGAAGCATGTGCCACCTTGTGCATCTGGCTTACGTGGGCTGTAAGTATTTGAACCTGGGTCCTTTGGCTTCATAGGCAAGTGCCTTAACCACTAAGCCATCGCTCCAGCCCTGTGCATCTGGTTTTACATAAGTACTGAGGAATTGAACCTGGCCCATCTCTAGCTCTCCTTTTTTTTATGAGAGAGAGAAAGCACACGAGTGCACAGTGAGAGAGAAAGAATTGGTGAGTCAGCCACTGCAATCAAACTTCAGATGCATGTGTCACATTGTGTGTCTGGCTTACTTGGGTTCTGAGCTTTGAACCTGGATCCTTAGGCTTCTCAGGCAAGCACCTTAACAGCTAAGCATCTCTCCTGTCCCCCTTTTAAAAAAAGCATGTGTGGGCTGGAGAGATGGCTTAGCGGTTAAGCACTTGCCTGTGAAGCCTAAGGACCCTGGTTCGAGGCTCGACTCTCCAGGATCCACGTTAGCCAGATGAACAAGGGGGCGCACGCATCTGGAGTTCGTTGGCAGTAGCTGGAGGCCCTGGCGCCCCATTCTCTCTCCCTCTCCCTATCTGCCTCTTTCTGTCCCTCTCTGTCTCTCTCAAATAAATAAACAAAAATAAAAAAAAATTTTTTAAAAAGTGTGTGTGTGTGTGTGTGTGAACTATGATGAGTGTCATATATGCACATATATGTACAGACGTGTGCTCATGTGTAAGATATTCTTTCTCTATGCTCTTCTGCCTTATTTCCTTGACACAAAGTCTGTTTCCCCTCACTTGTCCCACCACCATTTCTCAGACTAGCTGGCTAGTGAGGCCCCCTGAGTGTTGGGGTTTACAGGTATACATGGTCAAGTTCAGCTTTTGCTGGGAATGCAATCAGGGTCCTCACGCTTGCCCAGTAAGCATTCTTGCCCACTAAACCATCACCCAGCTCCCCCAAAACCATTTTTTAAAAATTTATTTGAAAAAGAGGGAAAGAGGCAGGGAAAGAGAGAGAGAGAGAGAGAAAGTAGGCATGCCAGGGCATCCAGCTCCAGATGTGTGTGTCATCTTGTACATCTGGCTTACATGGGTCCCGGGGAATCGAACCTGGGTCCTTTGGCTTTGCAGGCAAGTGTGTCAATTGCCTCAATTGCTAAGCCATCTCTCTAGCCACACTGACCCCAAAGTCATTTTATAAAAAAGGTTTTTTTGAGGTAGAGTCTCACTCTAACTCAGGCTGACCTGGAACTCACTCTGTAGTCCCAGACTGGCCTCAAACTTCTCCAGAATGCTGGGATCAAAGGTATGGGCTATTAAGCCCAGCACCATTTCTTAAGGAGGTGGGAGAAATCTATTGAACTTTGGTCTTCTATGGATAGATAGATATAGATATAGATATTATTGATAACTTCAATACTTATAGACAACACACCATGGTATTTCCCTCCTCTCCTCCACTTTCCCCTTCATAACTCTACTCTTTGTCACATCACCTCCCTCTCTCCATTAGTGTCTCTTTTAATTTGATGTCATCATCTTTTTCTCCAATTATGAGGGTCTTGTGTAGGTATTGTTAGGCACTGTAAGGTTTTGGTCCTAATTTTTTTAAATGTTTATTTATTTATTTATTTGAGAGAGAGAGAAAGAGGCAGATCAAGAGAAAGAGAAAATGGGCACGCCAGGGCCTCTAACCACTGCAAAGGAACTCCAGATGCATGCACCCCCTTGTGCATCTAGGCTTACATGGGTCCTGGGGAATCGACCTGTGGTCTTTAGGCTTCACAGGCAAATGCCTTAACCACTAAGCCATTTCCCCAGCCCTTGTCCTAATTTTTAATTTTAATTTAATTTAATTTATTTATTTTATTTTGGTTTTTTGAGGTAGGGTCTCACTCTAGCTTGGGCTGTCCTGGAATTCACTATGTAGTCTCAGGGTGGCCTTGAACTCAGTTATCCTCCTACCTTCTTAGTGCTAAGCACTGGGATTTAAGGCATGTGCCACCATGCCTGCCTTGGTTCTAATTTTTCTCATCCTAATTTTCACATGAGGCCTGTTAATTGCTTTATCTTTTCTGCCTTCCTTCAAGTTCTTCTTCTAATTTTGTGGGTTGTTATTTACTTGCTTGTTTTCTGTTCTGACTTATCTCTTGAATCCTTTGGCCAAACAGATGGAAAGTTTTGTCTTTACTTCTAATTGCATCTAGGGTTGCATTGCTGAGTATAAGCATTAGAGCTGGTGCCCTTACCCAAGAACCGGGCAGATTTAATTTTGGAGAATGCCACACCTCTGAGCTCACTTGTTGCAGCAAAAAGTAAGGAAGTAATTCTCTTATCCATTTAATGATTATTGGGGGCTGGAAAGATGGCTCAGCAGTTAAGGCACTTGCTGGAAAAATCTAATGATCCAGGTTTGATTCCCCAGTACCCATGTAAAGCCAGATGCACTGTGACACATGCATCTGGAGTTTGTTTGCAGCAGTTGGAGGCCCTTGCAAGCCTATTCTCTGTCTTTCTCTTTCTCTCTCTGCTTGCAAATAAATAAATAAATAAAATTATTTTAAAAAATGATTATTGGGGCTGGAGAGATGGCTTAGCAGCTAAAGTGCTTGCCTACAAAGCCTAAGGACCCAGATTCGATTCCCAGGTTCCACATAAACCATATGCACATGGTGGCACATGTGTCTGGAGTTCGTTTGCAGTGGCTAGAGGTCCTGGCACGCCTATTCTCTCTCTCACTCTCTTTGTCTCAAATAAATAAAAATAAGTCTTAAAAATGATTATTGGGGGCTGGAGAGATGGCTTAGCGGTTAAGCCCTTGCCTGTGAAGCCTAAGGACCCCGGTTCGAGGCTTGACTCCCCAGAACCCACGTTAGCCAGACGCACAAGGGGGCGCATGCGTCTGGAGTTCGTTTGCAGTGGCTGGAGGCCCTGGCGTGCCCATTCTCTCTCCCTCTCTCTCTCTGTCTCTCTCAAATAAATAAACAAAAATTACAAAAAATAAAAATAAAAAAATGATTATTGGAGTCGGGTGTGGTGGCGTAAGCCTTTAATCCCAGCACTTGGGAGGCAGAGGTAGGAGGAGTGCCGTGAGTTCGAGGCCGCCCTGAGACTCCTTAATGAATTCCAGGTCAGCCTGGGCTAGAGTGAGACTCTACCTCAAAAAAAAAAAAAAAAAAAAAAAAAAAAGGATTATTGGTTTGTCAGTTTGTATGGTTTGATTCAGGTGTTCCCCATAAACTTAGGTCTTCTGAATAGTATGTCCTCAGCTGATGGCAATTTGGAAATTAAAGCCTCCTAGAGTCAGTGTGTTGTTGGAGGTGGGCATATGGATATTATAGCCAGTTTCCCCTTGCCAGTGTTTGGCAGTCTCCTGTTCCTGTTGTCCACCTGATGTTGGCCAAGAGGTGATATCCACCCTCTGCTCATGGCATCATTTTCCCCTGCCATCATGGAGCTTCCCCTCAAGTCTGTAAACCAAAATACCCCCCCCTTTTTTTTCCCCCCACAAGCTGCTCTTGGTCGGGTTTTTTCTGCCAGCAATGTGAATCTGACTGCAACAGTTTGATACTGTGTTTTGTGTGAGGTATTAGAGATTGACGTAATCAGAATTTGTCCATTGTCTTTTTAAAAAAATGTTTTTATTTTATTTGAGAGACAGACAAGAGTGAGTATGGGCCCCTCAGTGCCTTCTACCAGTGCAAAGGAACTCTAGACGCATGTGCCACCTTGTGCATGTGACTTTAAATGGGTACTGGGGAATCCAACCCTGGCCATCACACTTTGCAAGCAATCGCCTTAACTGCAGAGCCCTCTTTCCAGCCCCTGTCCCTTGTCTTTATGGAGCTAACCAGCTTGCAGTAGAAATCAGACAGCAAACAAGAGGCCTGTATTGAGATTTTTATACTGTTAAGTAGTGCTATGAAAAAAAAGAACTGGATGTTTCAGCTAATCATATCGCCAGATCTGTTTAAAAATATCTTTAGGGCTGAAGAGATGGCTTAGCGGTTAAGCGCTTGCCTGTGAAGCCTAAGGACCCCGGTTCGAGGCTCGATTCCCCAGGACCCCACGCTAGCCAGATGCACAAGGGGCTCACGTGTCTGGAGTTCGTTTGCAATGGCTGGAAGCCCTGGCGCGCCCATTCTCTCTCTCTTCTCTCTCTCTCTCTGCCTCTTCCTCTCTCTGTCTGTGGCTCTCAAATAAATAAATAAATAAAAATAAACAAAAAAATTTAAAAAAATCTTATTTATTTGAGAGGGAGAAAGAGGGGGGGAGAGAGAGAGAGAGAGAAAATGGGCGCACCAGGGCCTCCAGCCGCTGCAAAAGAACTCCAGACGCATGCACCCCCTACGTGGATCCTGTGGAATCGAATCTGGGCCCTTTGGCTTTGCAGGAAAGTGCCTTAACTGCCGGGCGATCTTTCTAGCCCCAGGCTTGTTTTAGACGGTGTTGACATCCCTCTTTACAAAGCAGGTATTTGTGCTGATACCAACTAGTGGATGGCAGTCACGTGGTGAGCCTTTGTCTTTGCAGCTCCGGCTCCTTTAGCTCCCTCCTTCCTTCCAAGTTGGAGATCCACGCTGGCACGCTGACAGTTGCCATGGAAACAGCTGCTCGGACGCATGCGCGTGTGTCTCCAAGATGGCGGCTGCAGCTGCAGCTGCTGCGCGAGCCGTGCCGGTGGGCTCAGGATTCCGGGGCCTGCGGAGGACTCTGCCTCTGGTCGTGATTCTCGGGGCCACGGGCACTGGCAAGTCCACCCTGGCTCTGCAGCTAGGCCAGCGGCTCGGCGGCGAGATCGTCAGCGCCGACTCCATGCAGGTATGGACCGCGCTCGGCCAGGGCCTGGGAACCCCGGAGGGCGCGTGCGGGCCTCGGGAGGAGGGGACACCCTGCCGCGTGCTCGTGGAAGTGGGTGAACCTCGAGGCTGGTGGGTGCAGGGGGTTAGGTGGAGAGAACCTGTGCCCACCAGGCGACAATCTTCTCTTTTGGTCATCGGATTAATTTATAAGGACATTACTGTTTTGGCCATACTATGATGAGCTTTACTTACGAATGAAAATATTGGAGCCTGGAGAGAGGAAATGACTTTCTCCGTGTTACTTAGCGAATTAGTGGAGGGGCTGGATCCAGTAGATGTCTTTCTTATGAAACTTATTCCTTAATTTCATAATTCGCTGTAATTTCAATTCTAACCCATTAAGATCAGTATAAATCAGATGTCACCTGTGAGTGTGTTCTGGGTAGTGAATAGGACCAACACTCAGGAGACCTGGATTCTGGTCAGAATCTGCCATTGGCCACATTAGATTAACATTGCCCTTTATTTGGATGCTATTTTGTCAAGTGGAGGAAATGTCGCTCACCTCTCAATCACAGGGCCAAAGTGGTTAATGAATGAAATAAAATGAGGTACAGTGGAGAACAGCATGGCTGCTCTGAAGAAAGCCAGGCATGTGGTAATTGTTTGCTGAAGCTGAAGTTTTTAATACTACTTGGTTTTGTCCTTTAAAAAAATTATTATTATTATTATTATTATTGTTGTTATTTTCAGTTTTTCCGATGTAGGGTCTCTATCTAGGCTGACCTGGAATTCCTTCCCTCTGTAGTCCCAGGCTGGCCTTGAACTCACGGGGATCCTATCTCTGCGTCCTCAGTGCTGGGATTAAAGGTGTGTGCCACCACTCCCATTTTGTCCTTTTTTTTTTTTTTTTTTTTTTAGTTGGGAAGCACAGAAAAGGTGTAACATTCATCATTTGTGCTTGAATGGGCAGCATAGGTGACATATTTGACCTGAGGTGATGAAGGAATTCTACAGCTGCTTGTTGAAGAGAATTTGTAGTTATGAGTGTTCAGAGTAAAAGAAATGTTGAACATAAATTACCTATCTGACAAGTACTGAACCAAGAAGAGTAATTTTCCCCTTCCTCTACCCCATAAGCTCCTGGTATGATTTCCACCTTCATTGTTTCATTAGACCATCATCACCTGTGAATTGATAGGATGTTCAACATCAACCTACCTTGTATCAGTTTTGGAAAACACAATTTAGCTCAAATCTCAACCCTAGTTTTCCCAAGGTATATAACTTTTGCCTATCCTGTTGATGTGCCTTTGCTTCTTCTATAAAATAGGAAGAATATCACCACCACAACATGATAGTGATGATTAAATGAAGTGAGGTGCGTGACGCACTGAATACAACATGTGGCACATAGTAAGAGCTGAAAATGTGGAAGCTATTTTTTGTGCAGATACGACCATAATCCTTGTTCTTAGGGTGTTTTTGTCTGGCTAACCATAAAATAAGGCATAGCTAGTAAATGAACAGAGGTACTTATGGAACTTTCCAAGGTGGACAAGATCAGAAGAGACTTCAAGTGCTGGATTTTATGATAAACTGCTCAGTGTTATAGGATTCCTAGGATGGGAGAAATCAGTGAAGGCTGCAGTTGCAGTCAGGTTCACATGACTGGTAGAAATCACCCAGCCAAGAGCAGCTTGTGGGGAAAAAAGAGGTTTATTTTGGTTTACAGGCTAGAGGGGAAGCTCCACAATGGCAGGGAAAACAATGGCATGAGCATAGGGTGGACATCACCCCCTGGCCAACATCAGGTGGACTATAATAACAGGATAGTGTGTCAAACACTGGCATGGGGAAACTGGCTGTAACACCCATAAGCCCGCCCCCAACAATACGACACCTCCAAGAGGCTTTAATTTCCAATTGCCATCAGCTGGGGAACCTAACATCCAGAACACCTAAGTTTATGGGGGATACCTGAATCAAACCACCACAGCTGGTATATCAGGAAAGTTCTCTAACAGAGGACTTGAAGACGGTGTGGTGGTGCACACACCTGTAATCATAGCACTTAGAAGTCTTGAGGCCCTTTTTGTCTATGTAGTGAGTTACACACACACAAAAGTTTAGAAAGTAGGTTGTTTGTATAGGGATAGGTAAGAAAGAAGAAAAGGTATGTATGTAACAGGAAAGAACATAAATGAAGATATAGAAGATGGAAAGGTACAGTCTATGTAGATAGCAAAATGACACTGTTCAAGAGAAATGTATCATAATAGATACTATGGACTGATACAGGCAATATGCAAGAAGCATTCTTTTTTTTTCCTTGCTTTTTCTGAGATAGGGTCTCATAGTTCAGGCTGGAATTCACTATATGTCGTCTCAGAGTGGCCTTGAACTCAGAAGGCCTCCTACCTCTGCCTTCTGAGTGCTGGGATTAAAGGCATGTGCCACCATGCCTGGCTCCTAGAAGCTTTCTTCTTCTTTTTTTTTTTTAAATTTATTTATTTGCATAGATAGAGGGAAGAAAGAGGGAGAGAGAGAATGGGCATGCCAAGGTCTCTAGCCAGTGCAAATGAACTCCAGATGCATATGCCACTTTGTGTACTTGGCTTTATGTGAGTACTGGGGAATTGAACCTGGGTTCTTAGGTTTTGCAGGCAAGCACCTTAACCACAAAGTCATCGCTCCAGCTTTAACCGCTGAGCCATCTCTTCTATATATATATGTTTTTGCCAGGTAGGGTCTTGCTGTAGCCCAGGCTGACCTGGAATTCTCTATGTAGTCTTAGGGTGGCCTCAAACTCATGGCAATCCTCCTACCTTGCTTCCCCAGTTCTGGGATTAAAGGCGTGTGCTACCATGCCCAGCTGTGTTTAGTTTTGATTATCCCTTGGCTATTCTGTTTTTTTTGGTTTTTTTTTTTTTTTTTTTTGTTGTTGTTTGTTTGTTTTGTTTTTTGAGGTAGGGTTTCACTCCTAGCCCAGGCTGACCTAGAATTCACTATGTAGTGTCAGGGTGGCCTTGACTTGAACTCAGGGCAGTCCTCCTACCTCTGCCTCCTGAGTGTTGGGCTTAAAGGCGTGTGCCACCATGACCTGCTTTTGGATATTCCTAGTATCTTCTCTTGATTCTTCTTGGAGAACTTTGACTTTTGATTTTACTTTAAATATGTGTGTGTGTGTGTGTGTGTGTGTGTGTGTGTGTGTGTATTTGATTAAAATATTTTTATGTTTATTTATTTGAGAAGTAAGTAGGTAGGTAGGTAGGTAGGTAGGTAGGTAGGTAGGTAGATAGATAGATAGATAGATAGGGGGAAGGAGAAACAATGGGTGTGCCAGGATCCCCAGCCACTGCAAATAAACTCCAGAGAAATGTGCCCTGTTGTACATTTGGCTTACATGGGTCTTGGGGAATTGAACCTGGGTCCTTAGGCTTCACAGGCAAGCACTTAACTGCTACACCATCTCTCCAGCCCCTAAATTTGTTTTTTCTTGAGGTAGGATCTCTTTCTAGCCCAGGCTGACCTGGAATTCACTATGTTGTTTCAGGGTGGCCTTGCACTCAAGGTGCTCCTCCTACCTCTGCCTCCTAAATGCTAGGATTAAAGGCATGTGCTACCGTGCCCAGCTTTTAAATATGTGGTTTTTTAAAATTTATCTGAAATATGGATAGACAGAGAGAGAGAGGCAGGTAGAGAGAAAGTATGGGCACACCAGGGCCCCCAGCCACTGCAAATGAACTCCAGATGCCTGTGCCATCTTGTGCATTTGGCTTATGTGGGTCTTGGGCAACCAAACCTGGGTCCTTTGGCTTTGCAGGCAAGTGTCTTAACCACTAAGACATCTCTCCAGTCCTGATTTTACTTTTAAGTCCAATTAATGAAATAAAGTATCTGTGTCCTACTGACTTTAGGTATGCACAATTCATTTCTGTCTTTGCCCACCAACCTGCTCTTTGAGGCTAGTTCTATTGTGCTTTGTTTTTTCAAGGTAGGGTCTAACAGTAGCTCAGGCTGATCTGGAATTCACTATGTAGTCTCAGGATGGTCTGGAACTCATGGTGATTCTCCTACCTCTGCTTCTCAGGTGCTGGGATTAAGGCATGTGCCACCATTCCTGGCTTTGACTCACTGTTTTAGCCAGTGGAAGGAAATGTTTCTTTTTTGTTATTACTATTTTTTTTAAGAAATGTTTTACTGATCTATTTATTTTATTTATTTATTTGGTTTTTCAAGGTAGGGTTTCACTCTAGTTCAGGCTGACCTGGAATTCACTGTGTAAACTCACGGTGATCCTCCTACTTCTGCCTCCCAAGTGCTGAGACTAAAGGCATGCACCACCACACCTGGCTTATTACTACTGTTTAAAAATATATATGTACTTTAAAATTTATTTGCAACTAAAGAGTGAGAATGGGCATGCCAGAGCCTCTTGCCACACTATAAAACTCCAGATGCATGGGCCACTTTGTGCGTTTGGATTCATATGAGTACTGGGGAATCAAATCCAGGCTGCCAGGGTTTGCAAGCAAGCCTTTTTTGTTTTTGTTTTTGTTTTTCAAGGTAGGAACTCACTCTAGCCCAGGCTGACATGGAATTCACTATGTATTCTCAGGATGGCCTCGCACTCATGGCAATCTTCCTACCTCTGCCCCTCTAGAGTGCTGGGATTAAAGTCACATGCCGCATGCCACCATGCCTGGCCTAAGCCTTTTTTTTTTGAGGTAAGGTCTCACTTTAGCTCAGATTGACCTGGAACTCACTCTGTAGTTCCAGGCTGGCCCTGAATTAACAGCAGTTCTCCTACCTCTGCCTCCAGAGCAAGCTGGGATCAAAAGGGTTCACCACCACACCCACCTCCTTTTTGTTTGTTTATTTATTTTAATTTTAAAAAATTATTTATTAGAGACAGAGAGAGTGAGAGAGAGAGAGAGAGAGAGAGAATGGGTGTGCCAAGGCCTCTAGCCACTGCAAATGAACTCTAGACACATGCACCACCATGTGCATCTGGCTTATGTGGGACCTGGAGAATCGAACCTGGGTTTTTAGGCTTCACAAGCAAGTGTCTTAAGTGCTAAGCCATCTCTCCAGCCTTTTCTTTTTTTTTTTTTTTAATTTTATTCATTTGTTGGGGATGCACACCAGGACCTCTAGCCACTGCAAATGATGCATGCACTGTGCATCTGGCTTACTTGGGCCCTGGAGAATTGAACCTGAGTCCTTAGGCTTTGTAGGCAAGTGCCTTAACCACTAAGCCATTTTTCCAACCCATTTTTATTTTTATTTTTTTGTTTTTTTGAGGTAGGGTCCCAGTCTGGCCCAGGCTGACCTGGAATTTACTATGCAATCTCAGGATAGCCTCAAACTCATGGCAATCCTCCCACCTCTGCCTCCCAAGTGCTGGGATTAAAGGCATGCGCCACCAAACCCGGTCCTTTCTTTTTTTTTTTTTGAAACAAAATCTCACTATGTAGCCTAGTCTGGCCTCAAAATTCTTCTCCCTCAACCTTGAAATAAAGATGTTACTTTTCTGTGACTTGATATATGCCTCCCCCCCCCCCAAGGTAGGGTCTCTCTCTAGCTTAAACTGACCTGGAATTCACTATGGAGTCTCTGGGTGGCCTTAAACTCATGGTGATGCCTCCTAAGTGCTGGAATTAAAGATTTTTTTTTTTTTGAGGAAGGGTTTCACTCTAGCCCAGGCTGATCTGGAATTCATTATGTAGTCTCAGGGTGGCCTCCAACTCAGTGTGATTTTCCTATCTCTGCCTCCTGAGTGCTGGGATTAAAGGTGGTCACCACCATGCCTGGCTGAGAGAATGGTTCTCATCTTTAATGCCTCATATCTGCAGGTTCAAGTCATGTGTTCTGCACACCTGCAATCCCAGCACTTCTTTCATATCATCCTGCACAGGCACATGCTCAGTTTTTACCAGCATGGCGACTGCATTTTATGCTTCATAACTTGATGGAGCTGAAGAAATGGCTCAGCAGTTAAAGGCCCTTGCTTGCAAAGCCTCACAGCCCAGGTTTGAGTCGCTAGTACTCGCCTCTTTTTCTTTACTTGTCTTGCACCCTGTACTTTTTTTTTTTTTTTTTTGAGGTGGGGTCTCACTCTAGCCCAGGCTGACTTGGAATTCATTCTGTAGTCTCAGGGTGGCCTTGAACTCACAACAATCCTCCTACCTCTGCCTCCCAAGTGCTGGGATTAAAGGTGTGAGCCACCATGCCCGGCCTATCTTTTTTTTTTTTTTTTTTTTTTTTGAGGAAGGGTTTCACTCTAGTCCCAGCCTCATGTTGCTGAGATGAATCTCCAGACCAGACACAGTTTATGGGAGGAAGAAGATATTTAGTTGAAGCTTTCAGATCTATGGGAAGTTCCACAATGGTAGAAGTTGGCCCCCTTTCACAGGACCACGCAGGAAGTGAGAAAAGCCACAACAAGCACACTTAGGGAGCTCCAGACAAAGCTCAAGCACTTTGCCTATCTTTAGACTGGAATTTCAAATCACCCCACACCTTAGAGCTGGACCCCAGGACCCACTCACAGTGACACCTCCTCCACCCAGTCTAAATTACAAACTTTAATCAATTCCTGTATCTATTTGGGGTTATCCATTCAAAGGACCACACCATATACACCTGGACACAAAGTAGCTGCTGTGTTTGATCCCAGCCTGGCCATGGTAGTGGGAGGCAAAGGCAGGAGAATCTGAAGCTCATGGGCCTGACTCCTTTGCAGCAGCAAGAGACCCTTCTCACAGAAAGTGGAGCACAGACATCTCTAGATTGAGTGACCCTCCACATGTGTGTCTTGGCATGTGTGTGCCCATACAAGCACAAGTTCTCATCCCTGAGCCACAGCCTCACCTCTTTTTCTTTACTTGTCTTGCATCCTGTACTTTTGTTTTGTTTTGTTTTTTTTGAGGTAGGATTTCACTCTAGTCCAGGCTGACCTGGAACTCACTATGTAGCCTCAGGGTGGCCTCGAACTCACGGCGATCCTCCTACCTCTGCTTCCTGAGTGCTGGGATTAAAGGTGTGCGCCACCATGCCCCGCCTATACTTCTTTTTTCACCTTGCCTATAGGATCGTTCTAACCCTCTAGTGGGCATTGCCTTTCAGGGAGAGTACTTGTTTAGTAAACCTTGAATTAGTGCCTTAAGCAGGACGTGGCTCTAATCTGTAACTTATGCACTTAGAAAGCTAGGGCTAGAACTGGAGGCCCACCTGGGCTACTGAGCGAGTTCCCGGCTAGCTTGGGCTATATCATGAACCTGAAAACACAAAACTAACAAGAAGTTAAGTGCAAGCTGGGCGCGGTGGCGCACGCCTTTAATCCCAGCACTTGGGAGGCAGAGGTAGGAGGATCGCCATGAGTTCGAGGCCACCCTGAGACTCCATAGTGAATTCCAGGTCAGCCTGGGCTAGAGTGAGACCCTACCTCGAAAAACAAAAACAAAAAAAAACCAAACAAACAAAAAAGAAGTTAAGTGCATCTGGGTGTAGTGGCTCACATCTTCAGTCCTGTCCTAGCCCTGAGGAGGCAGAGGTAGGAGGATCACCAAGAGTTTAGAGAGTGAGGATCTACTCTCTAGAACTACAGAGTGAGTTCCAGGCCAGCCTGGACTAGAGTGAGAAACTGCCTTGAAAACAACAACAGTTAAGTGCTTTAAGCATTGAAGTGAGAATGTAATAAGTCTGAAGTAATTTTATTTATTTGTTTTTTCAAGGCAGAGTGCTGGGATTAAATGCCACTGCCACCATACTCAGCTCTTTCTTTCTTCTCTCTCTCTTTCTCTCTCTTTTTAAATATTTTGAGATAGGATCTTGCTACCTCAAAAAAACAAAAACAAGAAAAAAAATTTTTTTTTGAGAGAGAGAGAAAGAAAAAAGGCAGAGAGAGAGAGAGAGAGAGAGAGAGAGAGAGAGAGAGAGAGAGAGACAATGGGCCTCTAGCCACTGCAAACGAATTCCAGAATGTACGTACTACCTTGTGTATCTAGTTTTACAAGGATATTAGGGAATCAAACTCCAGTCCTTAGCTTTTGTAGGCAAGTGCCTTAACCACTGGGTCATCTCTCCACCCCTCTTTTTCTCCTTTTGAAGCAGGATTTCATGCTCACCCAGATTGACCTGGAACTCGCTCTGTAGCCCAGGCTGATCTTGAACTCATGCTGGTCCTCCCTCAGCCTGTCTCAAAGTGCTGGGATGAAGGTGGCTCTTTTTTTTTTTTTTCTCTTCTAGGTAGGGTCTCTAGCTCAGGCTGACTTGGAATTACCTAGGTAGTCTCAGGGTGGCCTTGAACTCTCCTACCTCAGCCTCCTGAGTGCTGGGTTTAAAGGTGTGCACAGCCATGCCCTCCTAGAAGGTGGCTTTTACTGTGGATTTCTGCATGGCAGATCTGACAAAAGCAAGGAAACTTTGGGCTGATAGTCTGATTTTTTTTTTTTTCCCCCAAGCCTTGGTGGTTTCACAATTTACAGTAACATAAATATTCTCCTTCAGTAGTAGAAGTCAGAATTCAAGGAGAGACCAGTAATACAATCCTGGTTTTCCAGGATGGAAAAACTGAGATACAGAAAGATTAAAGAGCTGACTAGAGATCACACTGCAAGACACCCATACTCCTGGAAATCGGATCTGGGTCTTCTGACTCATTTGCAGAGTCTGATGTATTGCAGGAAGATGATACCAAAGTCTTCTTTTCAGTCTGCGTTGTCGTCTTGGCATGCACATTCAAGGTCCAGTGCATCGCTTTCAATGAGTGGATGACATTGTACTGAGAAACTTGAAGGCACTGGCCAAACTGTACATAGACATCCTGGATATTTCCAGATTTTCAGCTCCAGGCTAAGAGAAATCAACAAAGTATTCTATTTGTGTTTCTAGAGAGCAAGCATCTCTGCTGCCTTAAGCCTTCACATCCTGTAGAGAAGCAGGAGTCAGACATAGTCCCCTGGTGTCTCCTAACCTTACCAGAGGAGGTGCAAATGGGTTTTGGCAGACTGACTGGCGAGCAAGCTATGTGTCATCTAACAGATGTAGAACTCTGTTCTTTTTGACTGCTTCGGAACATAACTTAGGAACAGTGTTTTGTTCTAAAGGACTGTCTGTCTGATAGTGCTCAGGGTGATCTGGGGTGCATGGAGAGCAGTATGAAAGGAGAGATGGGATGAGGGATCACAGTGGCTTAGCACGACAGAAAGACCTGTTAAGCAGGAGAAACAAGGCATGTCCAGAGGCTTGTTGCTACAACTGGCCGAGGCGATCTTCTGAAACGAACATAACAGGAGGCTCAGAAGACAGCTCAGGTTTTTTTTTTTGTCTCGGATGAGTTTTAGGTCCTCTGGCTTTCCTTTGGCTAGGTTGCATACATATGGTCACTTTTTTTGCAACTACAAGGAGAACTTGGGAATAACCTTCTATGCTAAAAGGAAGGAGAAGTGACTTTGGCCAAATAGGAAACCACAGGAGAGCACAAATGAGGTTAGTAGACTCCTGCTTGTGAGCTTAATCGCTGCCTGGGGCAGGGTGTTGCAGCAGCTGGGTAACAAATGGAAAGGAGGATTTGAAAGCCTAGAGTTGTCTGAGATGCCTGAGAATTCACACATGTGGGCTGGAGAGATGGCTTAGTGGTTAAGGCGTTTGCCTGTGAAGCCAAAGAACCCAGGTTCAGTTCTTCAGTACCCACATAATCCAGATGCACAAAGGGCACATGCATCTGGAGTTTGTTTGCAGTGGCTGGAGGCTCTGGAATGCCCATTCTCTTTCTCTCTCTCTCCTATTTCTCTGTGCTGCAAATAAATAAAATTAAAAAGATAATATTTAAAAAAATTAATGCATGTACTCCATGGGATCAGGATCTGGCTGTATTGTGTTCTCATGTAGTTTTGTTGGACTCTTCTTCTTTTTTGTTTTTATTTTTTGGTTTTTCGAAGTAGGGTCTCCCTCTAGCTCAGGCTGACCTGGAATTTGCTATGTAGTCTCAGGGTGGCCTTGAACTCATGGCGATCATCCTACCTCTGCCTCCCGAGTGCTGGGATTAAAGGACAGTGCCACCACGCCCAGCTCTGGACTCTTTTAAAACTATTTTTATTTATTTATTTGCAAGGAGGGAGGGAGAGAGAGAATGGGTGTGCCAGGTCCTCCAGCTACTGCAGATACATGTACCACCTTGTGCATCTGGCTCTACATGGGTACTTGGGAATTGAACCTGGCTGAGCCATCTCTCCAGCTCTGTTTGTTGGACTCTTGATCTTTGGAGTCAGACCAAGATCTTATGTTTGCCTTTTTACTTACCTTTGGGGTCCTGCTTCTGAGCAGGAGCCTCGCTCTTCCCACTTCAGTGTGGCAGCTCGAGAGAGCGCAAGCCCTCACTAGTGGACCATGAATGGTAAAAATCACAGTGCTAAAAGCCATAACAAGAACAATTATGTCAGCACGAAGTTAAATGTTTGGCATATTTCATCATAGTTGTTATCCTCACATATCCTTGTAAGGCAGTCATATTATTATTTCACCCTAAATATTCTATTTTGAACCCTTATCTCTGTGCTGTTCTGTTTTCCAGTAATTTCTCTCTTTATCCTCTGTCCCCTTCTTTTTCTCGGTTACGTGGTGTGCATTTTTATCAGGCCCAACAGAGGGAGAAATATTTCTGACACCAAAATGAAGAAGAGTTGCACATACTTGTTCTGAAAGCAGCCGGGAGGACTGCTAGGGTGGAGGAGGAGGACCAGCAAAGAAGCAGGGAGGGTGGAGAGGGCAGCGAGGGATGGCGGGTAAACAAGCACAAACTGTAAGGATACAGATGTATGAAAACACTGTAATGGCTGGGTGTGGTGGCGTACTTTCAATCCCAGCGTTTGGGAGGCAGAGGTAGGAGGATTACTGTGAGTTTGAGGCCAGTCTGGGGCTACAGAGTGAGTTTCAGGTCAGCCTGGGCTAGAGTGAGATACTACCTCAAAAAAACAAAATAAAACAAAGAAAAGAAAATACTGTAATGAAGCCCATTATTATGTATGTAACTTTATTATTATTGTTATTTTGTTTGTTTTAGGGTAGGGTTTCACTAGTCCAGGCTGACTTAGAATTCACTATGTAGTCTCAGGGTGGCCTTGAACTCAAGTAGTCCCAGGGTGGCCTTGAACTCAAGGCGATCCTCCTACCTCTGCCTCCCGAGTGCTGGGATTAAAGGCGTGCGCCACCACGGACAACTTGTATCCAACTTTAAATAAGCACATGTTGTCCAGGAGTGGCCAGCAACTGTCTGGTACAGAGGGTTTGAGGGACAGGGGTAGGTGAAACTAAAAATACAGACCTTGGGAACAAATTGCTGAGGCCCTTTAAAGGCCAAGTCACAAGGCTTAGGGTTTTAAATAGGGAAGTGATAGTAAATCTCATTTCTGAAGTAACTTTGGTGGTTGGATGAAGAGTGGGTCAGAGAGGGAAAAACAGTTTAGGATTCCTTTTTCTAGTTTACTGGCGTTTGCTACTGAGGTTTCTTCCTACTCACACAGAAGTCCAGTCATCTGTAGCTAGGATCCACATATGAGACGGAACATGTGATGTTTGGCTTTCTGGGCCTGGGTTACCTCACTCAGTATAATCCTTTCCAGATCCAGCCATTTTCCTGCAAATTTAATAACTTCATTTTTCTTTACCTCATTTATTTCAAGGAGGGGGCAATAGAGTAGAGAGAGAATGGGCATGCTAGGGCTTTTAGCCACTGCAAATGAACTCCAAGTGTATGTGCCACTTTGTGCAGCTGGCTTATGTGGGCACTGGAGAATCAAACCTGGGTCCTTAGATTTCATAGGCATGTGCCTTCACTGCTAAGCCATCTTTCCAAGGGTGACTATTTTTAACATTGGTAAATAAACTTTGGTTGATGTACTTATGATTCATATGTTACATACCATCCTGTATTCTGCTTTTTAAAAACCAAGACATGGTGGATATATTTATGCATAATTCTGTATAGCTCTCTATATTAGTGGACTCAATCTGGGGTAGTTTTGCTCCCTGAGGGAAACATTTGACAATCTCTGAAAACAGTTTTGGTTGGAATAACTGAAGAAATAGGTTCCTAGCATTTAGTGAGTACAGGCAAGAGACCTTGCTAAACATTCTGCTGGGTAGAAAACAGCCCCACAACAAGAATTATGTGGTCCAAGTAGCATTAGTACTGAGGTTGAGATACCCTCTTTTACATTACTAGGGTTTTTTTTGTTTTTTTTTTTTTTGTATTTTTAATTTTGAACTAACTGTAGATTTATAGTTTTAGAGAGTACAGGGATTTCCTATATGGGTTTTATCCATTTTGTCCTAAAAGTAATATCTTATCATCATGGTATGTTTATCCAAACTAGGACAATGCTAGGTAATACATACACCAGTAGCAATTGTAGAGTTGGATTTTACGTTTTCCCACTAATGTCTCTTTTTTGTTTGGGGTCCCATGTTGAATTTAATTATGTGTCTTTACTGTCCTCTAGTCTGGGATGCTTTTTAGTCTTTCCTTCATGTCTTTGATACTTTTCTTAAAAAAAATATTTATTTGAGAAAACGAGAGAGGGAAAGGCAGAGAGAGAGAAAGAGAGAGAGTATGGGTGTGCCAGGGCCTCCAGCCTCTGCAAACGAGCTCTAGATGCATATGCCACCTTGTCCATCTGGCTTATGTGGGCCCTGGGGAATCGAGCCGAGGTTCTTTGGCTTTGTAGGCAAATGCCTTAACTGCTAAGCTATCTCTCAAGCCCCATCCTTGATATTTTTGAAGGATATGAGTCAGTGTCTCACTCTGGTCTATGCTGACCTGGAATTAGCTATGTAGTCTCAGGTTGGCCTGGAACTCACAGCAATCCTTCTACCTCTGCCTCCCGAGTGCTGAGATTAAAGGCATGTGCCACCACGCCCGGCAAGTCAGTTCTTTTTTAAGAATGCTCCTTAGGACTAAACTGGCATTACAGATTTCAGGAAAATCACAAAAGAGAATACCATTCTCATTGTCTTATGTCAGGACTAAATCAACAAAGGTTGGTGAAGCTCACTCACTTTAGTCATTTAATGAAGGCTGAGAGGCAATATGTGTGTATGCACAGGTATATGCATTTCTGTTTCTGTATATAAAAAGAAGCATGCGTTTATAGTCACGTCTGACTCTAATCCAAGCACCAGATTCATTCTAGGCTTTCCTTTCTTCCTTATTTGTGACTTCTTTCTTTGAGAGTAAGAAATTTGGCCCTCAAGTAGGGTGATGGCACAGGCTTGCAATCCCACCACTCAGGAAGTAGAAACAGAAGGATCAGGAGTTTAAGCCCAGCCTCAATTATATAAAGTTTGAGTCTACCCTGGGCTACATGAGACCCTGTCTTAAAAAAAAGCTGAGAGGTTGAGGTAGGAGGATCACTGTGAATTTGAGGCCAGTCTGGGGATGCAGAGTGAGTTCCAGGTCATCCTGGGCTAGAGTGAGACCCTACCTTGGAAAAAAAAGAGAAAGAAAAGAAATCAGGTTCTCATAGTCTTTAATATAGTTGCTTACTTATATAACCTAAAAAGTAGCTATAGTAGTCACTCTTATGAGAATAGTGTATAATTTTGTTTTTAGCCTGGCAGTATCTAATAATTACATTGTTTTATAAGTTGCTAAGATTAACTTCTTTTGTGCCACTCAGGTGTGTTTGAGACAAGGTATTTTTGAACCCTTGTCCTGCTCCAGCCTCCCAAGTGTTGGGATTACTGGTGTGCACCATCATACCCAACCCACCTTTTCACTTATGTCAGGTGTTTGTAATATTTAGAATTATGTATGGTAGTCTGTAGCTTATCTTGGGTTTCCCAGATAGTCTTACTCTAGGCCAGGCTGACTGGGAGAACTTCCTTTGTAGCTGTAGACTGGCACCAAACTCATTCTCTACCTCAGCCTCAGAGTGCTAGATTAAAGATGAGCATCACCATGCCCAGGCAGTCTGGTTACTTTAAATTTGTATATAATAAAGTGTATTTTGTTGTTGTCAGCTCCACATTGGTAGGATGAACTTACAAAGTAGACACTTCATGGGAGGAAGAGTTTTTATTTCAGGCTTACAGATCCAAGGGAAATTTTATAAAATGGTGGAAAACCGACCTCTCAGTCACACATCCAAGCAGAGAGACAACCAAACAGCCAGTGCCATAGCAAGCAAGCATGAACCTACTGCAGCAGGACCCTAGAGCTCACTCTGCACACCTTAGGCTGGAATTCACATTCATCCCCAGTGACACACCTCATCCTCCACCTCAGCAGGAGTCTGCCTGCTAGGGGCAGAAGTTACAAACTAAATTTTTTAAAAAACTATTTATTTGAGAGAGCAGTAGTAGAAAGAAGGGGTACATCAGGGCTTTTAGCCACTGTAAACAAACTCCAGATACATGTACCACTTTGTGCCTTTGGCTTATGTGGATACTGGGGAAGTGAACCTGGGTCCATAGGCTTTGCAGGCAAGTGCCTTAGCAGCTACGTCATCTCTCCAGCCCTGCAAACTCAATTTTTTTTTTTCGAGGTAGGGTCTTACTCTAGCCCAGGCTGACCTGGAATTCACCATGGAGTCTCAGGGTGGCCTTGAACTCATGGCAATCCTCCTACCTCTGCCTCCCGAGTGCTGGGATTAAAGGCGTGCGCCACCACGCCCGGCTTGCAAACTCAATTTTAGCAACACCTGAGTTCATGGGGTTCATATAGTCAAGCTACCACAATTATGTACAGTTCTGTGGGGTATAATGTTCCCCACTTTAAAAATGTTTGTGTGCAGCTGGGCGTGGTGGTACACACCTTTAATCCCAGCACTCGGGAGGCAGAGGTAGGAGGATTGCCATGAGTTCGAGGCCACCCTGGACTAGAGTGAAACCCTACCTTGAAAAAAAAAAGTTTGTTTGGGGCTGGATAGCTTAGTAGTTAAGGTCCTTGCCTGCAAAGCCTAAGGACTTGTGTTCGACTCTCCAGATCCCATGTAAGCCAGGCGCACAAAGTGATGCAAGGTGATGCAAGCATGCAAGGTCACACATGCACATAAGATGGCACACACAATTTCAGTGGCTGGAGGCCATGGCATGCCAATTCTGTCTCACTCATTCTCTATTTCTTTCTGATTGGGAAAAAAACTTGGTGGGAGGCACGTTGGAAAGATGGCTTAGTGAGTGGTTAAGGCATTTGCCTGCAAAGCCAAAGGATCCTGGTTCAATTCTCCACAACCCACATAAGCCAGATGCACATGGTAGCACATGCCTCTGGAGTTCATTTGCAGTGGCTGGAGGCTCTGGCATGTCCATTCTCTCCCTTCCTCTCTCTCTCTCTCTCTCTCTTTCAAATAAATAAATAAATAAAATATATTTAAAAACAAAAAAGAACACCAGACATGGTGGCACACACCTTTAATCCCAGCATTCGGGAGGTAGAGGTGGGATGAGTTCGAGACCATCCTGAGATGACATAGTGAATTTCAGGTCAGCCTGGGCTAGGTGAGACCCTACCTCAAAAAATAAAAACAAAATAAATAAAATAAAAAATAAATAAACAGGGCTGGAGAGATGGCTTAGCGGTTAAGTGCTTGCCTGTGAAGCCTAAGGACCCTGGTTCAAGGCTTGATTCTCCAGGACCCACGTTAGCCAGATGCACAAGGGGGCACACGTGTCTGGAGTTCATTTGCAGTGGCTGGAGGCCCTGGCGTGCCCATTCTCTCTCTCTCTCTCTCTCTCTGCCTCTTTCTCTCTCTCTGTCACTCTCAAATAAGTAAATAAAAATGAACAACAAAAAAATTTTTTTTAAAAAATAAATAAACAAAAATTAAGCTGGGTGTGGTAGTGCACGCCTTTAATCCTAGCATTTAGGAGGCAGAGGTAGGAGGATTGCCATAAATTTGAGGCCATCCCGAGACTACGTAGTGAATTCTAGGTCATCTTAGGGTAGAGCAAGACCCTACCTGACAAACTTTAAAAAAAATAGTTTATTTATTATGGTAGTGTTGCAGTCAGGTTTGCATTGCTGGCCTGACCAAGAGCAGCTTGTGGGAAAAAAGGGTTTATTTTGGCTTACAGACTCCAGGGGAAGCTCCATCATGGCAGGGAAAACAATGGCAAGAGCAGAGGATGGACATCACCTCCTGGCCAACATAAGATGGACAACAGCAACAGGAGAGTGTGCCAAACATTGGCAAAGGGAAGCTGGTTATGATACCTATAAGCCTGCCCACAGCAATACAATGCCTCCAGGAAGTGTTAATTCTCAAATTGCTATCAGCTGGGGACCTATCATTTGGAACACATACATTATGGGGACACCTGAAACAGACAACCACATTCTGCCCCTGGCCCCTATAAACTGATAACCATACATGATATAAAATACAATTCATTTAGTTCAACTTTAAAAGTCCCTATAGTTTTTTATCAATCCCAGTGATGTTCAGATATCCCCATAGTCCAGGTCTTTTAACTAAGATGTAATACCAACTACCCCCCCCCAAAAAAAAACCATAATGGCACAGAATAAACATTCACACTGCAAAAGATGGTATTGGGTATAGCATACAAATACAAGATTTAAAACAAACAGGGCAAACATCAAACTGTAGGTCCAGGTCTGAAAGCTCTAACCAGTGACAAGTTTCCAGTTTAACCAGTGAGCAGTCTCTGGAGTTCCAATTTCGCCCCTCTAGGTAGGCTACTCACAGTCCTGGAAAACTTCATCTGGTGCTGGCAGCTCTCCTTGTCAGCCATCCCATCGTCCTGGAATTGGGTCTACTGCAATCCATGGTTCATCCTCATGGCTCTATACAGGTAATTCAACAAGCCTGCTTCATACTGCCCATGGCCATTTCCAAAATACAAAACCATGTTGCAAATCCAGTGACTCATTCTTTTCATTCATTTGTTATACCCATAATACCAGGTGGACTACCAACTTTTTAATATGGGGGGGATAGGATAAAGCCAACTTTGAAGAACAGGACACTCCTGCAGCATTCAAACCCCTTCAAAAGACTGCATTCTTCCTGTTGTTCCAGTGCAGATCACCTGGCCTGGTCTCAGTGGTTGTAATCTCTAAAACAATTGCAGCTCAATGGGCAGCAGTTTCAGCCAAAAGATTCCATTTTTTTTAAAAATTTTTTAAAATTATTTATTTATTTATTTATTTGAGAGCGACAGACACAGAGAGAAAGACAGATAGAGGGAGAGAGAGAATGGGCGCGCCAAGGCTTCCAGCCTCTGCAAACGAACTCCAGATGCGTGCGCCCCCTTGTGCATCTGGCTAACGTGGGACCTGGGGAACCAAGCCTCAAACCAGGGTCCTTAGGCTTCACAGGCAAGTGCTTAACTGCCAAGCCATCTCTCCAGCCCAAGATTCCTTTTTTCTTTTTGGTTTTTTGAGGTAGGGTCTCACTCTGGTCTAGGCTGACCTGGAATTAACTCTGCAGTCTCAGGGTGGCCTTGAACTCATGGCGATCCTCCTACCTCTGCCTTCCGAGTGCTGGGATTAAAGGCGTGTGTCACCACGCCCAGCCCAAGATTCCATTTTTTAAAAAATACTTTTTTATTTATTTGCAAGAGGGGAGAGAAGGAGAGAGAATAGGCACACCAGGGCCTCTAGCCACTGCAAATGAACTCCATGTGCCACGTGTGCATTTTCTGGCTTTACATGGGTACTAGAGAACTGAACCTGAGTCCTTAGGCTTTGTAGGCAGGTACCTTAACTGCTAAGCCATTTCTTCAGCCCCAATTTCATTTTTTTTTCTTCCTCTTCCATATCCTTCTGCTCATACCAGTCCATATCTATGCAATGCAGCCCTGCGTAAGTTCCTGGGACATAGGCAAACAGAAGGCAACAAGCCTCTCACACACAGTTTCTAGCCCAGTCCAGGTAAAACACTTTCTTGCCCTCACAAGCCAAACCTTCACAGTCTGTAGTTCTTATTGCATTCAGGTCCTTCAACTCTGACCAGAATAGTCCATCAAGCTGTAGTTACAGCACTGCAAGGCCTCTCTTAGGCCAAGATTTCAAATCTTTCCACATTCCTCCCTCAAAACAGTTCCAAAAGGCCAAAGTCACACAGTCAATATTCTAGCAGCAATGACATCCCACTCTCAGTACCAATTTTACTGTTGGAGTCAGGTTTGCATTGCTGACAAAAAACACCTAACCAAGAGCAGCTTGTCTTACAGACTTCAGGGGAAGCTCCATGATGGCAGGGAAAACAATGGTATGAGCAGAAGGTGGGCATAACCTCCTGGCCAACATCAGATGGACCACAGCAACAGGAGTGTGTGCCAAACACTGGCAAGGGGAAGTTGGTTATAATACCCATAAGCCCACCCCAACAATATACTTCCTCCAGGAGGTGTTAATTCCCAAGTTGCCATCAGCTGGGGACCTAGCATTCAGGACACCTAAGTTTATGGGGACACCTGAATCAAACCACCACAGGTAGTAGATTCTACTGAGGGCCTTAGATGTGCTAGACAAGCAATCTTATTACTGACATACACATTCTAATCCTGGACGAAAAATGTATGGGCTTGTTTTGAAAAAAAACAAAAAACAAAAACCATGAATTTTTTTGTATGTGTGGTGTACGTGCACATGTATATGTGTGGTCACATGTGTATGTCAGTGCACAGAAGAGGATTAGGTGTCTTCCTTGATCACTCTACACTCTGGCCCAAGCTGGCCTGGAATTCACTATGGAGTCTCAGGTTGGCCTGGAACTCACAAGGTGCTGGGATTAACTGTTCCACTTTTTATTCTCTCTCTCCTTTTTTTTTTTTTTTTTTTTGGTTTTTCTAAGGTAGGGTCTCACTCTGGTCCAGGCTGACCTGGAATTAACTATGTAGTCTCAGGGTGGCCTCGAACTTTCGGTGATCCTCCTACCTCTGCCTCGCAAGTGCTGGGATTAAAGGCGTGCACCCACGCCTGGCTTTTTTTTTTTTTTTTTTTCGAGGTAGTATTTTTCTGTAGCTCAGGCTGACCTGGAATTAACTGTGTAGTCTCAGGGTGACCTTTAACTCAAGGCATCCTCCTACCTCTGCCTTGTATTTGTTATGTATGCTTGGTACCAGTACTTCTTCCTTTTTTTAAGGTGTTGGATATTAAACCCGGACCCTTGATCATCCTAGGCAGTTGGCAAGCATTCTGACACTGAACTGTATCTCCAGCTATCTTTCCCGCTGGACATGTGCACTCTCTGGCCATAATAAACGATACTGCTGTGGATTTATATGTATATAAATTTGTTTGAGTACCTCCCCAAAATAATTACCCCATTTTCAGTTATTTTGGCTCTATACTTGTGAGTGGAATTGCTAGGCCATGTGGCAGTTTTGTTTAACTTTGAGGACTGTCTTAACTTTCTCATAGTAGTGGTACTGTTTTACATCCTCATCAATGTACACAAATACCACTTCATATCTTCTCTAATATTTATCTTTCTTTTTAAAAATTTATTATAAAAGCTGTTGTGGCACACGCCTTTAATCCCAATACCTGGAAGGCAGAAGTAGGAGGAACACTGTGAGTTTGAGGCCATCCTGACTGAGACTCCATAGTGAATTCCAGGTCAACTTGGGCCAAAGTGAGACCCTACCTCAAAAAAACTTTACATAAGTATACTCAATATGCCATCCTAGTGGGTATAAAGTGTATCTATATTTATTTATTTATTTTGGTGATCCTCCTTCCTCTGCCTCCCACTGCTGGGATTAAAGGTGTGTGCCACCAGGCCGGCTCCTAAGTTTATTTATCTTTTAAAAAATTACATAGTCACTATTGATGGTATGTTTGTTGGCCTCACCTCCCTCCCCTTAGGCCAGGGATTGAATTTATGTTTTAAAACAATATACATACATACATACATACATATATATATATTTTCTTAATTGATAACTTCTGTACTGACAATAAACCATGATAATTCCCTCTCCTCCCCCACTTTCTCCTTCATAACTCCACTCTCTATTATATTCCCTCCCTTTATGCATTAGTCTCTCTTATAGTTTGATGTCATCGTCTTTTTCTCCTATTAAGAGGGTCTTGTGAAGGTATTGGTAGGCGCTGCGAGGTCATGGATACTGAGGCCAATTTGCATCTGGACAGTTGCATTGTAAGGAGTGGTACCCTTCCTTTGGCTCTTACATTCATTCCACCAACTCTTCCGCAATGGACTCTGAGCCTTGGAGGGTGTGATAGAGATGTTTCAATGCTGAGCACTCCTCTGTCACCTCAGCACTATGTTGCTTTTTGGGTCCTCCCAGTGCTCACTGCCATGTGAAAAGAGAAGCTTCTCTACCAATAGTGAGAGTAACATTAATATATGAATATGAACAGTAAGTGTAGTGCTTTCAGGGTAGTTTGATGAGAATATATGCATTTAGCCAGACAAGAGCAGGCTTTATACCCCTAAGGCACATGACCTTCCCCTGCCATAGGCTTTTGATTAGGTTTTCAGTACCAGGCATGTATTCCCTCCCACAGAGTGGGCCTCCAGTCCAATTAGAAAGCATTTGGTTTCCCCCAGAGCAGACATGCCACTATTGCACCCATTTGGTCATTTGGCCTGTCTGGTCAAACTGGAGGCTTCTAGTGTGCACTGTTTTCACCACTGATGATTTCTGTCTTCCGTAGGGCTGCATACAGTGCAGCTTTTTGCCAACTTTCAGTTGGCTGGGCTACAGGAGGAGTTTTTCAGCTCAGCACCAGCTTGATTTTTTTTAGTGATCTTGCTGCCCACACATATGAAGTCTTCAGCAATAGGGTCTTACCATCTGTTACTCCTGGGAAACCAAGGGTCTTGGCAAAAGCCTGTAATGTTTTGGAGGCAGCAGGGACCTCCCTGGCCAACAACTTACTGGTAGGTATCTCATTCCTGGCACTGAAAATGTTCTAGTAGCAACCTATGGCTTCTGGATGTGCCATACATCCCATGTTAAATGTCATTTATTTATTTATTTATTTATTTATTTATTTATTTATTTATTTATTGTTTTTGTTTTTTGTTTTTCGAGGCTGGATCTCACTGTAGCTCAGGCTGGCCTGGAATTTACTGTGTAGTCTCAGGGTGGCCTCAAACTCATGGTGATTCTCCTACCTCTTTCTCCCGAGTGCTGGAATTAAAGGCATGCACCACCATGCCCAGCTCTATTTTTTTTTTTAATTTTATTGATTTTTCAAGGTAGAGGCTCTCTCTGGCCCAGGTTGACCTGGAATTCTGGAATTCACTATGTGATCTCAGGCTGGCCTCTAACACACAGCTATCCTCCTACCTCTGCCTCCCGAGTGCTGGGATTAAAGGCGTGCACCTCTATGTCCGGACCTTTCATATGTATTATTCAGAGTATCTTGAATTTTGAATGACCCTCCCCCCACCCTTCTCTTACTCAGTCTCTTCCCCTGGCCTCACTTAGGCCATTCCACTCCCTGTAATCTGTTCTTCTACTTACATATATACAGTACCATCCCCTAAAGTCCTTCCCTCTCCTCCCTTCCTTATAGCCTTTTTCCAGCTTACTGGCCACTGGTACCGATTTTTTGATCCAAGCTCACACACAAGTCTAAACATTTGTATCTAAGATCCACATATGAAAGAGAACATGTGACATTTGCCTTTCTGGGCCTGGGTAACCTCACTTAGTATAATCCTTTCCAGATCCATCCATTTCCCAGCAAATTTCATAATTTTATTTTTCTTTATTGCTGAATAGAACTCCATTGTGTAGATGTACCGCATCTTTATTATCCATTCATCTGTTGAGGGACATCTAGGCTGGTTCCATTTCCTAGCTATTGTGAATAGAACAGCAGTAAACATGGTAGTGCAAGTATCTCTAAGGTAGTGAGATGAGTCATTAGGATCTATGCCTAGGAGTACTATAAATGCATGGCTGTACCAAATTACATTCCTACCAACACTGTTGAAGGGTTCCCCTTTTTCTGTATCCTTGCCAACATTTCTTGTCATTTGTTTTCTTGATGGTGGCCATTCTGACAGAAGTGAGATGGAATCTCAAAGTAGTTTTAGTTTTCATTTCCCTGATGACTAAGGATTTAGAACACAGTTTTATATTTTATTTATTCATTTGCAAGCAGAGAGAGATAGAGAGGAGAGACAATGAGTGCACCAGAGCCTCCATCTGCTTCAAAGGAATTCCATATACATGTGCCACTTTGTGCATCTGGTCTTACGTGGGTACTTGGGAATTGAACCCTGGACATTAGATTTTACCGCAAGTACCTTTACCACTGAGCCACCTCTCCAGCCTCATGTTTTCTTATTCTTTTTTTCTGGTTTAGTTTTCTGAGGTAGGGTCTCACTCTATCTAGCCCAGGCTGACCTGGAATTCACTATGTAGTTTCAGGGTGGCCTCAAACTCTTGGCAATCCTCCTACCTCTGCCTCCCGAGTGCTAGGATTAAAGGCATGTGCCATCATGCCTAGCCTGCTTTTTTCTTTTTTTTTTTTTTTTTTTGAGGCAGGGTCTCACTCTAACCCAAGCTGACCTGGAACTCAGTCTGTAGCCCAGGCTGGCCTTGAACACATGGCAATCATCCTACCTCAGCTCTCTTCCATGCTGGGATTAAAAGCATGCACCACCATGCCCAGCCTATGGTTTGTGTTTTTGTTTATTTATTTATTTGCAAGCAGAGAGAGACATATATAGAGAGAGACACACTGGGTGCTCCAGAGCCTCTTGCCACTGCAAATGAATTCTAGATACGTGTGCCACTTTTTACATCTGGCTTTACATGGGTACTGGAGAATCAAACTCAGGTTGTTAGATTTTGCAGACAAGTGCCTTAACTGCTGAGCCATCTCTCCACCCCAGCCAGTGAGATTTTTTTGAAGAGATATTTTTATTATTTATTTATTTATTTGAGACAGAGAGAGGGAGAGAGAGATAGTGAGTGAGAATGGATATATCAGGGCCTCTAGCCACTGCAGATGAACTCCAGATGAGTGTGCCACCATGTGCTTCTAGCTTACATGGGACCTGGAGAATCAAACCTGGGTCCTTAGGCTTCATAGGCAAATGCTTTAACCACTAAGCCCTCTCTCCGGCCCCCAGTGTGAGATTTTTGTCTTAAACAAGAAAATGTTCTGCCCACTGCTTTTTTTTTCCTCTGAGTCTGCTACACAGATTTGTAGGGGGATTGTAGAAAACCTTGAGGTCTTGCATTATCCTCTCCTTTCCTGTCCCTCTTTCTTTTGTCCTCTCCTCTTCTCTCTTCTGTCCCTTGCTCTTCTTTTCTCTTTCTTTCCTTTCTTTTTCTCTTCTCCCCTGCCTCTCTTTCCTTCTTCCTCTCCTCTCTTCTGTCTTGATTGCATCTCACTGCCCAGTACGGTACATGTAGCAGTGCTTCTCAACCTTTGCTGCACTTTGGGGTCACTTTGAGATCATTAAAAAGCACTGATATATAGCTTATATGTGAGCAGATTTCTACTGCTTAGCATTAACATTACTGATTTACCTGATTTCAAATGCCAGGATTTTCTCCCAGTTTACAGTTTGTTTGTCTGACATCTTCCTTTAGCCTGGTAGACACATCTGGGCTTTGGTCTCAGCACCACAGCTCCATCCATATACATGTAACCTCAGGTCACTGACTCTCTCTGGGGCCGTTTCCTCTTTGGATATGTGTGAGTGGAGAAATTTACTGGATTAGATCAGCAGCTGTCAACATCTTGTTAAGAGCCATTTCAATATTTTAGGCTTTAGCCAGGCATGTTGGTTTATGCCTTTAATCCCAGCACTCAGGAAACTAGGGTAGGAGGATCACAAAGAGTTGCCAGTCAGTCTGGGCTACAGTGAGACCCTGCTTAAAAAAAGTGAACAACAAAAAACAAAAACCAGGATTTTAAAAAGTTTGTAGGCTTTATGGGCAACACATTTTCTCAGTGACTAAAGCCCCTTTCATCCTGGTATATTGTGATTATTTTATTTCAAACCCTGGCCAGAGTTTCACCTCAAAGAGCCAAGAAAATCTTGTTTAACCACCACTAATTAAATATAATATTAAGTAATTACTGTACTATTTATCATCTGCCTGGCATGATTCTAAACATTTTACGTATATTAACTAATCCTCAGAATACCTAATGAGGAGTGTAGGTGTTTTCATTACTTTTACTCTATAGATGATGAAACTTGAGGCAAAAAACCAAACATACACAAACGCTCCCCAAAACTTAACTTGCCAAATGAAGGTTACAAATGAGTGGTAGAGTCAATTTGAACGCAGATAATCTGCTCCATTGTACTATACAGCCTTAACTTACATTGAGTACTTCCTGGTAAAGAAGCAACTCAGCAATGATTTATGTCCGGCTGTCCATCCGTCCTTCCTCCTTCCTTTTTTTTTTTTTTTCTCTTTTTTTTGAGGTAGGGTCTCACTCTAGCTCAGGCTGACCTGGAATTCACTAGGTAGTTCAGGGTGGCCTCAAACTCATGGTGATCCTCCTACCTCTGCCTCCCAAGTGCTGGGATTAATGGCATGTACCACCACACCTAGTCAACTTCTCCTTTTCTGTTTTTAAAATATTATTTATTCGTGTGTGTGTGTGTATGCACGTACCAGGGTCTTTTGCTACCGAAATTGGATGCCTGTCTGGCTTTACGTAGGCAATTGGGAGTAGAACCTGGGCTGGTAGGCTTTGCAAAGCAAATGCCGTTAATTGCTCAGACAGCTCCTCAGCCTTATGGATAGATGACTTTGTTGTTGTTGTCATCTAAATGTCCTTTGTGTTTTGCTTCTTTTCTTTTTTTGAGGTACAGTCTTGCTCTAGCCCAGGCTGACGTGGCATTCACTATGTAGTCTCAGGGTGACCTTGAACTCACAACGATCCTCCTACCTCTGCCTCCTGACTGCTGGGATTAAAGGCAAGCACCACCATGAGAAGCTTAAGGACTCAGGTTCACTTCCCCAGGACTCACATAAGCCAGATGCAGAAGGTAGTGCATGTGTCTGGTGTTCATTTGCCGTGGCTAGAGGCCCTGGCATGCCCATTCTGTCTCTCTCTCTGCACCTCTCTCTCAAATAAATAAATATAATATATATATTTTTAATGTGGTCTTATATGATTTTCGTCTTTTCCTTTAAACAAAGACCACCACAGGAAGAATGAGAGTCAGGATGTATATAGGTGAAAATGATAGCTCACACTTATAAACCTAGTACTCAGAAGGCTGGGACAGGAGGCTCACCATGAGTTTAAGTCCAGCCTGGGCTACAGATTGAGATCCTGCTTCAAAAAAGCAGCCATGATCTGCACTATGAATTCCATTTCCTCAGCCCTTTTATTATTATTATTATTTTACCCCAAGTAGGGTCTCATTCTAGACCAGGCTGACCTGGAACTCGCTTTGTATTCCCACGCAATCCTACCACCTTTGCCTCCAAAGCACTGGGATTAAAGGTTTGTGCCACTACCCCCAGCCCAATAATTCCTGCCCTTGAAAAGATGGGAAAGGGTAAAACACCTTTTTTAATTTCTTTTTTTTTTTTTTTCAAAGTAGGATCTTGCTGTAGCTCAGGCTGACCTGGAATTCACTATGTAGTCTCAGGGTGACCTTGAACTCACAGCAATCCTCCTACCTCTATAGTGCTGAGATTAAAAGTGTGTGCTACCATGGCCGGCTTCAGACTTTTTTTAATATTCTATTTTTATTTATTTGAGAGAGAGAGAGAGAGTGTGTGTGTGTGTATGAATGAATGAGTGGGTGCACCAAGGGACTCTAGCCACTGCAGTCAAACTCTAGACTCATGCATCATCACGTGCATCTGACTTATGTGGGTCCATAGCTTCACAGGCAGACAGACAGATACCTTAACTATCCAGTCCCCCACTCCTCTTTTTTTAGAAATAAAAAAATATGTTTTTTTAAGTAGGGCATGGTGGTACATCCCTTTAATCCCAGCACTTGGGAGGCAGAGGTAGGAGGCTTGCTGTGAGTTCAAGGCCACCCTGAGACTACATAGTGAATTCTAGGTCAGCCTGAGCTAGAGTGAGATCCTACCTTGAAAAGAAAAAAAAAAAAAAGAAAGTTTAGGAGATGGCTCAGTGGGTCAGAGCACTTGCCTTACAAGCACAAGGACCTGAGCTTGATTCCACATGCCCACATTAAATGTCAAGCATGGCTGTGGTGTCTGTGACCTCAGTCTTGAGTGAGGCTCACTGGTCAGCCTGTCTGACTGCAAAACAGCAGCTCCACATTCTCAAGGAAGAATGATAGAAGAGAACCCTTACATTCTTCTCTGGCGTCTGTATGCGTGCACATAGAGGCTATGTATCTACACACACGCATGCGTGCGCACACACATGCAATGAAATTTTAAAACAGTTCACTTTAAAAAAATTTTTATTGTTTATTTACTTATTGAGAATGACAGAGAGAAAGAGGCAGAGAGGGAGAGAGAGAGAATGGGTGCGCCAGGGCCTCCAGCCACTGCAAATGGACTCCAGATGTGTGCGCCCTCTTGTGCATCTGGCTAATGTGGGTCCTGGGGAATCAAGCCTCAAACCAGGGTCCTTAGGCTTCACAGGCAAGCGCTTAACTGCTAAGCCATCTCTCCAGCTCCAGTTCACTTTTTAGGAAAGTAAAGTTAGTCAAGAGATCAGTCTTTCCCCTGTTCAACATCAATTCAACCGAATTTGATAAAAGGAAAATCAAACTGCCTGTGGTGGCATAGCCTATAATCCCAGTACTCAGAAGACTGAAGTATGAGGAGTGCTATGTGCTCAAAGCCAGTGTAAGCTACAGAGTGAGTTCCAGGTCAGCCTCACCTAGAGTGAGACCCTGCCTCAAAGACACAAACAGCAATAACCAAGCAAAGGAAAATAAATTTTCTCCTTGGGCATAGTGATTCATGCCAGTTATCCCTATACTCAGGAGTCACTGGTAGGAGGACAGCTGTGAGTTTGAGGATGTTCTTGTCTACATAGGGAATGCCAAATTATCCAGGGATACATAGCCAGACCCTGTTTCAAAAAAAAAAAAATCAGGTTTCTGGTGAGTCATTATCCTTTAAAACAATTGTTTTCCCCGCTTTTACCTATTTGTGCCCTATTTTTTATTTTAAAGCTTGAGCTTTTAGAAGAAGTGTGAGATATGAGAAACTTGAGGCTCCACAGAGAAAATGACTTCCCTATGTCACAAAGCTGATTTATGTAGAACAGGTATTAGCAACATGATAGAGACAGAACAATGACTGTGAGGTCAAAAGACATGGGTTCACATTTTCCTCCGTCAGCAGTTACCTGAATGACTTTGAGCAGGTTTCCTAATGTATCTTGAGTTTCCATTTGCTTTTAGCCAAAGGATGATGTGAATGCAGTCTTAGTGTTCTATACTTCCTGCATGAAGTATTCACGGACTGTTTTCCTTAGATTCAGTCTTGTGCTGGATGCTGAGGCTAGAGGCACATAATATAATGTTTTCCTTCAAACTTCTAGTCTAGTGGGGAAGCTGGAACTATTTATTAAATTTTTTATTTATTCATTTTATTTAAGAATTTTTTTTCTTTTTTTTCCTTTTTTTTCTTTGTTTTCTTTTTTTTTCAAGCTGTGGCATAACATTTTCCCATATTTAAGAATTTTTAAAATTTATTTTTATTTATTTGAGAGATAAAGAGAGGGAGAGAGAGAGAATGGGTACACCATGGTCTCCAGCCACGTGTAACCGAACTCCAGACACATGTGCCAACTTGTGCATCTGGCTTACATGAGTCCTGGGGAATCAAACTTAGGCTTTGCAGGCAAACATCTTAACTGCTAAGTCATCCCTCCAGCTCTTATTTAAAATTTAAAATTTTTAGCCATGGTGGCACTACCTTTTTAATCCTAGCTCTTGGGAGGTGGAGATAGAAGGATTGCTGTGAATTTGAGGCCCGCCTGAGACTACATAGTGAATTCCAGGTCAGTCTGAGCTAGAGCGAGACCCTGCCTTGAAAAAAAAATATATTGATTCCTTTGTGTATGTGTTGTATGTGTTCATGCCCACGTGAATGCCAGGGTCTCTTGCTAGTGCAAACATATGCCCATCCAGCTTTACATGGATGGCTTGGAAATAGAACCTAGATTGGCAGGAATTGAACCTGGACCATAAGGCTTTGTAGGTAATCACCTTTAACCATTGAACCATCTCTCCAGCCCCCATGCCTACCCAGTTGTTTTTTGGAGGTAAGGTCTCACTAGCTCAGGCTGACCTGGAATTCACTATGTAGTCTCAATGTGGCCCTGAACTCACGGTAATCTGCCTCCTGAGTGCTGGGATTGAAGACATGCACTACCCACACTCAACTTTGGTTTTTTTTTTTTTTTTTTTTTTTTTTTTTTGTGTGTGTGTGTGTGTGTGTGTGTGTGTGTGTGTGTGTGTGTCAGAGATAGAACCAGAGCATCAGGGCCTGTAGCCACTGTAGTCATACTCCATATGCATATACCACCTTGTGCACATGTGTGACCTTATATGTGTATGGCTTACATGGGTTCTGAGGAGTTGAACCTGGGTCCTTATGCTTCGTAGGCAAGTGCCTTAACTGCTAAGCCATCTCTCCAGCCCTGGCTCATTTAAAAAAAAAAAAAAAAAAAAGTATTTTTTTTATTGAGAGAGAAAGAGAGCAAGAGAGAATGGATGTGCCAGGGCCTCCAGCCATTGCAAACAAACTCCAGATGTGTGTGCCCCCTTGTGCATCTGGCTTACATGGCTCCTGGGTAATTGAACCTGGGTCCTTTGGCTTTGCAGGCAAGTGCCTTAACTGCTAAGCCATCTCTTCAGTCCCCTGGCTTGTTTTGTTTTTGACACTTTTAAATGTATTTTACTTATTTATTTGAGAAAGAGAAAGAGAGATAGAGAGAGGGAATGGGTATGCCAGGGCCTTTAGCCACTGCAAATGAACTCCAGATGCATATGCCCCCTTGTGCATCTGGCTTATGTGGGTCCTGGAAAGTTGAACCAGGATCCTTTGGCTTTGCAGGCAAATGCCTTAACTGCTATCTCTCCAGCCCCCTGGCTCAGTTTTTAAGTGAAGGACCTGAGGCACAGAGAGAGGTTAAATAATTTGCCTGAGGTTACATAGCTAGTGAGTGGCAGAGCCAGCATCCAAATCCAGGCAGCTGGCTCCAGACTCCTTCCTGTTGGCTTATACTTTCATTGATGACAGAAAGTTCCAGTAGGATATGCAGGTCTGGACCACAAGAGAACTAGATTGCAGACCTGGATTTTGGGAGTCATCACAGAACTAGTCATAGAAGCCCATGGGTATCAATCCAGAGAACATTTGTGTACAGAAATAGTGGGTGGATATTATAGTCTGTTCTCCATAGTGTTCCTATGATGTGAATTGCTAATAGATCAGCGGCTTACCTTAGTGACAGAGGCTGAAGAAGGGCCAGTGAGCTGAGAAGACCTGCAGACAATCAAGCCAGTGAATCCTCCAAGGAGAGGGAGCTCAGCAGTATTAGATGATGGCTTTGACTATGACTTACTTGGAGAGCTTAGTAAGAAAGTATTGCAGTCAGGGTTTGTTAGAGACCTCAGAAGAGAGATATCCATGGAGCAGTGGAGTGGGTAGGGTGAGGGTCCAGAGGTGGGACAATTGTGCTGATCTACAAACTTGAATATGTAGCTTTTCAAGGCAGGTCTGATCCATAAAGGCAAAAAAGTAGGTGAAGGACTTCACAGTCTAATTTAGAATAGGAAGAAAATGAAGTCAAGATGGTGAAGACAACTTGGAAGGAAACAACTGAATTGGGACAAAGCCTTTTTCTTTTGTGGTCAGCTATATGAGGCATCATAGCCAGTAAGCCCTTAGAGCTCTGGGACCAGCCCAGTGGCCAGGATGCTGCTGGTTAGCATACTCTTTACAGCCACCCAACAGCATAGCAGCTCTCAGGGTTGGAGCCTTAAATGGGTGAGAACTCTAGATGCGTGTGCCACTTTGTGCATCTGTCTTATCTGGGTCCTGGAAAATTGAACTGAGATCCTTTGGCTTTGCAGGCAAGCACCTTAATCACTAAGCCATTCCTCCAGCTCTTTTTCATTTAATTTTAATTTTATTTTATTATTACTTTTTAAATTTTTATATTTTGAGGTAGGGTCTCTCTCTGGTCCAGGCTAACCTAGAATTCACTATGTAGTCTCAGAGTAACCTCAAACTCACAGTGATCCTCCTACCTCTGCCTCCTGAGTGCTGGGATTAAAGGCATGCACCACCACGCCTGTCCAGCCCTTTTTAAATTTTTTTTATTTATTTGAGAGAGAGAGAAAGAAGATAGTGAAAGAGAATGGGTGCACCAGGGCCTCCAGCCACTGCAAACAAGTTCCAGTAGCATGCACCATCTTGTGTATCTTGCTTACGTGGGTCCTGGGGAATCAAACCTGGGTCCTTTGGCTTTGCAGGCAAGTGCTTTAACCACTAAGCCATATCGCCAGTACCTCTGCCCCCCTTTTTGAGGCAGGGTCTCACTCTAGCCCAGTCTGACCTGGAACTCACTCTGTAGCCCAAGTTAACCTCTAACCCATGGTGCTCCTTCTACTTCTGCCTCCTGAGTGCTGGGATTAAAGGTATGGGCTACCATACCCCATCAAATTTAATATCTTAAAAATTAAAAAAATATTTGAGGTATGGTCTCAGTCTTTATTATTTATTATTTTATTTGAGAGAGAGAGAGAGAGAGTAAGTGAAAGTCTGGGCATGCCAGGGCCTCCTGCCACTGCAAATGACTCCAGTCACATATGCACATATAGTGCATCTGGCTTTACTTGGGTACTGGGGAATTGGACCTGGCCCACCCAGGCCACCAGCTTTGCAAGGCTCTGAGAGGCATTCACAAAAGAGTCTTTGGCCAAGTCTGGGACGAGCTGAGAGACTGAGGTGATCCTTTTTGATGTGGAGGATACAAGTGGGGTCCTTAGTGTATGAGAAGGGGCTCTCCAGGTTTCTTGGTGTTCTCTGCAGCCCCAAGGAGAACCTCATTGAGGAGGCTGACAGGGATAAATGGGAACAACAGCTATACTGGTCTCACGGAAAGCATGGTGGAACTTCAGGGAAAGATCTATCAGCTTCTCCTATATGATGGCCTTCTGAGTGACTGTCTAAGCCAAGCCTGAGAGTGATAGGCCCTATGCCAGAGGGTTCCATAGTAAAATGGGAGAGAATGTGTGGGAAGATAATTGGTTGGGTATTCATCCATGGCACAAGTTGGCTGCCAAATTTATCTTCATCCACAGAGTTTTTTTTTTAAATATTTTTATTTATTTAGGAGAGGGGGAGAAGCAGATAGAATAGGCACACTGGGACCTTCAGCCACTGCAAACAAACTCGTGCATCTGGCTTACATGGGTACTGGGGAACTGAACCTTAGGTGATGGGTCCTTAGGCTTCACAGTCAAGCATCTTAACCACTAAGCCATCCCTCTAACCCCACAGTTTTTTGTGGATAGATGGCTAAGGTGTAACTCTATCTAGGGTACTGCCTTTGCCTTTTTCTCACACGTTCTTTGGATACCTAGAGCTGAACCTGGCATAACATTTGGATCAGAGGAGGATCTATTTCCAACCAGTAGCAGCTGCAGCATCAGTAGGGTCAGCAGGTCAGCATAGAGGCCATCTGGGCAGTGATGTCAGCTGTGACCTGCAGAGCCCAGAGCTGTGAACCTTGTGCTATGTTGGGGTCTGCACCATTTTAACTTTCTTTCTTTTTTTTTCTTCTTTTCTCTTCTTTCCTTTTGAAGGAGGAAGTTTCAAGGTAGGATTGCACTCTAGCCCAGGATGATTTGGAATTTACTCTGTAGTCCCAGGTGGGCCTTGAACTCACAGCAACCTCTTACCTCTGTCTCCTGAGTCCTAGAATTAAAGCTGTATGCCACCACAGTGGGCTCCCATTTTAAATTTCTAAGCAAAAGTATCAAAGGTTCTAGTTTCTCTATATACTCATTGGCATTTGTTTTTCCATTTTTTTTTCTTTTTTTTTTTTTTTGAGGTAGGGTCTCACTCTAGCCCAGGCTAACCTGGAACTCACTATGTAGTCTCAGGCTGGCCTTGAACTCATGGTGATCCTTCTACCTCTGCCTCCCAAGTGCTAGCATTAAAGGCATGAGCCACCACACTCAGCTTTATTTTTTATTTTTATTTATTAATTTGAGAGAGAGAAAGAGATTGGGAATTAATGGGCATGTCACAGCCTCTGGCTACCACAAACGAACTCCAGAAGCATGCACTACCTTGTGCATCTCGTTTACATGGGTTCTGGGGAACTGAACCTGGGTCCTTAAGCTTTCCAGAGAATGCTGCACCAAGGCCTCCAACTCCAGATTCCTGTGCCACTGTGCATCTGGCTTTACATGGGTACTGGGGGATTGAGTCCAGGTCATTAGGCTTTGTAGGCAGTTAGCTAATTGCTGAGCCATCTCTCTCCAGGTACTCTCTCTCTCTTGCTCTTATAAATAAATAAAATTAAAAACATACTTTTAGTTAATTTATTTTTATATGAGACAGAGAGAGAATAGTTGTGCCAGGGCCTCTAGCCACTGTAAATGAACTCCAGATGCATGCGCCACTTTGTTCATCTATCTTATGTGGGGCCTGGAGGATCGAACCTGGGATCATTAGTGTTCATAGGCAACTGTCTTAACTGCTAAGCCATCACTCCAGCCCAGTAAATAAAAAATATATATTTTGTATTTTGATTTTCAAGTAAGGCCTCACTCTAGCCCAGGCTGACCTGGAATTTACTGTGTAGTCTCAGGGTGGCCTGGAACTCATGGTGATCCTCCTACCTCTGCTTCCCAAGTGCTGGGATTAAAGGCATGCGCCACCACGCCTGGCTTATCCTTTTTTCTTTCTTTCTTTCTTTCTTTCTTTCTTTCTTTCTTTCTTTCTTTCTTTCTTTCTTTCTTTCTTTCTTTCTTTCTTTCTTTTAAATAGACATATCAGGCCACTCTGGCCACTGCAAACAAACTCCAAATGCATGGGTCACCTTTTGCATCTGGTTTATTTGTGTACTGGGGAATCAGACCTGGGTCATTAGGTTTTGCAGGCAATCACCTTAATCACTAAAGCCATTTTTCCAGCCCCAAAATCCCTTTTTACTATAACATTCTTAACAACATTCAGAAATATTAGCAAAATTGACTTGCTCCTATGTAAGCTCTTCAACAGGGATCATTTAGAATTCTGAGCTATAGCAGAACAATTATTAAGTTATTGCCTCCTTTTGTTTTCCTTCCCTACTCCCCTGGCATTGAAGGCAGATGCCACAAAGCCTGGCCCGCTCTCCCTCCCTCCTTCCCTCCCTCCCTCCTTCCTTCCTTCTTTCCCTCCTCCCTCCCTCCCTCCCTCCCTTCCTTCCTTCCTTCCTTCCTTCCCTCTTTTACTCCCTTTCCTCTTTCTTAAAAAAAAATTGAGGGCTGGAGAAATGGTTTAGAGGTTAAGTGCTTGCCTGTGAAGCCTAAGGACCCAGGTTCGAGGCTTGATTCCCCAGCACCCACATTAACCAGATGCACAAGGGGTTGCACGCATCTGGAGTTCATTTGCAATAGCTGGAAGCCCTGGTGTTCCCATTCTCTCTCTCTGTATCACTTTTGCTGTCTCTCTCTGTCACTCTCAAATAAATAAATTAAAATGAAATAAAATTTTAAAAAATGTCATTTCTAAAAAATATTTGAGTAAGTATGGGTGTACCAGGAACTCTTGCCAACTGTAGAACTTCAGATGCATGTGTCACTCTGTGTATCTGATTTTATGAGGGTACTAGGGAATCAAACCCAGGCCAGTAGGCTTTATAAGCAAGTGCCTTTAACCAGTAAGCATCTCCCCTGCTCTTTCTTTCTTTCTTTCAGTGCTGGTGATTAAGTGCAGGCCTTAAACAGGAGAGTGCCCTACTACTGAGCTGCATTTCCAGTCCCCTGCCTGAGTTTACTTAATGTGTACAGTGGAAGACACTAGTGGATAATATATACCCCACAGCATTCTATAGCAGCAAGGAATTTTCTTGCTCAAGGTAGACAGACTAGGACACCCTGTGACTTTGGAGTCCATCAGTATTCAAATGCAAGAATACAGCTCTACTGTGAGGCACAGAGTAAAGGAGATAAAAAGGCAGCGCTGGTACTTTCCTTGTAGGGCTATATGTTATTTCTTTGGTGCACCATTTTACTATTTTAGCAGTTCTGCTGGTTTGAAGATAGCTTGTCTCCTCCCACTGCATAAGTAACCTCAGTAGCTAAGAGTACAGAAGCTCGGTGTTACAGTGACTGATATAATTTTTCCCAGGGTGTGAGGGCAGTAGTGGCAACAAGTGACATTAATGCAGGTGGTAATGTCAAGGTCCTCCCATAGTACTTACAGAGTGCCAGGCAGAACCAAAGTGCATTTTAACTCACTGAGTCCTCACACCAGGCCTGTGAGGTGGTAGGTATTATTATCTCCATTTTACCTATGAGGGATTGAAGTGGGAAGAGAGGTGACTGCCTGGATACTTCAGGAACAAAAACTCATAAGTGGCAGAGCTGGGTATTTATGTTAGGCAGCATGGTGCTAGAGTTCTCCTCCTAACCTTAATGCTGTCCTTTCCTTACTTGACACCCATATAAGTAAAGAGAAATGTGAGATAACAAATGCCTTTAACATCTTTGTGGGCTCTATGGAACTTATTATTTGTTCATTTAGTGTTCCATGTAGAATCGGTGATTACAAGGAGAACATTTAATCCCAAACATTCATTCCTATTTTCAAACCAGTATTTTCAGATCTGTTCTCCATTTGAGACCTTGCATTTAGACAAAGTACACTTGAACTTTTTACTTCGGTTGGCAGATCAAGAGCTTACAGGCAGGATATTACCTTTGAATATTTAGACTGTATGTGCTGAGTCCTGAAGCAGTACTTTGCATAGATCAGTGTTTCTACAAGAGTATAGCAGTATTAGGATTTCTGACTTCAAAGCGAGTGTACATGTTTTATATGTGTCTTTGTAGATGGAGGCTACTTCTTCATAAAATGTAACCAATCTCGTATGATTCTAAAACCTTTTTCTTTTTCTCAAGATAGGGTCTCACTCTAGCCCACATTGACCTGGAATTAGTCTCAGGGTGGCCTCAAACTCACAGTGATCCACCTCCCTCTGCCTCCCAAGTGCTGAGATTAAAGGCATGCACCATCATGCCTGGCCTTAAAACCTTCTTTAGAGTACTTTAAATCTAAATGTGTGTGTGTGTGTGTGTGTGTGTGTGTGTGTGTTTGTATGTATATGTATGTATGTGTATATATATATATGCATTTTGAAGTAGATTTGTGAGCAATGCAAAATTTTATCTTTCTGGAGACTTGTCATACTTAAATAAGTAAATGCTTATGTTCAGACCTAGAGAATCTCGCCACCGCCCCGCCACCCCCCACGGTAGGGTCTCACTCTGGCCCAGGATGACCTGGAATTAACTATAGTCTCAGGGTGGCCTCAAACTCATGGTGATCCTCCTACCTCTGTCTCCAGAGTGTTGGGATTAAAGGCATGTGCTGTCACACCTGGTGAGAATCTCCTTTTAATCTTGCAGAATTAGTTCCCACTTGGGCACGGATTTACAAGCCTTTTTTTTTTTTTTCCTTTTTGTTTTTTCTCGAGGTAGGGTCTCACTCTGTCCCAGGCTGGCCTCAAACTCACCTGCCTCTTATCTTAAGTCTGAGCTACTAGCCACAATTGGGTGAGCTAGCCAGTGCTCTATTTTCTTATGTTTTCTGTGGCTTAACTAAGGCTCTGGTGTGTTTTCAGGCACAGGGGGAACCAATCATTCTTACCTGTCATGTGTGCATTTATTTTATGGAGACAGACTACTTTCTCATGCTAATTTTCTTTCCCCTAGGTCTATGAAGGGCTAGACATCATCACCAATAAGGTTTCTGCCCAAGAGCAGAAGATTTGCCAGCACCATATGATCAGCTTTGTGGATCCACTTGTGACCAGTTACACCGTGGTGGACTTCAGGAACAAAGCAACTGCAGTGATATCCTTAAGAAAAGACATATTTATAAGCTGTAGATTTATAAATGTGATGAGATTACTAGTAAAATTTCAAAGGGATTTAAGGTAGAGAAGGATTGGAAAGAATATTTTGGGGCTGGGCATGATGGCACATACCTTTAATCCCAGCACTTGGGAGGCAGAGGTGGGAGGATTGCCGTGAGTTTGAGGCCACCCTGAGATGACATAGTGAATTCCAGGTCAGCCTGAGCTAGAGCAAGACCCTACCTCAGAAAAAAAAAAAAAAAAAAAAGAATAGACCTGGATAAAACTAAGAAAAATTTGAGAAGAGAAGCTAAGTGATGGGACTGGAGAGATGGTTTAGCAGTTAAGGCACTTGCCTGCAAAGCCTAAGTACCCAGGTTTGATTCCCCATATTCCACATAAGCTTGATGCACAAGGTGGCTCATGCATCTGGAGTTTGTTTGCAGTGGCTTGAGGTCCTGGCATGCTCATTCTATTTTTCTCTGCTCTCTCTAATAAATAAATGGCAATAAAAATATTTTTTTAAAAAAGATAAGTGGGTTGGAGAGATGACTTAGTGGTTAAGGTGTTTGCCTACAAAGCCAAAGGACCCAGGTTTAATTCCCTAGGATCCACATAAGCCAGATGTACAAAGGGGAACATGCATCTGGAATTCGTTTGCAGTGGTTGGAGGCCCTGGCACACCCATTCTCTCTCTCCCCCTCTCTGTCTCTTTCTCTTTCTCTCTCAAATAAATAAATAAAAATAAAGTTTAAAAAAATAAGCAAAAAAAGAAAAGCTAGGCAAGGGGATGCATTTCTGTAATTTTAGCACTTGAAAAGCTTATACAAGAAGATTGTGCAGTCAAGGCCTGCCTGGGAAACTTGGAGAGACTATCGCAAAAACCAAACCTAACCAAAACTAACAAGCAGAAAACCAAGACAATAACAAAAGAGATAAACATATGAGGGACTCCTCCTCTATTTAAAAACTTTAAATTGCCTTTAATATCTGAACTGGAACTTCCAGTATGAAAACTTATTGTTAGGGGGCTGAGAAGTTCAGTGGTTAAAGGTCCTTACTTGTAAGCTTGCTGGCCTGAGCTCACTTCCCCATTACCATATAAAGCCAGACAAAGTGGCACATTTGTTTGTGATCCCAGTATACCTATGGCATTGAGAAGAGGAGCCAGAACTCTGAAGCTCATGGGCCAACTTGCTGGCACACACACAGCAGAAAAAAATGAAGGCCTCGTGTCAAGCAAGGTGGAAGAAAAGCATTCTTCTCAGACCTTCACATACATAGTAATAGGCATGTCCACACACATTAAAAAATTATGGCCTGGAGAGATGGCTTAGCAGTTAAATGCTTGCCTATGAAGCCTACGGACCCTGGTTGAAGGCTCCATTCCCCAGGACCCATTAAGCCAAGATGCACAAGGTGGTGCATGCATCTGTAGTTCACTCTCAAATAAATAAATAAAAATAAACAAAAAAATTATTGAGGGCTGGGCATGGTGGCACATGCCTTTAATACTAGAACATGAGGGGCAAAGGTAGAAGGATCATGTGAGTTTGAGGCCACCCTGAGACTACATAATTAATTCCAGGTCAGCCTGGGCTAGAATGAAACCCTACCTTGAAAAACAAAATTATTGAGGGCTGGAGAAACAGGTTAGAGGTTAAGGTGCTTGCCTGTGAAGCCTAAAGACCTAGGTTCAATTCCCCAGCACCTACATAAGCACATGCATCTGGAGTTTGTTTGCAGTGGCTGGAGGCCCTGGCACTGCAATTCTCTCTCTCTCTGTCTTCCTCTTTCTCTCTCAAATAAATAAATAAATAAAATTTAAAAATTATTGAGTCTGGCGGTGGTGGCGCACGGCATCTCCTCAGCCTGAGTGAAGCAAATTTTATACATTTTTCTGTAAGTGGGAATTTGACTGTTTATATATTTTTGCTATTAAGTACAATACTCTTTTTTAAAAAAATTTTTTTAATTTTTAAATTTTTATTAACATTTTCCATGATTATAAAAAAATATCCCATGGTAATTCCCTCCCTCCCTCCCCCACACTTTCCCCTTAGTAATTCCATTCTCCATCATATTACCTCCCCATCTCAATCATTGTACAATACTCTTATGAATAAAATCTACCACACACCTCCAAGTGTGGTAAGAGTTTCTTTGGGGCAGAGTACTAGGGAATCGAACTCAGACTGTCAGGCTTTGTAAGCAAGTGACTTTAACCACTAAGCCATCTCTCCAGCCCCAAATATTTTTATCTATTTATGAGCAGAGATAGCGAAAGGGGGGGACAGAAAAAGAGAGAATAGGAGTGCCAGGGCTTCTTGCTACTGGAAACAAATTCCAGATACCTGCGCCACTTTGTGCATTTGGCTTCATGTGGGTACTGGGGAACTGAACCCAGGCCATCAGGCTTTGCAAGCAAACACCTTTAACCACTGAGCCATTGCCCCAGTCCTCATCTGAAATTTCTGTCATATGCAGTGTGTCTGATACAGGACTTATCCCCCCCCCTTCGCCGCCCCATGTAGGGTGTGTCTCTAGTTCAGGCTGACCTGGAACTCACTCTGTAGTCTCAGGCTGGCCTTAAAACTCACAGCAATGCTTTTACCTCTGCTTTCCAAGTGCTGGAATTAAAGGCATGTGTTACCATGTCTGGCTGTACTTTATTTTTTTTCCAAAACAATTTTGCAGGAACAGTTATTAAGTACTTACTTAATTCTCTACTGTTGTTTTGTGTTGTTTTCCGAGGTAGCTGAGGCTGACCTGGAATGCACTATGTAGTCTCAGGGTGGCCTTGAACTCAGAGCACTCCTACCACTGTCTCTCAAGTGCTGGGATTAAAGGCGTTTGCCACCATTCTCAGCTAATGTTCTTAATATATGAAGAGTTCTTATGAATATGAAAAATATTTAAAGGGCATAACCAATAATTCACAAAGGAGGAAGCAGAAGTGATGATAAACATGAAAAAAAGTTTGCTGTTCTTGCTAATCGTTGGCATGCAAATCAAAATCATGAGTTAATATATTTTCCCTATCAAATGGACAGATTAAAATGCAGATAATAATTCTACCTCGACCTAGTTTACAAGGCTGTGGTATCTGATGAGGTAAAGGTAAAGCCCTTTGCAAATTATCACACACCACAAAATGTACATTCTTGCTTTAAGACAGTAAGGTTATTTAGAAAGAACTGCTACAAAATGGAGAGCTAATGAAGAGTTCCAAAGGCCAGAAACAGCTGGGGAAAGCTCCATCCGGTCACTTCTAGGCCAGAAAGTTTGGAATTTTGGCAAGAGCCTAAAATCAGAATGTCAGGCTGAAGTTCTGTCTCCCCAGCAATTGGGAGGCTGAGGTAGAAAGTCTGTGAGTTCTAGGCCATCTTGGGCTACATAGTACCCTCTCTGACTCAAAAAACATACAAATATCCTGGCTGCCATTTAATTTGTTTTGAGACAGGATCTCACTATATTGCACAGGATGGTCTCAGCTCCTGGGCTCCAGGGAACCTCCTGCTTGACCTCCAAAGTAGGGAGGGGACTCCTGAGAGCTAGCTTGCTTATATTTTGTTGTTTTGTTTTGTTTGGCTTTTTTGATTTTGTGATGCTAGAGGATTTAACCTGGGCTTTGTGCATACAAAGCAAGCACTGTACTGTTGAGTTACTGCCCCCACCAGTCTTCTTGATTTGACTAGATAGATACTGAGGCTCAGAGAACAATATTGTCCAAGATCACAGTAGCTCTGTGACTTGAGTGAATAAATGAGACCCTTTCCCATCCAGTACATGTAATTACATCTTCCTCCCTCGTTCTGTTCTCTCCCCCTCTGGTATCTTGTCATTTTTTTGTTGTTTTGTTTTGTTTTCTTCCTCTCTTTCTTGCTTTTCCCTTTGCTAATTATATAAAGTTTTATTTTACTCTGTACTTACGTGTTCTCTATACTTAAAAGAGAGGGTAGGGAATTTGTCTTTGGGTTTTCGTTTGTTTGGTTGGTTTGGTTTTTTTGAGACAGGACCTCACTGTTTAGCCAAGGCTAGCCTGGAATTTACTTTGTAGCCCAGGCTGGCCTTGAAGTCATGGCAGTACTCCTGCCTCAGCCATCCAAGTGCTGGGATTACAGGTGTGAGCCACCATACCCATCTTGTCTTTTGTGTTTACCTCATTTAAAAAATATTTTTATTTATGTACTTAAAATATTTTATTTTTAATATATTTTAAAATAATTTTATTTATTTATTTGTAAGCAGAGAGATAGAAGAGAGACAGAGAAAATGGGTGGGCCAGGGCCTTCAGTCACTGCAAACTCCAGATATATGTGCTACTTGGTGCATATACTACTGAGCCATCTCTCTCGTCTCCCCCGCTCCACCCCCCAGGCTAACCCAGGCTGATCTGTAATTCACTCTGTAGTGTCAGGGTGGCCTTGACTTCAGCAATCCTCCTACCTCTGCCTCCCGAATGCTAAGATTAAAGGTGTATACCACCTTGCTCAGCTCTAGCTCTTTAAAAAATATTATTTATTTCAGAGAGAGAGAGAGGGAGAGGGAGGGAGTGAGAGAGAGAGAATGGGCACAGCAGAGCCTCCAGCCCCTGCAAACGATCTTGAGATGCATGCACCACCTTGTGCATCTGGCTAATGTGAGTCCTGGGGAATCAAGCCTTGGTCCTTTGGCTTTGCAGGTAAGTGCCTTAACTGCTAAGCCATCTTTCCAGCCCCAGTTTATCTTTTATTTTGATATCATCATCTTTTCCTCCTGTTATGAAGGTCTTGTGTAGGTAGGTAGTGTTAGGCACTGTGAGGTCATAGATATCCAGGCCCTATTGGGTCTGGATGACAGCATTATAAGCAGTCTTACCCTTCCTTTGTCTCTTATGTTCTTTATGCCCCCTCTTCCACAATGCACCTTGAGCCTTGGAGGGTGTGATAGAGATATGTCAGTACTGAACACTCCACTGTCACTTCTCAGCACTATAGTGACTTGAGTCACTCCAGTAGTCACTGTCATCTGAAAATAGAAGCTTCTCTAACCAAAGGTGAGAGTAGCATTAATTATTAATATATTAGTAAACATTTTTAAAAGTGCTTAGAGGGCATTTAGCCAGACAGCAGCAGATGTTACTCCTCTAGGGATCATGACCTCCCCAGCCACAGGCTTTTGACTAGGTTTTCATTACCAGGCATGTATTCCCTCCCATGGAGCAGTCTGCCAGTCCAATTAGAGAGTGGTTTGTTTTTCCCATAACAGACATACCACTGTTACACCAGTTGGCACATTTGTCCTGGCTGGCTGATCTTAGGGCTTGCAGGATCCACTGCTATTTAACACCCTTGATGACTTCTGTCTCCCAAAGGGCTGCCTGAAGTGTAGCTTTTTCCAGCTTTCTATCAACTGGTCCATAGAAAGGAGGTTTCCAGCTCAGCTCCAGCTTCATTTCTTAGTGACCTGCAGCCCAAACATGTGAAGTCTTTAGCAGTAGGGTCTTACCATCTACCATCAAGTTCTGGTCTGCTGCTGCTTTTTTTTTTTTTGGAGGTAGGGTCTCATTCTAGTCCAGGCTGACCTGCAATTCACTGTAGTCTCAGGGTGGCCTCTAACTCAAGCGATCCTTTTACCTCTGCCTCCTGAGTGCTGGGATTAAAGGCGCAGGCCACTGTACCTGGCTGCTTTCTTTCAATAGTCTCATACAGCCCAGGCTAGCCTCAAACTTACTATGTAGGCAAGGCTGGACTTGAACTATTCTGCCTCTACCTCCTAAGTGCTGGGACTACAACTATGTGCCTCCTTTTTATGATTTCTTGCTAGTACTCTCCTTGCCAAGTGACTCAGGATTTTTTTTTTAAGACTTTATTTTTTGTTTGTTTATTAGAGACGGGCGGGGGGTGGGGAGAATAGGTGCACCAGGGCCTCTGGCCATTGCAAACGAACTTCAGATGCATGTGTCAGCATGTGCACCTGGCTTACATGGGACCTGGGTCCTTGGGCTTTGTAGGCATGCACCTTAACCGCTAAGCCATTTCTCTAGCCCGTAATGTCTTTCTTAATGTTCACATTGAAGATATATTTGCTCGAGACAAAATACCTATTGTTGTGGGAGGAACCAATTATTACATTGAGTCCTTGCTCTGGAAAGTCCTTGTCAGCACCAAGGTATGTCTCTTCACCTGGAAAAATGTGTTCCTCTTTTTTTTATGCCAACTGATTTTAGTGGAAAGAAGGTTGACTATTTCCTACACTCATCAGCTATAATTTTCCTTCTTGATATTCTGCAGCAAATGTCACCTCTGTATGTGAAGTGTACCCCTGGCTAGCCTGAGGGCAGGGGTTGTGTGTGGGAAAAATGCTTCTGTGTGGATTAATTAGCATCTGTGTGAGTTAACAGTAGTTAGTCTGATTCAGCATTTCCTGGCTGTCAACACAGTATATAATGCCAGAGGAGTCCAACACTGACCTTTCCTATGGAGAAATTGTTGCATGGGGCAAGACTTTGCAAATAGTAATGTGCTGGCAATTCTGGTCTGTTTGCTCATCCTTGCTGGGGAAACAGCATTCCTGGATATGTTAAATTAGATCTGGTAGCCCTGGGACCTGTTTGTAGTCAAGACAAACATGCAGGATAACCAAGTACTTTCCTACACAGTAAGCCCTCCTTCGTCTTGCTTGCTGTGTGACCTCATAGTACTTACCATCAGTGCTGGTTCATCTTTCTCTCATTTGTGGCAAGAGCTTCTGATTTGTGTCTAATCTATATTCCTAATACCTAGCCAAGTGCCTGGTCTATACACAATCTCAGTGTTTATTGAATTTACTGTCTTTGTTTAATAGCCCCAAGAGCTGGCCACTGAGAAGGTGGTTGACCGGAAAGCAGAGCTTGAAAAGGAGGATGGCCACATACTCTACAAACGCCTAAGCCAGGTGGACCCAGAAATGGCCTCCAAGCTGCACCCACATGACAAACGCAAAGTGGCCAGGTAAGGAAGCTTGGGCCCATTGCCCCTGAGTTCCTGTAGAGTTGGGAGGTAGTGAGGTGTTCAGTTTACCTGGTTGATGAGAGGTCTGGTAACAGTGGAGATGGAGGTTGCTTTAGCTCAGTGGGTTGGGTGGCCCTGCCTCAGTCCAACTCCCTTAATAAACAGTTGCACCCTACTTTGTTGTTACATTTTAAATGCATAGTACAATATCGTTTTCCCCTCGGGCCTATGTAATCTTGCTTCATTTTCTATTTGATCTTTGCTTGTATAACAGTTTTCATATAAATTTTTTCTGGCATACAGTCTGTTTACATTGTGATTTGGGTTTCATAATTGATTGTGTAATGCTGGGTCTTGCCCCAGCAGCTTTCCCAGTGGGCGGTGGATTTTATAAAGTGTCTCATAGATCAGCTCATCTCTGAGTATGGAGACTTTCTCATAGGGAAGAGAGGTGGGGAAGGAACTCGTAAGGTGGCTTTGGAATTGCATCCTCATGTTAGCTTTATTTTTTAAAAAAATTTTTATTATTTATTTATTCATTTGAGAGTGAGAGAGAGAGAGAGAACAGGCACACTAGGGCCTCCAGCCACTGCAAATGAACTCCAGATGTGTGTGCCCCCTTGTGCATCTGGCTAATGTGGGTCCTGGGGAATCTACCCTCGAACCTGGGTCCTTAGCCTTCACAGGCAAGCACTTAACTGCTAAGCCATCTCTCTAGCCCTTAGCTTTATTATTTTTTTTCTTCAGTGATGGGAGTGATTATCCTATCTGGCATAGCAGACCATCTTAATGAGGAACTTACTAAATGAGAGCCATATGTATGAAATTTTATAGTAACATTGGTGTTGATGGGGTTATGAAATATCTCATTCACAATTTTTCAAGAGTAAGTAGAGTCTCACTGTAGCCCAGGCTGACCTGGAATTTACTCTGTAGTCTTAGGGTCTCAGGCTAGCCTCAAACTCACAGTGATTCTTCTACTTCTGCCTCCTGAGTGCCAGGATCAAAAGTATGCACTGCCATGCCTGGCTTCTTTTCATTTATTTTTAAACTTTTTATTGACAAATTCCAAAAATACAGACAAAATACTGTGATCATAATCCCTTCCTATTATGCTCCCTAACCCTCTCCCAAATCTCCCTCTAAAGACTGAATCCCTTCTTCCAATGAAGACTAGTATTTCTTGGCTGGGCATGGTGGTACATGCCTTTAATCTGAGACTACAGAGTGAATTCCGGGTCAGCCTGAGCTAAGAAAGATCCTACCTTGAAAAGCAAAAAAAAAAAGGCTAGTATTTCTTAATACTTTTTCATTGCTATATCCCCCTCCAAGAGCCTTTTTAGAATTGATTTCAGGTCTTTGGAGGACTGCATTTTATTCTAAGGCTTTGTTGTTGTTCTTATCATTGGAGGCATTATTACCCTTGGTGAGAATATTCTTCTACTTAGTGAACTTTATGCTTGCTAGTTCTCACACTTTTTATTTTGACACAGGGTCTCATATAGCCCAGGCTAGCCTTGAGTTACCTGTGTGATCCTTTTGCCTCTGCCTCTGAAGTGCTGGGATTACAGGTGTTTGTTGTTGTTTTTATACCATCTCTACACATTATATATATATATATATGTATGGATGTGTGTGTGTGTGTGTGTGTGTGTGTGTGTGTATACACACACACACACACACACATCCATACATACATATTTTGTTTACTTGTTTTTTGAGGTAGTGTCTCATTCTAACCCAGGCCTAACCTGAGTGCTAGGATTAAAGGTGTGCGTCACCATACTCAGACACACACACACACACACGCACACACACTTTTTATTTGAGAGAGAGAAATAGGCAGATAGAGAGAGAGGGAGAGAGAATGAGCATGCCAGGGCCTCCAACTGCTGCAAATAAACTGCAGTTGCATGCACCACTTTGTGCATCTGGCTTACATGGGTCCTGGGGAATTGAACCAGGGTCCTTTGGCTTTGCAGGCAAGCATCTTAACCAGTAAGCCCCATGCATTTTATTTTATTCACACATTATATTTTAATTAAAATCCTTCAATTATTTTAAAAAACACATCAGGACCATTGTAGTAAACATTCATTTTTATATTATTTTGCAACATAAATTAAGAGCTTGGTTTTTATTTTTCTCTTCTGTAACTAGTCTTTATTTCTCAACATCTCTCCTTATTTTGCTGCTTCTAGACTAGACCTGAGCTTGTGCCTTGCTAAGAGTGACTAGATTCTAAGCAAGAGCTCTAGAGTCTCTCCTTAGAGAAGATTGGGGGATTTTTACTATTCTTTTGGGTTGTCCATATTCTAGTCTGAAGATAAGAAAGATACTGTTAAATTTTTTTTCCCTCAGAGCTGCTCTTTGAGTGACCGTGGATAATGAAAGACAAGGGGTCTCACTCTGGTGTTAGAGTTTCAGGAAATGGAAGTGGGTCAGGAAGGGACCTATCACTTTCAAGCTGATAGGTTGCAATGGCCCAGAGCAGGAAAGTATAGCTGTGGGGGTTCAGTTACCTGTGCTGCCTATCGGAGGCAACACAGAAGTGGAGGTGGATTAAGAATGAGTATGTAAGTGCTGGAGAGATGGCTTAGCGGTTAAAAGCAGGAGAATATAGCTGTGGGGGTTCAGTTACCCATGGTTGCATACTATCAGAGGCAACACAGAAGTGGAGGTGGATTAAGAATGAGCATGTGAGTTCTTTCTCCAGTAACCTTTGTGCCAAGAGAGTACTGGATTAGTCAGGAGCATTCTTGATTAATTTTAGATGTATTGAAAAGGAAAGTTGATGAGCTGGATGGACTGCATACTTGGTGCTGTGGGAAAGGTACTCTACGAGACCAGACTTGTCAGCGTGTACAGAGTGTCCCAAACAAGCTTTTACTACTCACTTGAAAGTGAATGAGTCTCTGTGTTTGTATAGAAGAAACATGTTATTTCTGTACCTGTTTAACTGATTTTAGAATGAATAGCATTATAAAGAATAGCATTATTTTTCACCCAGAACTTTTAAAAAAAGTTTTACTTTTAGTTATTTATTTGAGAGAGAGAAAGAGGCAGATAGAGAATGGGCATGCCAGGGCCTCTAGCCACTGCAAATGAGCTCCAGACACATGTGCCACTATGAGTTACGTGGGTCCTGGGGAATCTAACCTGGGTCCTTAGGCTGGCAGGCAAGTGCCTCAACTGCTAAGCCTTCTTTCTCCAGCCCTTCAACCAGAATTTTCATTAGGACTCTTTCTGAGTAACTGTAGGATTGGTGTAATTCTGTTCCTTCTTAGTTTGCATAACTTATGCTATAAAATGAGGCTTCCTGTAATATGCAGCCTTTCCTCCTTGGGAGTGAATATTTCCTAAAGGTTCTTATCATAGCCCTCCCCACACTTTTTTTTTAAAACAATTTAGGAGCTTACAAGTGTTTGAAGAAACAGGAATCTCACACAGTGAATTTCTTCATCGTCAACATTCAGAGGAAGGTGGTGGTCCCCTTGGAGGCCCACTGAAGTTCCCTAACCCTTGCATTCTTTGGCTTCATGCTGACCAGACAGGTAAAACCCCTTCGATGATCTAGAGTCCATTTGAGGTTACTATGTAGAAAATGCTTAGAATCACAGGTGTGGCTCATGAGCTGTGGTATTAGTTGCGAAGTTCATTATGGTATTGTTATTCCTTGACTTAGGCACAGTGCTATTTCCAGCCTAGGAATCTATCTGGAAATGGACAGAGGATAGTGTTGTTATTAAGATATCACAGTTAGGATGGGATGTATGGAATAGAAAAATGATTGCTATTCAAAATTCAAGGTTAAAGAGAAGGAAAGTTTCCTATGGAAGTGTGTCTGGTCTCATGTTTGACTATAGGCTGGACCACTGATTAGGCCCAGAAGTGGGTGTGAGAGTTAGCTAGACAGCTTGGTGGTGCTCACTGTTGAATGTGTCCCATGGTAACTTACTCATCTAGCAAACACTGAACATTCAATGAAGTCCACATACTCTGTACAGTAGTTGGGTTTTAGAGATGAATGAAGAGAGTGCCTGCTCTCAAGGACCTCCCAGTCTAATGTGGTGAAAGACAAGGAGAATGTTAGAGTGACCACTGCTGGGGTCGAAATGTGTTCAGAACAAGATGGAACAGAACTCGGTAATGCAAAGAATGAAGATGACTGGTAGTATTTAATTCTTAACACTGGAAATGTTAGCATAGAGAACTTGATTTGGAGAAAATAGCAGATATTCTATGCTATTTAAACTGTATTCCAAATGTAAGATGTCACTTTAGTTAGCAAGAGGTGATTGTACTGTCATTTAAAAAGTATCAAGAATTTCTGGGTGTGGTGGTACACACTTTTAATCCCAGCACTTGGGAGGCAGAGGTAGGAGGATCACCGTGAATTTGAAGCCACCCTTAGACTAATTCCAGGTCAGCCTGGGCTGTATCAAGAGGTTTGGAGAGATATATTAGTGGTTAAGGCACTTGCCTGCGAAGCCTAAGGACCCAAGTTTGATTCTGCAGGTCCCACATAAGCCAAATGCACAAGATGGTGCATGTGTCTGGAGTTCACTTGCTATGGCTAGAGGCCCTGGCGCACCTATTTCTCTCTCTAATAAATAAATAAAAAAATAAAAAGTATCAAGAGAGTAGACTTTTTTTTTGTTTGAGGTACCTAGCAGTTAGTTTTTTGTTTTTTTTTTTTTTAAACATTGCTTTAAAGATGTTGCTTAGGACTTAGGTTTTAGAACACTTTATTCAACAGCCTGTTCTCTCTCCATTGCAGCAAATGGAGAGAATATGATCATGGGCCACCTATTATTGCCTATGTAGCCTTGCTATTTATTTAGTAGCTCATGTTCTTTACCTCAGCCTCCAAAAAAAGGCATTATTACATTTTGTGAAACCCCAAGATGGGATCTTACAAAACCTGTAGGAGAGTTTATCATCTGTCATAAATATTAATATGTACATGTTGTTCGGGTTAATATACAGAACTAAAAACAGGGTTGAGGCTTACTAAAAGGTTTGTAAAGATACTTTATTAGTATAGGACATTTCTGTTTTTAAAAAGCAGAAGTATTGATAGTTATGAGCAAATTAAAGGTTTCCTTTTAGTACACAAGTTGTTACTTTTCAAGGTGTCAAAAAACAAACCTGGTCAATTTTCAAAAAAAAAAAAAGTATTTATTTGTTTTCAAGCAGAGAGAGAGGAGTAGAGAAAGGAGGGAATGGGCACACCAGGTCCACTGCAAATGAACTCCAGACACATGTGCCACCTTTTGCATCTGGCTTTATGTGGGTACTAGGGAATCAAACCCAGACCGTCAGGTTTTGCAAGTAAGTGCATTAACTGCTGAGCCATCTCCTCAGTCCCAAATTCTCTTTTTTGAGGCAGTCACCATGTAAGTGCCTAGGCACGTGCAACATGCTGCTAGTTCATGGGCTAATTTGATTCAAGTTCTAGATGAACGTTTGGATAGGAGAGTCGATGACATGCTTGCTGCGGGGCTCTTGGAAGAACTAAGAGATTTTCATAGACGCTATAATCAGAAGATTGTTTCAGAAAACAGGTGAGGATTTGGCTATTTTCCTGACTTCCTCTCTGCTCCCCACCCACAGTGGAAAGACTATAGACAACACTGACTTTGGAGCCACTTGTCTGTTAGTCTTTGTCCTTGGCATTGACAAGACTCTTGGAAGGAGGTTCCCTATACTTGGTACAGTTGCAGTTTTCTAATCTTTCAGATATTTCCAGGAGTTGCTTTTCAGTGAAGTAACCTAAGAGCTGCTGGGGAGGGAAGGGGACAATTTCAGTCAGTAACTGCTCAGTTGCCACTGGGTGTGGTGGCACACCCCTTTGATCCTAGCACTCAGGAGGCAGAGGTAGGAGGATCACTGTGAGTTTGAGGCCACCCTGAGACTACATAGTGAATTCCAGGATAGCCTGGACTAGAGTGAAACCCTACCCTCCAAAAAACAAAATAAATAAAACATAAAGACCCCAGTTGTCTCACCTATGAAATGAAATGGCTCAATGAGATAATGTCCGAGGACCCTGCTTGCTTTCAGAGGCACTGGCTCTTCTGCTGATGCTCTCCTGTTCCCAGCCAGGACTATCAACATGGTATCTTCCAGTCAATTGGCTTCAAGGAATTTCATGAGTACCTGATCACTGAGGGAAAATGTACGCCAGAGACTAGTACCCAGCTTCTAAAGAAAGGTGTGAAATCTTCCATCTCACCTATTGTTGGATGTTCCTGGGGACAAGTACTATGCTGGTATGGTCTGAGATAGAGCTAAGGCTAGAAGAGTCCCCAATGACCTTCAGCTGTGGATTGAAGTAGCCATCTGCTAGATTTAACACTGTGCTGTGATTTTTCTTCTTTTAGGCTGGGAGGGTTGTCTCTTGGCCAGGAAAGATGCTCCTATATCTCTACCATTTCTTTCAGGTGTTGAGGCTCTGAAACAAGTGACTAAGAGATACGCCCGGAAGCAAAATCGATGGGTTAAGAACCGTTTTCTGAGCAGTAAGTCTCACGTTTCTCCTTACCCCCTGGGTCCTTTTTGAGGGAGATAGATTTTGATGTCTTCTGGTCATCCAGAAAATGAACTTGAGTTTTTGGACCTGTTCTAAGAGATCCGACCTGGCCTGGGGGAGATATGTCACACAGATCATTCATCATCCAGGGGTGTTTTCTTGCGGCATCTCAGAAATGAACATTTCTTGTCTTATTCCTTGAACAGATGATACTGGCTGCAAGCAGGTAAGAACTACGTAGCAAGGTCCTGCAGAGTTAGAATTCAGGGCTGATTCTAGCTGTAGTTTTGTACCTGAAGACCATTTAGTATCTGTAGGGAACTTTTTTAGTTTAAATGGCTCTTGAGTCTGATAATCAGTTAAAAAGGACAGAACTTTCCCTACTTCCTTAAATCTCTTTTGAGGTCACACACCTATACTTTAATTACTTCAACTGAAACCTCAGTTGGAAGAGGAAGGAAATTTTACTTATTTATTTACTTATTTATGACAGAGAGAGGAGGAGAGAGTGAGTGAGTGAGAATGCGTGTTCCTAGGCTTCTACCTACTGCAAATGAACTCCAGATGCTTGTGCCACCATGTGCATCTGGCTTATGTGGCACCTGGAGAAGCAAACCTGGGTCCTTTTGCTTTGTAGGCAAGTGTCTTAACTGCTAAGCTATCTCTCCAACCCAGAAAGAAATTCTTGCCAGTTGACCCTGTATTGTATCATTGTCAATAAACTTGGTGCTATACATATATTATTGAGGCTTCAAGGTATGGGGGCTTATTCTTTTTCAGATAAGAAATTGAAGGTCTAGAGAAGTTAAATAACTTGTCCCCGGTGCCCTAACTTATAGGCAGTAGAGACTGAATACAGGTTTGTATTGTATTGACCTTAGACCAACAGTAGTGTGCTTATGAAATAAAAGGAAATTGATTTAAACATAAGTGGAAATCTAGTTTTATGTCGTGGACACCTTTAAAATATACTTCTGAATCATCCCCTATTGATCTTTTGCCAGTAGAGTTCTGTTCTCAGTTACAGGAAAAGCCAGCTAAAGCCTCTGTCCTTGCCCTGTGATACCTCGGAACATGGGCACCTTCATGGTGGTATTGACTCTGTTTGCTTCCTTCTATTTATCCTTTGTCTTATGTCTTGATAGCAGGATACTTCAGTCTTAGCTGAAGTTCATGTTCAGAAGTACAGGTTTCAAGTGCAATATCAACTTCCCAGGTTGACAGTACGTCTGAAACAAAAGGCTTTTTTGTAATAATTTGGAACTCCTCTGGTAAAGCCATAATACCTCCCCCATCTCTGAGGCAGGAAGGGTTGATGGCACAGTGTGTCATATGCTTGTTCCTCATTCGTGTGTGTGCTGGCACAGCCCTGGTGCCAGAGTGAAAGGCACAGCTGCCCTGTAAGTCAGGAGCCACATTTGATTGGCCAGGGCTGGTCTGCTGGGATATGGTTCTGGCAAAGAGCCAGAGGGACTTCCCCACCCCAGCTTGGCCTTGGACCCAAGCCAGAAATAGCAGCTGGGAGCCGAGAACTTGTTGAAAGGTGCTTAGACAGGGCACAGAAGCCCAACAAAGGACTTAGAGGAGAAAGGAAAATGTAGAGTGGCTTGAAAACAGGTGCGGAGCTTAACCAATGCCAGGTGTGCTGTGGGTGCTGCCTGCACCGTCCGAGTCTCACCTTTCCATGTGGTGGCAGGTGCAGCCTAGTCCAGTTTATGAAGACCCTCATTTGTGGTTGGCCCAATCAAAAGGCCAGCACCTGCCAGTTGTTGGCATCCCTACGTCTTTGATATGTGTCCATGGGATGATACTCTTTAACTTTAGGCAGCTGACTTAACTTAGCTGTGGAAGACCATTTAGTATGTCTTTAGACTGCAGAAGCTACTGGAGTCTCAGGTTTTGGTACATGGTTGGCTCAGATGAATGAATGCCTATTCTTGCAACCACCTGTCTCATGTCTTTTCAGGAGTGTTTACCAGCATTGTTGACTTCTTTAGATCTGGCCAGGCATGGTGGTGCACATCTGTAGGCAGGAAGAACACAAGTTCAGACCAACTTCAACTATATAATGAGTTCAAGGCTAGCTTGGGCCATATGAGTTCTTGTCTCAAACAAAACGCACAAATAAACAACACCTCACCACCAAGTGAAAACAACCAGCAAAAAAAGAAGGGGTTAGGCCAGGGCAGCGACATGGCTAGTCCTCAGCTTTGGCAGCTCATCGGCTCAGGCCCATGCTATGTGGGTGTTAGTAAGGAGTTTCATGAGTGCCTTGTTCTAAAGGGGTAGATGTAAATCTAAGGCTTGTAAGCACTCCTGTACAAAGCTGTGAACTGCTTCCACAGAACACAAGATGACATGCAACTTACAACAGCCAAGCTGTGATGTGTGCTGTCTTTAAGTTAGAGCCCTCACAGTGCTCACTCCCTTTTGGTGTCCCAACTGATCTGGAAGATTATACATCAGAGTCTCTGGTTACATGGCCAGGCCTACTGGCCACAGATGAGTCAAGCTTCTAGGTCTTTGGGATTATGGTTCATACCTAGAGTACAATGAACAGCATGGGCAAAAGGTTTCTTACCCTTTTGGCCCTGTGTGTTTCCTTTGAGGGTTTTAGAGTCCAGGGAGCAGAATAGATGGGATCTTGGAGGCCAACCCCTCACACCTTTTTTTTTTTTTTTTTTTTTTTGTCATCATTAGGACCTGGGCCCAATGTTCCCCCGGTATATGGCTTAGAGGTGTCTGATGTCTCGAAGTGGGAGGAGTCTGTTCTTGAACCTGCTCTTGATATAGTGCAGAGTTTCATCCAGGTGATTATTAATCATGGTAGGGTCTATTATCTGCCTTTCAGAGCGTTTTTCTTTGCTGACACTTCTGTTGCTATTTTGGGGAGCCATAGCTTCTTTTGCATGGAATAAAGCAGAAGGTTGGTTGCTTTTAGACTCTGGAGGCTGTGTTTTTACTTTCACATTTAGAAAGGTTGTTGCTAAAACCTGTTCATAGCCCACCTGCTCCCTGTGGTATGAAAAGAGAATCTTGGGAAAATCTTACTACTCTTAATATCTGATAATTCTATTCAAATCTCTTTGCGTTGAATGCCCCTTCTGTTTTGTTCTCTTAGGGCCACCAGCCTGCAGCCACTCCAATAAGGATGCCATCCAATGAAACAGAGAACAAAAGAAGCTACCATATGTGTGACCTCTGTGATCGAATCATCATTGGGGACCGGGAATGGGCAGGTAAAGTATAGGAAACTGCGGGGGTATCCTTGAGAAGTCTGTAATGTGGAGTCACACTTGCTGAAACTCAGGGTCTTTAGCTGGTTGGGTGCTGGAGTGTGCTTATTTGTGAGGCAAAGGTGCTAACCACTGCATGCTGAGTGTGCTTGTTTGTAACAAGACAGCCAGAGTCCTCCAAGAGCGTGTGCTCACATTCCTTGGAGGTTTTCTCAAATTGGTTAGCCATCTCCATATCCTAAAATGCAAAAGAAGACCCCAAGTCTTCAAGCTCTAGTTGGAATAGGTATTTTGTACCCGGATGTGTATGTGTAAAGAGTGGTGTGGGCGGGGGGGGGGGCTGCTTTTAGCTTTCCAGAACATTTTTGACTTCTTGATCCTCAAGAGAAGAGTTTCTTGGTCTTTCCTATTTAGGATTCAGTGGAAGTCTGATGAGATTTTAAGGACACAAAGGCCAGTCATTCCAAGACTGAGAAACAGAAGCCTAGGTAGAAGGGTACAGGGAGTGCATTCTTCAAAAGCCAGCAGACCTTTTTAGTGCTTCTCAAGGAGATGTGTTGAATTGGAGATAATGGTTCAAACTGTGATGGAAGATGGCAAATGGAGCCATGAGAGCTACCCTGTAACATGGGTATGAACAGCCACCACCCTGAGACTCTTTGTCTCTGCTTTAGAGCCTAACTGTGCCCTGTGACGGTTGCCTTGCATTGTCCTATGGGATTTCAGTAGTCAGCCAGTCAGCCCGGAATGCTTTATCCCCAAGCCTCACATTTAGAAACACTCATAAGGCTCCTTCCCTGTAGGAACCATGGGGCTTGTAGTTTACCCAGTGATGCAAGTCCTTTTGCACTGAGTACTGCTTGCTTGGATTCTCAGAGAAGTAGATTTTTCTCCCCATATCACCCAGTAGAATGTTTAGGTCTATTAACTGGTAACTAGCAAAATGAACCCCGTTGTCAGAGACTGGGGACGGCTGTGATTGCCCAACCAGCAGAAGAAGCCTTGATTGTTGTTGGTTTATAATGATGAAAGGGGAAGAGAAAGAGAGTGTCTGATTGTTTTATAAAGGAAACTTGGTAGTTTGATTTGTCAAATGTCCTTCAGGGAGAGCCTTAGAGAAGCAACATTTGTGAGCCTTTGTGAGCTTGGCTGTGTAAGCCTTCTATGGTGCCATCTGTCAGGTCCTTGCTCCCATCCCCTGCTGCCATGGAGAGCCAGTGCAGAGCCCAGTTTGCTGTAGGCTGTAGCTGGAGAACAAAGCTGACTTATTTTCCCAAGTAAATTTTCTTTAACTTCTAACCTTTTCCTTACTTATGCTAGTTCTAAATCCATAAAAATGATGCTTTTAGTATGTGTGAAAGAATTTAGCCTAGTCTTCCCCACTAGGTGTTCCCAGATGAGATTTCTTTGAAAAAGAACAGAGTAGTAAAAATGAGCCTGTGTATGTTAGTCAGAAGGTGAGAACTGCCTTAGGGCTGAGGAGAGCAATTGGCTATACTCATAGATAGTCTTTTCTATTGTTATTAAAGATTGTATGTTAAATTTAATTGTTTTAGGATTAATTTTCGAGACTCTTGATGATTTTTTTTTTTTTTACTGGTTGGTTTTGTCTTCTCAGCGCATATAAAATCGAAGTCGCACTTGCACCGACTGAAGAAGAGAAAACGACTAGACTCAGAAGCTGCCAGCACCTTCGAGAGTCAGAGCAATTCCCCAGACTGTGTTGTGGAGCTTAAAGAGAAGGAAGCCCCAGGGCAGCAGGGGCAGGAGCTGAAGTCCAGCATTTAATAGCCATGCCCAGTAGCCTTTGCACAGGAGGTGGGGATCAGGTTCAGGAGGGAGAGTGGGTCTGTCTCCTACACCTGGCTGACGAGTGCTGAGCAGAAAGCCCTTCCATCTTCATTCTGTGGTGTGGTCTGAAGGTCTCGTGTTCTTTGCAGTGGAAACAGCAGGCCTTTCAGCTCCTTGTGTGGCTGTTGTCTGATACAAGTCTGCTCATGATGTAGTCAGGGTGGGAATTTTTTCTTTGAACCTTAAAGGTTCTATTTTAGAAAGAAGCACAGATCACACATTTTATACTTGGGGATCTTTTTAGTGGTGAATACCAGGATTCAGTGCAACCCTTAAAAGAAGGTTTTTGTCCCAGACACTGGCTAAAAATATCTAATTTCCAGATGCTTTTGTAGATGACTGGAGTATTATGAGCCACAGTCAGGAGTTGTGGACTTGTGAGGAGAGCAGAAAAGGAGCAGCCTCAGTGAGATGATTAAATGAGCCTGGCCAGTTCTTTGATTTCCACAAAAGGAAAAGGAATCAGGCTGAGGTGGTTGTGACCTAAGTCTTAGACTAAAGACAACCCAAATCTGGAACTGCTCTTCTGTGATAACTGCTGTCTTTCTAGTGAGGTAAAAATGTATATTTTTGCATTTGGGAGGCAGGGGTAGGAGGATCACTTGAGAGTTCGAGGCCACTCTGAGACTGTACATAGTAAATTCCAGGTCAACCTGGCCTAGAGCGAGACTCTACCTTTAACAACCAAAAGAAAAAAGTATATTTTTTTTGAAAAGTTAAATAAATAAAAAGCTTGCAAGAGTCTCCTTGATCCTTTAAAAGATATAAATGTATATATCTACATATATACAGAATGCTATTATTGACTTAACAGCTTTTATCAGCCTTGACATTCTTTTTTTTAAAAAAAATATTTTATTTGTAAGCAGAGAAAGAAAAAGAGAATAGGTATGCCAGGGCCTCTGTCCTCTGCAAACAAACTACAGGTGTATATGCCACTTTGTGCATCCAGCTTTACATAGGTGCTGGGGAATTGAACCCCAGGTCTGTAGACTTTGCAGACAACTACCTTAACCACTGAGAAATCTCCCCAGCCCTAATATTTTTATTTATTTGAGACTGAAAGAGGCAGTGAGAAAGAGTGAATGTAGGTATGCCAGGGCCTCTTGTCTCTACAAACAAACTCCAGATGCATGTGCCACTTTGTGTATCTGGTACTGGGGAATTGAACTGGGGCTGTTAGGCTTTGCAAGCAAGGATCTTTAACCACTGAACAATCTCTCCAGCCCTGGATTTGACATTCTTCATAGACATAGCAGATGTGTAGTGAGTACTTATTTATATTCCTGGAAGACTTTCCAGAGAGGGTCTTTCATTGGAGACTTGTCATTTCCATTTGAAGCCCTCTTTCTGAAGTAATTTGAGATACTTTAATAAATACTGCCAGCAGTAATAAGTATTTATTTTTATATAACACAAAATGAAATGTTTTAGCTGTTTAATTCAGTAGCATTATTATGTGCTTCCACTGTGTTGTGCAGTCGTCACCACTGTTTTCAAGACTTTTTATCATTCTAGGCAGGAATTCTGTATTCATTAAACAATAACTTCCCAGATATATTTGTTCCAAGTCTGTTATGTGAGAAGCCCTGGAGTAGACTGATGGCAACCCAAAGATAGTATATGGTTCTTGTTTTTAGGGACCTTAGAAATATCATGTATAGATCCGGGAGTGGTGGTGCGTGGCTTTAATCCCAGCACTCGGGAGGCAGAGGTAGGAGGATCACATGAGTTTGAGGCCACTCTGAGACTACTTAGTGAATTCCAGGTCAGCCTGGGCTAGGCTGAGACCCTACCTCGAAAAACAAACAAAAAAGAAATATCATGTGTATATATGAACAACCAGCCTAAATAATACTACTGTCATAGAAGCCATGGGCTTTCAATTTAGAAGGAGGAATCATGGAAAAAGGAGCATTTCTGCTGGACCTTAAAATATTACTTGGGCCAGGTGTGGTGACGCACGCCTTTAACCCCAGCACTTGGGAGGCAGAAGTAGGATTGTTATGAGTTCGAGGCCACCCTGACACTACATAGTGAGTTCCAGGTCAGCCTGGGCTAGAGTGAAACTCTATCTTGAAAAACAAAATAAAAAGAAGAAAGAAAAAGAAAAGTAATGTCTGGAGGTTAGATGTGACGGCACAAACTAGAATGCCAGCACTGCAGCAGAAGGATCATGAGCTCAGGGCCAGACTCGGCTACATAATGAGACAAGAGACACAAAAAGGAACTCTTGGTAAAATGTGTTACTACCTGTACACAGGAGACTATATAGAAGAGATTGCATAGGAAAAGAGCTAATTTGACATTTTAGCAAAAGTACTGAATTTCCAAACCATACCACCTTTTGCTATGTGACTGTCAAGAATAAGTTGGTTTTTTTTGTTGTTGTTGTTGGTTTTTTGAGGTACAGTCTCACTCTAGCTCAGGCTGACCTAGAATTCACTCTGTAGTCTCAGGGTGACCTTGAACCCACAGTGGTCCTCCTACCTCTTCCTCCTGAGTGCTGGGATTAAAGGCATGCACTACCATGCCCGGCTAAGAATAAGTTTATTCTTGTTCAGGGGGTCAAAGAAGAAATCCTTCTACCCACACTATCTTATTCTGTATGGTCTGATTTTCCTGGTCAGTTTAATTCGGTACTTGAGGGGATTACAAACTGAGAAGGCACCTCTTCTTCCGTTTGTGGAGCTGAGTACTTACCGCACTTTAGATGCATTAACTTCTCCTAACCTTGTGGAAAGGCGGTTTCCCCTGGAGAAACCTTTGGGAGCCCGAGATCCAGCAGGGCAGCACAGCCAGCCAGCAGCAGGGCTGGATCTGAGGCGAGACCAGTAGAATTGAGCTGGTAAGTGCTATGTTAAGCTGACTGGTTTTAGGAAGGAAGCTTTATCTCTGAAATGGCTCTTCACTCAACTTGCTAAATACAGTCTAAAAAGCTTAAAAAGTCTCGGTGAACTAACAGGAAAAACAAGTTTTAATAATCCTTTTTCAAAAAGCCTTTAATCCTTGTGTCTGAAATACTTGGAGCAGCACCTTCTCATTGAACTCACTATTACTATGGCAGTTGGAATGCAGGAATTTTTTACCCTTCCCCACCCCCCAGTCAAAGTGCCTAATATTTTTCATTAAGCACTTGCTAAGTCAAGGCAGAGTGGTGGAGCCCACTGCTCACATTCTTAGAAACTGTGGATCAGTGAGTTGGAATTCCTGCCCTAGCAGCCAAGTCTCACTGACTCACTAGACACCTACCGAGTGCCCAGGTCGGAGGCAGCCCACCAAGTACATTTCTTCTCTGCAGGCTGACCTCCAGATGACCACTGTTGAATGTAGGAAGGGAACTTGGTCTTCTGTCCTGTGATTGTTACAATGCAGAGATGAGAGAATCCTTGGCCCCTTGTACAAATGGGAAATTGAGACCCAAGACATGGATTATCAGCGTCAGAGTAAGTTGTGACAGAACCAGGATGCACCTCAGACCACCTTTTCACTTGGCCACCAGATCTGTTACCAGATCTCTGTGGATAGCTGGAAGGACCATCGAGAGCAGCTTTGCCTGTTTGCTTAGCCTGGAGTGAGAATGAGGAATACTGTTTTGCACCATCTGGCCTTAGCTAATTCCCAGACAAGCAGTGTGCTTCTGTCCAGGTACTCATCACCAGAATGCTGTCTAAATGCCTTTGTTAATTAATTCCAACAGGCAGCAAGCAATTAGATTCATCTGTCTCTGCCAGCAGGATTTTTTTTTTTTTTTTTTTTGGGAAAAAGGGTCTCATTCTGTAGTACTGGCGTCCTTGAACTTGCGGTGGTCCTCTTGCCTCAGCACCCAAGTTTTGGGATGACAGGCATGAGTCATCACTCCCAGCCTAGAAAATCTCAGTTAGGTTTTCTGTGCTTGTTACAGTTCAGACAGTGTTTTATGGTAAGAAGTGCTTTGACTGTGAAGAGAGTTGAATTCTTAGTCTGGAAGTATTTTGATTCTTGCCTAGCAAGTAGAGTGCATCTGTGGTTCAACCCTCTAGCCCCCAGTAACTATGTAAACTCTTAGTCTCAGCTCCACACTCAACAAAGATGATTTTTTTCCACTTAGAACAGGATATACAGACTACAGAAAGGTGGTATGGCTCAGTGGTAGAGCACTTGTTTATTACTCATCAGGTCCGATGTCAGTCCACAGCACTGTAAAAAAAAAAAAAGGAAAGAAACAAACCCCACAGCACATTAAAGGCCAAAATCAGCAGCAACAACAACACACAAGCAAGCTTCTATGAATGCAGTGACTGTCTGTGTCCCCAGCACTGAGAAACAGTCCAATGTTTGTTGAATTAATTGCCTAAAAGCTAAGTGGGTCTCTACGTAAGTGATTCGCTTCGACCATTAAATGCTCTTCACCCAGCTGAAGAGGTCTTGGGGCAGCTCGGGGCAGTAGCCTTAGGTAGGAATTGCATTATTTGATTAGCACCTACTTGGACAGTTAGGGCTGTTTTCTAACTAACTGGTCATTTGTAAAGCTGTTCTGAATATAGACAAAGGAAGGTGTGTGGTGTGGTAGAGTGAAAGGCTGAGCTGCTATAACAGACTCCACAATGCAGTGGCTTGAAGAACAAAGCAGTTCTTTCTCGTGTAACAGCTCTGTGTTAACCTTTTTGAAGAGAGTAGTCCAGGTCAGTGGGGCAGTTCTGCCCTAGATGGTCATTCAGGGACACAGGTTCCTTGTATCACGTTGCTTCTACATCCTCTGGACTTTGTCCTAATCTGTGTGCTTGAAGCTGGGTGGTCACTGGTTCCAGATGGTGGGGAGGAGGAAAGGAAGAGGCCGGAAGCATGCCTGTTGTTTAGAGGCCCAGGCACTACAGTGGCACGCCTATATCTGCTCACTTTCCACTGGCAAGGACTGAGTCATATGGCCACACCCACCTGCCAGAGAGGCTGAGAAGTGGAGTCAGGCCATGTGCCAAGAAAGGATGGGAGAACAGATTTTGGTGGACAACTTGCAAGTCTTTATTAAAATGGTATCAGAAAGAATACCAAATTCCAACTTCACTTAACTAATTAGCTGTTAGCTTGCTAGGGGCAGATCTCTATTTTTTCCCCATATGTGAAATTAGTGAGTCGTATGAGCTGACCTCTGAAATAATTTCAAAAAGTAAAGCACAGCTGGGTGTGGTGGCGCACACCTTTAATCCCAGCACTCGGGAGGCAGAGGTAGGAGAATCGCTGAGAGTTTGAGGCCACCCTGAGAGTACAGAGTGAATTCCAGGACAGCCTGAGCTACAGTGAGACCCTACCTCGAAAAACAAAAATAAACAAAAAAGGTAAAGCATGACAAAATTGTGGCTGATAGAACTTAAAGAATAAAAACTGCATGAGGGGCTGGAGAGATGGCTTAGCGGTTAGGCTCTTGCCTGTGAAGCCTAAGGACCCCGGTTCGAGGCTCGGTTCCCCAGGTCCCACGTTAGCCAGATGCACAAGGAGGCGCACGCATCTAGAGTTCGTTTGCAGAGGCTGGAAGCCCTGGCGCGCCCATTCCCTCTTTCTCCCTCTATCTGTCTTTCTCTCTGTGTCTGTCGCTCTCAAATAAATAAATAAATAAATAGATAAAATTTAAAAAAAAAACTGCATGAGAAGCTGGGCATGGTGGTGCATGCCTTTAATCCCAGCACTCCATAGGTAGAGGTAGGAGGATTGCTAAGTTTGAGGCCAGCGGACTCAGAGACTACACTTAGGGACTACAGAGTGAATGACAGGTCAGCCTGGGCTGGAGTTAGAACCTACCTGGAAAGGAAAAATGATGAGAGGGCTGGGGGAGTGGTTTAGCTGTTAAAAGTGTTTGCTTGCAAAACCTGCCAGCCTGGGTTCAATCCCATAGCACCTATGTCAGATAAGATGTAAAGTGGTCCATGCATTTGGTGTTCATTTGCAGCAGCAAGAGACCCTGGCACATACATGTGCACATGCAAATACCTTTTTTTTTTTTACAAAGCATTACTGGGAATGTGAGACTGTGAGCCTTACAGTCTAACTGTAAAATGCTGAAGGCAAGGATGAAAAGTGTTTGCTGACATTGTGGAAAACCAAACTCTAATTAATGACTGCCTACCTCCGGATTTCTTTGTGTGGTGGTGGTGGTGGTGGGGAACCCTACTGTTTATAATTAGAGTTGAACACTTTGCCACTCACATAACTAGAAGATTGTTTAAGCAGCCTCTTCATGTATAAAATGGAGCTATTTCCCTTCCAGGGGACATGGTAAGAATTAGTTGAGGGGCTGGGGAGATGGGTCAATAGTTAAAGGCACTTGTTTGCAAAGCCTGATGGCCCAGGTTCAGTTCCCCAGTACCCAAATTAAGCTGGACACACAGAGTGGCACATGCATTTCTGGAGTTTGGCAAGATGCCCTGGTCTCTCCACCCCCCACATACACTCAAATAAATTTAAAAAGTGAGGTCTTTTTGTAAATAAAGTGTTGATTTATAGTATGGTGCCAGTTCTTGAAAGTTATCCTATCAGGGCAGACTCTGACATGAACTGACTGCTTTTCTAATAGCCAAAAATGGTGCCCTTCACTTTATTTCTAAGGTTTCATTCATTTGTTGGTTTGTGTCTTCAGTTGTTTGAGTGCATATGTTTTCTTACATACGCGAGCTTCCTTGCTTGAACTGTTTTTTGTTTGTTTGTTTTTTTGAAGTAGGATTTCACTCTAACTCAGGCTGACCTGGAGTTCATTATGTATTCTCAGGGTTGCCTTGAATTCACGGCAATCCTCCTACCTCTGCTTCCCAAGTGCTGGGATTAAAAGTGTGTGCCACCATGCCCCACTTTTTTCTTTGCCCAGAAAACTGCACATTCATCAAGGCTCAGGTCTGATTCCTCTGCTTAGGCAAAGATTTCCTTGGCTCCCCTTGGGAGGCTTGGTTTTCCCTTCCTGTATGACCCCTCGCAGTTTGTACAGCTTATTGTTGGTATAAGAGAATGCTGTAGCCCACTTCCTGCCAGGGCACTGCCAGGCTCCGTGGGGATTGTCCTGCTTCAGCTTCCCAAGTGCTGGGATTGCAAGTATGCGTCCGTAAGTCCCAGCATTTTGTTGTTGTTGTTGTTTAAGAAAAGTTTTACTAATGTATTAATATTTCAGCAAAGTTATTGCAATGGGTTCAAAAGGCAGACAGACACTATTATAGTCTTAAGTAACAAATAGCTTTTATACAATTAAATTATTACACAGACCTATGGGATTTTTTTTCTGCTCTTTTATTTATTTATTTATTTGAGAGCAACAGACACAGAGAGAAAGACAGATAGAGGGAGAGAGAGAGAATGGGCGCACCAGGGCTTCCAGCCTCTGCAAACGAACTCTAGATGCGTGCGCCTCCTTGTGCATCTGGCTAATGTGGGACCTGGGGAACCGAGCCTTGAACCGGGGTCCTTAGGCTTCACAGGCAAGCGCTTAACCGCTAAGCCATCTCTCCAGCCCCCTATGGGATTTTTTGAATAACTACAAGACCCAGGAAAAAAACTAAATCTGAAAAACAGTATTAGCAACTACCATATCTCCGAAAGTTAAACTTTTAACTGCTTAATTCTCAAGAATCCTAATATATTTAACTTTTTCCCAAATACAATGCTCTCAAACCTCCAAACAACGAAAGGTTTAAGAAATTCCAATACTAAGGACATATAGACAAGAGCTAGAAATATCGAATTTGTGAGTTGAACCTGGAAGCCATAAGTGACCTGACGAGGACCAGTCATTAAGATGCCTGTGCAGTGAATACTGTATGCCAGAGCCTATGGATCATAAGGTTTGTCAGGAGCATTAAAAATTAGTTACATACAGTATTATTCCTATCAAATTTTCTTCTAAGTTATATTTATAACAAAACTGCAGTTAAAATGTTTGACACTTGCTTTTTACACATTTGGGGAGAGCAAGGGTATGTACGCCTGAGGGCTGGGAATCCACTCATTGTGCTTATGTACTGGGGTATGAACAAGCAATGCACACATCTTCCCAACATTTCTAGGTTATGCACACTAACATAAAAGTCTCCAAAGAAAATAATCTGGAAATTGCATTAAATACTGTTTTAATTAGGAATAATTGCAATAATAAAACAAACAACATTCATACATTATTTTCAACAAGCTTCAGTTTGAAAAACTGAACAGTGGAAGTCTCAGGATCTGCATCAGGGCAAAACTGGCAGTTCTTTGAGATCTGGGCGCTGTACTAGCAAAACCAGACACAACACACCCTCACCTGGAGAAAGCCTTGCACTAACTAACTTGGAGAATAGCTGAACACTGGCTACAACTTGTTCAGTCTGAAGCCACCTGAGAAACTGGCCCAAGGAATGAAGAGAACAATGGTCCTGTTGGCAAGTAGGAAGTAAACTTGTATGGGTTCACAACTGCGTAGTTTTTAAATGGCTTTGGATTTTAAAAAAGTGTACTGCTTCATTGTGTGTGTGGGGGGGTGTTCAGAAACAAATCAAAAGATAGAAGTCAACACAATTTGGAAACACAAAGCGGATGTGGAGTGACTGGAGGTCACTCCAGGTGTGGCATTTGAGAAAGTCAGTCCTTGGAGTAAATGGCACCGTGGCTCTGGAGAGGAGGTAGGGACACTGCCATCAGCCAGTGGACAGACGAGGGTCCCAGCTGAAGGTGGGATCTGTAATTCTATTGTTTATCTTCCACTGCTCACGCCTCTATCTTCATAGATGGTAATTTCAATAACTCGAAGTCCTCTTCCAGTGGGGTCTGTCAGGAGGAGGCCTTGAGGAGCATATATCTTCTCATTCTGTTCTTGAATGTATTTGGAGACCTTCTTCAGAACCTTCTCATAGTGGGTCTCCATGCACAATGGTGTAAACATGGTGTATGCTGTCAAACAAGCCAGACAGCCTGCACAAAGGTTACTTAGAGTCCGACTGTTTCTTCAAACTGTTGCCTATCCATCCGGTTCTCCAGCTCGGCGGGGAACTTGGTCTGGAACTGGCAGCGTGTGCCGCTGCTGTAGTCTCTGGATGAAGACCTTCCCGGACACCGATGCCTGCTGCGGCCTCATGGCGAGGACAGGAGCCGCCGAGCTGCGTGCTGGGGAAAGGCATGGTCAGAAGCCCTCCCCCGCTCCCCCCCCCCGCCCCCCGCGGGCTCGGTCCCCGGCCCCTCGCCCGCCCTCCGTCCACGGAAGCGCGAGGTCTACCCTGGCCAGCCGGCGCAGCCCGGAGCCCGCGCCCCGCCCTGCCCGGCTCGGCCACAGGAACACCAACCCGGCTCCGGGCTCTCCAGCTGCTGTCGCACCAGTCCCAGCATTTTTGTTTTCCACTTGAAGCCAATTTTTACATTTTTCTAGGTTTATTAAGGTATAGTTGACAAAATTTTATATATTATATAACACAGCGATTTGATGTACATATATTATGAAATGCTTTATCAGTTTAGTTCACATAGTAACATTTGTTGAACTAGGATTTGAAATCAGTTTGGGCTAATTCCAAGCCCACTCACTAACTGATGCACTCTCCTTCTCCAAGCACATTCCTCTAGGGCATTTAAATGTACAAATTATTTGCAGCTTAGCAACTTCTAAGAAGGGATCAAGGGAAGAAAAAATCAAAAACAGAGACCTAAAGAGCTGTTTATGTTAAAGACTAATGATTAGAAATGAAACAAGTCCTATTCAAACTAAGTAAAAAGAGGTGAATTTATAATCTGGTCACTGAAGTTTCTCATCAGAGCCCGAGGTACGAGGACTACCACAGGTACAAGGCTGGCGTAGGCTACACAGTGAATTTGAAGCCAGTCTGGGATAGAGTGAGTGAAACTTGTCTTAAGTGCCCCCAGCCCCCTACAAAATAATAATAATAATAATGACAGGGAAGCATCCAGTCCCCAGACAGACACAACTTGTACTGGTTAATCCAAGGCTGTAGAGACTCCCTTTGCATATCAGCTTGCTTGTCTCTGCAAATAGGCTTTCTCTACACGATAGAAGCTCTACACAGTAGCCAAGCCTCACCTCTTACTGATTTGGCAACTTGAGAAAGCCTGAGAGATGATTTTGCTGGTTCTTTATGCAAAAGTCCCAGGATACCCCATACCCATCAGATAGTGGCTACCGGCCTGTGGAGCGACGGAACTGGTACAGCAGTTGTCCTCTCATTTCAGAGGCAAAGCCATGACCAGAAACAAGCTATGGGAGGAGAGGGTTTCTTTCAGGATTACACTCTTTAGGGCAAGCTTCCTCGTAGTTGGAGAAGGAATGGTAACTGGCTCCTATCTTCATATGTCCTCGTGGGTGTGGGGAGAACAGCAAGAGTGATCTAGCTCTGTACACTTAGTGGGCTGGACTAAAAAGCCTCTAAGTCTGCCCCCAGTGACACACCTCCTCCACAAGGCTCCACCTTCCAAAGCTCCACCAGCTGGGGATTGAATGAGGTTTAATCACAAACACATGAGGCAGTGTGGGGACATTTTGCATGCAAACCAAAAACAGGTAGACTGTTGGTAAGGATTATAGCAGTTCCTCACAAATTTGAATACCGGATCTCCAAATGATCTAGCAATCCTATGTGAGTCTACATCTCAGAAAACTGAAAGCACATCTCAGATACTTATACACTTGTTTTTATAGCATCAGCATTCACAATAGCCAAGGAGTAGGAGCAACCCAAGTTTCCCTCCAGTGATGAATGAGTAAAGACAATGTAGTATGTGGTGGAATACTCAGGGATGAAGGAAGGACCTTTCTGACACACACCACATAAATGAAACAGGCCAATCACTGAAAGACAAGCATGCTATGATTTCACTTATATAAGGTATCTTAAGTATCACATACATAGAAACAATTATAATGGTTGTTAGGGTCTGAAGTGAGGGCCAAGTGGGAATTGTTTAATGGGATAGGATTTTGGCTTCACAAGATGATAAAAGTTCCAGAGGGCTAGAGAGATGGCTTAGCGGTTAAGGCACTTGCCTGCAAAGCCAAAGGACTTCAGTTCCATTCTCCAGGACCCACATAAGCTAGATGTACAAAATGGCTCATGCGTCTGGAGTTCATTTGCAGTGGCTGGAGGCCCTGGCACACCCATTCTTTCTTTCTTTCTCTCTCCCCCCACCCTTTCCCTTTCTCACTCTCTCAAATAAGAAGATTCTTGGCTTCAGAGCCTAATAACCTTTGTTCAGTTCCCCAGTACTCACATAGAAAAACCAGATGCACAAGGTCGTGCATGTGTCTGGAGTCCATTTGCAGTGGCTAGAAGCCCTGGCATATTCATTTTGTCTGTCTCTGTGCTTGCAAATAAATTAACTAAAAAACAGTTCCAGAGATTGGTTACACACAACCAGTATGTGTGTGTGTGTGTGTGTGTGTGTGTGTGTGTATTTTTATTTTTTTTCCCCCAAGGTAGGGTTTTGCTCTAACCCAGGCTGACCTGAAATTCACTGTGTAGTCTTGGGCTGGCCTCAAACTCACAGCGATCCTCTTTTGCCTCCCAAGTGCTGGGATTAAAGGCGTATGCCACCATGCCTGGCTGGTAAGTTATATTTTCTATAATTAAAAAAAAAGGGGGGGCTGGAGAGATGGCTCAGTGGTTAAGGCACTTGCCTGTGAAGCCTAAGGATCCAGATTCAGTCCCCCAGAACACACATAAGCCACATGCACATGGTGGCACATGCATCTAGAATTTGTTTGCAGTGGTAGAGGCCCTAGGGTGCCCATTCTCTCATAAGTAAATTAAAAAATTTTTTTTAAGTAGCAGGACCTGGGTGTGGTGGCGCACGCCTTTAATCCCAGCACTTGGGAGGCAAAGGTAGGATCGCCGTGAGCTCGAGGCCACCCTGGACTAGAGCAAGACCCTCCCTCGAAAATAAATAAATAAAGCAGGGTGTGGTGGTACAGACCTGTCACTGAGAAGCTGAAGCAAGAGGATCAAGAATTCCAGGCCAGTTTGGGCTTCAGAATCTTACAAAGAAGTTCCATAGAAGAGATTCATTAGATTAGTTCAGGCTAGTGCTTACCCCAAGGCCCATCAGTCAGCTGAGATGGATTCCTAAAAGAGTAATCAGTTCCCATAGAAACCAAATGAGGAAGGAGGGGTGGTTCCTAGAAGGTGTGTGGGGTTGGGAGGGCAGCTGGCCATGACGTCCCTGCTGAGGAGTTCCTGCCTGCAGTCCAGCATGTTTGTTTTCTAGCAGCAAGCTAGTTCAGCTCCATCTAGACTGCACTTAACCACGTCATCAGCAGATACCTGTCATAATCACTCCCTACAAATTTATAGCTTAACAGGGTCTTTACAAAGCTACTTATGAGTCTTTGCTAAGAAAAACAACCTTTGAAGTAGTTTGTATAAATGAAGAAACAGAGTCAGTATTTAGGTTGGGTTGGGCTTTTTTTTTTTTTTTTTGTCATGAAGGACTAAAAACCAATTTGAACTAATTTAGGTATAAAGGAATCCAAGGAAGAGTCAAGCAGTCTCACCACCACCACCGAGGACAGATGATGCAGCTGGGCTTGGGAACAACTGTGACCAAGGACTCAGACACTGCTGGCACTGTCTGTGTTGGTTCTCTGCCCACTGCACCTTCTTTCCATGCCAGCCGGCTGGCCTCAGAGGCTCACTGGAAGCTCCTGTACTTTGCATCGCTTTCCCCACGGCAAAGAAGCAGTCCTGAGTCCCGGGTTAATCCCTGTTGAAGACAGAGATAATGAATTCTGTTGTCTACCCCTGGACGAGGCAGGAGGGTCCATCCTCTGAGAACCTGGCATCTCCCTTTGGAAATGTATGGCTAGATTGGGGCTGGGGAAACTCAGTTTTCTTTTTTTTTTGGTTTTTCGAGGTAGGGTCTCAATCTGGCTCCGGCTGACCTGGAATTCACTATGTAGTCTCAGGGTGGCCTCGAACTCTCGGCGATCCTCCTACCTCTGCCTCCCGAGTGCTAGGATTAAAGGCGTGCGCCACCACGCCCAGTGAAACTCAGTTTTCTGAAAGAGCACAGGATGGTATTGGGGCCAAGTAGACCAAAAGTTGGGTGTCCACTCTATGACACATGTTAACTACCAAATGCTTCCCTGCACCAGGAAGGCTGCGGGTCTGCAAGGCCCCTGGGTTGGACATGTGCAGGTGTGAGGCTCTGCCAGGCTTCGAGTCACCAGAGTTGAATGATGAAAACCACTTAGGCTGTGCCTTTCGGCTGATCTTCATTGTTAACTTCAAGAGGGCTGAAGAACATAGACTACCACATAAATGTTATTTGTGGATTCAGAAATGTCTGTCCTAGCTAGGCCTGGTGGGTCAGGCTTGTAATCCCGGCTACTCCGGAGACTACAGCAGGAGGATCTTGAGTTCAGATCCAGTATTGGCTACAGAGGGAGTTTCAGGACAGCCTTAGCAACTTAGTGGGACTCTGGTTTGAAATAAAATGTGAAAAAAAAAGTGGGCTGAGAACACAGCTCCATTGTAGAGAGCTTGCCTAACACAAGTGAGGACCCACTACTTCAAGAAAAAAGGAAAGGGGCCTAGAGAGATGGTTTAGCAGTTAAGGTGCTTGCCTGCCAAGCCTAAAGACCCAAGTTTGATTCCCCAATACCCATGTAAATCAGATGCACATGGTGGCACATGCATCTGGAGTTAGTTTGCAGTGGCTAGAGGCCCTGGCATGCCCATTCTCTCTCAAATAAAAAATTTTTAAGTAGCTGGGTGTGGTGGCACATGCCTTTAATCCCAGCACTCCAGGAGGCAGAGGTAGGAGGATCACTTTTTTTTTTTTTTTTTTTTTTTAGGCCACCCTGAGACTACATGGTGAATTCCAGGTCAGCCTGGACTAGAGTGAAACCCTACCTCGAAAAACACAAAAAGTTGAAAGGAAAATAATAAATAAAAAATTTGAAACAGCCAGATGTGGTGGTGCATGCCTTTAATCCCAGCATTGGGAGGCAGAAGTAGGTAGGAGATCACCCTGAGTTCTAGGTCAGCCTGAGCTAGAGAGACACTTTACAATGAGAGAGGAAAAAAAAAGGCCAGGTGTGGTGGCGCACGCCTTTAATCCCAGCACTCGGGAGGCAGAGGTAGGAGGATTGCCATGAGTTCGAGGCCACCCTGAAACTCCATAGTGAATTTCAGGTCAGCCTGGGCTGGAGTAAGACCCTACCTCGAAAAACCAAAAAAAAAAAAAAAAAGGAAGGAGGCTAGAAAAATAGTTCAGTGGCTAAAGGCACTTGTAATGCCTGCAGGCCCAGGTTCAGTTCCCAAGCCATCCATATAAACTAAATTCAAAAAGTGGTATTTACAGAAGCAGGAGGCCCTGGTACACCGATAATACATGAAAGAAAAACCCTATTCTGGGTCTGCATAATGAGGTGTTATTGCATGGAAGCTGGTGGTTCATGATGGCAGACAAATGCCTGTCCCCAAGGTTTTGCAGTAAGAACCAATCTCTTTCTTTCCCTTCCCTTCTGTGCTCTCACTTTTCTTTCTGCCCTGGGGTTTCCCTATGTTGCTGAGACTGTTCTTGAACTCCCAGGCTCAGGTGATCCTCCTACCTTGCCCTCCCAAGTAGCTGGGATCACTGGAAAGCACACCGTGCCATACAAGTGCATTTCTGACACTGCGTTTTCACTAGCAACGTTCATGGCTGTCAGTGTTTTAAATGTCAGCATGTAAAGGAGCATCTGGCTCAGTTGTTTTCAGACTTGTTTCGGTTGTGAACTCCCCTCCCATAAAGCCCCAGGTGAATACCAATGTATATATAGATTGAAGTAAAGCAGCTTGGGGTCTTGGGGGTACACAGTCCTCAGGTCCCTCAGATTCAGGTCGCCCGACATCTCCTTCTGGCCTAGCTAGTTTATATAGCAGTAGATGGAGAAACTGAGTCTCAGAGAATTTAAGAACTCATTCACAGGGGCTGGAGAAATGGTTCAATACTTAAAGGTGCTTGCAAAGCTTGATGGCCTGGGTTCATTTTCTCAGTATCCACGTAAAGCCAGATGCACAAGGTAGCACATACATCTGAAGTTTGCAGTGGCAGGAGGCCCTGGCATGCTCATTCTCTCATAAACAAATTTGTTTTTAAAGAAATCATCCACAGCAGAGCCATGTCTAGAGCCCGGACCTTCTGTTTCAGGATGAGTGTCCTGCTTTTCTAGGTATTTTGAGTAGGTCTCTAACAAGAGTTTTTTTTCAGGTACATTGTAACTTGGACTGAATTATCATGAAGACAAGTCTGAGGACTATGGGAGTGAATCTCATAAACAGAAACTCTAATTAGGAGCATTTGTTATGCATTCAGCAAACTTAACGAGTGCTTGTTATTCGCCATTCTAGGTGCTAGAGATCAGTGAACAAGACAATTCCTGACTTGAGAGTTCAAGCCTTCTGTTACTTCAGCAGGGGCTCAGTGAAATTCAGTGGCAAATACTATAGTAGAGGTGTTGAGGAAACATACATGGTTTTAGCCAACCGATGCAAAGAAGACTGGAAAGTATTCCCAAGGAAATGCCATCAAGACAAAGCAGAAAGAGTATTGGGAATGAGCCAAATAGGAGAGTGTCTGTCAAAACCTAGAAATTGTCCCAGAGTGCCCTGTAGTCCGTTGGCCAGCGATCACAATGACAGGTGCATTATGGGTGGGATCACTGTGCAGTATGGACAGTGGTTGGCAGGTGACTTCCTAGAGGCAAAAAAGCTTTTAAGAGCCTGGCATGGTGCAAGCCTTTAACCAGCACTCAGGAGGCAGAGGTAGGAGGATCACTGTGAGTTTGAGGCCAGTCTGAGACTGCAGAGCGAATTCCAGGTCAGCCTGGGTAAGAGCAAGACTCTACCTCAAAAAGCCAAAAAAAAAAAAAGATTTAGCAGGTAAGGCTGGGATGTAGCTCTGTCAGAGCACTTCCCTAGCATGTGTAAGGCCCTGGTTCAATCCCCAGCACAAAAAAAAAAAGGGGGGGGGAGGGAGGGAAAGAAAAAGAAAGGAAAGAAAAGATGGGAGTTCAAATGGAAAGTATAGTAAGAAACTGGATATTCACGTTGGGTCCAAATTGCATTCTGGGCAGGAGATGGGATCTAAGTCAGCATTGGCCGTATGTGGAATTGTGCAAGCTGAGGCCACTCAAGCAGGGCCACAGTCGGAGAAAGCAGTCCAGAGCAGGACCTTGAACAAAGACACACATCTCGGAGAGCTTTGAGAGGGAGTCAGCAGGGAAGAATTGGAAAGAGATGGTGTACAATAAGGATTCTAGTGACAAGGCCATTCATTGGTGGTGGTTAACTTTTTCAAAAATATTTGTTTATTTGAGAAAGAAAGAGGAAGAGAGGGAATGGGTGCAGCAGGACCTCTAGCCACTGCAAACAGCTCCAGACTCATGGGCCACCTTGTGTATCTGGCTTACATGGGTCCTGGGGAATAGAGCCTAGGTTCTTTAGCCTTGCAGACAAGTGCCTTAATGGCTAAGCCATCTCTCCAGCCCCTGTGGTGGTAACTTTGGTTAGAGAAAGTTCAGCTGAGGATTAGAAAGTGGAAGCTGTTTTTCAGTGGCTTTTCAGGAAAGAAAGGAGTGAAGATGGGGCAGGCAACCTTTAAAATTGTGAAAGGAAGGAGAAAGGCTGGTTTGCTATAGGGAGGCTTGAAAGAGTATTTCCAGCTACCAGAAATGGTTTCTTCCTTTTGGGAAAGATTTCAAGGACTCATTTCTGTAGGACAACGCACTATTGTTCCTTGATCCTGTTTGCATGTGGAAGTAGGGTGACATCCCTTTTTGCCCAGAACTTTCCTGGTTCCAGCATTGAAAGCCCATGTCCTGGGGAATCCCCTAGAGGAGGCAAACCAAGATGACTGGGCAAGTCACAGAGAGGGTGACTTCTCTGAAGAGTTGGAGGAGCTGCCGGCTTCAGAAGAGGGCTGGGATAAGGAACACAAGAAAATGCAGGTGATACTTCATTGATTTTCAGTGGAGTTCAAAAGATGGCACACAATTAACTTAGAACCAGTGATCTTAACAAGGGATAATCTGAGATCAAGAAGGATTAGAAGGAGATTAGGGATGCTCTGAAAGAAAACAGGCATCACAACAATGAATGCCAGGTTGAGCACAGCAAATTGATTAAGAAGAAAATGAACCTGAGGATCTCCCACAGCACAGGACGCTGACAGATGTGTGAAAATAAGATAAAACAGGAGCTATGGAGGGAAAGATAATGAAAGATGGATTTTTTTTTATGGGGGATGGGGGGGTTTCAAGGTAGGGTCTCACGCTAGACCAGGCTGACCTGGAACTCACTGTGTAATCTCAGGGTAGCCTCGAACTCAGCGATCTTCCTACATCTGCTTCCCAAGTGCTGGGATTAAAGGCATGCATCATCATGCCTGGCTGAAAGATGAAGTTTTAAAAATATATTTTTGAGAGAGAGAAGGAGGCAAAGAGAGAGAATGGGCATGCCAGGGCCTTCAGCTACTGATAATGAACTCCAGATGTGTGTGCTCTCTTGTGTGATATATATAATACACACACACACACATACACATATTTGCAAGCAGTAAAAGAGAGAGAAAATGGGCTCACCAGGGCCTCCAGCCACTGCAAATGTGCCCCAGGTGCATGCGCCACTTTGTGCATCTGGCTTCACACAGGTACTGGGAAATCAAACCTGGGTCATTAGCCTTTGTAGGCAAACTCCTTAACCACTGAGCCATTTCTTCAGCCACTTGTTTGTTGTTTTTTGGAGGCAGGGTCTCACACTAGGACCTACCTCAAAAAAAACAAAAACAGAAACAAAAACAAAAACTAGCCGGGCATGGTGGCACATATCTTTAATCCCAGCACTCCGGAGGCAGAGGTAGGGGGATTGCTGAGAGTTTGAGGCCACCCTGCTAGGTCAGCCTGGGCGAGAGTGAGACCCTACGTCCAAAAAACAACAACAACAAAAAAATAAGGACAAGTTAAATGTTGCGTGGCAAGCCCTTTATGTGTGTGAGCCCATTCAGTCATTAGAGCATCATGGGATAGATAGCTGTATCCTCCCAGTTTTGCATACGGTGAGAACGAAGCACGCATGAACGTTTGCACAGGTAAGAGGTAGGGAAGTCTTGCTCTGAAGAGCTATTGCCTTGTGGTGTCATGTGGAGGCCAAATTGTTCAGGCAAGCATTTGAGTGTTTTGTGTCGTCTCCCAAGTGCCAGACTCCGTTCTGCTGCTGGGAAGATGTCAAAGAGCGAGACACACAAGGTCCCTGTCTAACTAGAGCTATGTCTAGTAGTGGAGAGAGAGAGAGAATAGGCAAGTATGCAAACAGTTCTGACAGTTTCAGTAAGTCTGACGCAAAGCCTGAGAAACAGGGTGAAAGTGGGTAGCAGATGTTCTATTCCTCCCAATGGGACTGTTGGTCAGGGGCGGCACTATGTGGTCAGGAGGGATGTGGGGTCAGCCCATCACAGCATGCAGCCAGCGGAACAGGAGGTGCTGAGGTGGGAATAGCCTTGACATGGTCCAAGGCTAGAAAGGCCAACATGGCTATAACAATATGACTGGAAGAGATATATGAGAACCACAGAAGCAGCTAGGTATAGATCAGGTGGAGTCTGGTAGGCTGCAGTAAGGAGTTTGGACTGTATTTTATAGTTTGTTTATTCACTTATGAGAGAGATAGAGAGAGAGAGAGAGAGAGTGGGCACACTAGGGCCTCCGGCCACTGCAGATGAACTCCAGATGTATGCACCACCTTGTGCATCTGGCTTATGTGGGTACTGGGGAATTGAACCTTGTTCCTTAGGCTTCACAGTAAGTGCCTTAACCACTAAGCCATTTCTTTCCTCAACTTTATTCTAATTACAACAGAAGGAGTTGGTGAAGGTTTTGCTTCACGTGTTTGCCTGGTAGGAGAATATGCTCATATTTACATGTTAAAGGATGAGTGTGAGATCACACACCTGAGTCCCAGCACTCAGGAGGCTGAGGCTAGAGGATCTAGAGTTTGAACATCATGAGACTGTCTCACAAAAACAAGTATAAATGAATGTCTTGTTGCTATGTGAAAAACAGACTGCAACAACATAATGTGGGATGTAGAGACAAGAAAACAGCTTAATAGGATGCTTTGGCTGGGACCAGGTCTGGAGCTCAGCAGTTTTGGATGGATTGATATTAATTTGTTTCCCATGGCTCATACCTGTATGCCAAGCACTTGGGAGACTGAGGCAGGATTACCATAAATTCAAAACCAACCTGGACTACAGAGTGAAACCCTGTTTTAAAAAAACAACAGCTGGGTGTGGTGGTGCACGCCTTTAATCCTAGCACTCAGGAGGCAGAGGTAGGAGGATCGCCATAAGTTCAAGGGCATCCTGAGACTACATAATAGATTCTAGGTCAGCCTGGGCTAGAGCAAGACCCTACCTTGAAAAACCAAAACAAACCAAAAACCAAAGATCAAATTGGGTGTGGTGACAAAAGCATTAAATCTCGCAATCAAGAGGCTGAGACAGGAGTATCACCATGAGTTCAAGGCCAGGCTGGAGCTGTAGAGTGACTTCCAGGTCAGCCTGGGCTAGAGTGCAACCCTGCCTCGGGAGAAAACAAAAACAAAAAAACCCACCAAGAACAACAAAGCCCCAAAGCAAAAAAGTTGTGTCTCTGTCTTGGGGTGCCCTGACCCTGGTTTATTTTGTCACATTCACTGATTAACAGAGATGAAGGCTCTCCCTGCAGAAGAAGGGAGGAGAGAGAGAGAGCTTCCTGTTGACGGTCTCCATCCTGGTTTCTGCCGTTCCTGGGACCCAGCATCTGTCCTTGGGTTTCCAAGTTAATTTCTGTTTCCTTATAAACACTCTCATTTTTACCTTAGTGGATTTCTTTTGTATGTAATGCTAGGACCTTTGGTGTAGGTCATAGGCATGACCAGCCTGTGGCTGCATGCATTCCAGGATAACAAAGAAAGCAGCCCAACCCATTTGTAGATGACAATGTTATGTCAAAATGTGGGAAGGTTGGGCACCCCTGTAGAGTGTTGCTTTTATAACTTCTGACTTCATGGCCATGTGGCTTTCATCTGGGGCTGGCAGTGCCCTTGTTTCACATATCCTTGCCAACTTAGGCCTGTTTCGTTCTGGTTAGAGAGAGAGAGAGGCTGATAGAGAGACAATGGGCACACCAGGGCCTCCAGTCACCACAAACTCCAGACCCATGCACCACCTTGTGCATCTGGCTTACACTGGTACTGGGGAATCAAACCTGAGTCCATAGGCTTCACAGGCAAGTGCCTTACCACTAAGCCATCTCTCCAGCCCCATGATTACCTATTTTTGTTTCTGGTTTGATGGGTATCTTAAAGGTAACTGAATTTGCATTTCGTTCTCTGGTCAGGACCATTATTTTCCTGAAATAATTTGCTACTCCTGTTGTTTACACATTAAGTCTTTTCTTTCCTTCAAATACTAACCAGGCCCAACCCTGTGGAGGTTCCAAGACCAGGCGTGTTCAGATGGAATGGCCTTTCTAAGTAGAATCCAGTTTCTCGTTAATATGCTGAACTCAATTATTTGAATGATAAACATGTATCTGGAGTTGTTATTTGTTTTGTTTTAAACAGGGTATCATGTAGCCAGGCTGGTCTCAAACTTGCTATGTAGTGAAGGATGACCTTGAACTAATTCTCCTGCTTCTGCCTCCCAAGTGCTAGGATTACAGGAAACACTTAAAAAAAAAAAAAAAAAAAACACACTTTTCCTATATTCTAAGGATTTATTTAGTTATTTATTTGTGAGGAGAGACAGAAAGAGAGAACAGGCAAACCAGGGCCTCTGGCCACCTTGTGTGCATGTGCAACATTGCACGCTTTTGTCACCTTGTGCATCTGGCTTACTTGGGATCTGAAGAGTCAAACAAGGGTCCTTAGGCTTCATAGGCAAGCGCCTTAACTGCTAAGCCACCTCTCCAGTGTGCATATCTTTTTTTTTTTTTTTTTTTTGATTTTTCGAGGTAGGGTCTCACTCTAGCCCAGGCTGACCTGGAATTCACTATGGAGTCTCAGGGTGGCCTCGAACTCATGGTGATCCTCTCACCTCTACCTCCCAAGTGCTGGGATTAAAGGCATGCGCCACCATGCCCGGCTCCAGTGTGCATATCTTTAACACAATTTTTAAATTATTTTGTGTTTGTGGATGTGTGTTCATAAGTGTGTACGTGTGGAGGCCAGCAGATGCCATCAGGGGTCTTCCTCAGATACTCTCTAAGACCTTCCTTGAGACAGGCTCTCTCACTGAAGTCGGCGCTCACCAAGTCAGTCAGACTAGCTAGTCGGTGGCCCCCAGGGATTTCCTGTCTCTGGCTCCCCACCTCTGAAATTACAGGCCCACCCAACATATCTGTCATTTTGAGGGGGAGGGAGGAAGGGACCCAAATTCAGGTCCTAATGCTTGCGCTGCAAGCACTTTAGCCACTGAAGCAGCCGTCTCCTGGGCCCCTGGTGTGGATGTCTATCCTGGACGTTGTTGGCATCATCTCGCTCATGTGATCATACTGGAACTCACCTGCTCCATGGTCTCTGGGCTCAGGCCTCATCTCGGCTGTTTCAAAGGCTCCCTGATTGGTCTCTGCCTCCTGTCCGGCCCTCCCACCCAGCCATGGGGGTGGTACTGAGATGAAACCCAGGGCCTCATGCATGCCACACAAGTGCTCTGCCATCAGCTTTATTTCCATTTTGGTCTCCATCTTAATGTTCCCGCTTTTGTTGTCGGGACCGTGTCTGAGCCCTGTAGACGACGACCATGCTCTTCTAAGGTCTCCTTCTTCAGCGCAATGTCTCACCAGCTATGCTCAACTGCTTTCAGGGCCTCAAGATAGGGATGCGTGGGTTTTAGGGCTTCCGGAACCACACTTCTCAGGCTGGACTCCTAGGCTTCCCACTTGCCAAATAGGAATTCTTGGGCCAGTAACTTAACATCTGTGTGCGTCACTTCCATCTGGTTAACAATGCGGCTCTCAAAGGTTGCAGTGGGGATTGAAATGAGTTTTTTTTCCCCTAAGTACTTACTGAGGCCACACTGAGCATACTTAGTTTTTGCTACTTTGTTCTATATGCTTTCTGCCCCACTGATGCCTTTTGGAATGCCCTCTCCACAGTCCTGTTTCCCGGGGAACTTTTGCCTGTCCCTTTCAGGCCCAGCTCATGCGTCACCTCCTCAGCTGGGCTTCCTGCAGTCCCCTCCCACTGCAGGCCAGGAGAGCTGGCCGCTCACTTCTCTATAGCTCTTGACCTCTGGAAACTCTGTCCGCCCTGACCAGAGGCCCTAGCACATTGTACTTACAGTTATTTGAGTGTGCGTGTAGAAGGAAAACATCTTGAAATACTAATATTTGTGCTTTTTCTTTTCTACACTTCCTTATTTTACCTAGTCAACCAGAAGTACTCACATTGCTTTTTTTAAAATTAAATTTAATTAATTTATTTATTTGAGAGTGATAGGGAGAGACAGAGAAAGAGGCAGAGAGAGAGAGAGAGAGAGAGAGAGAGAGAGAGAGAGAGAGAATGGGCGTACCAGGGCTTCTAGCCACTGCAAACAAATTCGACATGTGCACCCCCTTGTGCATCTGGCTAATGTGGGTCCTGGGAATTGAGCCTCAAACCAGAGTCCTTAGGCTTCACAGGCAATTACTTAACTGCTAGGCCATCTCTCCAGCCCCTCACATTGGGCTAGAGTGAGATCCTACCTTGAAAAATTATATATTATATATATATATATATATATATATATATATATATATATATTCATTCGTTTAAATTATTAATGTTTGGGCTAGAGAGATGGCTCAGCAGTTAAGGCACTTGTCTGCAAAGCCTAATGACCCTGGTTTGATTCTCCAGAACCCATGTAAGGCCAGATACACAAAGTGGCAGATATATCTGGAGTTCATTTGCAATGGCTAGAGGTCCTGGTACACCCATTCTCTCTCTGCTTGCAAATAAATAAATAAATAAATAAATAAAACATTTTTTTCTTTTTTTAATATTATTTTTTATTAACAACTTCCATGATTGTAAACAATATCCCATGGTAATGCCTTCCCTCCCCCCACTTTCCCCCTTTTTATTTATTTATTTTTTTAATACTTTAAAAAAAATTTTTATTTATTTATTTGAGAGTGACAGACACAGAGAGAAAGACAGATAGAGGGAGAGAGAGAGAATGGGTGTGCCAGGGCTTCCAGCCTCTGCAAACGAACTCCAGACGCGTGCGCCCCTTGTGCATCTGGCTAACGTGGGACCTGGGGAACCAAGCCTCAAACCGGGGTCCTTAGGCTTCACAGGCAAGCGCTTAACCGCTACGCCATCTCTCCAGCCCCACTTTCCCCTTTGAAACTCCATTCTCCATCATATCCCTTCCCCCTCTTAGTCTCTCTTCTATTTTGATGTCATGATCTTTTCTTCCTATTATGTGGTCTTGTGTAGGTAGTGTCAGGCACTGTGAGGTCATGGATATCCAGACCATTTTTTGTTTGGAGGAGCATGTTGTAAGGAGTCCTACCCTTCCTTTGGCTCTTACATTTTTTCTGCCACCTCTTCCACAATAGACCTGAGCATTGGAAGGTGTGATAGAGATATTGCAGTGATGAGCACTCCTCTGTCACTTCCTCTCAGCCCCATGATGCCTTCCGAATCGTCCCAAGGTCACTGCCATCTGAAAAGAGAAGATTCTCTACCAAAAGTGAGAGTAGCATAAATATGTGGGTATGAACATTAAGAGAAATGCTTACTAGGCAGTTTGATAAGCATAGTATATACATTTAGCCAGACAGCAGCAGACGTTATATCCCCAGGGCTCATGACTACTCCTGTTTTAAGTTTTTAGTATCAGGGATGTATTGCCTCCCATGGAGCAGGCCTCCAGTCCAATTAGAGGGCAGTTGGTTTCCACCATGACAGACCTGCCACTATTGCACCCGTTGGCTCACTTGGCCTGGCTGGCCAAATATAAGGCTTGCAGTGTACACTGTTGAGTATCTTCACTGGTGATTTCTCTTTTCCATTGAGCTGCATGCAGAATGGCTTCTTCCAGCTTTCTGTCAGCTGGTCTACATGGAGGAGGTTATCAGCTCAGTTCCAGCAGGATTTCTCAGTGGCCTTGCAACCCAAGTATGTGGAGTCTTCAGCAAGAGTCTTACCATCTATTCCTAGTGGGAAACCAAGGGCCTCGGCAATGGCCTATAATGTTTTGTGGGCATCAGGGAACTCCCTGGCCAACAAATCATTGGAAGGTATCCCATCCCTGGCACTGAAAATTTTCTAGCAACAATCTATGGCTCCTGAGTGTTGCAATGTCCAAAAAAAGTAGGTTCCCATATGATTTATTTATGTCTTCTTAGATTTTGATTAACTCTCCCTCTACCTTTCCTTTACTCAATTTCTTCTCCTGACCTCACTTGGGCCTTTTTACCCTCATTAATCTATTCTTCTACTTAGATATATACAATACCATCCTATTAAGTACCCCTCCCTTCCTTTCTCTTCCCTTTGTGTCTCTTTTCTAGCTAAATAAAATATTTTTTTTAAAGTAATGTTAGTGTGGAGAGATGGCTTAGTTGTTAAGGTGCTTGCCTGCAAAGTCAAAGGACCTAGGTTTGATTCCCCAGTACCCACATAAAGCCAGATGCACAAGGTGGCCCATGCGTCTGGAATTTGCAGTGGCTAGAAACCCTGGCATTACCATTCTCTCCCTTCTTCTCTGTTTCTCAAATAAATTGTGTGTGTGTGTGTGTGTGTGTGTGTTGAGGGCTTTTCATTAATAACTTCTCTAATCCTTGCAACAATCCTGAGGTAGGGCCAACTATCATTCATATTTTTCAGATGAGTCAATGAGGCACAGGGAGGTTAAGTAACTTGTCTACATCCCACAGCAAATACGTGGTGGAGCTCAAGGTCAGTTTTATTGAGCAAGAGCTTGTATCTCTTTGGCTGGAGAGATGATTTAGTGGTTAAAGCACTTGCCTGCGAAGTCTAAGGACCCAGGTTCAATTCCCTAGTACCCATGTAAGACAGATGCATGAGGTAGTGCATGGAGTTTGTTTGCACGGGAGGCCCTGGTGTGCCCATTTTTTTTCTCTTTCTCTCTCTGCCTCTTTATCTCTCTCTCAAATAAAAGAATAATTTTTAAAAAGATTTGTAAGTCTGTATCTCTTAACCCATTCCATTAAGAGAATGCTTATTTATTTGGTTTTTCAAGGTAGGGTCTCACTCTAGCCCAGGCTGGCCTGGAATTCACTATGGAGTCTCAGGGTGGCCTCAAACTCATGGCGATCCTCCTACCTCTACCTCCTAAGTGCTGGGATTAAAGGCACTCATCACCACACCTGGTAAGAATGCATTTTTGCCAAAATATTTATTTGCATGGACAGAGACAGACAAAAAGAGAGAATGGGCATGCCAGGGCCTCTAGCCACTGCAAACGAATTCTAGATGCATGTGCAACTATGTGCATCTGGCTTTATGTGGGTACTGGGGAATTGAACGAGGGTCCTTGACTTTTCAGGCAAGTGCCTTAACCACTAAGCCATCTTTCCAGCTGGAGAATGTATTTTTAAATGCTGAACTTTTAATGAGTCTTTCTGTCTAGACCCAGGGTCCCTGCCAGAGTTGTGGGCTAGGGAAGCTGGTAGCCCACCTACTCTCTGATCCCCACAGGCCTCACTCTGCCAGGACTGACAGAGGAAGTGCAGGAAGGAGCCACTGAGCCAGGTACAGGGCTTGGCGGCAAAACTGCTTTGCGGCGGGAGGCCAGAGCCGCACCCTGGCACCTGGCAGGCAGCCCAGCCCTGCCATTGAGAAAATACCTGGTACAAAGGAGGCCCTCCCGCCACTCTGGCCGCCTCTCCTCATCTCTGCAGCTCCTGAGCTGAGGAATCCAACCTCCAGGCCAGGCCAGGCCAGGCCAGGTCAGGTCCTTACATGGCCTCAGGAGGCTGCAGAAAGGTCTTGACACATGCCCAGCCTGGAATACCTTTTTGGCTGCCTAAGGTGTGCATCTCAGGGAGGGGGACAATACCAACCCATGCAGCATGGATTCCAGGCTGATTGCCACCCAGACACTCTGTGGCCTCTGAGCTATGCACCACTCTGTCCTCAGGGACATCAGGTCACGCTCCACACCTCTGGGACAGGTTGTCCAATCTATAGCAAAGATTTGTCTGAGGTGCACACTGGACCCATGTGAGTCTGTGGTGAGGAAGACAAAGCCCATCAGAGAAATTCAGATTTGGAATAAACCAGAAATGGGGTTCTGGGGCTCAGAGGGTGTTGGGTAGTCCCAGAAAGCATAGCTGGGACATAGAACAAGAAGCTCCAGAGGGGAGGTCAGGCGTCCTGAGGAGGTAGCTTCCCTCTTGATCCTCCCTCCTCCTCAGGGCTTTAGTCTAGACAAGAGACCATCTCAATGAAGCTCTTTCATTCACAGGGCCAGCCAAGACGGCAGGCCAGCCAACACCAAGCTTCACTCCAGCCCAGTGCTGTAGGGACTGCTGATGTCAGCAGGGCTGGGTGGCCTTGGGGACTCAAAAGGAGCAGCCATGTCTTCTAAGTGGGTGGACCCCATTCCAGGGCCCCCAACAGTGCCAAGGAGGCCAATGGGTGGAGGTAGATTTTAACTCCCACTTGCCTCTCATCTGTAGGCGTTTGTTGCAGGCCCGTCCTGCATGGTCTTACTAAAACATGACTGGGTTCCTGTCTCAACCAAACCTGTCCCCCTGACCTGGACATTCCTAAGCCCCACAAAAGGAAGTCAAACTAGAAGTAACCCCTCTTTTCACTTATCCAGACCATCCTTAGTGAGGTAGGAGGATCTCTGTGTCTGTGAGTTTGAGGCCAGCCTAGGACTACAGAGTGAGTTCCAGGTCAGCCTGGGCTAGAGTGAGACCCTACCTCGGGGGCAAAAACAAAACAAAACATCCTTAGCAAAGTGAAGTCTCAGGAGGGGTCTCCTAGCACTGTTGCTGGGACCCCTCTCAGCAGTCCCCTAGACCCACAGGAGGCCCTGGCTGAGGGAGCTCCATATTGCCTGCTGTCCTGAAGCAATCCTGAAGACACTAACCTCTACCGTGATTCAGTGTGGAAGACAAGTAAGGCCTGGTCAGGCAGAGGTGGCACAAGCCACACCTCCAAGCCTGGCCGGACAGGGATGCAGAGCTCCTGTGGGCTCTGGGCCTGGCCTGCCCCGGCTTCTGATTGTTCACAGATGCCCACCACAGGGCCAACCTTGGGGAACGTCCTGCACAAATGCCCACCTGATGAGTGAGTCAGTGAGTCTAAAGAAGGAGGAGGCCCTCTTGAGGTAGGGTGGGTGCAGCGCCACAGCCTTGGGACTCCTCAGCTCCAGCTCCCCCAACCTGTCCACCTGGAGCCCCACCTCCTTCTGCTAGTCGTGAAAGGCGTGGCAGACATCTGGCTTGCATGGCCGCTGGGTAGTTGGCTGCTAATGATCAAGGCAGTGGCAGTAGAGTAGCCACTTCCCGAAAACTCCATGCTGGGTGGCTTGCATCACTCCTCACGGCGCAGGGGCTTGGTCATTGCAAGCCTCGATCAAGAAATGGCAGCTACCTCCTTTCTGTGTGCAGGAGCCTCTGTCTGTGCAGTTCCAAGTCACACGCAGAATCCATCCATGACCCCTATGCGCACCCCCCTCCCCATCCCCAGGTGCTGTGTGCAGGCTGGAGGCAAAGCTGCTGGCAGGGTGCGATCACTGGCCCCACTTCTGTCTGTGATTAGCTCTGTTACCTGGGCCAGTCAATTTACTTCACAGCAAGGTGAGAAATAACAGGCCAAACCCTCTAACCACAAAGACTCAGGGAAGTTAGGGCATGGGGCCTGGCTGAATTCCCGGCCTTTCTCTGCCCCCTCGTGGCTACTGTTAAGATAGCACCCAAGGACCATTCTGCTGAACACAGTGACTTAGTGCATTGGGGTCTCTGCCAAGGCTGCCACCTCTCTGTTAAATGGTGGTCATGACTTACAGTAGCAAGGTCATCAGAATGCTCTGTGGATTACACTGGGAAGCATCACCCTTTTCTTTCCTTATCCACCAGGCCAAGCAGTCACTCAGGCCTCCTGTGCTCTTTCCTGTCACATCCCCTTCCTCCAGGTCAGGACCCTGGATTTCTGTCCTCCGACTTTCACCACCTCGCCTCAGCCCCTCTACCCCTACTATGTCCCTCCCTAGCCCAGCCTGCCCGTGCATTTCACAACACGGGCTCTGCACGCCCTCTCTCAGATTGTCGAAGACCTTCTGGCCACTTCCACAGTACCTACCTGTCTGCCCTCAGGACTCTTCCTCCCCCACCCTTCTCCTTGTTCTCCTCCTCATCCTCTTCTCCTTCCTCTTTTTCTTCTTTAGAGGTAGAGTCTCACTCTAGCTCAGGCTGACCTAGAATTTACTCTGTACTTCAGGACTGGCCTTGAACTCACAGCAGTCCTCCTACCTCTGCCTCCCAAGTGCTGGATTCAAGGCGTGCGCCACCATACCCAGCTATAACACTTTAACAGTATTATTTTTTCTAATCCATAAAAAGTATCTTTTAAAAAATTCTCTTCTACTTCTTTCCTAGATTTGTTGTTGGTGGTGGTGGTGCGTGACAGTCTCGTGGAGCCTGGGTTACCTCAGACTCACTATGCGAGAGTGACCTGACAAGTCCATCCCAGGGAGCATTTTGAGTGCCGATAAAACACACGTCTGCTAGGTACATGCTACTTTTTTTTTTTTTTTTTGAGGTAGGGTCTCACTCTGGCCCAGGCTGACCTGGAACTCAGTATGTAGTCTCAGGGTGGTCTTGAACTCACGGTGATCCTCCTACCTCTGCCTCCTGAGTGCTGGGATTAAAGGTGTGTGCCACCATGCCTGGTCCATGCTATTTTTTAATAAAGTTTTTTTTTTTTTGGTTTTTTTTTGTTTTTGTTTTTTTTGGTTTTTCGAGGTAGGGTTTCACTCTGGCCCAGGCTGACCTGGAATTCACTATGTAGTCTCAGGGTGGCCTCGAACTCATGGAGATCCTCCTACCTCTGCCTCCCAAGTGCTGGGATTAAAGGCATGCGCCACCACGGCTGGCTCTTAATAAAGTTTTTTAAAAACTATTTTATTATTTATTTGACAGAGAGAGAGAGAGAGAGAGAGAGAATGGGTGCTCCAGGGTCCCTAGCCATTGCAAATGAACTCCAGAAGCATGTGCCACCTTGTGCTTCTGGCTTACATGGGTCCTGGGGAATCAAACCTGGGTCCTTTGGCTTTGCAGACAAGTACCTTAACTGCTTAACCATTTCTCCAGCCCATGCCATGCTATTTAAATATATATACATTTATTTAATTTATAAGAAAGAAGCAGTTAGAGAGAGAGAAACAATGGGTGCACAAGGGCCTCTACCAACTGCAAACGAACTCTAGACCCATGTGCCACCTTGTGCATCTGGCTTTACATGGGTTCTGGGGCATCAAACCTGGTCCTTAGGCTTTGCAGACAAGTACCTGACCACTGAGCCATCTCTCTCTCCAGCCCAGGTCCATGCTATTTTTCATTTTAGCTGGTTTGAATGTTATGTTCCATCATTTCAATAACTTCCTTGCAAATAGCCTGGGTTCCTTCTTCCTCCCTTTCTCCCTAGTACATACCTATCAAAAACCAAAACTCAGGCTGGAGAGATGGCTCAGCAGTTAAATGTGCTTCCCGCATAAGCATGAGGCCCTGTGGGGGCTGAAAGCGCCCGAGTTTGAATCTCCAGAACCCGCATAAGAAGCTGGGTGTGGCCATGGGCACCTGCACTGCCAACCCTGCAAATAGGAGCAGAGACCAGGGAATCGCCGGGGCGATGAAAACAGGGAGCTCTGGTGGCAGTAAGAGACTCTGGCTCAAAATGAGATGGGAAGGACAGTGATGGAGCAGGATACCCAAAATTCTGCTCTGGCCTTCAGAGGTGAGTGCACGGGGTCTGTAAGGGCACATACATGTGCATACACTGCACACACCACACCACATACACACACGTATTCGGAAGCTACAACAAAAACCCTTGAAACTCTAGCTGAACCTAGCTCCCCATCTCCTTTATGTTCACACCCAGTTGGTAAGCATTTTCAAAGAACTGCTGGACAGGGTTGGAGAGATGGCTCAGTGGTTAAGGCACTTGCCTGCAAAGCCTAATGATCCGGGTACAATTCCCCAGTGTCCACATAAAGAACAGGTATACAAAGTGGTGCATGCATCTGGAGTTTATTTCCAACCACTGGAGCACCCATTCTCTGTCTCTGTTCTATCTCTCTGCTTGCAAATAAATAAAAATAAACTGGGTGTGGTGGCGCACGCCTTTAATTCCAGCACTCCAGAGGCTAAGGTAGGAGGATCGCTGTGAGTTCAAGGCCACCCTGAGATGACATAGTCAATTCTAGATCAGTCTGTACTAGAGAGAGACCCTGCTTCGAAAAATAAAAAAAAATAAGATAAAATAAATGCTTGAGCCGGGGAGATGGCTTACCAGTTAAAGGAGTTTCCTTGAAAACCCTCCTGGCCCAGGTTTAATTCCTCAGTACCCATGTAAAGACAGGTGTACAACTTGCCACATTCGTCTAGAGTTTGTTTCCAGTGGTAAGAAGCCTTAGTGAGCTCTCTCTCCCTGTGGTGGTTTGACTCAGGTGTCCCCCATAAACTTAGGTGTTCTGAATGTTAGGTTCCCAGTTGATGGAGATTTGGGAATTAATGCCTCCTGGAGGGAGCATATTGTTGGGGGCAGGCTTATGGGTGATATAGCCAGTTTCCACATGCCAGTGTTTGGCACAGTCTCCTGTTGCTATTGTCCACCTTATGTTAACCAGGGGGTGATGTCCACCCTCTGCTCATGCCATCATTTTCCCCTGTCATCATGGAGCTTCCCCTCGAGCCTGTAAGCCAAAACAAACCTATTTTTCCCCCACAAGATGCTCTTGGTTGGGTGATTTCTACCAGCAATGTGAACCTGACTGCAACACACACACACTCTCTCTCTCTCTCTCTCTCTCTCTCTCTCTCTCTTTTTCCCTCTCTATGCCTATAAATAGATAGTAAATTTTTTTTTTTTAATGCTTGGCATGGCCAAGGTCAGAATAATCAATACATTATCTTCTACCTTCTCATCAATTTGAAAAATGAGAGATGAATAGCCGGGCATGGTGGTGCACGCCTTTAATCCCAGCACTCAGGAGGAAGAGGTAGAAGGATCACCATGAATTCGAGGCCACCCTGAGACTACATAGTGAATTCCAGGTCAGCCTGAGCTAGAGGGAGACCTTACCTTGAAAAGTGAGATCCTGCCTCAAAACAACAACAACAACAAAAAAAAAAAACTAAGATGAAAAAGATGCAAGTAGTCTTTAAATATATTAAAACATACTGAACTTCATCATAAAAGAAATAAAGGGCTGGAGAGATGGCTTAATGGTTAAGGCATTTGCCTGCAAAGCCAAAGGATCCAGGCTTAATTCCCCAGGACCCATGTAAGCCAGATACATAAGGTGGCACATGTGTCCGGAGTTTGTTTGCAGTGGCTGGAGGCACTGGCATACCCATTCTTTCACTCCCTATCTGCCTCTTTTTCTCTCATTCAAATAAAAAAAAATTTAAAAAGAAATACAAATTTACACTAAGCTAAATTTAAAAATTTTTTTAAATTTATTTATAAGTAGGGAAAGGGAGTTATGAGAGAGACAAAATGGACATGTCAGGGCCTCCTGCCACTGCAAGTGAGCTCCAGTCACATGTACCTTTGTGCATCTGGCTTTACAGAGGTACTAGGAAATCAAACCCATCAGGTTTGTGAGCAAGGCCTTTAACCATTGAGCAATCTCACCTATCAAAAGAGCAAAAATAAAAAGTTTAGCCAGGAGCTGGAGGCATAGCTTAGCAGTTAAGGTGCTAACCTGCAAAGCTAAAGAACCCAGGTTCAATTCCCCAGGACCCATAAAAACCAGATGTACAAGGTGGCACATGCTTCTGGAATTCGTTTGCAGTGGCTGAAGTCCCTGGTGAGCTCATTCTCTCTTTCTCTCTTTCCCTCCCTCTCTGCCTCTTTCTTTCTCAAAAAGAATAAAACATAAAGTTTAGCCAGGCATGGTGGCTCATACCTTTAATCCCAGCACTCAGGAGGTAGAGGTAGAAGGATTGCTGTGAGTTTGAGGCCACCCTGAGGCTACAGAGTGAATTCCAGGTTGGCCTGGGCTAGAGTGAGACCCTACCTCAAGAAAACAAAAAGTAAAAAAAAAAAAAAAAAAAAAATCTGGCAACATGGACTGATGACAAGGCTGGAAAGAAGCAAAGTGTTGTATAAATTGCCAAGGAGGCAATAAAAATGTCACAATCATGGCTGGAGAGATGGCTTAGTGGTTAAGGTGCTTGATTGCAAAGCCAAAGGACCCAGGTTCAATTTTGCAGGACCCACGTAAGCCAGATGCACAAGGTGGAGAATGTCTAGAGTTCATTTACAGTGGCTAGAGACCCTGGTGCGCCAATTCTCTCTCTCTCGCTCGCTCTCTGCCTCTTTCTTTCTGTCTCTCTCTCTCATAAATAAATAAAAATAAAATAATTTTAAAATGTCACAATTGCTATGAAGAGCAATTTGGCAATATCTGTTGAAATTTAAACTGCAGCTACACTTTTTGTTTTATTTTGTTTGCCTTTTTATGGTGCAGAACATTGAACTAAGAGCCCCATACTCTACTACTGAGGTACACCTCAAGCTCTTGTAGTTGCACTTTGACCCATTCATACCCATCACACCTTTTGAGAGCTTTTTTGTTGTTGTTGTTGAGGTTGGGTCTCTCTGTATCCCAGGCTATAGTCTCAGGGTGCCTTTGAACTCACAGCAGTCCTCCTACCTCTGCCTCCTGAGTGCTGGGATTAAAGGCATGTGCCACCATGCCCAGCTCCTGATGCTTTTGAGGATTTCTTTCATAGCTGTATCTCTGCATTAAGAATGTATATATGGGGCTGGAGAGATGGCTTAGCGGTTAAGCGTTTGCCTATGAAGCCTAAGGACCCCGGTTCGAGGCTCAGTTCCCCAGGTCCCACGTTAGCCAGATGCACAAGGGGGCCCATGCGTCTGGAGTTCGTTTGCTTTGGCTGGAAGCCCTGGCGCGCCCATTCTCTCTCTCTCCCTCTATCTGTCTTTCTCTCTGTGTCTGTCGCTCTCAAATAAATAAATAAATAATCAAAAAAAAAAAAAAGAATGGATATATGGGCTGGAGAGATGGCTTAGCAGTTAAGTGCTTGCCTGTGAAACCTAAGGACCCCAGTTCAAGGCTCAATTCCCCAGGACCCATGTACACCAGATGCACATGCATCTGGAGTTCGTTTGCAGTGGATGGAGGTCCTGGCACATCCATTCTCTCTCTCTCTGCCTGTCTGTCGCTCTCAAATGAATAAATAAATAATAGATAAAATTTAAAAAAAAAGAATGGATATATGTTCAAAGTAATGTTCAAACTATTTCACAGTTGCCATGATAAAGTATATATGTATTGTACATATCAATATTTTACTTTTTAAATTTTTACTTATTTATTTATTTTTGGTTTTTCGAGGTAGGGTCACACTCTGGTCCAGGCTGACCTGGAGTTCCCTCTGTAGTCTCAGGGTGGCCTTGAACTCATGGTGATCCTCCTACCTCTGCCTCCTGAGCGCTGGGATTAAAGGCGTGTGCCACCACGCCCGGCCATATCAATATTTTAAATATAAGCCTGGGCTAGAGTGAGAACCTACCTTGAAAAACAAAAATAATTTAAATGTAAAGTTATATATTGTTTAAGGATGGAAATATGTGCTGAGCAATGAGTCATGATGTGACCACATCATTGTGTGCATATGAACATGAACTCACACAAGCGTAGGTTGCGTGCCTACCACACGCCCAGGCTCTACGGAGACCTGCTGCTCCCAGGCTAAAGCCGCACAGCACATGGTTATATGGAGTGCTGTAGGCAAGTTCACAAACTTAAACACAATGGTATTTGTCTAGATAAACCCAGAAAAGCACAGTAAAGCTGGGTGCCGTAGTGCACCTGTAATCCTCACATGCGGGAGGCTGAGTCCAGAGGTTTGCAAAATTGGTGTCGGCCTGGGCTAGAGAGCAAGACTGGTAAAGAAAGAAAGAAGAGAAAATGTAAAACAGAAATGCAGTATAAATGATTTTCAGGTGCTTTGGGTGAGTTGGTGAGTGACTAGATTTGAAGGCTGTGTGTGTGTGTGTGTGTGTGTGTGTGTGTGGGTGTCTTGCTTCAACCTCCTCAGTGCTGGGATTACAGGCATATACTATACTATCAATCATACTTGACTTCACCTTTCTCTTCTTTCCCGCCTTCTTTCTTTCTTTTCTTTTTTTTTTTTTGTAAAGAATTTTTTTTTTAATTTTTATTTATTTGAGAGCGACAGACACAGAGAGAAAGACAGATAGAGGGAGAGAGAGAGAATGGGCGCGCCAGGGCTTCCAGCCAAAGCAAACGAACTCCAGATGCGTGCGCCCCCTTGTGCATCTGGCTAACGTGGGACCTGGGGAACCGAGCCTCGAACCGGGGTCCTTAGGCTTCACAGGCAAGCGCTTAACCGCTAAGCCATCTCTCCAGCCCTTTCTTTTCTTTTTTTCAAGGTAGGTTCTTGTTGTGGCCCAGGCTGACCTGGAACTCACTATGTAGTCTCAGGCTGTCCTTGAACTCACAGCAAGCCTCCTACCTCTGCCTCCGGCTGACTTGACCTTCTTTATACCCTTATATAGCGAGGATGACAGGTCTTTGTCACCAAGTTTGGCTCTTTTTAAAAATTATTTTATTTACTTATTTGAAAGTGACAGACAGAGAGAAAGAGGCAGATAGAGAACTCCAGATGCATACGCCCCCTTGTGCATCTGGCTAACGTGGGTCCTGGGGAATCAAGCCTCGAATCGGGGTCTTTAGGCTTCCCAGGCAAGCGCTTAACCGCCAAGCCATCTCTCCAGCCCTGGCTTTTTTTCGTTTTAGTTTTAGTTGTTGTTGTTAAAAACCAAGACACAGCTGGGTGTGGTGGTACACACCTTTAATCCCAGCACTCAGGAGGCAGGGGTAGAAGGATCGCCCCCAGTTCCAGGTCAGCCTGGGCTAGAGTGAGACCCAGCCTTGAAAAGAATAAACAAAACAAAACAAAAACCCCACTAAGACACAGGTCTGGGGGTGTGCCTCAGTGGAAGAAAGATTGCATAATATGCAGCACTCTGTGTTTGAGTCCCACCCCCTCCAGAGCACAGTGACGTCACTGTCTTCCTTCTCCACAGCTGTCCTACTGGACCATATTAAGAGATGTTAGCACAAGCAGAGCTATCACGTGACTCCTGTTTCTTTGGGAGCAGGTGTCACTCTTCAGGAATGTCTCCATTGTTTCTCTTGGCTAGTTTGCTTTTTCATCATAGATTTGCTGTGAGCAAATAATATGCTGTAGACATTCCTCTCTATGAATGAAAATCCCTTTGTGTTGAGGTCCATGCTTACAGCTTTTTTTACAAATAATTTTTATTTTTAAATTTATTAGAGAAAGGGAGAGAGATTAGGTGCACCAGGGCCTCCAGGTGCTGCAAATGAACTCCAGACGCCTGCTCCACCTTGTGCATCTGGCTTATGTGTGTCCTGGGGAATCAAACCTGGGTCTTTTGGCTTTGTAGGCAAGTGCCTTAACCACTAAGCAATCTCTCCAGCCCTTATAGCTTTTTTTTTTTAATGAGAAAGAGAGAGCAAGAGAGAGAACAAGCACATCAAGACTTCTTGCCACTGCAAACAAGTTGCAAATGCATGTGCCACTTCGTGCATCTGGCTTTATGTGGGTACTGGGGAATCAAACATGGGCTGCCAAGCCTTGCAATCAAGCACCTTAACCACTAAGCTAACTCTCCAGCCCTTAGCTTATTGAGGTTTGTAATAGCTTCTGCTATGCGTTTTTCTTTTTTGTGCATTTTCTTGGGTTATTATGTTTCTTCTGCAGTTTCCTCTTCTCACCTCTTTGGTTGCATGTCCCTTTCCTGATTGCATTACAGTCTTGGGGGACAACTGTCAAATGTGCAGTCCATCACCGATCCAAGCACCAAAGCATTGTTGGCTTCCAGCTGTGTTCTCCAATTTATCCCTTTTATTCTCTAATTTATCAAAACTGCACATTGCATGACTGTCTGACACGTGATAGAAATCGTGGGTGCTAATGTATTCAGCCAATTATGCTAATGATTTCCAAATCATGTTGCTTTTTGTAAGTTGTTGGCATATTATTTGGACAATGCAGTTGTCACTAGTTAAATGATACTGTTATCTGAGTCATTATGTTACATTAAAGTCTTCTAATGCCTCCTCCATGAAAGTAATCATTCTTAGGCGACTTGTATTCTTTTGTTTTGTTTTGGTTTGCTTTGCTAGAGGCAGGGGCTCACACTTGCTTAGGCTGACTTTGCAAGTAAATAAATAAATGAAAATATTTAAGGAAAAATAAAAAGGCCAGGTGTGGTTGGTGGTGCATGCCTTTAATCCCAGCACTCGGAAAGCAGAGGTAGAAGGATCATTGTGAGTTCAACACCAGTCTAGAACTACAGAGTGAGTGCCAGGTCAGCCTGGGCTAGAATGAGACCTACCTTGAAAAAACTAAACAAAACAAAATAACAAAAAAAAGAGAAAAGAAAGTCACTGGGCATGGTGGTACACACCTTATATTCCAGCACTCAGGAGGATCGCTGTGAGTTCAAGGCCACCCTGAGACTACATAGACTACATACAGGTCAGCCTGAGCTAGAGTGAGACCCTACATTTTAAAGAAGAAGAAGAAGGAGGAGGAGGAGGAGAAGAAGAAGAAGAAGAAAGTCAAATGCTCCATGCTCTTTCTTTTTTTTTAATTAATTAATTAGAGACAAAGAGAGTGAGAATGGGCATACCAGGGCCTCTAGCCACTGCAAACAAACTCTAGATGTGTGCGCCACCATGTGCATCTGGCTTACATGGGACCTGGAGAATTGAACCTGGGTCCTTAGGCTTCACAGGCATGCGCCTTAACCACTAAGCCATCTCTCCAGCCCTTCATGCTCTTTTTTTTTTAAATTTATTTATTTGAGAGCGACAGACACAGAGAGAAAGACAGATAGAGGGAGAGAGAGAGAATGGGCGCGCCAGGGCTTCCAGCGACTGCAAACGAACTCCAGATGCATGTGCCCCCTTGTGCATCTGGCTAACGTGGGACCTGGGGAACCGAGCCTCGAACCGGGGTCCTTAGGCTTCACAGGCAAGCGCTTAACTGCTAAGCCATCTCTCCAGCCCTTCATGCTCTTTCTTATATGAGGATTTTAGCTTCAAATGTTTGTATTTGAATCTGAGTTAGAGTGAGTCAGTGTAGAGGCTAAGAAGCTAGAAAAGGACCTTAGGGGAGAAAGTAGAAGGGAATATTTAAGGAGAGAGTGCAGCAGATATGTAAGTAGGGGGCAGAATACTGGCAGTGGAATTGTCTAAGTGGGGTCAGGGGAGAGGAAGGAGGGGTAGGAGGAAGGCTAATCAAAGTTAAAGATGTAGCTACGTGTGGTGGCACACACTGATCCCAGCACTTGGGAGGCAGAAATAGGAGGATTACTGTGAGTTCAAGGCCTCCCTGAGATTACATAGTAAATTCCAGGTCAGCCTGGACTAGAGAAAGACCCTACCTCATAAAACAACAAAACCCCCCAAAATTAAAAATGAGTAAGCCGCCGGGCGTGGTGGTGCATGCCTTTAATCCCAGCACTCGGGAGGCAGAGGTAGGAGGATCGCCGTGAGTTCGAGGCCACCCTGAGACTCCATAGTGAATTCCAGGTCAGCCTGGGCTAGAGTGAGACCCTACTCAAAAACCAAAAAAAAAAAAAAAATGAGTAAGCCATTCACTAGCTAAAAAGCTAATACACACACACACATATACTTGCCTGGAGAGATGGCTCAGTGGTTAAGGTGCTTGCCTGTAAAGCCTAAGGACCCATGGACTGGAAGAGAATGCATCAATTTGGTCTAGTTTATTTGTTCTATAGTTCAAATCTCTCTCTCTCTTTTTTGGTTTTTCGAGATAGGGTCTCACTCTAGCCCAGGCTGACCTGGAATTCACTATGTAGTCTCAGGGAGGCCTTGAACTCACGGTGATCTTCCTACCTTTGCCTCCCAAGTGCTGGGATTAAAGACATGCGCCACCACACCTTACTTTAATTTTTTTCTTATTTGTGAGGAAAGAGAGAGAGAGAGAATTGGTGTGCCAGGGCTTCGAGGCATTGCAATCAAACTCCAGACACATGCACCACCTTGTGCATATGTGTGCATTTACACGCTTGCATCACAGCTTACGGGACCTCGAGAGCCAAACATGGGTCCTTAGGCTTCACAAGCAAGCACCTTAACCATTAAGCCATCTCTCCAGACCTCAAATCTCTATTTTTCTTTTTTAAATATATTTTAATTTTTTATTGTATTTGTAAGCAGAAAGGGAGGGAGAAAAAGAGAATGGGTGCACCAGGGCCTCTAGCCACTGCAAATAAACTCCAGACTTTGTGAATCTGGCTTTACATGGGTACTCGGGAGTAAAACTCAGGTCATTAGGGTTTGCAGGCAGCACCTTAACCATTGAGCCATCTCTCTAGGCCTTTTTTACTTTTTTGAGGTAAGATCCCATTCTAGCCCAGGCTAACCTAGAACTCACTCTGTAGTCCCAGGCTGACCTTGAACTCACAGTGATCCTTCTGTCTCTGCCTCCCGAGTGCCACCATGCCAGCCCTGTTTTTATCTGCTTTATTTAACTATTGTTGAGAAGTACACTAACATTTCCCAATGTTGTTTTGAACTTGTCAATTTCTTTGAGTTCCACCCATTTTTCTTGTGGGGTGTGTGTATGTGTGTGTTTTGAGGCAGGGTCTCATGTAGCCCAGGATGGCCTTGAATTTGCCATGTACTGAACTGATTTTCCTGTCTCCACCTCCCCGGTACTGGGGTTATAGGTGTACATCACCACGCCTTGTTGAGGTCTGACTTTTTATTTTTTTTTTGTGGCATGTCTGTATGTGTTAAGTATGTGTGATATGGAGCATGCACATGTGTATGTAATGTGCAGAGACCAGGGAGAGCTTCTAGTGCCCTTTTCTATTGTTCATCCTCATGCTTCCTGGAAGCAGTGTGTCTCCCTCAACCAGAAGGTGCATTTTCTGTTAGCAAGCTTCAGCAATTTTCTAATCCCTCCCCCAGTTCCCCTCAGCCCCTGCCATAGAATGGAGTTAAAGGTATGTATGACCACACCCAGCCTTTTTTGTGTGTGTTTGGTTTTTTGAGGTAGGGTCTTGATGTAGTCCAGGCTGACCTTGAATTCACTATGTAGTCTCAGGGTGGCCTTGAACTCACAGCAATCCTCCTACCTCTGCCTCCTGAGTGCTGGGATTAAAGGTGTGCGCCACCACGCCTGGCTTTACACCCAGATTTTCATATGGTTCTGGTTCTGGGGGTCAAACTTGGGAGTCTCAGGCCCTCCTGCTTAAGTGGCACGTACTCTTAACTGCTGAGCCCAGTCCCCCTCATCCTTTTAAGCTTTAAGAATTTGAATCTATATTGTTGGTGAATATAAATTTGGAAGCATTTTATTTTTATATCAGATTTAACTTTTTCAAAAAATATATATTTTGAAATTTATCTGAAAGAGAGAGAGAGAGAATGGGCTTGCCAAGGCCTCCGGGAGCAGCAAGCAAACTCCAGATGCATGCTTCTTGTTCTGCATCTGGCTTATATGGGTCCTGGGGAATCAAACCTGGGTTCTTTGGTTTTGCATGCAAGCACCTTAACCTCTAAGCCATCTCTCCAGCTCCAGATTGAACTAAGTGTTTCTTCTGTTTATCTCCAATAATAATTTTTGCCTTAAAATCCATTTTGTTCTGATATTAATATGGTTATAACAGCTTTCCTTGGTTTTTATTTGCAATATGTTTATTTCATTCTTTTCATTGTCTTTTATTTATTTATTTATAAGGTGAGAGAGAGGGAGGGAGGGAGGGAGGGAGAGAGAATAGGTGCACCAGGGCTTCCAGCCACTGCAAACGAACTCCAGACACATGTATCACTTTGTGAATCTGTCTTTATGTGGGTGTTGAGGAATCAAACCCGGATTGTTAGGCTTTGTAGGCAAGTACCTGAACTGGTGAGGCAGCTCTTCAGCCCCTTGAAGACAGATTTTTATACCTCTGCTACTGGTCCCTTGATACCTGACAAATGGCTAATAAGGATCATCAGACCAAAAAATGAAAAGTTTCCAGTAGAAGCAGACATCTATATTTTAATAGATTGGGATAAACTCAAACCCAGAGCCACAACTAGACACATTTTTCAGCAGCAGAAAGCAATTTGTCATCCCATCCTGGATATCTCATTGTCTTTCTTTTTAAAAGAATATTTTATTTATTTATTTGCAAGCAAAGAGAGACAGAGAGGAGCAGGGAGGGAGAAGACACATAGAGAGAGTGAGTGTGGGCGTACCAGACAGGGCCTCTAGCCACTGCAAATTGCAGATGCATGTGCCACTTTGTGTATCTATCTGGCTTACGTAGTTACTGGGCTTTGCAGGCAAGTGCCTTAACTGCTGAGCCATCTTTCCAGCCCTCATTTTCTTTCTTATAATTTCAAACCCTCAGGAAGTCATTTAATTGTGCAAAGACAATTACACATCTAGCCATCTGTCATTTTATTCCACCCATCCATCTGTCTTTCACATACACTTATCTACATGTATAAATGTATCTCTATACATTTAATGGAAGGAATGTCCTTGCCCACACCACTCAACAAAATGAGACTGTGGACCAGCCCCCACCCACCTGCCCAGGCAATACATGCATATGTGAGGATTAACAAACCATGGTCTTAGCCCCTAAATATGTGGGGTGGCTTGTTAACCAGACACTTCTCACTGACGCAGGAAGTGATTCTTGGACTACAGTTGACTAGTTATGAACATCATTTTTTGTTGGAACAAGAACAGGCATACATGGGAGAATCAGTGCTATTTTCGGGACACAGCCAACCTGGTTCCAAAGGCGCTGACAGAGCCAGGGGCGTTGGCTGGGCCTCATCAGAGGGACGCCATGTGCGACCACCTCTTCCTGAAGGTTTGGGGCCAGATGGGAGAAGGCAGGGGGAGGGTGTGGATGCAATAGTAGAAGCAAGGTGCAGAGGCCTGTGCCTCAATTGGCAAAGGGAATGGAAAGAGCCGAGTCTGGAGATGGGGGCTCATTTCGCACGTGCTCCTGACTGCTAGACCTTCCTCCCGAAGACGAGACCGTGGCCTAAGGCACATTGGGCCAGGTGTGAGTGCACATTGCCCCTTGCACTTACTGCCTGGCTCCGCCTCTTGTATGGCTGGGTGAATGTTGGCCTCCCTATGGTTCCACCACAGAGCCTCTCCACTGAAAAGCACAGGACACATGAAAGGGACTCTCTCGGCCACTCCGAAATACGCAGGACTGTTCTTCTCTGTGCCTGCCTGCCATAGCCCCACCCGACCCCTGCCGCTCCGAACCTTTGCTCTCTCTCCCCAACCGCTCCTCTTCCCCTCCAGCCTCAGGAAGCTGTCCCCTGCTTTCTGTTCAACATTCTTAGGTGCCACATAAGGGGGCGGGTATGGCATTTCTCCTTCTGAGGTGATACATAAATCATACAGCCCACAGATGGGTACAGTTTGTCAATGGCAAAGGACATTAAAAAGGAAGCATAAATGAAGTAAAATGCACAAGTGGGGGTTGGTGAGATGGCTCAGCAGTTAAAGGCACCTGCCAGCAAAACCTAATGGCCTGGGTTCAATTCCCCAGGACCCACATAAAGCCAGATACACAAAGTGGCGCATGCATCTGGAGTTCATTTCAGTGAGCAAGAGACCCTGGTGTACCCTTTCTGTCTGTCTCTGTCTGTGTCTCTCTCATTCTCTCTCTGCTTGTAAATAATAAAAAATATATCTTTGAGTATTTTATATATGTATTTGAGAGTGAGAGAGAGAAAGAGGCAGATGGAGAGAATGGGCATGCCAGGACCTCCAGCCACTGCAAGCGAACTCCAGACGCGTGCTCCTCCTCCCGCTCTGTCTTACTCCACCCTCTTCTCCTTTGCTCTGCCTCCAGGCATCCCTATGTTCTCCTTCCCTCCCGCTCCTTTTCTGTCCTCCACCCCTGGGTTTTGGAGTTTCTTTCTATATTTTATTTTATGTGCTTATTTATTTGAGAGACAGAGAGAGAATGGACATGCCAGGGCCTCCAGCCACTGCAAATGAACTCCAGATGTGTGTACCACCTTGTGCATCTGGCTGACGTGGGTACTGGGGAGTCAAACCTGGGTCCTCAGGCTTCCCAGGCAGGCGCCTTAACCACTAACCCACCTCTCCAGCCCTGGAATTTCTTCCTAACTGCCTTTTCCCTCTTCTCTCCAGCTTCTGCTCCCATCTTCCTCTCCAGGTCCCAAGTTCCTGTTCCCTCTGCTCTGAAACAACTTTTGTTGGCATTAAATAAAACTTCCTTTGCCCTAGAAACCCATGTCAAAATCCTCTAGTCCCAAACCTGACTGATGCTCTGTGATTTAATGTCTCTGTGGTGATGTTTTTGACATGGCCTTAGCCTGTTGTCCTGAGTACTTGTATGAATTATGTCCCGGACCTTCACCTCCTACAGCCATCCAAGCTCCAAGCTCCTCCTCTAACCAGGAAGCCAGCTGCATGCTCCATTATGATGTGTAGATGTTTGGGAGTCTTGATGAAATGAAATATTTGGACAATGGTATGGTATTCCCAGAATTTCAACCTCAGGAATGATGGGGAATCATTTGTAGGGTGTTCATGGCCATCTGCCCGTTGAGGTGGCCAGTCAACTTTGCTTTGCCAAAGGCCCCTTGGCTGAGGGCTTTCAGCAATTCCTAGTGCTCTGAGATCTCTTGCCATATGATGGTCACAAAGCACCATGGGAACCCATCATGCTACAATAATAAAAAGAAAAGTTAAAAGCAAGTGTAGGAGGGAAGATTCCAGTTATGAATTCCTATGTGGAGAGTCAGAGATATCCCAAATAATCTAATGATGCACTTTGAGTCGGAGAAAAACAAGAAGCCTCAATTTCCTGATTCTCCATTCAGCCTCTGGTGCCTGATATGTGGGCTGTTCCTTCTGTAACAAGGACACATTACATACACACAGCAAAAATAAATTAATTAATTAAAAGAAAAGGTCTGGGGGATATAGTCCCACAATAGAGCACTCCCCTACTGCACATACTCCTTAGTCCCTTATACTCCAGTACTGCAAAGAAAAAACAAACACAAACATTTTTTAAAATTTTTATTAGCATTTTCCATGATTATAAAAAAATATCCCATGGAAATTCCCTCCCTCCTTCCCCTACACTTTCCCCTTTGAAATTCCATTCTCCATCATATTACCTCCCCATCTCAATCATTGTACTTACATATACACAATATCAACCTAATAAGTATCCTCCTCCCTTCATTTACAAACATTTTTTAAAATGAGGATAAAAACCAGATGGAAGGAGATGGAGATGGGTGAGAATAATTAACAAACCTTGGGGCTGGAGACAGGGCTTAGCAGTGAAGGCACTTGCTTGTGAAGCCTAAGGACTCAGGTTCAATTCCTCAGTACCCATGAAAGCCAGATGCACAGGTGGCGTATGCATGTGGAGGTGGCTGGATTGCCCTTGCATGCCCATTCTCTATCTCTTTCTGTATCTCTCAAGAATAAGTAAATACAATAAAATAAAAAGAATAATACTTGATGGCCTGGGTACAAACGTGGTAGTTGCAAAAGGGTTGTTGTTGGTCAGGAATTTGACTATTCCTCAAAACCCTAAGCTGCTCAGGTGGGGAGGACAGGTGGCTGTGAGTCTTGAAGAACCATCTGGATTGACAGAATTTCGGAAGGAGGTGAGAAGGGCAGCCGGGAACCACCTCTGCCTGAGCTCAGAATCCCCGGGAACAGTTGGGCAGTTGGGCAGTTGGCTTGCCAGGAGCTGTTGGGCAGTTAGACTGCTGGGAAGGGGCACCAGCAGGAGACCGCCCTCAGGGAGGGGCAGGCATGCATGCAGCAGGCACAGGGAAAGGATCATGTTTTCGCCCAGAGCTGGTTGGGACACAGGGCAGCTCAGGCGGAGGGGCCATTTAGTCCAGGCTTGCTTTCCTGGGATTAAGCTCACTTCCTACTTATTATGTGACTTTGTCATTCTTTTTCTTTTTTCGAGGTAGAGTCTTGCTCCTCTCGCCCAGGTTGGCTTTGCCATCAAGTGCCTTAACCACTAAGCCATCTCTCCAGCCCCTATTTATTATTTTTGAAACAGAGTCTCATGCAGTCCAGGCTGGTCTCAAACTTCCTATGTAGCTAATGCTAGCTTGAATTTCTGATCCTTCTGCCGTCAACCAACTAAATACTGGGATTGCAGGTGTGTGCCACCATGCCCACTGGGGCTCATGTCTCACCCTCTCTTCCATTCTTCCAATTGCCCTGTGAAGAGCAGGCACTGTTAAGAGCCCCGTATTACTGAAGAGGAGACAGGCTGAGAGGTTGAGGGTGTAAGGTCACACAGGGAGTCAGTTATAGAGCTGGCCTTCTGATTTTCTGTTTACCCCCCCCCCCATCAAATGGAGAAATAGTGTGATACCAGCTCTCTCTCTCTCTTTTGGGGGGTTTCTTTCTTTCTTTCTTTCTTTCTTTCTTTCTTTCTTTCTTTCTTTCTTTTCTTTTTTTTTTGTTTTGAGGCAGGGTCTCACTCTGATCCAGGCTGGCCTGGAATTCAATATGTAGTCTCAGGGTGGCCTTGAACTCATGGCAATCCTCCTACTTCTGCTGTGATTAAAGGCGTGCACCACTATGCCTGGTTTGCCAGCTCTCTTTGAGCCTGGGTTCTGCAGCCTACTGGCTTTATGGTCCTCTGTGATGCAACTAACCTCCAGTGTGAAAGCTTTCTGGGTGGACATTTCACTCAGCTCAGCACAGACTGAGACAAGGGCACGTGCAGGGTGCTGTGTGCCTATGTGATGGAGGGGAGGGCAGAGTGAATCCGACAGTGCCGCTGTCCCTTATTCCCACAGGCGTCCTGTCTCTGGGGCTCTGCCCCCTGCCTCCGGTGCGCCTGCTGCCCCTCCACCCGCAACCTCACTGGTGAGCTGCCTCCTCTTCACCAGCTTCCTCTTCTGGGAGGCCGCAATCCATCATCATGCCGAGTCCCGGTGCGGAGTCAGCTGTGCAAGGTGCGTGCTGGGGAGGTTCCTGGGGGACGACAGGATCCTGGCTGGCTCAAAATGAGGTGGCTGAATTGTGGGTGACAGAGGCATGGATCCCCTTGGGACCCAGAGGCTCACTGGGGGTGCTCCTCCCCTTGAAGCCTGATGCCCTGGATTTTCACATCTTGCTGGTGTCTAGGTGTGAATCCTCTGGGATTAGAGATGCTGCTGCTCTGGCCTCACCCTGTAGCAGCAGAGGGAGCCTCAGCCCTCCCACCGACGTGAGGCAGGCAGGCAGGGCACGGGGACTGCTCCAGGAAGCCCCACTTCAGGCAGCATAGCACGGTACTGAGACCCCAGGAGGATACAGGGAAATGAATGCTAGGCAGGAGCTGTGATGGACCAGGGGTCCCCGGGGGCCACTCATTGAGAAGAGTGGGAGCAGGCGGGGGATGCATGGAAGAGGTACAGGTGGGCTCAGCCCTGCTGTGAGCCACAGCGGTGCAGGTGAGTGGGGCTTCAGATGGGTCTTCTTGTCTCCACAGCTGCCCTGGGTATGTGAGGACAGGCCTGGGTCCCCCATGGTCCTGCTAGGCCACCGGACTGTGCCTCCTTGTTGAGCTTCTACTCTGTCTACCACACATCCTTCTCCTTGGCTGCGCGTTTTCTTCCCTTCCCCCACTTATGACCTGTGGGTAAAGCAGCTGAGACCCTCCAGCTGCCATCCACAGTGGGCGAGGGGCAACCCTGCCCATCCTGGCATACTCCCCTTAGGGGCTTTTCTCCTCCCTGCTTGTCTCTAGTGGTCTCTAGATCCTATTCAGGACTCAGGAGCCCAGAAGCCAGGGGGTGCCAAATAGACAACAGCTCCGTTAGTTATACCCATTTCTCAGATGAGGAAAATGAGCCCACAAAGGGCAGCAGTTTCCCTGTGTGCTTCTGTTTCCTCTCCTCTGCCCTCAGCTTAAGGCTTTTTCTACAGATAAACTCTGTCTGCCAGATCATCTGTCACCTCTCTCCACCTGCTTTTTGAGATGAGGGCTATGGCCAGGCCTGATATGATCTCATACAGCCCTGGCTCCACTCAGCCCCAGGTTTCCTGGCACAGCCTCGCAAAGCCTCCCTTTCACACATAGATTCATTCAACCATCAGACATGCCACGTTCTGCACAAATGGACACTACTCTGCAGGAGATCCCAGCTACCCAGTGGCAGGTTTTTGTTCTTTAAATGCCTAATCTTTGAGGGTATCACTGTGGGCGCCATCTACATCTCTGATGGCTTCTTCCCCAAAAGTAGGTGGTTTAGGGACAATGGAGGGACAGGTGGGCCTCGGGGCTGAGTCCTCGGGTGGGAGGGCATTGGCATGCTGACTCCAGGTGTTGGCTGGGTCCGTGCCTCCCCACCTGTATGGGACAGTGCTCTAGTGTGGGCCTCAGGCCCTAGGGCAACTGGAGGTGGGGAACCCAGCTAGCCGGAACTGTAGCACTCTGCCATTGGTAGCTGGGATCTCCTGCAGAGTAGTGTCCATTTGTGCAGAGTGTGGCATGTCTGATAGTTGAATGAATCTATGTGTGAAAGGGAGGCTTTGTGAGGCTGTGCCAGGAAACCTGGGGCTGACCACCTGGCCTCACAGTGGCAGTGGGAAGCTGCCCAAAGGCCTTGGTGGGAATTGAAGTCATTGGCTCCTGTGGGACAGGCTGCTCATAGTAGGAAAGCCCTGAGGTCCTTTTGGTGAACCTAGACTATACTTTAAGTGACACCATGCCATTGAAAAAAGCCAGTAGTAGAATGAGCCCTTGCCAAATCTCGTCTAGTTCTTGTGAATAAGTCTGTAAGAACAGCTCAGCAGGGGCTGGGCTGGCCCCACCTCTCTGATGTGGCTGGTCTCTCTCCAACCACTGGTGCCTCACTGTACTTTTTACAGCACTCTTGTTTTATGAGAAACTTATGAGAATTGTAATAGCTACCAATCACAATTCAATAGCATAATTTTTTTCTTTTTCCTTTTTACAGTACATATGCATATGTTAATCAAGTACTCTACCACTGAATTATATCCCCAAATCTCTTGTTACTTTTTTTTTAGAGGGAGAGAGCAAGAATAGGTGTACCAGGGCCTCAGCCACTGCAATTGAACTCCAGATGCTTGCGCCACCTAGTGGATATGTGGTACCTTGTGCTTGCCTCACCTTTGTCCGTCCAGTTTATGTGGGCTCTGGAGAGTTGAACATGTGTCCTTAGGCTTCATAGGCAAGTGTCTTAACTGCTAAGTCATCTCTCCAGCACTCTTTTTTACTTTTTTTTTGCTTTTTGTTTTTTGAGGTAGGGTCTTGCTGTAACCCAGGTTGACCTGGAATTCACTATGTAGTCTCAGTCAGGGTGGCCTTGAACTTAAGGAAATCCTCCTACCTCTGCCTCCTGAGTGCTGGGATTAACGGGCGTGCACCACCACGCCCAGCCTCTTTTTACTTTGAAACAAGGTCTCGTTAAGTTGCACAGACTGACCTGAACTCACTCTGTAGTCCAGGCTGGACTCAGCCTCCTGAGTATCTGCGATTACAAACCTGAGTCATCAAGTTCAGTAGTATAATTTTGTTTTGTTTTGTTTTATTTTTTTTTTTTTTTCAAGGTAGGGTCTTGCTCTATCCCAGGTTGACCTGGAATTCACTGTGTAGTCTCAGGGTGGCCTTGAACTCACAGTGATCCTCTTATCTCTCTGCCTCCCTAGTGTTGGGATTAAAGGCATGTGCCAACATGCCCAGCTCAGTTTGTTTATTTATTTAGTTAGTTAGTTTCTTTCGAGGTAGAATTTCACTCTAGCTCAGGTTTACCGGGGATTCACTATGTAGTCTCAGGGTGACCTTGAACATGTGGCGATCCTCCTACCTCTGCCTCCCGAGTGCTTGAATTAAAGGTGTGTCCCACCATGCCTGGCTCGGTTTATTTATTTTTATTTTCAAGGAGAGAAAGGGAGGGAGAGAGAGAGAGAGAGAGAGAGAGAGAGAGAGCAAAAAGACCAGGGTCTATAGCTGCTGCAAACGAACTCCAAATGCAGGCAGAAAGGCATCTGGCTTTACATGGGTATTGAGGAATCGAACTGGGGTGTTAGGTTTCACAGGCAACCACCTTAACCACTGAGCCATCTCTCCAGTCCTATTTTGAGAATATATTTAAGTCTGTTGAGATCCTTTGGTGGATTCTTTTTCCTTTTTTCTCTTTTCTTTTTAATTTTGTTTTGTTTTGTTTTGTTTCTTCCAGGCAGGGTCTCGCTTTAGTCCAGGCTGACTATGTAGTCTAAGGGTGGCCTCAAACTCATGGTGATCCTCCTACCTCTGCCTCATGAGTGCTGGGATTAAAGGCATGTACCACCATGCCTAGCTCTCTTTTCTTTTTAAGTGTTTTTATTTATTTATTTGAGAGAAGAAGAAAGAGAGAGAGAGAGAGACAGATAGAGAGAAAATGGGCATGCCAAGGCCTTTAGCCACTGCAAAGGCACTCCAGATGGCATGTGCCATCTTGTACTTCTGGCTTACTTGGGTACTGGGGAATCAAATCTAGGTCCTTAGGCTTCATAGGCAAGCACCTTAATTTTTAAGCCATCTCTCCAACCCTCTTTTTTCTCTTTTCTTATTAAAAACTTATTTATTTATTTTCAAGCAGAGAGAGGTAGAGAGAGACAGAGTGATAGAGAGAATGGGAGCAGCAGGGCCTCTAACCACTGTAAATGAACTCCGGATTCATGCGCCCCTTTTGTGCATCTGGCTTTACATGGGTATTGGGGAATTGAACTCAGGGTCATTAGGCTTTGCAGGCAAACATGTTAGCTGCTGAGCCATCTCTCCAGCCCCTCTTTCTTTCTTTTATTTAATTTGTGCTTTCAAAAGGTATTTTTTTTAAATATTTGAGAGAATGAGGGAAAGGAAGAGAGAAGAGATAGAGAATGAGCATATGCCAGAGCCTTCAGCCACTGCAAAGGAACTCCAGAGACATGCACCACCTTGTGCATCTAGTTTATGTGGGTACTGATAAATTGAACCTGGTTCTTAGGCTTTGCAGGCAAGTGCCTTAATCATTAAGCCATCTTTCCAGTCCCCTTTTTCTCTTTTCAGTACACATCTTCCTTTTCTATTTACTCCATAAGCTTTTAGTTATGACTTACCCAAAAATCAATGAGTGCACACCCAAAACATGCCTACGGGAAACTCTCCTCTCCCCCATCTTCTTTTTTTTTTTTTAATTTTCATTTATTTATTTATTTATTTATTTAAGAGTGACAGACACAGAGAGAAAGACAGATAGAGGGAGAGAGAGAGAATGGGCGCGCCAGGGCCTCCAGCCACGGCAAGCGAACTCCAGACGCGTGCGCCCCCTTGTGCATCTGGCTAACGTGGGACCTGGGGAAGCGAGCCTCGAACCTGGGTCCTTAGGCTTCACAGGCAAGCGCTTAACTGCTAAGTCATCTCTCCAGCCCATCCCCCCATCTTCTTTACTGGTAGTATTGGTGTGTTCCAAGGGGACTGGCATTCTATTATTATTCCCACATCTTTTTGCCTCTATATATGGCCTTGGATCTCCAAGTATGCCTCTCACAACACTGGGTATGGCCTCTGACTAACCAGAAGGGCCCCAGGTCTGAGATCCACCACGGTGGGTACATGGTTGTAGGTAAGGCTTGGGGGTCCTTTTTCCACCCAGGCATCAGGAAGTAGTCTAATGGCTGCTCTGGCTTTGTCTGACTTGCATTCTCTTTGGGGCAATAAGGCTGCTATTCATTCTCTCTGGGCACAGTCAATGCCCTCATTAAAGACCTTGGTCCCTTCAAAGTGAGACTGGCAGGCTTCCCTGGGGTGAAGGTGATCTGTATCCCAAGTTTTGCCAGTAGGTCTCACCCTGGTAAGGGAATAGGGCACTCCAGCAAGTACAGGAATTCATGACTCATCAGATGTCGTCCCAGCTAGCAGGTGACTAGAAGAAGGTGGCCTGTGCCCCCATGGCCCCAATGATCATGGCCTTTCACCTGGTGAGGGGAGCCATAGGTGTGATCAGTACTGAGCATTCTGTGCCACTATCTACCACAGAAGTCACTGATCGCCTCCCCACCACTTTCATTTTGACCATGGGCTCCGGGAGGGAGGAGGAACCAGGAGCAATGAGGTTGGTCTATCCTAGTCCAATCCAATCCCGGCCAGGCTGATGAGATCCTGGGTGTCTGGCTCTAGCTGCCATATCTTTTTCACAAGAGCCGCTAGTTTGGGAGGCTCCTGGCTTGCTTTGCAATGGGGACATTCATTTTTTCAATGTCTAGTCTCTCTGTAATACTCACACTGGTCTTGTCGCAAGAGGGGTCACCTCTTTGGCCTTCCTTGTGTGAGTGCCTCAGCCATCTGGAAAGATCAGGATTGCCCAGGATGGCTGCCAGCAAAGACACTTTTTGTCTCCTCTGTTTTTGTGCCTCTTTCTGGGCTTCTTTGTCTCTATTCACATAGACCTTGTGTGCAACCTTGAGAAGTTGGGTGGCGTTCTTTCCCGCAAACCCTTGAAGCCTTTGCAGCTTTTGGCAGATGTCGGCCTGACATCCGCTGATTCTCTGGTGCCTCAGGGTCAAAAGTCATATATACCCAGAATGCCTCACAGTCTGTCATGGAAGCCTGTGGGCGATTCTGCCCGTGTCTGGAGGACTTCTGTGATCTTAGACTTATCAGTTGGCTTTATGGCTCCAGCCCTCACTCCCTGAAGGAGTGCCTCTCACTCATTGTATAAGGACTCCCATCTGGTCTATATAAGGAAGTTCCGGTTTGGTCTGATCTCAAGAGCTGCTTCTCGAGTCCAGTTTTCTGTATCTAAGATGACAACCAGAGCACGCTCCTGCAGACACTTTTGCGTCTCTGTCATAATGTACCACCGAACAGGGTCAGAAAGGGTTGGCGACAGTCAACCCATAACAGTTGGTGGGTCTAGGAAGAGATTAGTCAGAGCCTGTGGCTTCTTGGAATAAGCTAGAGTGCTCTGCCTCCAGCTCCAGAGATCAGTGATGCTGAAGGGCTAATGGTACAGGATGGAATGTCCTGGCTAAACTGAGCTGTCTGGGCCTTCCTGTAGGGATCCCTGAGCCTCCTGTAGAGGCATCTGAAGAGCAGGCTCGAATGTGGGCTGACTACAGCTTCTACCCTACCTGCTCTGGCCTTGACTTCCAAGGTCGAAAGGCTGCTGGTGGAACCATGAGAGGTGCCTCCATAGGAGGGGGGGCTGAGTTGAGGTTGCTGAGACAAGGGGTAGATATGGTAGAGGCAATGGGGGCTCGTTTTCTGGGTCTCCTTGGCAGGATAGGCTGTTTATTCTGGGTATTCTTTCGGCCCTGTAAAGGTCAGGTTATCAAAATTCTTTTTAAAATTTTATTTATTTATTTTCAAGGAGAGAGGTGGGGAGAGAATGGGCACGCTAGGGCCTCTAGCCACTGTAAATGAACTCCAGATGCATGTGCCCCTTGTGCATCGGGCTTATGTGGGTACTAGGGAATTGAACCTGGGTCCTTTGGCTTTCCAGACAAATGCCTAACTGCTAAGCCATTTCTCTAGCCAAGGTTATCAAAATTCTACATTATCCCTGCCTGTTAGTGCAGAACCAAACCCATGGAGCAGTAGCTGGGCTATCTGTAACCAAGAATCAATGTATGGAACACTCCTGGATGTTCCAGGATTCCTGTAAAATAACTACTCTAACTGTAGCCACTTCTTTAGTTCTTTGATTTTTTTTTTTTTTCAAGATAGGGTCTCACTCTAGCCCAGGGTGACCTCAAATTCACTATGTAGTCTAAGAGTGGTCTTGAACTCACAGTGATCATCCTACCTCTGCCTCCCAAGTGCTGGAATTAAGGGCATGTGCCACCATACCTGGCTATTGTGGCCACTTCTAATGTTCCCTCTAAGGGCCTTTCAGAGTCAAATGATGGCCAATAATGTTTGCACAGAGTGCAAGGTCTTTTGGGTGATAACTTTATTCCATAGTCCCCTAAAAACTTTAAAGTTTTTAAGCATACAATCTAAAACAGTTGGTTTGGAGGAGCTTCCTCCCATGGTAGAAGGATTTTGTTTGGGTCTAAGTTCTGTAGGATTGTCTCAGCTGGGGCCTGATCTGGTGGCCTGGGCTCCCTCAAAGCCTCCTGTACCCCAGGCACTGTTGATGCCTCCACTACTCAAACGCATGGAAATCCCAGGAGGCCTGGTCCTGGGATGGTTTGAGGATCAACCTAAAGCAAAGAGTTTTCAGGGTGGAGACATCAAAATGTGGGAAAGAAATCCCTTCCAGGGATTCATGGGATAAGTCTGGGCCCTTGAAGGAGGACCTGGGATATTGGTAAGCAAAGAAAGGCCCCTTAGTCAGTGGTCCAAGGCACAAGAGAGCAAATGAATGGAGAAGCCCCAAGGGTCTGTGCCTCCATGTTTCCCTACCATCCCAGGGATATTCAAGGAGGCAGTATGGAACCACTGGGTGGTGGCAGAACAGCTGACAGAGAATGGGGCTCTCCAATTCTGGCCTGAGCCAGAAAGTGGGGGGAACAGGAGCAATATAGTCCGTTGACCACCGCACAAGGATGACAGGGGAACAAAATGGACAGTGTCTGAGTGGGGTACCCAGACAGCAAAGTAAGTCCCATGTCTCAGGAGCTAGATACAGCTTTGTGACATTCTGGGAAAAACTTTTTCTCGGACTCTGGACAAACAGGCCACTGAAACATGCATGAGAGGAATACTCCATTAACTTTACCGTTTCCATCCCATGTGATTCCTCCCTGCATCAGTGATGCAGGACAAACCAGGAAGGGGGTCCCTTCCCAGAAAAGACCATTCAGATGTCTGCCTTGTCTCCTCCCAAAGGAGCTTAGTTGCCTCTTAGCATCAGTTATGACTCTGGATAAGGCTACCCCAATGCCGCCCTAAGCCATATGAGGTTGCTGTGGAAATGGACAAACCCACTTGTGCTCCATGGCCTTATGGGGGGCAGCTGGCACCAGCCATGGAGACCAGACTCAATCCTGAGACACAAGTGAATCAGGTTGCACACTTTCATTCAGGGGCTATTACAATGGCTCCCATTTTCCTGATGTACCTTCAGGTTAAGGGGCTCAGCAGGAAGGGATTAAGTTCCTTTTCTATCCAGAGGTGGGACCTGACCAAGAGGAGACTGCTAGAACTCCTTTGTCACTTAAAAAAAAGGGACCAACCTCTTCTTCTACCCAAAGGTGGAATCTGACCAGGAGGAGGTCAACTTCCTCCTCCACCTATTGGTGTAGATCCTAGCCTGTGATCATGGAGTGTTCCATTGTCCTGAATTCTGCCTAATGAATTGTGACTTGGTCCACCTCTCCCTGGAGTCTGGTTGGGTGCAGGCAGCTCTGAGTGGCAGAGTTCTGGTTCTGAAGGAGCCCACCCTGCAATTTTTTGGGTCACCCTAATTCATCTCCAGAGCTCTACTCTCTCTCCAGTGTGGGCCCTCACTGGCCTGGCTGCCCAAAGAACCCAAAAGGTTGTCACTCTCACTAGACTTCCCAGCTAATGCACCAAAAATGTTCCAGAAAGAAAACCAAGTGCCCCTTGGAGAGGTTGGAGAACTCAAATTTATTAAGCATGGTGGAGGAGAGCTAACTCTCCACATTCCTCCAGCCCCCAGTTCTGGTGGGTGGGTGTTTTTACAGATAGTTTGGATGGCAGCTTGACATCTTTTACATTACTGTGGCTTCAGATTTCTAAAGCTATGTGATTAGGGACACATATAGGAATTCTTTGGTTATATGCAAGTTGCAGAAGTGGGGAGGAAGCCACTATGTTTAGGGGAATCAGCCTACAGCCATGCTACCTAGATGACATATTGTAAGTAGGACGTAGCCGCACAGACAGGGAAGGGAGGGAACCCCAGAGTCATGCTATCTTTAGTATGGACTTGCACAGTCAAAGCTGTAAGTCAGGCTGTCACCCTGAGGAGGGGGAAGGGGCTTGTCAGAGTAGGGACAAGGGGCTCTAGAGCACCGTCTACATCAGAGTTTCCAACTAGAAATTCTTTTTTTTTTTTTTTTTTTTTGAGGTAGGGTCATGTTCTAGCCCAGGCTAACCTGGAATTCACTATGTAGTCTCAGGATGGCCTCAAACTTACAGTGATCTACCTACCTCTGTCTCCTGAGTGCTGGGATTAAAGGTGTACACCACCATGCCCAACCTCCTATAGGAACTCTTAAGGTGACGGATGGTCACTACTGTTCTGGTTGTTTTATGTGGGTGCTGGGGATCTGAACTCAGGTTCTCATACTTGCACATGTTACCCACAAACCCACCTCCCTAGCTCTGTTTTCTTTCCTTATTATAAGCATGAAGGAAATGGAGATATTAGTAAAAGCAATTAACCTAAAACTAACCAAACTTAAGTTTCCAGGCATGGTGCACACATCTGGAAGACCGAGTCAGAGGACCTACCACCAAGTTCAAGGACAGCATCTTACAAACAAACCAAAACCAAGAAAACAGAGCATCGATGAATGAAGCACCTTCTGTGGTGCTTTTTAAATACTCAGTGCTCTGTGTGTGTTCTGGAGATGGTAAGTGAATGATCCTGATGAGTGACTGTCACTGGGTGTGGGAAAGCCTTACATCATTATACTATTTGTGACAATTTTTTTTTTAAATTTATTTATTTGAAAGCAACAGACACAGAGAGAAAGACAGATAGAGGGAGAGAGAGAGAATGGGTGCGCCAGGGCTTCCAGCCTCTGCAAACGAATTCCAGACGCGTGCGCCCCCTTGTGCATCTGGCTAATGTGGGACCTGGGGAACCGAGCCTCGAACCAGGGTCCTTAGGCTTCACAGGCAAGCGCTTAACCGCCAAGCCATCTCTCCAGCCCTATTTGTGACAATTTTACAGAGGCTCATGAAGGTTGTCTTTTGCTTGAATTCACATTGGAAATTGGGATAGTGTTGAGAGTCATGACAGTTTTTCTGCCTCTTGGACCTAGGGTCACAATTACCTGGTCACTGGCCTCCAGGGCTCCAAGACCACCCATGTCTGGTGTGGTGAACAGTGCCATGGTTCATGGGGCTGCTTGCTGCTGTCTGTCTGCACACTTCTGTGGCAGTGTCCCTGACCATCCACCCTCCTCTCCCCCAGCGTCTGCTCTTCAGATCACCTGCAAATGAACAGCCTGATGCAGTTGGAGGAGAACCTGGTTGCACTGGAGAGCACCCAGAAGCAGCAGTTGGCTGTCTGTAAGGGCCCAGCCCATGACAATGAGGAAGAAGGTGTCACCTACAGGTACGCCTTCCATTTCTTCCTGGCCTTTCTGCATGTCATGGTGACACTCACTAAATGTTATAGGTGTAGAGTGGGCAGCCTGGTGTGCAGGGATGGACTTGGGTGCTTGAGGTGCGCTTGCTGTGCATGTCTTCTCTCATTGACCCCTCCTGGGTCTTCTAGTCTCTGCTCAAGGCCTGGGGTCCAGTTTTAGCAGACCCTCATACTGCCTGCTGCTGCGCTGCTCAGTTTCCTGGCCATACCTTCATGGGCTCAGCATTTGGCACATTTGATAAAGAGACTGACAAGAATAAATAGGAGGTGGGACAGGGATTGTGTGGGTGCCTGGGTTTGTAAATCAAGGCTAGGCCATGGGGACAGGTTTGGAATTCATGCTTGGTGGGTCAGGAATTGGGTGTGGCAATCAGAATGGAAGTCACAGGTCAAGAATAGGAGTCAAGAGGTCCAGGGTTAGGGTTGAGACCATTGACAGGGACAGCTTGTAATAAATAATACTGCACTTACACACACAGTAGTGTTGGGTCCTTTGGTTAAAACTGGGGGTCAGAGGCCATTAAGCCGGTACAAAAGGTCAAGGAGCCAAGATTTTGATAATAAGGTCAGAGGCTAAGGAATCAAGTATCAAAGTCAAGGTTAGAGCAGGAACACAGGCCAGGAGCTCCAGAGTTCCATGGTGAGGTTGTAAGGAAAGTGTAAGAGAAAAGTGAAAGAGAACACCAGACTTGATCTCTATAGACAGACTGTTTATTGAGAGAAACAGTGAGGGGCAGCAGCCTTCCCATGGGATGAAGGCTGAAGCACTGAGCCAGGCTGGGGTTCAGACTTATAAGGAGGATCCTAAGAAAAACAGACTGGGGCTGGAGAGATGGCTTAGTGGTTAAGTGCTTGCCTGTGAAGCCTAAGGACCCCGGTTCGAGGCTCGGTTTCCCAGGTTCCACGTTAGCCAGATGCACAAGGGGGCGCACGCGTCTGGAGTTCGTTTGCAGAGGCTGGAAGCCCTGGTGCGCCCATTCTCTCTCTCTCCCTCCATCTGTCTTTCTCTGTGTCTGTCGTTCTCAAATAAATAAATATTAAAAAAAGAAAAAAGAAAAAAGAAAAACAGACTGTACCAGGTGCAATTGATAAGGAAATTGTAGCTGTTTGTGTCCTTGTTCAGAATAGGCTGCTTCAGCCAGAATTGTCTAATGGAGGATACCCCAGATGGTTTCTGCACCTTCAAGACCATTTGAGCTAAAGGGAGTACATCAATCAGGGGAGGTGTTGGACTTGTCTGAGGCTGAATGTCTCTGCTATTTCTTTATGACCTTCGAGTCTTAGGGATAGTTATTAACTCTTTAGTTCCCTCTGGCTTTCAAGGAAAGCTATTAACCCTTCAGAGGTGACTAGGAGTGCAGTCGAGACTAGGATGGCAATGTTTTGGAGACACGATCTCACTATGTAATCCAGGCAAGCTTTGAATTTGAAATCCTCTTGCCTCAGCCCCCTAGTAGCTGAGATACCAGGCCTGGCTAGCCCTAGGATTTTTGTTTTGTTTTGTTTTGTGAGACAGAGTCTCATCTATCCCTGTGGTCTTCTATTTAGCCAAGGATGACCTTGAGCTCCAGATCCTTCTGCCTCTACCACCCAAGTGCTGGGATTACAGGTATGAACCACCATGCCCAATTCAGGATAAGACTAGAGGATAGAAATCAGGTCAATTTCAAGGTCTAGAGCTTCAAGGGGTTTAGACTGGAATTGATGTCAGGGTCAGATCTGTGGTCTAGGCCAAAAGCTTTGTCCAGGGCCACAAAACCAAATGTCTACAGTGTCAGTGAAAGAGTAAGAGCCAATGGTGAAAGTCAGACACTGGGTCAGAGATCACAAGATTGGTTAACATGAGCAAGATGGTTTGTTCCAGCTCTGCCTCTGACAAGGCAACTGATTAGCATGTGGACCTCTGTGTGGGTGAAGATCTGTTCCAGATGGGTGGGGCTGCTGCTCAACCTGTGGACCCTGGTGGTCCTTTGCTCCCAACCCAACTGTGACTTCAGCTAAGGAGGCCCTACAGCCTTGGGGCACCAGAAGTCCTCCTCTTGGTCAGGAGTGGGATTTCTCTTCCATTCCTTTCAGAATATGTGAGTTCAGGGACTCAACAAAAAGCCAAGCTTGGGCAAACATGAGATGGGCAGTGCACCTGTGTCCCTCTTCCCCTGTAGTACTGGCCTCCACCTCCCACCCTGCTTCTCCATGCCTGCTCTATCACAGGCCTCCACCAGCCTGGTCACGCTGGAGGCTCACATTCCAGAATTGGCACCAAGAACTGCAGTCTACCTCCCAGTGAGTGACAGGTGCAAGGAGCAGTTTGACTCTTCTAGCTCGGCATGATGGCCACCACACCCATTTAAAAGAAGGAACTGGATCTCTAAAGGGACGAGGGTCTTGTCAAAGGTTGTGCAGAGGCCTTTAAAGCTATTCTTAGACAGCTGGACACCACATTCAGCATAATCAGCTTGGCCCACCATAGTGCTTGGTGGCTGAGGTCTGAAGCATACTAAACCACCTTGGGACATTTGGGCTACTCCAGTGGTTTTCTGTCTGAGGAGAGAAGTCTCATCCAGAAACTGGTTCACAGATGGAAGAACAGGGAATGGGGACTGTCCCAGCCAATGCTGTAGATGTTTATCCCAGCAGGGCGGTGGGGAGAGGTGGGGGGACTGTGGAGAAGCAAAGGGGTTTCTCATTGCCAGGCCCTATTTGGCATACTTTACTCTCAAAATGCCACTCAGCAGAATAGTGGGGACAGCCAGTACTAAGGCACATTTCCTCTCAACTCTTATTTTGTGTGGACAAACCTCTCTCTGCACCAGATGGAGGCAAACCTCTCTCTGCACCAGATGGAGGCTTAGATGGGCAGCATGCTGCCCCTGGCCTTTGCTGCCTGGCTCCATAATTTGCCTCTCTGGGTGGATTTCAGGCTGATGACCTCCACGTGGGTCTTCATCAATGGAGCGTCTCTACTGAAAAGCACACAGACACGTGGAAGGGACTGTCTTAGCCACTTTGAAATACATAGGACTCATTTTTCACTGTGCTCTCCCCCACCGGCCATAGCGCCCCTCGTGATCCCTGCTGCTCTGAACCTTTGCTCTCTTTTCCCCACCCATCCTCTTCCTCCCCAAACTCTGGAAGCCATCCTCATCCTCCACTTTCTGTCTCTAGCACAACGTTTTGAGGCACCACATAAGGGGGATGCTTGTGGGATGGGTCCTTCTGAGATGCTACATAAGTCTCATTGCCCATAGATGGGTGCAGTTGTAAAGGACATTAAAGAGATAGAATAAAATAAAATGCGCAAGTGCAGCTTGGCCATGCTGCTTCTTTGTTTTCCTCTGTGACTGTGCAGTCCTCTGCTTTAGGGATGCACAGCCTCTTTCCGCAGAGCAGCGCGGTTCTTGTCTGAACAGAAGGGCAGCAGCGCACAGTTCTTAAAAGCGTTCAGAATCGTTGTTATCACTCCTCGCAAGCCTGGGCAGCAGCTGCTCGTGGAGGTGGAGGTAACCCTTTGACTTGGTGGGGTCTCCATGGGAGGAGCTGCTTTCCTTGTCTTGTACACCTGTGGTGTTAGGCCCTGGGGTGCCTCTGTGAGGGTGGGGTCTTTTCTGACGGGGTATGGTGGGAGCATGTGCTTCTACAGGAACAAGCTACTACCCAAACGTCACTTTGCAAACTCTTCCAAACTGCTGCGCATCCGCTCCTCTTCCTTCATCTCATATGAAGTGTGCACAAGGAAGCAAGCATGTATGTCATTCTGTAGATAGTCCCTTCCCAACTGCTGCCCGCCCGGTGAGCAGTCACTGGTTCCCGTCGGGTAGTAGGTTCGGGAGAGCACCACTGGGGTGGGGGGACGTGTACCGCCCCTTGTCTGCTTGCTCACTATCTTGGGAGGTGTGTCTCAGCAGGCCTGGCGAAGGTGGACAAGGGGCCACACTTCTCCCTGAACAACAAAGGAATATGGGAAGGTGTGAAGGGGTCAAGGCTCTTAGCCTGTAATTCAGGTCTTCAGTTCTGGGGTACAAAAGTCCCCGTATGATGAATTGCTGTTTAAGATAAAATAGGTCCCAAGCCCTTTACTGTATGCTCTGTCTCTTAAGCACTGTACATGTCCTGGCATTTGAATTCCAGGTGATACATGATACCCGTGATCTTAGGGCTTGCAGTGCCTGTACGTTTGTCTGTGCAAGAAGTTGGCGAAGTTTTTCCAACATGCTTGCTCCAAGGTTATCCCCAAAGGCAGTGTGCAATGAGTCTGAGCTCTGGGCTGACAGGCAGCAAGTCCTCACTGACATGGGTGATGCCTCTGGAGGGGTGAGATGGTATAGCCAAGTCTCTGGAAATGGTCGGTAACCCCATCCCTGAGCGAATGCTCAGGCCGTAAGGAAGAGAGCCCATCAACACCTCACAGAGCATGACGCTAGGCTCTACATGTCTGCCTCAAATCCATGATAGGAGCCGTAGCACGACCCAAGCTGCCAGCAGAGCTCCTTGGGTTTCTTCCCCTTGGTGACTTTCACAGTCAGGCTGAAGTCACGTCATTTAAAGCACCCGTCTCCCTTTTCCAAGATATTCTCTAGTTTAATGTCTCTAGGGGCAAAGTGGTTTTTGTTTTTGTTTTTTACCATGGCAACAGTCTACTGTCCTGAGTACTTATACAAATGTGTCCCTGGCCTGCTCCTCCTCCAACCACCCAAACTCCAAGATCATTCTACCGATATCTCCATCAGAAGCATGCTCATGATGTACGAGTGTTCAGCCATGAACATGTCAGGAAGCATTTGAATTGCATTTGGGTGAAGGTACATTGCTTTCAGAATCTCAACCTGGCAAATGATTGAGGTGCATCTGTAGAGTCTCCACAGCTTCGTGTATATTTATTAGATGCTGTTAAGCCAACTTTACCTTGCCAAAGGTGTCTTGGCCGAGGGTTAGCTTATCACTGTGCTCTGGGAACTCACCACATGTGCTGGTTTCAAAGCTCTGTTCCATTCTCACCCCTTCGGTGAGTAGAAACTCAGTGGGCACTCACAATACTCAATTAAAAAACAAATTACTGGGGCTGGAGAGATGGCACATTGCTTAGGGTATTTGTCTGCAAAGTCTGATGATCTAGGTTCAGTTCCCCAGCACCCATGTAAAGCCAGATGCACAAAGTGGTGCATGCATCTGGAGCTTGTTTGCAGTGGCTAGAGGCTCTAGCACTGCCCACTAAAAAAAAAAAAAAAAAATTAATGGCAGGTCTAAGAGGAAAGAGTCTATAATGTCCTCCATCAGAAATGAGAGACATCCCAAACAACCTAGTGATGCACTTCATGGTCATAGAAAGATAAGAAGAAGAAAACAAACCCTGAAACAGTAGATGACAAAACATAATAAAGATCATATCTGAAATTAATAACCCTTCCTTGAGTCAGAGGCTGCACAACCTGAGGCCTGAGGCGATGTGAGGGAAGTCCGCTCCCTGATGGACTGGCTCATAGAAGTCATTTGGGATACTTGGCTATTGCTGAGTGAAATCTCACAGACTGGAAGACAATAGGGGGAAGGACAGGCTTGACTGAGGGGACAAGGAGTGAGAGAGGCAGTGTTTAATGCCCGGTGAGTGAGTGTGCTGGGCCCTCCAATAGGGCTGTGTTCACAGGCAAGTTAAGAAGTTAATTCTGCAGGACCTTGGAACTAGCGTGGGATCTTAATTGCTTTGCTGGGTCCCCTGGTGGGGCGTGCATGGTCTTTACCAGGTGGTAGGTCTTGACAGATCGGAGCAACTTGGACGGGTATGTGAATCAAGTTTGTAAAGTGCTAAAGCAATCTAGAAGAGATGAGAGGAGGGGGCCAAGCAGACAAAGGGGCCACTCAAATGCAAATGAGCTGGAGTTCCTAAGGAAAAAATGGACCGAAAGCTAAATGCTGGGCTCATGAGCCCCTGGAAGGCTTGAAAGCCGGAAGAACAGTTCTTAAAAGGTACAAATGATAAGTTTATACAGGTGAAAAAAACTAAGCTTGCTAGCTTGGCGTGGTGGTTTATGCCTTTAATCCCAGCATTTGGGAGGCAAGAGGTAGGAGGATTGCTGTGAGTTTGAAGCCAGTCTGAGACTACATAGTGAATTGCAGGTCAGCCTGGGCTAGAGATCTGTCCTACCTTGAAAATAAAAATAAATTTTAGAAAAGACTGAACTTGTCCTGGGGGGGGGCAATTATGCCCCCAGTGTGAGCTGTGTACATTTCTCTCTTATAAAAGTGGATGGTAGGGGCAGGTGTGGTGGCTCATGCCTTTAATCCCAGCACTCGGGAGGCAGAGGTAGAAGGATCGCCTTGAGTTCGAGGCCACCCTGAGACTACATAGTGAATTCCAGGTCAGCTTGGACTAGAGTGAAACCCTACCTTGGAAAACAAAACAAAACAAAACAAAAGTGGATGTCAGGGGTGGGAATTGTTTACCTGTCTCAAGGCTTTCTCAGCACCCAGCTGAGGGAGAGGCAGTGGACAAGGCAGCAGTCACAGTGCCCTCCCCCAGCCCCCGGGGTCTGCCTGACAGCGGACCCAACCTGAAGGGCAGGAGCCGCAGCAGGTGGGAAATAAGCCCCATTCCCCCTCGCCCTGGCTCCAGCCAAGCAGCTTGAGTGGGCCCCACTGAGCCCACCAGGTTGGGGAGCTACATGGCAGCCCCATGAAAACACCCCAAGATAAGGATGCAGGGTGGCTCATGGAGAATGTCTGTGGATCAGAAAAGGCCAGATGGGTAGTGTCATCCAACCGTGGTGCTCTCCTCAACATTGTTCCTTTGAGGAAACTGTTAATGCAAGCAAGGGAATCTTTTTAAAAATGTATTTATTGTTGCCCAGCGTGGTGGCACACACCTTTAATCCCAGCACCTGGGAGGCAGAGGTAGAAGGATCACCATGAGTTCAAGGCCACCCTGAGACTACATAGTGAATTCCAGGTCAGCCTGGACTAGAGTGAGACCCTACCTCAAAAAACAAAAAACAAAAAACAAAAAACAAAAAAAAATATTTATTGTTATTTATTAGGGAGAGAGAGAAAGAAAGAGATAGAATGGGCACGGCAGGGCCACCAGCCGCTACAAACAAATTCCAGATGCATGTGCCACTTTGTGCATCTGGTTTACGTGGGTCCTGGGGAATTGAACCTGGGTCCTTTGGCTTTGCAAGCAAGTGCCCTAACCGCTAAGCCATCCCTTCAACCCTCAATGGAATCTTCTTATGCTGTATTGGACCTTGCTAACATTCTCCCTAGTGTCCCCGTAGCTGCTGACCCTTGAGACCAACTGGTGCCTTCTCAGAATGAATGGCTGTGAGCCTTCAGAGATCCTGCCCACTCTGTAAAAAGCATTCATGATTTCTTGGTATAGTACGAACCTCTGAGTGTCTTACATGTTTGGAAAGGCATCTGAGAGAACAGGAAAGGCAGCACTTACGAGTTTAAAGGCAGGCATCCCTACACAGACAGAAAGGGCATGAGGTTGTTGAGTGAAGATCACAGTGCCAGGAATGGGCTACTTCCTTAGGAGCAGTTGGCTAGGGAGGCCCCTGAGGTCTTTGCATTATTCCAGAACTACCATACAAGACCCTATTTCTGAAGACACGGCATGCGAGACATGGGGAGATCAGGCTAACTAAGCTGGAAGCTCCTCTCTGCTGGCTAGTTCTCATAGTGCCTGAGAGGGCTACGTGGGCTGCTCAGGGACAATTGTCATCAACGGCCCTGCGAAGCTGAGGACCTTACGTGCCACATTACCAACATGCCAGGCGAGAGATGCCTGCAGGTGCAATAGTAGCGTGGCTGTTGCAGGTCTAGCCAGCAGCTTTCCCGTTAGATTCCTCGCCAGTTCCACAAGAGGGAGGGCATGTCTAGTACCCCAAACCCCGTCAAATGCCTGGGGGTGGGGAAGGTCGTAGGTCCAGTGGGGAAGCAACTGCCATTGTTTTGCCGAATGGATGTGACGTGCCTGTCACGTTGCCTTCTAAACATTTGTGTTTGCGTCCATAGATCACTGGTGCCGTCAGCCTCAATCAGTCGTAGAAGAAAGCTTCTCTTTGCCGTAGGAGACTCAGCTGCTGAGGCTCAGAGCCGATGCCCCTGTGAGCATCTACCTCCCCCTTCCAAGGCTCAGGGATCATGTCGGAAGAGGGGGCGGAAAGAGTGTAAGAGCCAGGGGAAGGGCTGTGTGTGGTGTAGCAATTGCCTCTGAATTGAAACATAGAATCAAAACATTCCCTGGGGAGGGAGAAGGAAGGCTTGGCAGCTAAACAAAGTCTGGGAAAGCTAAAATAGAAAAGATCACAGGACCCCGTCCCCCAGGTCACAGAAAAACAAGAGCTGGAGGGGGAGAGATTCCACTAGGTCCTCTTCTGCAAGTCATGCAGTGATCTCCAGAGACACAGCTCCCACACCTATGCTGGGTGGGCTTTTCTGTGATGTCTTCGAGTCACCCATGCTCCCATAAGCAACCTCTCACCCTCCTCTGTAAGTAACTCCAATCAACTCCCAGTGAATACAAACTTGTAATCATTACCTTACTGTCTCGTCATCTTTGTTCATGACAGCTTAGACACCCACCTCCTTTGTGCTGTTCTTGTATCTTAGGTGACAGTGTTTTTTTCTTTTTTTGTGGGTGGGGGGTTTGAGGTAGGGTCTCACTTGAGGCCACGCTGACCTGGAATTCACTACGTAGTCTCAGGGTGGCCTTGCACTTACCCTGATCCTCCCACTTCCCCCTGGCTCCTGAGTGCTGGCATTAAAGGTGTGCACCACCACACCTGGTAAAAATAAACAACTGCCAAAGGCTCACTGTCATCCTAGGGTGCCAGCCCTGGGGATATGTTTCAGCGCCACCTTGACTTGTCCCTTGTATGAAAGTTGGGTGCACTCACTCGGGTTTGGGTGCTAGAAGTTGATGCCTGCTGCACCTGTGACTGGCTGAAGAATTGATTATTTGTGGGGAAGGGCAAGTAAGGTAGGGTCTCCCTCTAGCCCACGCTGACCTGGAACTCACGATGTAGTAGTCTCAGGCTGGCCTCGAACTCACAGCGATCCTCCCTAGTGCTGGGATTAAAGGCATGTGCCACCATGCCTGGCCAATTGTGGTGTTTAGACTTGAGGTCTCAGGTGGGGTCCTGTGAGCTGTCTTCTGTGACTGTACCCGCCTCCACGTAGGGTAGACTCTGGCTACGCTGAAGAGTGGATACCTGGCTTCCAGTCCTTCACCTTGCCCCTACTGGGGAACAGGGAAACAGTGGTACAGACAGGGGTATTCCTATACCCCTGAGAGCTCTCAGCATTTCTTATAATTCAGCACTCAGGAGCACAGCCCAGCCTGGCTGTTCATCCACTCCACCAGACGTGGGGACCAGCCCCACCCAGCACCATCCAGGCTGGCCCACCTGGCTCCAGCATGACCTTCTTGGTATTGATGTGCACAGCAACTAGGCACACAGACTCTGTGTAGCAGAAGCAGCCAGGCTCCATGATAATGTCAATGCCAGTCCCCTCTGGGAAGTCCTGGGCCAGGGTGGCATTGATCACTGTTATTATCTGTAGTGTCCAGTTCTTGTTTCTCTTTGTCCCTGCAACAGTGCTACGGGGAGAGCCTACTCATCCACTTTTCAAAATATTTATTTCCAAGGAGAGAGAGAGAAAGAGAAAGAGAGAGAGGGAGAGAGAACACATCAGGATCTCTTGCTGCTGTAAAAGAACTCCAGATGCATTCATCACTTTGTGCATCTGGCTTTACATGGGTACTGGGGAATTGAACCCCGGTCATCAGGCCTTGCAAGCAAGTACCTTTAACCACTGAACCATCTCCCCATCTCCACTTTGATGCTAAGATCCTTTTGAGTTTGGTTTCCTTGCCTTTTTCTAAGATAGGGAAGTTTTCTCAGCCCCAGTAGTCCCTGAATCAGTCACTCACTTTTATTGAGGAGGAAACAGATGAAAATGGGGCTTGGATGGGCTGGAGAGTTGGCTTAGCGGTTAAGCGCTTGCCTGTGAAGCCTAAGGACCCCGGTTCGAGGCTCAATTCCCCAGGACCCACGTTAGCCAGATGCACAAGGGGGCGCACACGTCTGGAGTTTGTTTGCAGTGGCTGGAAGCCCTGGTGTGCCCATTCTCTCTCTGTCTCTCTCTGCCTCTTTCTCTCTCTCTCTGTCGCTCTCAAATAAATAAATAAAAATAAACAAACAAAAAAAAAAAAAGAAAATGGGGCTTGGAGAGACAAAAGCACGAGGCCTTGGCATGCCCATTTATCTATCTATCTATCTATCTATCTATCTATCTATCTATCTATCTATCATCTATCTATCTACCTTCTTTCTGTCTCTGACTCTCAAATAAATAAAGAATGGCAATTCTAGGGCTGGAGAGATAGCTTGGCAGTTAAGGGGCTTGCCTGTGAAGCCTAAGGACCCAGGTTCAATTCTCCAGTACCCATGCAAGCCAGATGCACAAAATGGCATGTGCATCTAAGTTCATTTGCTGTGGCCAGAGGCCCTGGTGCACCCATTCTCTCTATCTGCTTCTTTATCTCTCTAATAAATAACATATTAAAAAGCCAAATCCCTCAAAACTATGCACAAGTGCACGAGCCAGATGGTGTGTTTTGTTTGTCCTGTGGTGCTGTCACCAGTTCTGAGAGTGACAGAGCCCTTCTCCATTCTGGACAGGTGTATTTCAGGAATTAGAGCCCTGAACATGCAACAGTCACTGAAACTCCGCAAGCCAGTGGTTCTCCAGTTCATTAGATGATAGAGACACTGGCAGAAGGGAAGTTAAGCAAGGGCTTGTTTGAAAAGAAAGTGAAGGGCTGGGGAGATGGCTCAGCAGTTAAGGTGCTTGCTTGCAAAGCCTGGTGACTGGGTTCTGTTCCCCAGCACCTACATAAAGCCAGATGCACCAAGTGGCCCACATGTCTGGGGTTCATTTGCAGTGGAAAGAGGCTGACTCCAGCAGATTGGATTGGTTACTTTGAATAGATAGGAGGGCAGCGCCTGCTAGACTAATGAGTTAGACAAAGAATTGGCTACTTTGTATGTGTGGGCCAGCTGGGCTCCTGGTCCATCAGCATGAGTCTGGGCTTTTTGGGGGGTGGATGGGGTAGGTCAATATGGGCCCGAGATTTTCTAAAAATTTTTTTGTTTATTTTTATTTATTTATTTGAAAGCCACAGAGAAAGAAAGAGGCAGAGAGAGAGAATGGGCAGGGCCTCCAGCCACTGCAAATGAACTCCAGATGCATGCGCCCCCTTGTGCATCTGGCTAACATGGGTCCTGGGGAATCAAGCCTCGAACCGGGATCCTTAGGCTTCATAGGAAGTGCTTAACCACTAAGCCATCTTCCCAGCCCAGGCCAAGGATTTTTGGATTTTAGTTCCTCTGCTCTATTCTCTTAAAAACTTCTGGGTCCATGCTCCTGAAGGGACAAATAGATTACTTGTTTACTACCTTTGTGCCTGTAACTAGCTGCTAATAAGACAGGGGCTATTTTACTCCTATCCTTATCAGCATTGTTCATTCTCTGACTGCATACCCAGCCAGCCAGGCAGACAGACACCCATCCGTCTACTCATCCACCATTGATGCACCCATCAGCTTTCCACCCATCCACTGTCCACCCATCCACCCATCATCCATCCATCCACTCACCATCTGTCCACCCATCAGTCATCCATTTATCTATCCACCCATCACCCACCCATTATCCCCTCATAGCAATATGAGGGTGTGGTGTGTCTGGAGTTGTTCTAGGCCAGGGCGACCACGGTGAAGAAGACAGGCAAGCCCTCACGCTTGCGGAGCTTACCTTGCAGAACAGAAAGGCCAGTGTAGACAAACAAGCGACACAGTGACGTGGAAGGTGCTGTGAGGAAAACGGAAACCGGCCAGCGGGTAGTGAGCTACGGAGGACAGTGGTCTCTGAGGAGGGAGGGGGAGCGGAAGCTGAAGGAAGCGAAAGGGAGACCTTTGTGATCAGTGGGTCAGAGAGATGCCAGCATGGTGAGCAGCTAGTCAAAAGACCCATGTGAAGTGTTCGAGAGAAGGCCAGGTGAGCAGAGGCAGAGGCGGGGAGGTACAAGGGGATGAGGTGGGGAAAGGGTTCCCACTGACCCTGTCAAGTGCAGTGGAAAGTCAGGACATGAACATTACTCCGAGCAGATTAAGGCTGAGTGGGAGAGAGAGTACAGAGGCAGAGGGCCAAGAGGCTCCTGCCACATCTGGCAAAGTGATACACTGTGAGCAAGACTTCCACTTTGGGGTCTGGGATCACAGCTGCCTTTCCACAGACAGGGCAGTGGGGGTGGCGGGGGGAAGCAGGTAAGGGGCAGGAAATCACCTTTCAGCTTTGAACAAGTTTGACAAGCTGCTTAGTTCTCCAGATGGGCTCCCAGAAGCATCTGGTCTCTAAGGAGAGGTCAGGATGAGGGACATACCCAATGTGGGAGGGGTCGGTATCCAGTCTTGATAGTCTGGGGGCCAAGGATGTCCTCCATGGATAAAGAAGAGAGCCAGTCCCCAGGAGGGACACTCAGTGATGTCCAATGCCACGCTGAGGTGAGGGGGTGAGGTGAGCCAGGAACAGGGGTACATAGGCCATTGGTGGCTCGGGAAGGAATGTGGGCTGTAGGGTCCACAGGGTGTGGGGCAGGAACGACAGATTGTAGGCTCTCTTCTGGGGGGTGAGTGCCATAGAGGGGAACAATTGGGGGTCTTTGGAAGAAGAGGGCTAAGGGGTAAGGATGGCATATTCTAGGGTGAGAGATGATGGCATGGTTTTAGGTGGATGGGGGTGGTTGATAGAGGAGGAGATAACAGAAATGTATCAGAGATAGTCAAGACTTCAAGAGTGGAAACAGTAGGTGGGTGAGAAGGCTTAGCACCCACTCAGGGGTTGGGTGGGCCTCGATCTGGAAGGTGCAGGGTGGGGAGTGCACAGTCTGAATCTACACAGGGCATGGGTGAGCAGGGCATAGAGCTGTATTGGGAGAAAGTGGAATTTTTTTTTCTGATCCATTCTCCAGTGACGTTAGTACCAAGGACATGGTAGAGAGTGAGATCAGGAGGAAGCTTGCATACCCAGGACAGGAGACCAGGTGGGACACTGTCAATGAGACGGAGAGGGCGAATTCGCCCACGAGTGAGGTAGATTGGGCTGCCCATCATGCAGGGGCCATTGAATGTTTGGAGTGGGGCACCTGAGGATGGGACAGTGGGCTGCCCTGCCCTGCCACGGGCACAGGTGCAGAGTGGGTAAGACGTTGGGGACAGATAGGGAGGAGAGGATGACTTGGAGTGGGAAGTGGCCCCAGCGTCTCTGCAGGTCCAGGTTCTACCCCTGCCGTGGAGGTCCTCCAAGCTTCCCTTTATCCCCACCACACACACACAAACCGTCCAGAGACGCAAAGATTCTACTTTGTAGGAACAAATTCCCCTGGGTTACCTAGGCTAGTGCTGTAGTTACCTTCTCATTGCTGGGACAAAATATCCCATCAAAAACAGCTGCTGGGCATGGTGGCACACACCTTTAATCCTAGCACTCAGGAGGCAGAGGTAGAATTGCCAGGAGTTTGAGGCCACCTTGAGACTACATGGTGAATTTCAGGTCTGCCTAGCCTAGAGTGACACCCTCCCTCGAAAAAACAAAAAAAGGGGGGGGGGGTTCTTATATTTGTCATAGGAAGGATATTTCTGGAAAGGAACTCTGTGGTAATTAATCTAATAAAAGGATTTTTTAAAAAGCAGCAGCTGGGAGGAAGGGTTTATTTCTGCTTACGTTCTCAAGGGGAAGCTCCATGATGGCAGGGAAAGATGGTAAAGCAGAGGCTGGACATTTCTTGCCACAGCAGCCGCAGAAAGCAGCAAGAACGAGCTGCACTCTGGCAAAGGGGGAGCGGAGCTTTAACACCCCTAATCCCACTCCCAGCAACACACCTCCTCCAGCAAGGCCCCACCTCCCTACTTGCCACCAGCTGGGGACCAAGCCTTCAAAGCACATGAGTCTATGGGGGACATCTGAGTCACACCATCATACAAGGCTTGAAATCAACTGTGGACTCAGTATCCTCCAGCCAGGGAAGCAGGACCTGTGCTCTATGTTGAAGGAGGCCCAGCAACCCAAGTGGTGAGTGACAGGAAACCCTGGCTTTTTGAACAAACTTTAGGTACTTGGTACTGCTTGGTCCAGGCTTCTTCACAATACAACCATAATGACCTAATGCCACCTACTGGCCATGATTAGCATTGCACCTGATTTTCAGTTTCTGTCTAGCAAGGAGTGATTGAAAAGGGCTGGACAGTCTCCGGCTATAGCACATTAGGCTGGACAGGCGTTCTTCTTGTAGCTTCTTAAAAATTTCCCATTATGGGGAATAATAATAATAATAATATTAATAATAATAATAATAACAACAACATAACAAATAATAATAGGGTCTTGTATATGCTAGGCAAGTGCTCTACCACTGAGCTACATAGGAGTCCAGAAAGATAACTAAAGCCCTTGCCCACTTCATCCATTCATGAGTGATGTTTATGAACACCCACTCTGCCAGGTTGTTGTGGACTCTGGGATCAAGGGCAGGAAGAAACAGGAGGGACCACGCTCTTTCACAAGGACACTCTATGTGGTGGAGGGAGACAGGAAGTACACAAGGAAATAAACAAGAAGATAATAGATAGGTGTGGGAGGGAATTCAGAGCAGTAGGAGATGGGTCTGGAGAAGACCAGGCAGGAGGACGGCTGGAGAGACGACCCAGCAAGGGTAGCAGTGGCCAGACCCAAAGAGCTGACAGGTGTGGGTGGGTTTGGAAAGGGGAAGGCAGTTAGAGATGGGGAGCTCTCCCCTCAGCCAGCAGCTGTCAGGCAGAGATCCAAATAGAATGACCTCTCAAGGAACTGCCACTCTGCCTCCAGCCAGCTGACTACTCCCTCCTGTCTCCACTGCTATCACCCCAACCTCAAGGTGGTGAGCAACAGCTGTTCTCCTGTGAAAATCAAAGCTTGACAACCAACAAAGAGCTGTTACTGGTCTGAAGGAATCCCTGAACATCATTCCAAAAGCCAGGTTGGAAATGCTGTTACCAAGGTCAAGGTCCATGTGTTTGAGCTGGGGACAGGAAAGAGCCAGCTGAGATGGAATCAGCCTTGCTGGTGGCTGCTGCCATGTTGCAGGTGTGTGTTTGTAGCTATATCCCAAGTCCTCGTTTTTGTTCTGTTTTGAGACAGGGCTCACTGTGTAGCACAGGCTGGTCTGGAGCTCATGAACCTCCTGCTGCAGCTTCCTCAGCGCTGGGATTACAGGTACGTACCTCCATACCTGCCCAGCTCTATGAGCTTTTCGTAAAAAGAAATCCTGGAATTTGGGCCAGGAAGATGGCTCAGCAGTTGAAGAAAAGCTGAAATTTTTGGTATAAATTTCTCAAGGAAAACTTTACTATTTATTAATTACTATAGTCAATTGCTTTTTTTTTCCCCAAAGTACATAAAGTGTTGGACAAATAAAGACTAATGTATGGTTTTAGAAACTCCTGAGAATTCCCTAATTTTTCCCAAAGGTTAATGTCTGCAGATAATTTGGGGACATTTTTCAAGTTATACTGTGTTTTTAAATTTTTTTTTCATTTATTTATTTTTTAAAATATATATATATTTCTGTATTCTGTATATATATTTATTTCAGAGAGGGAAAGAAAGAGGTAGAGAGAGAGAGTAAGAGTGAAAGACAGAGAATGGAGCGCCAGGGCCTCCAGCCACTGCAAACGAACTCCAGATGCATGCACCTCCTTGTGCATGTGGCTTACATGGGTCCTGGGGAATTGAACAAGGGTCCTTTGACTTTGCAGGCAAACGCCTTAACTGCTAAGCCATCTTCTCCAGCCCTATAGTGTTTTTTTTTTTTTTTTTTTTAATGTAATTGGATCCACAGCCTCAGATTTTATTGTTCATTGGTTTTTGGAGGCCAGTTCTCGCTATCGCCCAGGTTGATCTGTAATTCATTATGTAGTCTCAGGCTGTAGTCACAGTGATCTGCCTACCTCTGCTTCCTGAGTCCTGGGACTAAAGGAGTGTACCACCGTGCCCTGCTCTTTCTTTTTTAAAAAAATATTTCATTTGTTTATGTATTTTTGTATGCAAGAGAAAAAGAGAAAGAAGTGGCTAGGGCCTCTTGCCACTGCAAACAAACTCCAAGTACATGTGCTTCTGGCTTTACATGGGTACTGGGGAACCAAAGCCCAGCTGGCAGGCTTTGCAAGCAAGCACCTTTAACCACTGAGCCATCTCCCTAGCCCTCTTTCTTTTCTTTTTCTTTCTTTTTTTTTAAGGTAGGGTCTCACTCTAGCCCAGGCTGACCTGGAGTCCCAGGTGGCCTTGAACTCACAGTAATTCTACCTCTGCCTCCTGAGTGCTTGGATTAAAGGTGTGCACCACCACGCCTGTTTTTTTTTTTTTTTTTTTCTTTTTTGAGGCAGGGTCTTATTCTAGCCTATGCTGACCTGGAACTTACTCTGTAGCCCCAGGCTAGCCTTGAATTCATAGTGATCCTCCTACATCTGCCTCTCAAGTGCTGGGATTAAAGGCTTGTGCTGCCATACCAGGAAACCCAGTCCTTTTTCCTTTCTTTTTCTTTTCTTTTCTTTTTTTCTTTTTTCTTTTTTTTTTTGGTTTTCAAGGTAGAGTCAGGCTGACCTGGAATTCAATATGTAGTCTCAGAGTGGCCTCCAACTCATGGTGATCCTCCTACCTCTGCCTCCCCAGTGCTGGGATTAAAGACGTCCGCCACCACGCCCTGCTGATTCTTTCATTGCTTCTTTTTGTGTGTGTATGGTGTATGCACCTGTGTGTGCAAATATGTGTGCCCCATGTCCACGCGAGCTGGGGTTAGAGAAGAGCATCAGGTGTACTCCTCATTTGCATATCCATGTGTTTCCTTGAGATGGAGTCTCTCACGGAACCTGGAGCTGTCATTTGTGGTCAGACTGGCTGACCAGCAAGCCCTAGCAGTTCTGCAGTCTCCGATCCCCACAGGACTGGGGTTACAGACATGTGTGGCATGGGGGCTTGAGTCTCAAACTCAGAACAAGTAGGCCCTCTCAGACCCTCGTGCTTGCATGGCAAGTGATTTCACCCACTGGGCTATCTCCGCAGCCCGTTTCTTTCTTTCTAAACACAGTTTGAATGTGATGAGAAGAAGGGTTTTAGTCAGAGGGAAGGGAGAGAAGAGGGGGATGGGGACGGGGATCCAAAAGCACTGTATACATGCATTAAAATGTCAAAATTAAGGGCTGGAGAGATGGCCTAGCGGTTAAGCGCTTGCCTGTGAAGCCTAAGGACCCCAGTTCAAGGCTCGGTTCCCCAGGTCCCACGTTAGCCAGATGCACAAGGGGGTGCACGTGTCTGGAGTTCGTTTGCAGAGGCTGGAAGCCCTGTCGTGCCCATTCTCTCTCTCTCTCCCTCTATCTGTCTTTCTCTCTGTGTCTGTTGCTCTCAAATAAATAAAAAAAATTTTAAAAATGTCAAAATTAAGCACATGACTTTAATCACAGCACTTGGGAGGCTGAGGTAGGAGGATCACTGTGAGTTCAAGGCCAGCCTGAGACTACATAGTGAATTCTAGATCAACCTGGGCTATAGCAAGATCTTACCTCCAAAAACCAAAAGTATAACAAAATAAAAGAGCCAAAAATTTAAAATTAGGGCTGGAGAGATGACTTGGTGGTTTAGGTGCTTGCCTGCAAAGCCTAAGGACTCATGTTCAACTCTCCAGGTCCCACACAAGCCAGTCTCACATGCACACAAGGTGGTGCATGCAGATGGAGTTCAATTACAGTGGCTGGAGACCCTGTTGTGCCAATTCTGTCTCTCTTTCTCTCTTATATAAAGCATCCCAAAATAACTTAAAAATTAAAAAATCAAAAAACCCAGGCTGGAGAGATAGCTTAATGGTTAAGGTTCTTGCCTGCAAAGCCTAAGGACCCAGGTTTGACTCCCCAGAACCCATGTAAGCCAGATGCACAAGATGACACATGTGTCTGGAACTCGTTTGCAGTGGCTAAAAGCCCTGGCATGCCCATTCTGTTTCTGTCTGCCTCTTTCTCTCTATCTCTCTCAAATAAATAATAATAATAAATTACAAAAGAGGGCTGGAGAAACGGCTTAGCAGTTAAAGCATTTGCCTGCAAAACCAAAGGACCATGGTTCAATTCCCCAGGACCCAGGTAAGGCAGGTGCACAAGGCACATGCATCTGGAGTTTATTTGCAGCAGCTGGAGGCCCTGGCATCCCCATTCTCTCCCTCTCCCTCCCTCTCTCTCTCTCTACCTCTTCTCTCTCTCATAAATAAATTTAAAAAAGAAAGTTTACAAAAACCCCCCATAAATCCCATGTGGGTCACTGGATTCTTGGGGCTGCGGTTCTCTGAAGGCATCCAGGCGACCATGGAGAGCAGAGTCTTAAGTGGGCATGAGTGCAATGAAAGAACCACTTTTGGGAGGCAGTCTCAGTGAGCAGCTCATTTGTCAGGGAAATGGGTTTATAAGCAGTTGAGAGCGGGAAGAGGGTCCTAAGGGGATTGGTGGGTACAAAGGCTGCTAGCTGATGCCTAGGGACGTTCATTCCAGAAGTCGGGAGAGTCGGTGATCCACATAGTGGCGGGAAGAGGCTCTCAGGGGGATGGGCTGTGAGAAGGCCGCTGGCTGATAAGGAGTTTCCTAGGCAACTGGCCAAAGGTCACAGGGCTATGGGCAAAGCCTTAGTTTAGGTGTGTCTGGCTTGGAGAGGGCGTGGCCTCCTGTAGCCCAGGGGGCCTTAGCTGCGCCTGGAAGCTCTAGCCTGTCTCCTGAAGGCTCCAGCCTGTGCCTGGCAGTGCCTCGCAACCCCAGGCTGGAGAGATGGCCTGCCTGTGAAGCCTAAGAACACATTTTCTTTTTAAAAAATTTATTATTTTTTTTAATTGACAGCTTCCATAATTATAGACAATAAACCAAGGTAATTCCCTTCCCTCCCACACTTTGCCTTTGCAGCTCCACTCTCCACTACATCCCCTTCTCTTGCAATAAGTCTCTCTTTTATTTTGATGTTATGATCTTTTCCTCCTGTTATGATGGTCTTGTGTAGGTAGTGTCAGGCACCAAGTGATCATGGATATCCAGGCCATTTTGTGTCTGGGAGGAGCACATTGGAAGGAGTCCTACCCTTCCTTTGGCTCTTACATTCTTTCTGCAACTTTTCCACAAAGGACCCTGAGCCTTAGAAGGTGTTTCAGTGTGCAGCACTCCTCTGTCACTTCTTCTCAGCACCATGGTGCCTTCTGAGTCATTCCAAGGTCACTGCCATCTGAAAAGAGAAGATTCTCTAACCAAAAGTGAAAGTAGCATTAATATATAGGTATGAGCATTAAGAGAAGTGCTCACCAAGCAGGTGAATTAAGAATATGGCTGTGTCCTGCACACCTGGTATTGGTTTCAGAGGCATGAAAAATGCGAGGAGTGGTCGTGAATTGCACATGGTTCCAGGAGCTGCTGCTGAGATGCAGCATGAGGCAGGGCATGATGCCGTGATAGGCTGAAAGAGCCCTTGGAAGATGGACCGTGGTTTGCATGAAGACCTCAAGATGTTTTGGATATACCAGGACTATGCAAGCGCTACCATAGAGCGCACTGTTGGCCTGAGATGGAAGTGTTCCCTGGCTACTCTGCACAGCTGGAGGGGTGGAATTGGAAAATCTGGACACTGTCGGTCTTTGGTTGTATTGGACTTGAACTGCATAAGTTTGATGTTTGTTTGATGGTGGTTGAGTTTGCATTGTTTTAGTCTCTCCTTGCTATGCTTATACCCATGCCCATTGAAAATGTTTACTCTGTGCCCTTATATGTTAGAAATGTTTAACTTGTGTGATTTTACAGGTCTTAATATCTTCAATTGGTCAAGACTGTGGGGACCTTCGAAACTGAACTGAGTACAATTTACAATGTGTGATGGTTATACATCTATTGGGGGCCTGGGGCGGAATGTGGTGGTTTGAATAGAATAGACGGCCCCCAATATATTCAGTTGTTTATTTGTTTGTAGTTTGCATTCTGCAGCCAGCTGGCTGGAGGCAGTGTCACTGGGTGGATCTTAAGGTGTGGTGGTGGGTTTCAGATTTCAATCTAAAGATATGCAAAGTGTGCCTATCTGGAGTTCGTGAAGTGTGCTGTATGGCTTTCAGCTTGTGGCTTGTACTTCTGTCTCTCTGCTTGGACCTGTGAAGGCAAGCCAGCTTCTTCTGCCATTTATGGAACTTCCCCTGGATCTGTAAGCTTCAATAAATATCCCTCCATAACTGTGTCTGGTCTGGAAGTTCATCTCTGTGAAGCTGAAACTGTCTGATACAGGTGTTAACTGTGACCTTAGTTCTAGTAGTGTCTGTTTCATGAAATTGGGAGCCCCCATGTTAGGTGCATATATGTTTAGGATTGTAATGTCCTCCTGTAGGAGTGTGCCTTTAATCAATATAAAGTGACCTTCCTTATCTTTCTTAAGTAACGTTGGACTGAAGTCTACCTTGTCAGATATTAGGATAGCAACCCCTGCTTGTTTTCTAGGTCCATTTGCGTGAAACACCATTTTCCAACCTTTTGCCCTAAGATAGTGTCCATACTTTGTAGAAAGGTGAGCTTCTTGGAGTCAACAAATTGAAGGATCCTGGTTTTTAATCCAGTCTGCAAACCTTTGTCTTTTGGTTAGGACATTGAGGTCATTGATATTAAGAGTTATTATTGAAGCTTTTTAAAATTGAGTGATGGCTTTGTAGTTAAGGCATTTGCCTGCAATGCTAAAGGACCCCAGTTTGATTCCCCAGGCCCACATAAACTAGATGCACAAGGAGGCACATGCATCTGGAGGCTCTAACACACCCATTCTCACTTTCTCTCTCTCTCTCTTTGTTTCCCACTTTTCTCTCTCCCTGCCTCTTTCTCTCTCAGATAAATAAATAAAAAATATTTTAAAATGAGTTATTATTGAAAGATGTGTATTCTTACCATTTTTTCTTGTTTTGTAGTTCTTCTGGTTTATCTTTGCTCTCTTGTATTAACTAGTATTTGATTTGGTTTTTTTTTCCCAGGTTCCTTATGTGTGCTTTTCTTTCTCTTCAACATGGAGGATCCTTTCAAGTATTTTTTTTCTTTTTTAAAGTGTTTTTATTTACTATTGTTATTTATTTATTTTTGTTTTTATTTATTTATTTATTTATTTATTTATTTATTTATTTTTAAATTTTTATTAGCATTTTCCATGATTATAAAAAAAAATCCCATGGTAATTCCCTCCCTCCTCCCTCACATTCCCCTTTGAAATTCCATTCTCCATCATATTACCTCCCCATCTCAATCATTGTACTTACATATATACAATATCAACCTATTAAGTACCCTCCTCCCTTCCTTTCTCTTCCATTTATGTCTCCTTTTTAACTTAATGGCCTCTGCTACCAAGTATTTTCCTTCTCACGCAGAAGCCCAATCATCTGTAGCTAGGATCCACATATGACGGAGAACATGTGGTGCTTGGCTTTCTGGGCCTGGGTTACCTGACTTAGTATAATCCTTTCCAGGTCCATCCATTTTTCTGCAAATTTCATAACTTCATTTTTCTTTACCGCTGAGTAGAACTCCATTGTATAAATGTGCCACATCTTCATTATCCACTCATCAGCTGAGGGACATCTAGGCTGGTTCCATTTCCCAGCTATTATAAATTGAGCAGCAATAAACATGGTTGAGCATGTACTTCTAAGGAAATGAGATGAGTCCTTTGGATATATGCCTAGGAGTGTTATAGCTGGGTCATATGGTAGATCAATGTTTAGCTGTTATAGGAACCTCCACACTGTTTTCCACAATGGCTGGACCAGATTGCATTCCCACCAGCAGTGTAGAAGGGTTCCTTTTTTCCACATCCCCTCCAACATTTATGATCATTTGTTTTCATGATGGTGGCCAATCTGACAGGAGTGAGTAGTTTTAATCTGAATTTCCCTGATGACTAGTGACGTAGGACTTTTTTTTTTTTCATTTTTTAAAATTTATTTATTTGAGAGTGACAGACACAGAGAGAAAGACAGATAGAGGGGGAGAGAGAGAATGGGCGCACCAGGGCTTCCAGCCACTGCAAACGAACTCCAGATGTGTGTGCCCCCTTGTGTATCTGGCTAACGTGGGACCTGGGGAACCGAGCCTTGAACCAGGGTCCTTAGGCTTCACAGGCAAGCGCTTAACCGCTAAGCCATCTGTCCAGCCCTAGAACATTTTTTTAGATGCTTATATGCCATTCGTATTTCTTCCTTTGAGAATGCTCTATTTAGCTCCATAGCCCATTTTTTGATTGGCTTGTTTGATTCCTTATTATTTAACTTTTTGAGTTCTTTGTATATCCTAGATATTAATCCTCTATCAGATATATAGCTGGAGAAGATTTTTTCCCATTCTGTAGGTTGCCTCTTTGCTTTTTTCACTGTGTCCTTTGCAGTGCAAAATCTCTGTAATTTCATGACGTCCCAGTGATTAATCTGTGGTTTTATTGCCTGAGCAATTGGGGTTGTATTCAGAAAGTCTTTGCCAAGACCAATATGTTGAAGGGTTTTCCCTACTTTTTCCTCTAGCAGTTTCAGAGTTTCAGGTCTGATGTTAAGGTCTTTAATCATTTGGACTTAATTCTTGTGCGTGGAGAGAGAGAAGAATCTATTTTCATCCTTCTGCAGATATATATCCAGTTTTTCCAACACCATTTGCTGAAGAGGCTGTCTCTTCTCCAATGAGTATTTTTGGCATTTCTATCAAATATCAGGTGGCTATAGCTACTTGGGCTTACATCTGGGTCCTCTATTCTGTTCCACTGATCTACATGTCTGTTTTTGTGCCAGTACCACGCTGTTTTTGTTACTATGGCTCTGTAATATAGGTTAAAATCAGGTATGTTGATACCACCAGCCTTATTTTTGTTGCTCAGTATTATTTTAGATATTTGAGGATTTTTGTGATTCCAAATGAATTTTTGGATTGTTTTTTCTATTTCCATGAAGAATGCCTTTGGAATTTTGATGGGGATTGCATTAAATGTGTAGATTGCTTTAGGTAAGATTGCCATTTTCACAATATTGATTCTTCCAATCTAGGAACAAGGGATGTTTCTCCACTTTCTTGTGTCTTCTGCAATTTCTCGCATGAGTGTTTTAAAGTTCTCATTGCAGAGATTCTTTACTTCCTTCGTTAGGTTTATTCCAAGGTACTTTATTTTTTTTTTGATGCAATTGTGAATTGGAGTGATTCTCTGATTTCATCCTCTGTGTGTTTGCTGTTAGCATATATGAATGCTGCTGATTTCTGTGTATTTATTTTGTATCCTGCTACATGGCTGTAGGTTTTGATCAGCTCTAACAGTTTGCTAGTAGAGTCTTTAGGGTCCTTTATGTATAGAATCATGTCATCTGCAAATAATGATAACTTGATCTCTTCCTTTCCAATTTGTATCCCTTTTATGTGTGTCTCTTGCCTTATTGCTATGGCTAAGACTTCCAAAACTATATTAAATAAAAGAGGGGAAAGTGGACACCCTTGTTTTGTTCCTGATTTTAGTGGAAAAGCTTCCAGTTTTTCCCCATTTAGTAATATGTTGGCTGTAGGCTTGTCATAAATAGCCTTTATTATATTGAGATATGTTCCTTCTATTCCCAGTCTCTGTAGGACTTTTATCATGAAGGGATGTTGGATTTTGTCAAATGCTTTCTCTGCATCTAATAAGATGATCATGTGGTTTTTGTCCTTCAACCCGTTTATACAATGTATTACATTTATAGATTTGCGTATATTGAACTATCCCTGCATTTCTGGGATAAAGCCTACGTGGTCAGGGTGAATGATCTTTTTGATAAACTCTTGTATTCTGTTTGCCAATATTTTGTTGAGAATTTTTGCATCTATGTTCATGAGGGAGATTGGTCTGTAATTTTCTTTTTCTGTTCTATCTTTGCCTGGTTTTGGTATCAGGGTGATGCTGGCCTCATGGAAGGAGTTTGGTAGAATTCCTTCTTTTTCTATTTCCTGGAAAAGCTTAAGAAGCAATGGCGTTAGCTCTTCCTTAAAGGTCTGGTAAAATTCAGCAGTGAATCCATCTGGGCCTGGGCTTTTTTTAGTTGGGAGATTATTGATAACTGTTCGGATCTCCATGTTTGTTATAGGTCTATTTAAGTGATTAATCTCATTTTGATTTAATTTAGGTAGGTCAAATAAACCAAGGAAATCATCCATTTCTTTCAGATTTTCATACTTTGTGAAGTATATGCTTTTATAGTATGTCCCTATGATTTTTTGAATTTCTCTGGAATCTGTTGTGATGTTACCTTGTTCATCTCTGATTTTATTAATTTGTGTCTCTTCTCTCTTTCTTTTGGTCAGATTTGCTAAGGGTTTATCAATCTTGTTTATCCTTTCAAAGAACCAACTCTTTGTTTTATTAATTCTTTGGATTTTTTTTGTTTCTATTTCATTAATTTCTGCCCTAATCTTTATTATTTCTTCGTGTCTACTGATTTTTGGTTTGCCTTGTTCTTCTTTTTCCAAGACTTTAAAGGTGAAGCATTAGGTCATTTACTTGCGACCTTTCTAATTTCTTAATATAGGCACTTAAGGCTATAAATTTACCTCTTAGAACTGCCTTCATTGTGTCCCAGAGAGTTTGATATGTTGTGTTCTCATTATCGTTTGACTGTATAAATTTTTTGATTTCCTTCTTGATTTCTTCATTGACCCATTCATCATTTAGTAGTGTATTGTTTAGTTTCCATGATTTTGTATATGCTCTATAGCCTTTCTTGCTACTGATTTGTAGTTTAATTCCATTGTGGTCAGATAGAATGCAAGGAATTATTTCAATTTTCCTGAATTTGTTAAGATTTGCTTTGTGTCCTAATATATGGTCTATTTTAGAGAATGTTCCATGTGTTGCTGAAAAGAATGTATATTCTGCAGCATTTGGATGAAATGTCCTGTATATCTGTATATATCTGTTAGGTCCTTTCCTTCTATGACCTCATTTAGTCCAGATGCCTCTCTGTTTATTTTTTCCTGGGATGACCTGTCAATTGATGAGAGTGGGGTGTTAAAGTCACCCACCACCACTGTGTTTGGTGTTATCTGTGACCTTAGTTCTAATAGTGTTTGTTTGACGAATTTGGGAGCTCCCATGTTAGGTGCATATATGTTTAGGATTGTAATGTCCTCCTGTTGGAGTGTGCCCTTAATCAATATAAAGTGACCTTCCTTATCTTTCTTTGCTAATTTTTTTTTTTTTTTTTTTTTTTTTTTTGGTGTTTCAAGGTAGGGTCTCACTCTGGTCCAGGCTGACCTGGAATTAACTCTGTTATCTCAGGGTGGCCTTGAACTCATGGCAGTCCTCCTACCTCTGCCTCCTGAGTGCTGGGATTAAAGGCGTGTGCCACCATGCCTGGCTTTCTTCCTTATCTTTCTTGACCAACATTGGACTAAAGTCTACTTTGTCAGATATTAGGATAGCAACCTTTGCTTGTTTTCTAGGCCCATTTGCTTAAAACACCGTATTCCAACCTTTCACCCTAAGATAATGTCTATCCTTTGTAGAAAGGTGAGTTTCTTGGAGACAACAAATTGTAGGATCCTGCTTTTCAACCCAGTCTGCAAACCCGTGTCTTTTTGTTGGGGCATTGAGGCCATTGATATTAAGAGATATTATTGAAAGGTGTGTATTTATGTTTGCCTTTTTTTTTTTTTTTTTTGGTGGTTCCAGTTCTACCTGTGCTCTCTTGTGTTTACTGGTATTTGAGTATTGCTTGTTTTTTCTAGGTTCCTTATATGTGTGCTTTTCCTTTTCTTCAGCATGGAGGATCCTATCAAGTATTTTCTGTAGAGCTGGTTTTGTCTTCAAATACTCCTTTAACCTGCTTTTGTCATGGAATGTCCTTATTTCTCCATCTATTTGAATGGATAGCTTTGCAGGATAAAGTAACCTTGGTTGACAGTTGTTATCTTTCAGAACTTGGAATATATCACCCCAAGCCCTTCTGGCTTTTAAAGTTTGTGTTGAATAATCTGCTGTGATCCTGATGGACTTGCTTTTGTAGGTAACTTGATTTTTCTCTCTAACTGCTTTCAATATTTTTTCTTTGGTTTGTGTGTTTGGAAGTTTGATAATAATATGGTGAGGAGAGGTTCTTTCCAGGTTTTGTCTGGCTGGGGTTCTAAAGGCTTCCTGTATCTGCATTGGCACCTCTTTCCCAATTTGGGGGAAAATTTCTTCTATGATTTTGTTGAAGACGCCTACTATGCCTTTGGAGTGGAATTCTTCTCCTTCTACTATGCCCTGAATTCTTATATTTGATCTTTTCATAGTATCCCGAATATCTTGAAATCCCCACTCATACTTTTTTATAAGCTTGTCTTTCTCTTTGTTGGCCTGTATTAGATCTGCCACCTGGTCTTCTAGCTTAGAAATTCTGTCCTCTCCTTCATCCATTCTACTGGTGAGATTTTCTACAGAGTTTTTAATTTGTTAACTGTGTTCTTCATTGCTAGTAATTCTGACTGGTTTTTCTTTATTATTTCTATTTCCTTATTTATGTCTTGTATTGCCTTCTTTATTTCATAAAATTGGTGGCCTGTGTCTTCTTTGATTCCTTTGATTTCCTATTTGAGTTCCTCTTTGACTCCTTTGATTTGTTCTCTGTCTTCTTTGAACATATTTACAATCATTCTTTTGAAATCTTTCTCAGGCATTTCCTCTAACTCGTTCTCACTGGAGGTCATTTCTGATGCATTAATACTTTTAGGTGGATTTATATCGTCTCACTTTTTAGTGTTTCTTGTGTTATAATGCATATATTTTTGCATCTTGGATTAAGTTAATGCTTGGATTTTCTAGCTAGCTGGGTATTCTTAGCTCTATCAATTGATTTGATGTTATATATTTTCAGGGTAAGAGCTTAAGGTATTAGGTGTGGCTCTTAAGACTCTCAGAGTATCTACAAAGGTGCTCCTAGGGGTTGCGTTTCCCTGCTATGGGAGTATTCAAGTAGGCTGAGTGGAATAAAATACAGGTAGATTCTAAAAGTTAACTAAACATTGTACACATTCAATCAAAAACAGCCCCAAGTATGTATGCAAGAGTAGTTATTATAACAACCAGATCCTCTATCAACAAAGAGGTTAAGATTTCTGGTCCATTGAGGGATCCAAGTCAGCTTGTGACCAAGTGAGACCCTTCTCTGCTGCAATCCCAGTTACCTTGGATGATTTTGGTCTCAGTCAAGTTGCTGCCTGGGTCATCGGGCTGCTGTTCTGATTTCTGGAGCTGGGCACTTGCTTTTCCTGTGGGGCAAACTGAGCCTGGCAACTGTGGCCCTGCAGATCAGCACCCCTGCTGCTGGAACTGCTGCTACTAAAGCTGCCTCTGCTGGGTCTGTTGCCCCTGCTGCTGAAGCTGCTGCTGCTGGGCCCACCACTGCTGCTGCCTCTGCTGCTGCTGCTGTAGCTGCCACTGCTAGAGCCATCACTGCTGCTGAAGCTGCTTCCAGTGGGTCCACCGCCGCTGCTGCCGCCACTGAAGCTGCTGCTGCTGGGTCTGCCACTGCTGCTGCTACTGGATCTGCTGCTGCTGGGGCCGCTGTTACCGGTGCCGGAGCCGCTGATGTTGCTGCCTAACTCTGCTCCTGCTTGCGTCCTGCTGTCGGCTCAAGTTGGCGTGGCCAGTCCCAGGACTGCTGCTCTGTTCGCCGGAGCTGGGCTCAGGCGGTGGGGGAGGGGAGGGAGCCACAGCTGCTCTGGTTCTCTCGCTGTTCCACGTGTTCTTCTACCTCGTGGTCTGCTCCTCCGCTGCTCGCTGCCGCTCTCCCCTCATGTTTCCTGAGTTGCGGAGAGCGCGGTGTGAGGGGAAGCTCCCGCACCTGCCTTTTCCTGTGCTGGAGCCGAGCCTGGCGGCTTTCTGGTGCTGAGCCACCTCCACCGTGGTTGGCGGAGCTGCGCTTTTGCCGGCCTGTGCAGGCTGTGGATGCTCTGGATCTCTTCTACTTCTCCGCTGCTGCTTCAATTTCCTATACACCTCACTTTTTAGTAAAAGTGTGTATTTTGCTGAGGTTTTTTTTTTTTTTTTTGGTCTTTTTCCCCCGTAGGCTACTTTGGTGTGGTATCTATGCCGCCATCTTAACTGGAAGTCTCCTTTCAAGTATTTTCTGTAGAGTTGGTTTAGACTTCATACATTCCTTTAGCTTGCTTTTGTTGTGGAATGCCCTTATTTCTTTGTCTACTTGCATGGATAGCTTTTCAGGATAAAGTAATCTTGGTTGACATTTATTATCTTTCAGAACTTGGAATACACCATTCCAAGCATTTCTGGCTTTCAAAGTTTGTGTTTAGTAATCTACTATTATCCTGATGGACTTGCCCTTGTATGTGACTTGATTTTTCTCTCTAACTGCTTTCAATATATTTTCTTTGGTTTGTATGTTCTGTAGTTTAATTACAATATAATTTTTAAAAAGCCTTTTATGGTTAAATACAGCACAAATACAAAAAATCACTAAAAGCAAGCTGAGCATGGTGGCTCACATCTTTAGTCCCAACAGGAGGATCGCTGTAAGTTTGAAGGCAGCCTGAGACTAATTCCAGGTCAGCCTGGGCTACAGCAAGATGCTACCTCAAAAAAAAAATAAAAAAGTTTGTCCTGATAAGAAAGCACCAGTATAGTGGTTTAGTAGTATAAAATATTATTTCATTATGGCTTTTTTTGGCACATGTGTGTGTAGTGTGCATGTGTGTGTGCATATTTGTATATTAGGACACATGAGTGAGTGTGTGTGGTGTGCATACTTGTGTGTGTAGGGCACATGTGTGTGTCAGTGCATATGAGCATGAGTGTGATGAACACAGAGGCCAGAGATGACATTGCGTGTCTTTCTCCACTGCTCTAGAGGTAGGGGCTTGTCTAGCCCCAGCTGACCTAGAATTCACTATGTAGTCTCAGGGTGGCCTCAAATTTACAGGAATTCTCCTACTTCTGCCTCCCGAGTGCTGGGATTAAAGGCATGCGCCACCACTCCCGGCTCATGTCCATCTTTTATTTGTGCTTAAATAAAACCAGAAAAACTGCTGGAAAGGTGGAGCAAGGCATGGTGGTGCATGCCTTTAATCCCAGCACTCGGGAGGCAGAGGTAGGAGGATCGCAGTGAGTTTGAGGCCACCCTGAGACTACATGGTGTTTCCTAGGTAAGCCAGGACTAGAGTGAGACCCTACCTCAGAAAACCAAAAACAAACAAACAATCAAACAAAAAAAGATGTACATGAGCCATCTATTCATTTTCTTTACTGATCAGTCTGGCCTTGGATTGGTGACTCAAGTCAGCTGAGCTGCTCTTTCCACGCTGGCTTTGCGGTTCTTGTCAGAAACGTGAACGATCTCAGCCCAGTAAGATTTGTTGCACATCAGGAGCACTTTTGGCTCCTTGATGTTGTGGACCAGAAACTTCTAGAAGACTTCTAGAAGCCACTGGGCAGCATGTACTTTGTTTTCTTGTTGCTTCCATAACCAATGTTAAGCATTAGAATTTGCCCTTTGAATCTTTTCCACACCGTGTAGTCAACACCTCTGGGTTTCCACCAATTACACTTTTGACATAGTGGTCTGACTGGTGCTGGATGAACTTCTTGATCCTCTTTTTGACAATCTTGGGCTTCACCAGAGGTCTGAGGGCAGCCATGATGTCAAGCAGAAGATGGCAGGCACCTCTGCAGGCATCGCCAAAGAAGAGTTAAATATTTTAAAATTCTTTATTTATGAGAGAGAGAGAGAGATGGAGACAGAGATAGAGAGAGAACTGGTGCACCAGGGTCTCTAGCCGCTGAAACCAAAGTCCAGATGCCTGCACCATCCTGTGCACATGCATGACCTTGGGCACATGTGCCACCTTGTGCGTCTGGCTTACGTGGGATCTGGGAAGTTGAACTTGGGTCCTTAGGCTTTGTAAACAAGCACCTTAACTGCTAAGCCATCTCTCTAGCCCTCCACCTTACTTTTTTAGACAGGGTCTCTCATTGAACCTGGAGTTCACCAATTGAACTAGACTAGCTAGCCAGTGAACCTCAGAGATCTTCTTGCCTCCACCCCCCACCCCCACCAGTGGCGAGATTACAGGGGCATGCCATCTGTACTCAGGCCCTCATGCTTATAGGGCACTTTAATGACTGATCCATCTCCCCAGCTCCTTCTGTGTGTGTGTTTACAAGTTTGTTACATTATTTAAGTAACACATACTACAGACTTTTTTCCTTTTATTTGGTGGGGGTCCAGTATGTATCCTAGGCTGGCCTCAAACTTGCAGACTTTCAGTCCTCTGGCTTCAGTCTCCTGTGTGCTAGGATTATAGGATTTGACATTTTCTAATAACATATGGCATTAGGTCCTCTTTTATTTATTTATTTTTCAAGGTAGGGTCTTCTTCTAGCCCAAGCTAACCTGGAATCCACTATATAGTCTCAGGGTGGCCTCGGACTCACAGAAATCCTCCTATCTCTGCCTCCTGAGTGCTCAGATTAAAGGCGTGTGCCACCACACCCAGCTGGGACCTCTTTTATGCACTCATTGGCCACTTCTCTCTGTCTGACTCTTGTGACAGTGACTGTGATGGAAACTGGCCATATGGGGCAGCACTGTTGCCCTGTGTAATGTGGGCTGCAGCCATATTTGAGTATAATGTCTGCTGAAAAAAATCAAAGATGGCTTAACACACAAGTCTGGTGCCCCACCTAGGATGGCCAACCCAGCTGGAGGCTAGCCTTGTGGTCCCCCAGCAAAAAAGCCAGACCATATTACATGGTAGTTCAGGTTTCCAAGATAGAGCCTTCAAAGAAGACGTAACCCAAAGTGAAGGAGTTTATCCTGTGGCATCCTGCTAGACAAATCCCCACAATTCACCTTTCCACATGCAGAGTCATTTGAGACCATGTGTGGTACAGGTTCTAGTAGGCAGAGTTCATTATGTGTACCTTGAGTAAAATCAGAGATCTCTCAAGGTGGATGAGATTTGATTGGGAGAGAATGGCCATGCCAAAGGGATATACATGCCATACCACACTCAGGGGGATTAGAGGCAAGGGGAGGTCCGTGGGCTTTTTCTTCATGTGTGTTTATGTGATATGCATCTGTGTTCATACACAGGGGCACATGTGAGTGTGCACATGGGTGCATGTAAAGGCCAGAGGGCAACATCTGATGCCATCTTCAGGAATGCTGTCCACCTCTTTTAGAGACCGGGTCTCTCATTGGCCTAGAGCTTGCCAATTAGACTAGACTAGTTGGCCAGCGAACCCCAGGGGGTCTCTTGTTTCCACCTCCACAGTGCTGGGAGTGGAGGCATACTATACCATGTCCAGTATTTTTATGTGGATACTGGGGATCAAACTCAGGTCCTTGTGCTTGCAAGGTAAGTTCTCTGTCTACTCAGCTACCTCCCTAGCACCAAGGGAGGATTCTAAAGGACAAGCGTTGCAGTCAGGTTCACATTGCTGCCAGAAAACACTTGACCAAGAGCAGCTTGTGAGGAAAATTAGGGTTTATTTTGGCTGACAGGCCCCGGCGGGGGGCGGGGAGCTCCATGATGCCAGAGGAAAATGATGGCACAAGCAGAGGGTGGACATCACCCCCTAGCCAACATAAGGTGGACAATAGCAACAGGACAGTGTGCCAAACACTGGCAAGGGGACACTGGCTCTAACACCCATAAGCCTGCCCCCAACAATACACTGCCTCCAGGAGGTGTTAATTCCCAAATCTCCATCAGCTGGGAACCTAGCATTCAGAACATCTTAGTTTATGGGGGCACCTGAATCAAACCACCACATTCTGTCCATGGCCCCCATAAACTGATAACCATGCATTATTTAAAATGTAATGCAAAGGATTATACTAAGTGAGGTAACCCAGCCCAGAAAGCTAAACGTTACATGTTCTCTCTCATATGTGGATCCTAGCTACAGATGACTGGACTTCTGTATGAGTAGGAAGAAAACTCAGTAGTATAGGCCAGTAAGATAGAAAGGAGATATAAAGGGAAGAGAAAGAAAGGGAGGGGGGTGCTTAATAGGATGGTATTGTATAAATGTAAGTAGAAGAACAGTTTAATGGGGGTGAAAAGGCCTAAGTGAGGTCAGGGGAAGAGACTGAGTAAAGGAAAGATGGAGGGAGGACTAATCAAAATTTAAGAGGATATAAATAAGTCATATGGAAACCTACTTTTTTGGGCAATGGAACACACAGGAGCCATGGATAGTTACTAGAAAATTTTCGGTGCCAGGGATGGGATACCTTCCAGTGAGTTGTTGGCCAGGGAGGTCCCTGATACCCCAAAACATTATAGGCCATTGCCAAGGCCCTTGGTTTCCCACCAGGAATAGATGGTAAGACCCTATTGCTGAAGACTCCACAAGATTGGGCTGCAAGGTCACTGAGAAACCCTGCTGGAACTGAGCTGAAAACCTCCTCCATGTAGACCAGCTGACAGAAAGCTGGATAAAAGCCATGCTGCAAGCAGTTCAACGGGAGAGAGAGAAATCACTAGTGAAGATACCCAACAGTGGAGACTGCAAGCCTTATATTCCAGCCAGGCCAAATGAGCCAACGTGTGCAATAGTGGCCCATGTGTATGGGGAAAACCAAATGCCCTATAATTGGACTGGAGGCCTGCTCCATGGGAAGAAATATATCCCTGATACTGAAAATTTAAAACAGGAGTAGTCATGAGCCCTAAGGGTGTAACATCTCCTGCTGTCTGGGTAAAAGTATATATTATGCTCACCAAACTGCCCAGTAAGCACTTCTCTTAATGTTCATACCTGTGGTGGTTTGATTCAGGTGTCCCCCAGAAACTTAGGTGTTGTGAATGCTAGCTCCCCAGCTGATGGATATTTGGGAATTAATGCCTCCTGGAGGGAGTGTATTGTTGGGGGTGGGCTTATGGGCTTTATAGCCCATTTCCCCATGCCAGTGTTTGGCACACCCTCCTGTTGCTGTGTCCCACCTTACATTGGCCAGGGGGTGATGTCCACCCTCTGCTCATGCCATCGTTTTCCCCTGCCATCATGGAGCTTACCCTTGAGCCTGTAAGCCAAAATAAATCTCTTTTTCCCAGAAGCTGCTCTTGGTTGGGTGATTTCTAACAGCAATGCGAACCGGACTGCAACAGTAAAGTGGTACCGAGGAGTGGGGTTGCTGCTAAACACCTGACTGTGTGGCTTTGGCCTTTTGGAGCAGATCTTCAAGAGGAATGTGGGAGGATTTGAAACCTTGGCCTAAGGGATGCCTTGCAGTGCTGTAAGTACAGCTTGATGGACTATTCTGGTCAGAGCTGAAAGACCTGAAGGCAGTAAGAACTATGGACTGTGAGGTTTGGCTTATGAGGGTGAGAAAGAGCTTTGCTTGGACTGGGCTAGCCGTTTGTGTGAGAAGCTTGCTCTTGTGTCCATGTCCTGAGAAGTTCTGCAGCGTTGCTTTGTGTAGAAATGAACTGGTGTGAGCAGAAGGATATGGCACAGAAAGAAAAATCTGTTGGTAAACTGTTGCCCGTTCAGCTGCAACTGAGAGATTACAACTTTTGAGACTGGGCTAGCTGACCTGTGCTGGGGCAACAAGAAGAATGTAGACTCTTTTGAAGGGGCCTGAGTGCTCAAGGAGTGTCCTGTTCTTCAAAGTCTGCTTTATTCCCCCCTGGATTAACAAATTGGCACCCTACCTGGTATCGTGGAGTATAAGAAATGCAGGAAAGAGGGTCATTAAATTTGCAACATGGTCTTGTGTTTTGGAAATGGCCATGGGCAGTGTGAAGCGGGTTTGCTGGTTGCCTGCATAGAGACCCCATGGGGCCATGAGGATGAATCGTGGATTGCAGTGGAGACCCAGTGGAGATGCCGGGACCATGAGATGGCTGCCAAGGAGCTGCCAGCCCCGATGAAGTTTTCCAGGACTGTGAGTAGCCTAGCTGGAGGGGCAGAATTGGAATGCCAGAGACTTGTTGCTGGTTAGAATTATCAGACTTGGAGTTTTGTCATGGGCTAGAGTTGTTGGACTTGAAGCTACAGAGTTTGATGTTTGCCCTGGTTATTTTAAATCTTGTATTGGTTGAATGTTTCTTTGCTATGCCCAATGCTGTCTATTGCAGTGTGAATATTTATTCTGTGCCATTCTTGGTTTTTTAAGGTTATTTTTTGGTATTATGGCTCAGTTAAAAGATCTTGAACTATGGGGATGTATGAACATCATTGGGATTGATTAAAAACTATGGGGACTTTTAATGTCAGACTGAATGCATTGTATTTTACATCATGAATGGATATCAGTTTATGGGGGCCAGGAGCAGAATGTGGTGGTTTGATTCAGGTGTCCCCCATAAACTTAGGTGTTGTGAATGCTAGCTCCCCAGCTGATGGATATTTGGGAATTAATGCCTCCTGGAGGGAGTGTATTGTTGGGGGCGGGCTTATGGGCTTTATAGCCAGTTTCCCCATGCCAGTGTTTGGCACACCCTCCTGTTGCTGTGGTCTACCTTACATTGGCCAGGGGGTGATGTCCACCCTCTGCTCATGCCATCGTTTTCCCCTGCCATCGTGCAGCTTCCCCTCAAGCCTGTAAGCCAAAATAAATCTCTTTCCCAGAAGCTGCTCTTGGTTGGGTGATTTCTAACAGCAATGCGAACCGGGCTGCAACAATACCCATATATTAATGCTACTCTCACTTTTGGTTAGAGAAGCTTCTCTTTTCAGATGGCTGTGGCCTTGGGATAACTCAGAAGGCACCATGGTGCTGAGAAGAATTGGCAGAGGAGTGCTCAGGACTGAAATATCTCAATCACACCTTCCATGGCTCAGGGTCCATTGCAGAAGAAGTGGCAAAAAGAATGTAAGAGCCAAAGGAAGGGTAGGACTCCTTACAACGCACTCCTCCAGACACAAAATGGCCTGGATATCCATGACCTCACAGTGCCTGACACTACCTACACATGACCATCATAATAGGAAGAAAAGATCATGACATCAAAATAAAAGAAAGACTGATTGAGAGGGGGAGGGAATATGATGGAGAGTGGAGTTTCAAAGGGGAAAGTGGGGGGAGGGAGGGAATTACCATGGAATACTGTTTACAATTATGAAAGTTGTCAGTAAAAAGAAAATAAACAAATAAAAATGAAATGTAATACATTCATCCAACTTTAAAAGTCCCCATAGTTTTTATCAATCCCAATGATATTCAAACATTCCCATAGTGCAAGGTCTTTTAACTGAGTCATAATGCCAAATAATCCACAAAAAACCCATAATGGCACATAATAAACACACTACAAAAGATGGCATTGGGCATAGCAAAGAAATATTCAACCAATACAAGATTTAAACAAGGCAAACATCAAATTCAGCATTTTAAAAAAAGTATTTTGTTTTTATTTATTTTTTTATTTGACAAAGAAAGGGGTGTGGGGAGAAGAATGAGAATGGGCACGCCAGGTCCTCCAGCCACTACAAATGAACTCCAGACACGTGCACCCCCTTGTGCATCGGGCTAACGTGGGTCCTGGAGAATTGAACGTGGGTCCTTTGGCTTTGCTGGCAAACACCTTAACTGCTAAGCCATCCCTCCAGCCCAAACATCAACCAAATCCAACAACTCTAGTAAGTGACAAATCTCCAAGTCTGATAATTCTAACCAGCAAAAAGTCTCTGGAGTTCCAATTCTGCCCCTCCAGTTAGGCTACTCACACTCCTGGAAAACTTCATCTGGTACCAGCAGCTTTCCTTAGCAGGCATCTCGTCATCCCAGCGTCTCCACTGGATCTCCACTACAATCCATGGTCCATCCTCATGGCTCCATCAGGTCTCTATGCAGACATCCAGCAAACCTGCTTCACACTGCCCAAGGGCATTTCCGAAACACAAGACTGTGTTGCAAATTTAATGACCCTCCCTTTCCTGCATCTCTTATACCCCATAATACCAGGTAGGGTGCCAATTTGTTAATCCAGGGGGAATAAAGCAGACTTTGAAGATCAGGACACTCCTTGAGCACCCAGGCCCCTTCAAAAGAGTCTACATTCTTCCTGTTGCCCCAGTACAGGCCAGCCGGCCCAATCTCAATGGTTGTAATCTCTCAAACAATTGCAAGTGAACAGGCAGCAGTTTAGGCACAAAGATTTCATGTTTTTTGTGCCATATCCCTCTACTCACACCAGTCCATTTCTATGCAATGCAACCCTGCACAACTTCTCAAGACACGAACATAACAGCAAACCTCTTGCACAAACTGCCTCTAGCCCAGTCCAAGCAAAGCTCTTTCTCACCCTCACAAGCCAAACCTCACAGTCCATAGTTGTTCCTGCATCCATATCTTTGAACTCTGACCAGAACAGCCCATCAAGCTGTATTTATAGCACTGCAAGGCATCTCTTAGGCAAGAGCCTTAATTACTAAGCCATCTCTCCACCCCAACAATATGCCTTTTATCCAAGCACTTCAGAGGCAGAGGTAGGAGAACCGCCATGAGTTCAAGACTACCCTGAGACTAGATAGTGAATTCCAGATAAGCCTGAGCTGGATTGAAACCCTACCTTGAAAAACCAAAAAGAAAGAAAGAGAGAGAGAGACAGACAGACAGACAAGACAAGACTATGGTAGGGGCTGGAGAGATGGCTTGGCCATTAAAGACACTTATTTGCAAAGCCTGATGGCCTAGGTTCAATTTCCCCGTACCCCCATGAAACTAGATGTACAGAGTGGCACGTGTGTCTGGAGTTTTGTTTGCATCCGCAGGAGGCCCTGATGCACCTATTCTCTCACTTTCAAAAAAAAAATCTGCTGTAATCAGCTCCTCATTGTTGGGACAAACATCCAACCAGATACAGTGTATAGGAGGAAAGGGGTTAATCTTTTTGTTGCTAGAACAAAACACCCAAACAAAAGCAGCTGGTGAGGAGAGGATTTATTTTGGCTTATAGTCTAGAGGGGACATTTCATGATATCAAAAGAAAGCATGGCATCATCAGAGGGTGGACATCACCTCTGCCACAGCAGGTGGAAAACATCAGCAAGAGAGTGGGCTAAAGTCTGGCAAGGCGGTGCTGGCTCTCACCCCCTCAACCTGCTCCCAGCAGCACGCCTCCTCCAGCAAGGCTCCGCCTCCCAAATTACCATCAGCTGTGGACCAAGCATTCAGAACACACGAGTTTATGGGGTTCATATGCTTTGAACCAGCACAAAGTTCGAGGATAATCCTCATTTGATCATGAAGCTGTGTCTTTTTTTATATACTACTAACACAGTTTGCTAAGGTTTCTTTAGTAGTTCTCCCATGGTATTTATGAAGGATATTGATCTGTGGTTTTAAAGTAATGTCTTTGTCTGATTTTGATATTATGTTGACCTCATAAAATATGGTGGGGACTGGTTTTTCTTCCTCTACATTCTAAGGGAATTTATGTAAGATTGTTGCTATAAATGTTACAGTGCCAGTAAAGGCAACGGGGGTAACCTTAGTTGAGGATTTCTTTCATTAATTTCTAATTCTGGTTCCTTTTAAAATTTTTATTTGCAAGGAGCTGGTGCACACCAGGGCCTCCGGTCACTGCAAATGAACTCCAGATGTACAACCACTCTGTGCATCTGGCTTTATGTGAGTACTGGGAAATCTATCCTAGGCCTTTAGGCTTTGCAAGCAAATGTGTAAACCACTGAGCAATCTCTCCAGCCCCTATTTCCATCTTTTATGATATTATTTATTTTCAAGCAGAGAGAGATAGAAGAGAGACAGAGAGAATGGGCATGCAAGGGCCTTCAGCCTCTGCAAACAGACTTTTAAGGTAGGGTCTCACTCGAGCCCAAGCTGACCTGGAATTCACTATGTAGTCTCAGGCTGGCCTGGAACTCCCAGCAATTCTCCTACCTCTGCCTGCTGAGTGCTGGGATTAAAGGCATGTGCCACTATGCCTGGCAAGGAAAGAGAGCAAGAGAGGGAGGGAGAGAGAGAGAGAGAATATGGGCATGCCAGGGCCTCCTGCCACTTCAAACGAACTCCAGATGCACATGCCACCTGGTGCATCTGGTTTTATCTGGGTACTAGGGAATCAAACTCAGGTCATTAGGCTTTGTAAGCAAGTGCCTTAACCACTGAACCATCTCTCTAGCCCTCATCACATTAAAAAAATACATTTATTTATTCTTTGCAAGTAGAGAGAGAGACAGAAAGAGAGAGACAGAGAGAGAGCAAATGGGTGCACCAGAGCCTTCAGCCATGCAAATTAACTCCAGATGCATATACCACCTTGTGTATCTGGCTTTATGTGGATACTGGCAAATCAATCTCTGGTTGTTAGGCTTTACAGGCAAGAGCCCTAAGTGCTAAGACATTTCTCCAACCTTCATTGCTGCATCATCATCATCATCATCATCATCATTATTATTATTATTATTTGGATTTTTTAAGGTAAGGTCTCACTCTAGCCCAGGCTGACCTGGAATTCACTATGTAGTCTCAGGGTAGCCTCAAATTCATGTGGATCTTTCTACTTCTGCCTCCCGAGTGCTGGGATTAAAGGCATGCATAACCACACAGCTCATCATTGCAATTTTTTTTTGTTTGTTTGTTTTTGTTTTTCAAGGTAGGGTCTCACTCTACCCAGGCTGACCTGGAATTCACTACATACTCTCAGGGTGGCCTTGAACTCACGATGATCCTCCTCTCTCCGGCTCCCGAGTTCTGGGATTAAAGGCATGGACCACCACGCCCAGCTCCTCGTTGCATTAAAAAAATATTTTATTTATTTGTTTGAAAGAGAGAGAGCGCAAGAGACAGATAGTGAGAGAATACATGTGCCAGGCCCTCCAGCCATGGCAAATGGGACTCCAGATGCATGTGCTACCTTGTGCATCTGGTTTTACATGGGTACTGGAGAATTGAACTTGGGTCCTTTGGCTTTGCTGGCAAGTGCCTTAACTACTAAGCCATCCCTCCAGTCCCCTTCTCATTATATTAAAAAATATATTTTTAGCTGGGCATGGTGGCACACACCTTTAATCCCAGCACTTGGGAGGCAGAGGTGGGAGGATTGACGTGAGTTTGAGGCTACCCTGAGACTTCATACTGAATTCCAGGTCAGCCTGGGCAAGAGTGAGACCGTACCTTGAAAAAAGCAGAAAAAAGAAAAAAAAATATTTTTTTTTATTTGCAAGGAGAGAGAGAGAGAGAGAGAAGAGAGGAGAGAGGAAAGAGGAGAGAGAAGAGAAGAGAAGAGAAGAGAAGAGAAGAGAAGAGAAGAGGGGGGGAAATGGGCACGCCAGGGCCTCTAGCCCCTGCAAATGGACTCCAGGTGCATGTGGCTTTATGTGAGTACTGGGGAATCAAATCTGAGTTGTTAGGCTTTGCAGGCAAGTGCCTTAACTGCCGAGCCATCTCTCCAGCCCCCCCCCCTTTTAAAAAATATATTTTTGTTGGCCACGGTGGAGCACGCCTTTAATCTTAGCACTCAGGAGGTAGAGGTAGGAGGATTGCTATGAGTTCGAGGCTACCTTGAGACTACATAGTGAATTCCAGGTCAGCCTGGTTAGAGTGAGACCCTACTTCAAAAAACTAAAATATATATATATATATATATTCATATATATATTCATTTGCAATCAGAGAGAAGGTTTTTTTAAAAAAAAAACAAACAACTAGTACCCTATTTAATTTAGGCTGGCTTCAAATTTCCTATGTAGCTGAGGATGGCCTGAAACTCCCAATCCTCCTGCCTTCATCTCCCAAGCACTAATATTACCATTGTATTCCCATCTTTCTTCTTTTCTAATATCATTCACACCTATACATTTCCCTGTGAAAACTGCTTTAGTGATAACCATGGATTTTCATGCATTTTGTCTTAACTATAATTCAATTCCATATTTTTAAGTTTTCCTTCTGACTTCTTTGACTTGTGGATGACTTAACAATATATTGTTTAATTTCCAAATGGTGATTTTTTTTTTTTAGTGACTATTATTGTTTTCTACTTTAATTGAATTGTGATCAATAGCACAGCCCCTATTATTTCAATCCTTTGAAACTTGTTAAGACTTTCTCTACACCGCCAGAATATGGTCAATTTTGGTAAATCATTCATACAAACTTTACTACAGATATATTCTCTCTCAGTTGAGTCAGCTTGGGTACTACCTTGCTCAAGTCATGGATATCTTTTATTATTTTATTTGGAAGAGAGGGAAAGAGAGGGGGAGAGAGAGAATGGGTGCACCCGCCACTGCAAATGAACACTCCAGTGCATGCGCCATCTTGTGCATCTGGCTTATGTGGGTCCTGGGGTATCAAACCTAGGTCCTTTGGCTTTGCAGGCAAGTGCTGTAACTGCTAAGCCATCTCTCCAGCCCAAATCATGGATGTCTTTAAAGATAATCTTTTATTTATTTATTTATTTATTTATTGTTTTGTGGTCTTGCTCTAACCCAGTCTGACCTGGAATTCACTACATAGTCTCAGCTGGCCTCAAACTCACAGCAATCCTCCTACCTCTGCCTCCCAAGTGCCGGGATTAAAGGTGTGCGCCACCACATCCGGTTCCCGCATAATCTTTTTGTGTATATATGTATGTGAATGTGTGTGCGCGTGCGTGCGTGCGTGGGTGCACGTGCATGTGGAGCCATCGGCCAGCATCAGGTATCCTCCTCTATTGCTCTCCAACTTACATTTTGAGACAGGGTCTCTCATTGAACCTGGTGCTCACTGACTCAGCTGGACTAGTTAATCAGCAGCCCTGGGGATTCTTCTGCCTCCGTATCTTCAGGGCAGGGCTTACAGCCATGCCCTGGGTTTTGTGTGAGGGCTGGGATCCGAACTCAGCTCATGCCCTGGGTTTTGCATGGAGACCGGGATCTGAACTTAGCTCCCTATGCTTATATAGCAAGCACTTTACCAGCTGAGCCCTCTCCCGAGCACAAAGATAATCTTCTTATTTGTTATTTATTTGAGAGAAAGAGGCAGACAGAAAGTGAGTGAGTATGTACGCACCAGGGCCCATTAGCCACTGTAAATGAACTCCAGACACATGAGCCTTTTTGTGCATCTGGCTTTACACAGGAACTGGGGAATCCTGCCCAGGCCAGCAGGCTTTGCATGCAAGTGCCTTACCTACTGAGCCATCTCCCTGGCTCAATCTTTTTTCGTTTTCCTGGATTTTTGTTTGTTTGGTCTTTTGAGGTAGAATCTTGCTCTAGCCAAGGCTGACCTGGGATTCACTATGTAATCAGGGTGGCCTTGAACTCACTATGACTCTCCTACCTCTGCCTCCCAAGTGCTGGGAATAAAGGCGCCTCCACATCCAGCTTTTCCTGGAATTAAAACTTTTTTTTCTCTTTGGTTCACTGCTGTTTCACCATGATATTGCTAGGTGTAAGTTTTAAAATACAGACTTATTTTTAGAGCATTTAGGTTCACAGCAAAATCCAGTGGAAAGCACAGAGTTCTCACATGCCCCCCTCCACACGAAGCCTCCCTCCCTTCTCATACCCCCACAAGTGTAGTACATTTGTTACAATCATGAGCCAATGTTACCCTTATCAACCACCTTCCACAGTCTGCATTACAGTTCACGCTTCATACTATGCATTCTATGTGTTAGAGCAAACCACTATAGTATCTTGCACAATAATTTTGCTGGCCTAAAAATTCCCTGTCAAGGAGACTGGGTGTGCAGCTCAGTGGTAGAGAGCATTTACCCAGTGCATGAGGCCCTAGGTTCAATCCCCAGCACTGGGAAAAAAAGGAAAAATAAATACCCTGTGTTCATCCTTCCTCCCCCGAACCTTCTGCCATCCACCATCTTTGCATCGTCTCCCTGGTTTAGACTTGGAGTCATGTACTGCTCAGCTTTTTCTGGGTGTAAATTTTTTTTTCCATGAAGACATTTATTTATTTTTTATTAACATTTTCCATAATTATAAAAAATATTCCATGGTAATTCCCTCCCTCCCCCTGGGCGTAAATTTTTTGAAACCATGTACAACTTAGGGATTTCTTTAATTTATTTAATTTAATTTATTTGTTTGAGAAAGAGAGAGAGAGAGCCACTGCAGAGGAACACCAGACACATGTACCACCTTATGCATCTGGCTTTATGTGGGTCCTGGGAAATTGAACCTGAGTCCTCTGGCTTTGCAGGCAAGTGCCTTAACTCTACAATCCTCTTTAGCTATTTTTTTTTTTTCAAGGTAGGGTCTCACTCTAGCTCAGGCTGACCTGGAATTCACTATGTACTCTCAGGTTGGCCTCAAACTCACAATGATCCTCGTACCTCTGCCTCCCAAATGCTGGGATTAAAGGTGTGCACCACCACGCCCGGGTCCTCTTTAGCTTTTATTTTTTAAAAAATATTTCATCTTTTTATTTATTTCAGAGAGAGAAAGATGCAGAAAGAGAGAATGTACATGCCAGGGCCTCCAGCCACTGCAAATGAACTCCAGACACATGTGCCTCCTGTGCACCTGGCTTACATGGGTCCTGGGGAATTGAACTGGGGTCCGTAGGTTTTGCAGGCCAACACCTTAACCACTAAGCCATTTCCCCAGACCCCTCTTTAGCTTTTTTTTTTTTTTTTTTTTTTGGTTTTTCGAGGTATTGTCCAGGCTGACCTGGAGTTAACTCTGTCATCTCAGGGTGGCCTTGAACTCATGGCAATCCTCCTACCTCTGCCTCCCAAGTGCTGGGATTAAAGGTGTGCACCACCATGCCCGGCTTCCTCTTTAGCTTTTAAAGTTAATATCTTAATCACTTTTGGAAAATGTTGGGTCATTAACCCTTTAAATGCCAATTTCTTGCCAATTTTCCTCTTTTTTCTTTCTGACGTTCCAATTAAATGAATTTAGATGCTTCCCATTTGTCCTCAGTATCTTCTGCCCTTCTCTCTGTATTAGTTTTAAAAAGTATTTTATTTATTTATTTGCAAGCAGAGAGAGAGACATTGAGAATGAATTGGTGTACCAGAGCCTCCAGCCACTTTGTGCATCTGGCTTTACTGGCAAATTGAACCCAGGCTTTGCAGGCAAGTGTCTTACCCACTGAGCCGTCCCTCCAGCCCTATACTCAGTTTTTATTCCTCTCTCTCCCCATACATATTCTGTATTATTTCCTCTGCCTTTTCGTTCTCTTTACAACCATGTCCCATATGCTTTAAACTTACTTTTGACTTTCATTTAAATACTGTATGACTCAAATCTTGAAGTCCAAATTGGTCTTTCAAATCAATCATCACTTTTTAAAATAGTTTCTGTTTGATACAAACATTTCCAAGCTAGTCTTTTGTTTACTGAAGCACATCTCTTTCTCATTCTGTGTAGAATAATCCCAGGATTCCATTCTTCACAGGCTTGTTCTGTTGTCTCCTGTTGACTCTGGCTCTTGCGTGAGGTTTCATTTCTGTGCATGCTTGATGATCTCTCACTGTGTGCTTGACATTAAACTTGAAATTTTATTTCAGTGACTAATATGGACTCTAGGTGTCTCCCTCCAACGATTTCCATTCGCTTCTTCCAAGAACCTGAGGCACAAATGATCTGGGGACCCCTCAGTCTAGCTTCAAGGCTTAAGGCAACAGACCACCCAGGAGATACACAGGAAAGGGCGAATCCAGTCTGAGGCTGGCTTAGTTTGGACTATGTGGCTCTTTGAGATTCCAGTTTTTTGCGGGGAGTGGGTTTCATTCGGATCTTCCACCTTGTGCTTATCTTTGTTTATTTACTGAGGCACAAACTCCCTCCATAGCCCAAACTGACCTCTGGGATTACAGGCATGAGCCACCACACTCAGCACCACCTAGTGCTCTGGGCTTTTGTTTATGCTCCTTGCACAGTGAGGTCATCAAAACAGCAGCCCGCGTTGGCCGGGGTCGCAAATGTCCCAATAATATCAACAAAAATGAATTCTTGATTGGTTGATCTGTACTGCCTCCCTCGTAGTTTAGTTCTGGGAACTCTTGGGTCCCGATTAAACCAGCACCCTAGCATCTCAGTTGTTTTCCCTTTTATAGGGGAACAGAGTTTTGAGACAGTCGCAGTGGTCCGGAACTCACTATGTAGCTGAGAGTGACATTGAACAACTGATCCTCCTGCCTCCACTTCCCAAGTCCTGGGATTGATTACAGGCATGTACCATTGTCCCTGGCTTGTGTGGTTTTCAGTAGACAATTAATCTGAGTAATTTAGCCCACGGGGCCAGCTTCCACTCTACAGAGATGGAAACTGTGGCTCAGAGAGGTGAGGTCCCTTGCCTAGACTCATATAGCCTGTAAGAAAGGGCCAGGCAGCAAACCTGGCTTCTTCCCCACTTCCTGGCAGTGTCCTCTTTAAGACTTGATTTCTCCACATGTAATGGAGCGATCGGACCTGATCTGAAGGCCACTGGACTCAAGACATTCTTAGATTAGGATCTCATGGCTTTTCAATTCTCTGAGACCCAGGCAGGCTCCTTGCCTTCAGCCCCCAACTTGTTTGGACCTGACACTGGAGGCCAGTCACGGAAAATTCCCAGGTCAGCCACAAGGGGGCAGTGGTGCACAGAGAGTGCAGCGGTCCCGCGCGGCCCGAACAGCCAGCCCAGGGTATCATCGCGGAGGTCTTCGCTTTTCACTGTCAGGGTAAAGAGAACACGATTTAGCTCAGGATTCAGAGCCTCATTTCTCCTCCGCTTCATTTCAGTCATTAAACTCCGGCTGATGCCTCGGCTGACACGGAGGAAAGGGCACAGTGATAAGTCACGCTCCATGCCTGCCCTTGAGGACCTGGGCTCCATTAATCCTCTCCAGCCCGGGATCCCGTTGGTTCTCCCACCCGCCTGTCTCTGCCCCCCAGCCTGATGCACCTCCCTTCCCTACTGCTGCCATCATTCTTCCTTCCTCCACAGGGCTCAGCTCAGAGGCCAGCTCCTCCCTGGAGGCTCCTAGATGTTCCCCTCGTCCCCTTCAGCCTCGGCCCACATTTCTCTACGCTCCTGGCCCCTCTGTCCCTCAGTCTGGCCGTGGGCTTGCCTCCCACTCCAGGTGAGGGTGCCCAGGCAGGGCAGGGTCCCCCTGAGCTGCCTACTTGTTCCAGTCCAGAATGTAATGAGAGAGGGAGGAAGGGTCTTGGAACCGGCCGGGTTTCTGGCAGGGCTGGGGTGGGGTGCAGATCCAGCATCAAGAGGACTCCTTTATGGCCACTACTTTCTCCTCCTCAAAGCTGGGGCTTTTGGGGATCCAGCTATACGCTCATTACTGGGAAAAGAAGAGATTTTCCTGTTACAGGAACCCTGGATTTAAAATGGAACCAAGCTGGGTGTTGTGGCGCAAGCATATAGCCTGTAATCCCAGAAATTAGGAGGCTGAGACAGGAGGATCATAAATTTGAGACCGGTCTGGGCTACATAGACATATTGTCTCAAAAAAAAAAAAAAAAAATCACACAAGCCAGGGGCTGGGAATGTGGCTCCGTTGGTAGAGTAATTGTCTAGCATGCACGAGGGCCTGGGCTCAATCCCACTACATAAAATGCACCAAATAAAATTCAGTGTTGGTTCATGCCTGGAATACAGCACCTCAGGCAGGAAGATTAGAAGTTCAAAGTTGTCCTTGGATACATAATGCGTTTGAGGTCAGCTTGGGTTACCGGAGTCCCTGCCTCAAACAGACAAACAAACAAAACAGAAGTATAAAAGCACTAGAAGAAGGCATAAGAGAGTTTCTGATAAAATTAGGAATTAGGAAGACCACTTTAGGCCTCAAAACTAGAAGCCATAGAGAAAAGGAACTAGAAACAACTTCTGGTTTTGAAGAAATGCTCAGACCATAATCACAAATTTAAAATACATTGAGATTCCATTTTTCTCCTATCAGATTGGCGAAAGTCTGAATGACTGGTAACAGTTTTCAGGCCGCATGTGGAGAAGCGGGCATGCACATTGCTGCGAGGAGCACGGCTCCTGTATGCAGTCCTCAGGGGGGTGTGGCAGGCAGATCCCCGAGGTGACCTCATTGGTCTTCACTTTCATGTGACCCCCTGCCCTTGCCCGTGTGTGTGTACTTATGAAGATGAGACCGAATTCAATGATTAGACTCCGTTAAATGGTAAAAGGGATCTTGCAGGGTCTCAAGTCAGTTGGCTTTGTGATTGGTCAGCTAGTCCCCAGTTGGGCACAACTGGGTCAGGTTAGCCCTTTGGAAGCAGCCAGTTTTCCTGGGCAGAAGATGTTGATTTGAAGCACAAGAAAGAGCCACCGTGCCTGTTTTGAAGTTGGAGGGAGCCACAGGGCAAGGACTGTGGGCATGCCCTAGAGGCTGAGGGAGACTCCCAGCTGATAGCTAACAAGGCAACAGGGACCCCGATCTACCCCTGTAGGAATCAAATCCTGCCAACAGAATGGGGCTGAGATGGGCTCCCCCAGTGGTCTCCCCCAGTGCCTCCAGGTAAGAACTGAGGCTTGCCCACACCTTGGTTTTGCTCTGACTCTGCCACACCGTGCCAGACTTTCCTCTGCAAACTATGCGTTGAGCGGCGGGTGTTGTTTTAAGCTGCTGAGTGTGTGGCATTCTGTTATGCGGCAGAGGAAAGCCAATATGATGCCTTCAGTCCACTTTGTGAATCTCTCCCATGGATTTACTTGCACATGCAGGAACAGAGCATGCACACCATCATTGGCTGCAGTGCCATTTGTGCTACTAAGATAAAAAATAAAATAAGCCAGGCATGGTGGCTCTCACTTGCAGTCCCAGCCCTGGGAAGGATGAGGTGGGAGGATTGCCATGAATTTGAGGCCAGTTTGGGCTAGTTTGGGGCCAGATTTGAGAATCTCTAAGATGTGTGACTAGTGGGAAAAAGTGTTAGCTTTTATATGCAAATGGGTGTTAAAAATCTATAGTCAGGGCTGGAGTGAGGGCTCAGTGGCTAACAGCGCTGCTTGCAGAGCAAAACCGGTGATTGTGCAGTGAACCCATGGGCCACTGTCCTCCTGCCTCCTGGGCTCCCACTCATATTGGCATGTACAAGTGGACTCTGGGGTGTGTCCTCTATGCAGCCCTTGACCTCTCACCTTCTCCCTGCCTCAGCCTTCTGCCCTGGAGGCCCTCCAGACAAGGATCCAAACAGCTGTGTCTGAGTGGGTCTTCTGTCTGGGACTCAGCTTCCTTGTCAGTGAAATGGGAGGAAAATATCTCATCTGGTATTTGGGGAGGAATGAGATAACACATGTCCAGTGCTCAGCCTTTTGCAGATGTCCAGCTCTGGGTGATGATTGGCAAGGTCCCATCTCCGCCTAATATATTTCTGTTCTTTCAGTTACAAGCAAGAGGGTTGGACTGGACCGAACGAGCTTTTGGATTTTCCTGAGCATAAATCCTTCAGTGACCACGGAGGACTGTTTACATTTTCCTATATGGGTTGTGGACCTTGGGAAGGGTAGTGACTTGCTCAAAGTCGCACTGGGGCATGTCAGAAGCACAACCAGCCCTATACTGGGGGTCTTGACTCATAGCAGGCGTTGGCCTGCATGTCTTTCCTCTACCCAGGCACATTTGTACTCAAGCAGCCGTATGGTGATAGGAGAGACTCTCCCCTAGGCTCTCCTTTTCTTCCTTAAAAAAAAAAAAAAGCCAGGCAGGCATCATGATGGTGCATGTCTTTAATTCCAGCACTCAGGAGGCTGAGGCAGGAGGATTCTGTGAGTTTGAGGCCAGCCTGGGACTACAGAGTGAGTTCCAAGTCAGCTTAGGCTACAGTGTACCTCACCTCAAAAAAAAGAACTAAATACATACATACATACATATATGTATACATACACACATATGTGTGTGTATGTGTGTATATATATATATACATATACATATATATATGTATATATATATATATATATACACATACATATGTATATATGTATATGTATAATTTCATTTGCAAGCAGAAAGAGAGAGAGAGGGTCAGAGGGAGAATGGGCATACCAGGGCCTCTTTTCACTGCAAACAAACTCCAGATGCATGGGCCACTTTGTCCATTTGCCTTTACTTGAATACGGGGGAATCAAACCTGAGGCATCTCTCTAGTCTCTTTTGCCCCCCCCCCCAGGTAGTGTCTCATTCTAGCCCAAGCTGACCTGGAAGTCACTCTTTAGTCCCAGGCTGGCCTCAAACTCATAGTGATCCTCCTACTTCTCCTTCCTTAAAAAAAAATAATAATAATTATCTCTGCAGCCATTCCTTTTTAAAAAAATAATTCTCTCTGTGTGTGTGTGTGTGTGTATGTGTATATGCACACAGGTGCATTTAGGCACATACATGCCATGATGCCCTTTGGAGGTTGGAGGGCACCCCCAAATGTTCACTTCTGCCTTCCACACCTTGTTTAATGTAGGGTTTCGTGTTCACCATTATGTACACCAGGTTGGCTGGCCTTCAAGACCCCAGAAGTGTCCTCTCCTGTCCTGCCCTGTCCCATTTCGCTGCAGAAAGTCTGGAATTACAGACGTTCATTGCTGTACCCAGCTCGGGGTGGGCTCTGAGGAACAGGAACTGAGGCTGGCATGCTGACTCAGCAACTTCTTTACCCACTGAGCTGTCTTCATAGCTCCCTCCCTGGGTTCTGATTCTAGAGATAGAAGGGCTTGCTGTCCCCCCCCCACTTCTGCCAGGCCCCTCCACAGTATCTTCCCTACCAGGAGACACCAGCAATCACATCACTGGGGTTCTGGGGAGGGGCCACCTTTCCACTTTCTAAGTGCCCTGTGTCCACTGAGCCAGCTTCCCTGTGACAGCCTTAGGCTCTCTCCTTCGGTTCCCACCTGTCCTGGCAGAGGTGTTGGGCTCTGAGCATCATCCAAATGCTCATTCTGGTCATGTTTTTTAACTCCTGGGGCTCCATGAATCTTCAGGATCCTGGACAACGTGTCCCACGTCTCATTTAATCCATGTAAAGCTGGATCCTGAAGCTGGAGCTGTGAGCTGACATCGGAATGTGAGTGTTTCTTTTTGCAGCAATCACACTGCCGGGTCTGTCTGTCTGCTTTCCGAGGGAGCTTCCGCGGCCTTTGCCTGCGCGTCGCCGCTGCCCCTGGGAGCCAGGGCTGTTTGCTGCTCGGCAAGCCCAAGCCCATGTGCACAGAGCAGAGAGACCCGCATGGGTGCAGGCAGCACGGACAGATCCCAGACTGACTACTCTAATCCTGTTTTGACTGGCTTAATCAAGTTTTAGTGTCTGTTGACTCAGGAAGTTTGCACTGGTTCTTACTAGTTTCTGCTAGTTTTCCCTGGCGGGCTCAGTCGATGCACGCATGAGTCTCCTAGACTGTTCAGGGCTCTGTCGTTCCGGTCTGGGTGAGTCAGTGCACTCAGTGGACACCTTGGGCACTGTCGCTACTGTCGCTTCCAGGCGCCTATGTCTACACATCCATATAATCCAGCGCCGCCCTTCAGGGAGGGAGTGTTGACTGTGCACCTGGAGAAACCGAGGCATAGAGCAGTTAAGTGTGTTTCCCCAGGTTACGTGGTTGTGGGGTGGTGGAGCTGGGGCTTGAACCTGCTTCATCCAGCTCCAGGGTCTGCATCCCACTTCAACATGACACTCCAGCACTGCACACTGAGGAAAGCCCGTCATCATGACTTTTTGTTGTTGTTTTTTGAGGTAGTCCAAGCTGACCTGGAATTCACTATGGAGTCTCAGGGTGGCCTTGAACTCATGGCAATCCTCCTACCTCTGCCTCCCAAGTGCTGAGATTAAAGGCATGCGCCACCATGCTCGGCTATGGTTTTTTTTTTTTTTAATTTAATTTTTATTTATTTGTTTGAGAGAAGGAAAGAGGCAGACACACACACACACAGAATGGGCAAACCAGGGTCTCCAGCCACTGCAAACAAATTCCAGACGCATGTGCCACCTTGTGCAACTGGCTTACATGGGTCCTGCGGAATCGAACCGAGGTCCTGTGGCCTTGCAGGCAAATGCCTTAACGACTAAGCCATTTCTCCAGCCTTTTTTTTTTTTTAAAAAAAAAAAAACAAAAAACAACAAGGTCTCACTATGCGGACTGGCCTCAAACTCATGATGCTCCTGCCTCAGTCTTTGCAGGCTGCAGCTACCACTGTGTCAGGCTGTAAGACTATTGTCTGGGCCAGTTGGTTCTGATTTTGCCAGCATGGGCTGTTTTGTGTGGCTTGATCTGTACTTGGCCTTGATTTTGGCACATTCTGCTTGACATGCAAGATCTAAGTATGCGTCCATCTTTGAAAAGGAAACCACTGTTATATTCCCAGTGTTGCTATGACAAACTGCCACCCACTTGGCTGCCTAGTAAAAATATAGGACTTCCTCTCTCTCTTTCTCTTTTCCTCCCATCTTTCTCTTTCCTTCCTTTTCCCTTCTTTATCTCATATAGCCCAGGCTTGTCTTGAACTCTGATCATCCTACTTCCACCCCCCATGTACTGGGATTGTAGCCATGTGCCACTGTTCCTGCTTTAGAAGGACTTTTTGTTATTCTCAGTCAGGTCATATTCACAGAGTCCAGGGCTTATGACAGGACATGCGCTTCTGAGGGTTTCCATCTACCCGCTACAGTTTGTAAGGCCACATCATGGCATTTCCCCAGAACCCAGCTCTGCAGAGGGAAAGGGATTCCTTCCTGAGCCATGGATCACCCAACGCCTGCTTAGGGACCAAAAGGGAAAGTGGAACCTGTGTTCTTGTCCTTGGAAGAGTTTGTGTATTTGTCAGGACTCATCTATTTACTGATATTCTTGGCTGGGACTATCGAGACTTCCGGAAAACATCAAGTGATATGTGGAAATACTACTGTAAACAGGCATTCGGGACAGTGCCAGCTCTGAACATAGTCTCAGATGACACCCAGACCAGCTGCTCCTTCGTAGAGTTCTTCAGCAAAAGGGATTCTGTTTAAAGGTGGCAGATAATTAAGAGATGGGGAGTGGAGCCTATTGGTGCAAGCCTATAATCCTAGCTACTTGGAAGGCTGAGGCAAGAGGATTGACGGTTCAAGACATGCCTGAACTATGGTGTGAATTCAAGGCCAGCCTGGGCAGCTTAGTGAGGCCCTATCTCAAAAGAAAAAGTAAAAAGAGGACTTGGAATATAGCTCATTGGTAGAGTGCTCACCAACATGCATAAGACCCTATATTCATTCCCCATTACAAAGAAAGAAAGAAAGAAAGAAAGAAAGAAAGAAAGAAAGAAAGAAAGAAAGAAAGAAAGAAAGAAAGAAAAAATAGAAAGAAAGGCACACACCTTTAATCCCAGCACTGGGGTGGCAGAGGTAAGAGGATCACCATGAATTCAAGGCCACCCTGAGTCTACATAGTGAATTCCAGGTCTGCCTGGGCTAGAGTGAGAGCCTATCTCAAAAAACCCAAAGAAAACAAAAAAGAAAGAAAGACAAAACCAAAAAGATGGGGAGCCACCACCTCCAAGTATCCTAAGACTCTTGATCTTGGCGTGTAACTTGAAGAACTCGTGACCGGCTGGAGGCTGTGAATGGTGTCCTTACCCAGCACGCAGAGTTTCCAGGGAACTAGCACTCAGGGACCTTTAGGTCTCAGTTGGCTCCCAGAACTCCTGGCACAGAAGTACTACAGGAAGCAGTAAGCTGTGTTTCTCCTTTCTGTATTTCCCCACTTCCCACCACAACTAGCAACCACAAACACCCATGTGAGAGCTGTGTAGTCCGTGCACCCTTGTGTCTGATGCTAAGGCATTGTGGTTGGGGCTCTTGAGGCCTGGGACAGAGCTCCTGCTCTGCGCCTGACAGCTGTGTGGCCTTGGGAAAGTCCAAGGGTCTTTCTGAGGGTGGACTTTTTAACACGTAAGGTGGAGTTGGTAGGGTTAGCTAGGCAAAGGCTCCTGCTTGAAGTCTGTTGAATGTGGTGGGTACCGAACTGTCAAATGGCTACCAGCAGGCTGGCATCCTTACAAAGTCATGTTCCACAACCTCACATGGTCATCCTGCATCATGAGAGTCCTAATTCCCCCAGTATCTCAAAAACCATAGGACTTTGCTTCTTGATTTTTTTTTGTTTGTTTATTTATTTATTAGAGAGAGAGAGAGAATGAGAGAAGCAGGCAGAGAGAATGGGTGTGCCAGAGCCTCTAGCCACTGCACACAGACTCCAGATGCATGCATTACCTTGTGCATCTGGCTTAAGTGGGTCCTGGGGAATCAAACCTGGGTCCTTTGGCTTTGTAGGCATGTGCCTTAACTGTTAAGCCATCTCTCCAGCCCTGGACTTTGCTTCTTGGTAAGTCTTCTCTCCACAGGTTCACATTTTTTTAAGTTAAAAAGAAAACTATTTATAAGAGAGAGAGAGGGAGAGAGAAGCAGATAGAGAAACTGGATGTACCAGGGCCTCCAGCCACTGCCAACAAGTTCCAGACACATGTGCCACCTTGTGCATCTGGCTTACGTGAGTACTGGGGAATAGAATCTGGGTCCTTAGGCTTCACAGGCAAATACCTTAACTGCTAAGCCATCCTCCAGCCCCAGACCATAATTTTATATCTTCCATATTTGGATAAACCTTCCCTTGACCACCTATTCCCTTTTTGCCAGTGCTGGTTCTCTGGTTCTCCTTGAATAAACCTTTTCTTTTTTAAATTTAAATTTTTTATTTTTACGTGTGTGTGTGTATGTGTGTGTGTGTGTGTGTATGTGATATGTGTGGTGCATAATGTGTATGTGCCCCTGAGGAATACCATACGCTCACCTAAGGAGGGGGTTGCTCACCTGCAATAGCTAGAGTGGAACATTTGGTGATAGCTCCATCACTCTTCTGCGCGCTCTTGGTTTGAGCCGGAGTCTCCTTTTACTACTTCTAGAACTTGCAGGGCTCAGAAGATTCTCGGGTGTATGTTTGCCTGCAGAACGGGGGGTTATAGGCGGGGATGGCCACGCTCAGCTGTGTTTTCCCCGGGGTCTCCAGCAGTCTCAGGCCCCTCAGGCCCTCATGCTTGCACAGGAAGTGCACTTAATCACTGAACCATCTCTCAAGCCGCACAAAAACTTTATAAAAAGTCCTCTCCAGGGCTGGAGAAGTGGCTTAGTGGTTAAGCATTGCCTACCCCGGTTTGAGGCTCAATTCCCCAGGACCCACATTAGCCAGAAGCACAAGGGGGCGCACGCGTCTGGACTTCGTTTGCGGTGGCTGGAGGCCCTGGTGCACCCATTCTCTCTCTTTCTCTGTCTGTCGCTGTCAAATAAATAAAAATAAAGAAATTTTTAAAAGTCCTCTCCAACTGACTGCTTCCTTCCCATTTGCCGTCCACCCATTGGAATCAGCCTCCATACCACTCCTCATCAAGGCTGCCCCAGCCTTCCTTGTTGCTTAATCACGGGCCATCTGATGGCATTTAACTCGACCACTTGACATCAGACCCCGTAACTGCTCTTCCCCTCTTTTCTCAGTGAGGACTCTGAGCCTCCTGTGGGCGCACGCTGTGCTCAGGCAGACCCCATCCCTCCACCACCACGCAGCCCTCTCTGAGCTGCACCCCAGCCCTCTCCCTCCTTTAAACCTTTGCTTGTTGTCTCTGAACATGCCTGGATTTCTTCTACCAGGTTGACCACCCCCTCCTCCCTGTCAAACTGTTTAGGGCTGGGTTCTCCCTACGTTGCCCAGGCTGGCCTTGAACTCTACCGTGAGGCAATCTTCCTGCCTCAGCCTCCCAAGTAGCTGGGCGCGCTGCTGTGCCTGCCCTCTGCTGGGAGTCAGCACAAGTCCAGCTCACCCTGCTGGTCTAAGCATCCAGGGGCCACTCAGACACAAGGGGGTGGAGGGGAGTAGGAGCAGGCTGTCAACTCAGAAGTCTTGCCCACCCCCACCCCACACACTGGCCCATTCCACTCTATTCAAGTCTCTCCAATTCCACAATACGCCTCAAACAAGTCCCCATCGGATCGCCTCTGCTATTGGCTCCGTCCAACCTCAGCGCCACCAGCTGGGGCCTGTGCGGCTCTCTGAATCCAGTCTCTCCCTGCAGCAAGCAGCAGGTTCTCTACAGAGCTCAGAGAGGATAGTTGCATATGTAAAATGGATTATGCCATTCCAGCACTTATTTATTTTTATTTTGTGTGTGTTTTTGTGATATATGTATATATGTTTGTTTGTTTTTTTAAATTATTTATTTATTTATTTGAGAGCGACAGACACAGAGAGAAAGACCGATAGAGGGAGAGAGAGAGAATGGGCGTGCCAGGGCTTCCAGCCACTGCAAAAAAAACTCCAGATGTGTGCGCCCCCTTGTGCATCTGGCTAACGTGGGACCTGGGGAACCGAGGGTGGGACCTGGGGAACCGAGCCTAGAACCAGGGTCCTTAGGCTTCACAGGCAAGCACTTAACCACTAAGCCATCTCTCCAGCCCCGTGTTTGTTTTTTTTAAGGCAGGGTCACACTGTAGCCCAGGCCTACCTAGAACTCACTTTGTAGCTCAGGCTGGCCTCAAATTCAGTGATCCTCCTACCTCAGCCTTCTGAGAGCTAGGATTAAAGGTGTACACTACCATACCCAGTACATATGGTATTCTTATGTGTGCAGGCACACATACATGTGTGTGTGTGTGTTCATTTGGAGGACAGTGGTTGATGTCCAGTGTCTTTCTCAGTCACTCTCTCTATATATTTTTTTTTTGAGGTAGGGTCTCGTTTTAGCCCAGGCTGACCTGGAATTCACTATTTAGTCTCAGGTTGGCCTTGAACTCACAGTGATCCTCCTCCCTTGGCTTCCTGAGTGCTGGGATTAAAGGTGTGTGCCACTACACCTGGCAGAGAAAGAGAAACTCCAGACGAATGTGCCACTTTGTGCATCTGGCTATACATAGGTACTGGGGAATCAAATTTGGGGTCGTTAGGCTTTGCAGACAAGTGCCTTAACTGCTGAGCCGTCTCTCCAGCCCCTAGTTTACTTCTTTGAGGCAAGGTCTCTCACAGGACCTAGAGCTCAAGTTGGCTAGACTAGCTGACCAGCAAGCCCTAGGAATCTTGCTGTCTCTCTCTCCCAGCGCTGAGATTACTTGTGTGCATTGCTACATTAGGAAATTTTGCAGGAGTACTAGCCATGTAAACTCAGGTCCTCATACATGTAGAGCAAGCACTTTATTCACTGAGCCAGCTCCTCATTTATTCATTTATTTGTTTTTTCTGAGGCAAGCCCAACAGGTGGGCTTTTTTTTTTTCTTTTTTTTAATGAGAGAACAAGAGTGAGAGCACGCAAGATAGAGAGAGAGAGAGAGAGAGAGAGAATTGGCGTGCCAGGGTCTCCAGCCACTGTAATCAAACTCTAGATGTGTGTGCACCTTGTGTGCATGTGCAAACCTTGCACATGCAACACCTTGTGCATCTGGCTTACGTGGGATCTGGGGAGTTGAACATGGGTCCTTAGGCTTGACAGGCAAGTGTCAACCGCTAAGCCATCTCTCTAGCCCTATTCATTTATTTTTATTTATTTATATTTTGAGACAGGATCTCACTAGTATCAGTAGGTAGCCCAAGAATGGTCTCAAATGGTGACATCCTTCTGTCTCCACCTCCCAAACACTAGGATTGTAGGTGTTCCACAAGCCACTTCACTCCCACATTTAAATCTTTTCATGAAAGAAGACAACTTCAGGGGCTGGAGGGATGCCTTAGCGGTTAAGGTGTTTGCCTGCAGAGCCAAAGGACCCAGGTTCAATTCCACAGGACCCACGTAAGCCAGATGCACGAGGTGGCACACACATCTGGAGTTTGTTTGCAGCAGCTGGAGGCCCTGGCATGCCCATTCTCTCTCTCTCTCTCTCTCACACACACACTCAAATAAATAAATTAAAATAAAATACTTAAAAAAAACAACAAGAAAAAGAAGGCAACTTCAACTCCTTTCTACAGCCCCACTTTGCTCAGCTTCCAGCTCCTCTGTCCTCTCTGGTACTATAATCCAGTAAGTCACTCCAGGCTTTCCTGTTGCTCAAACAGGAGCACCCCTGTCCCCTGAGGCTTTTTGCCCAGCTTCCTGGAATATCCTTGGCCAGGATCCATGGGTCTTATACTGTAGATCTAAGCTCAGAGGCCATGTCCACCCGAGACCCTGTGACTCCCACGTTATTCCATGTCCCAAAGTTTTGTTCAGATCTTCACAGCATTCCAGATGTCCAAAGGACTTCTTGGCCTGGTTTGGCTTATCTCTGTGTCTATCATCCCATCGCATTGCTGGCTTCACAACAGCAGGGCCTGGTGTGTGTTGTTTAACACCGGGAGACTCAGCGCTGGCACAGAGCCAGCACGTAGCTGGTGCTCAATCAGTATTTGCTCAATGAGTGAAAAAAAAATCTCAAGTGAGTTTGACACTACCTAGCACAGTGTGCTCCGTGTCGCCCAGTGTCTCATCTCCTACAACCTCCATGCTTTGACTGCATGTGGGATGTTGCACAACACAATTTCAAGGTCCCAGAGAAGCCCAGTGCGCCACAGCAGGCCCCAACATATCAGCATTGCATCTTCAGTCCCTGAGCTCTGGACATATCCAGATGACCTCAGGCACATAGGATCCCAGCCGTAGCTGGAGTGCAGTTAGGGCCCTTCAAGTCCAGGGTCCTGGAGAAGTTGGAAGCTCAGCTTCTGGGGGGTGGTCTGTGGATGCTCTATGAGGAGAAGAGGAGGCCTGGCCTCTGCTCTGTTGTGTGTCCCTAGACATGTCACCACCCATAGCTGGCTTCCTCTGCCCTGTAGAAAGAATAAAGTTCGAGAAGGCCTCTACATAGCCTTTGGGGATAGGTTGAAACCAAGGCCCAGAGAGGGACAATGCTGCCTAGGGTCCTGCCTGAGGGAGGACAGAGCTACTGCGGCTGCCTCCTGGGGAGGCTGGCGGGCTGCAGGCAGTGGCCAGGACCTTGCTGGTCTCCCTTGCTGCCTGTTCTAACCCAGGCTTTTGATAGGGTCCTACTCTGGGCAATAATTAGAGAATGAGTCACCAGGGTGGAGGGGTCCATGGAAAAGGAAAATGGGGTGTCCAGCACCCCCAGGCCCTGCCCTTTTCCTCTGCTTCTTGGCCAAGGAGCTTGTGAGTCACGAGATTCCACTGAGGTGGGAGCAGTGCCCAGCTCTGTGATGGTGGGCGGGGCTGGAGGGCGGTACTCTCCTCCAGTGCTTGGCCTTCCTACTTCCTAGGCACAGACAGACAGTTAAAACCCCCAGACAGTCACCCAGCAGACAGGTGTTCACAGACAGGACAGTCAGCCAGGCACATGCACAGGCAACCAGCGGCACACACACAGACAGGCATTCAACACGCTGAGAGATGGCCAGACACAGGGATGCACATCATCCAGACAGTTCTGTGCATGCAGACACACACAGGCACGTGGCAGACAGACAGGTAAGTGGGTAGACAAGCAGACACCGACAGACCTGCCAAGACATCCAGCCACAAAACCACACAGGCATGTTGTAAGCAGTCAGACTCAAACCGACGGCCACTCGAGCCACAGCATCCCACATACATGGCTACTTGGACACGTACACACATGCACACACATGACACACAGATGACACAGGCTGGCATAGCAGCTCACAGGGCAGGGGTTGCTGTGCATCAAAGACAGGCTCCATGTCGACGGGTCAGCTCGCAGCCCCGAATCTGTAAGGCTGGCCCATGAACATAGGCACCCACCTGGGCTCGAGTTCTGCTGAAGCCAGCCTTGTACCCGGAGAATGTGACATTGACCACTTCTGAAAGACCCACCGAGCTGTAAGATGAAAAGAGATTACCTAGGAAAAGGGACTTCCCAGCCAGGAGGCTGTTGAGACCCATTGTAGGTGACTAAGAGTGCCTGGGGGAAAAGAGGTAAGTTGGCTTTCATAGGAAGCCTGTGTCCCGGCTGTGTGACCTTGGACAAGTTTGTTCTCTTGGGCCTCAGTTTCTTCTCTAGGCTGTGTCCTCCCAGGTCTCTGAAGGAAGTCAGCGGGTAGGTCCTGGCTGTGTGGGTTATGCAGGGCCCCTCTCCTGCCACTAGCAAGGATTCTCCCCTTGTTGACGCATCCCTAATGCTGCCCAGCAGGGGGTAAGCCATCCACAAGCACCCCTTGTGCTGGGCTCTCCCCCTCTTCAGGGCTGGTGCCTGGGGAGGGGACAGAGAGGTCAGTTCCAGGATGAGTGGAATCCCGACACCCCCCACACTTGTGGCATGGGCGGAGCAGGCTGGGGACAACGCTTCAGGTGTGTGCTCTTTCCTCCTCCCAGCTGAGAGTCCACTGGCCCCAGGTACAGCCTGTTGGCAGCAGGAGTTTGCACAACTGGGAGGCACAAGGTGACAGCCAGCATGCCTGGAGGGACAGAGGCCTCATTGTGTGCAGCCTGGTCAGCCTGGGCAGGGCAAGGCAGGGTTAGGCTAGAGGCAGGAAGGGGTACTCTGCAGGGGGCCCCAGCTGGCAGGGCCCTTGCTGCTTGTCTCTGGTGGGGCAGGTGCCAAACAGGATGCCCTAGGGTCTGACGGAGCGGGCGGAGCTAGGCAAGAGTCCCACCAGACTGGGGAGGGCAGACCGCACAAGGGGTCTCAGGGTGCACCCTGCCTCCGTGCCACACCCACCTCCTGGGGATGAGCCACCCACATAGCTTGCAGCTTCCTGCATCATCAACTGAGAATTCCTGTCATTCCTGGGAGCTGCTTTGGCTTGGGGCGGCCCCTGCCCAGGGGTCACTGTGAAGAGGATGTGCGGACAGTTTTCCTACTAAGGAGTTGTGTGGGGAGGAATTTACAGCTTTTTGCCTCTAACACCTTCCCTACCTCTCCTCCTCTGGGAGAACTCAACTCTCTCAGCTCCATGGTAAAACCTATTGGAAAGTCCTTCCTAGTGTCAGATCACAATCCTTTCTGCTTGAGTTGCAATTCTGTCCTCTAAGGGGCGGTTTCTAATGCTCAGACCCAAAGACAGCACCCATGCGAACCCCCACCCCCACCCCCCGCCCCAAAGCTCCAGTCTGGGCTGCGGGCTACTCCAGGTAGGATCTAGCGGCCCCGCCCTCTCGCAGCCCGAGCCGGGGCGGGTGCTGCGGGCAGGGCGGTACAAAAGGCGGCCCGCCCCGCGCTCGCCGGACTCGGTCGGGCAGACTCGCGCCAGGAGGCAGGAGGCGGCGGGGAGGCGCGCGGGCGGCCTGGGTCCAGCCCACACTCCTCACCAGGTAGGGGCGCTCCCCGCGCAGAGCCCAGAGGGTGCAGAGGGACAAGGAGCGGAGAGGAGGAGGGGGCACGCCGAAGGAGCGAGACTGAGGGCAGAGGCACGGGCGGGTGGTGGTGGTGGGAGGACAGGGACGCAGCGAGGACAGCAGGACAGGACCAGTCAGAGGTGGCTGGAGCGGCTTAGGAAGGCACAGAGCGGAGGACCCAGGTCAGGGATGTCAGAAGAGCAGAGTGACCAGGAGCAGAGGAGAAGACCTTGGGTGCTGAGTGGTATAAGAATGCCACAGCCCCTATTTCCTCGTCGTTGAATGTCCCCAGGCAAGTCATGAAGGGACTCCCTTCCTGTGTGGGGTGTGTTCCTTGCGCCTACGAGCGAGCCGGCTGTGACCCCTTTTGAGGTGTCCTGCCCAGGGGACTCCGGAATCAGCCTCCCACCCCGCTGAACTCCCTTGGCCTCACAGCTCCAGGACACACAGGACGGAGAGAACTGCCTTTGGTGTGCCTGGGAATCTCTGGGACCCACCTGTCACCCCTAACCTCTGCCTTCCCAGGTCCAGGACACACCATGTGGAGATGTCCGCTGGGGCTGCTGCTGCTGCTGCTGGCCGGCCTGACTGTCCTGGAAGCCCGGCGGAGTCGCTGGCGCAGGGACCTGGCTCCTGGTCTGCACCTGCGGGGCATCCGGGATGCAGGGGGCCGCTACTGCCAGGAGAGGGACATGTGCTGCCGAGGGCGAGCTGACGACTGTGCCTTGCCCTACCTGGGCGTCACCTGTTACTGTGATCTCTTTTGCAATCGCACTGTCTCTGACTGCTGCCCTGACTTCTGGGACTTCTGCCTTGGCGTGCCACCCCCTTTTCCCCCCATCCAAGGTGGGCACCAAAACGGCCAGGAGGGCAGGTCACTTTCTTAATCCTGAGGCCCAGGAGAAGGGCTGATGTATGAACGTTTCCAGGGGGAATCTTTGCAGAATCTGAGAAAGAGACGGTCCCATTCCCTGCCCCTCTGGGAAGTGTGTGGTCTCAGTTAACTTTGTAGCAAGGCTGAGGGAAGAACCTCCCTTGGGACTCTAAGGTGGTCCAGGACAGGACAGCCAGCTCGTGCCCTTTCTCCTAGTTGTGTCCATCCAGACATGGAAGCTGCTGTCCCACTGATGTCTCAATGGGGCTGGCTGGCTTGCCTTAGCCCTGGGTCCTGCCTTCCCTCGGGACTCTTGAGATGGGCCTTATCTACGCGCGGCCACATCCACCCCTGCCGTCAGCTTCCACAAGCCCTCACCCTGCTCCAATAGGACCTCCAACCGGAGAATCGCAAAACTCCTGCCCACGGTTCTGCCAGGCTTCAGGCCAATTACCTCCTGTGCCTGAGCTGCTGTCCCAAAGTGCTGGGCTAACTTACTTTCTCTGGGCCTCAGTTTCTCCAGGCTCCTTTTATACCTCATATATAAGTCTCAACTCCTAAAGGCTACCAGGAATGTCACAGCTGACATCCAGTTGAAACAGCGTGGACCCGAGCCATGGTCACAGAGCAGCGTCCATGTGGCAGTTGGTGTTTTAAGCTGTCATCTGGCCTAAGATTCAGTGAGAGCTCTCTGGTGTGCATTTGTGTGTGACCGAGGTGACCTTGGGAGGCTTTGGCGTGCTCGGCCTTGAGAACCTTGCCATTTTAGCCATCATCCTTGCCTGGCATCCACTGCTCTCCTCTCCCTCCCTCTAGGATGCATGCACGGTGGTCGCATCTACCCAGTCTTTGGAACCTACTGGGAGAATTGTAACCGATGGTGAGTGTGGAGGGGCCTGACAGCCTTGGTTCAAACTCTATCCCTGCCACCTATTTCCTAGGGACAAGTTATTTCCCTTCTCTGGGCCTCAGTTTCCATGTCTGTCCGGTAAGCATTTTAACACAGTGTCACTGCACAGAGCAGCAGTGTAGCCACATGCCTAGGCAAGGTCAGCTGTGGTGCCTGGCTGGGTGCCACGCCTCATCTGGGAGTCCTTCTCCACCCCTCCTGGATTGAGCTGGCCTCCTCCCCCTCCAACTGGTCTCACTGTCACGGGAGAGTCCAAGCAAGGGACGCCAGGAAGGAAACCTCTGACTACAGCATCCGCTGTCCTGGGGGTCAGGGATAGCTGAGCTGGCGGCCAGCCATTGGCCTGCAGCAGGGCCTTCCCTGGAATGTGACCCTCCCCCCATTCCTGGAAGCAGGAGGAAGGGGCACCCCTATTCCTCAGTGTGAGCTAGAAGGTGAAGTGGGGCTGGATGGGAAGTATGGAAGCCTTTTCGGGAACACTGGGGTCTCTGCTGCCCCCGAGCCTGCCCCACTCCCTCCCTCTGCCTGGGCAGGCGAGGCCCCAGGGAGAAGGAAACATTGTGGAATGCACACTGCATAGCTCTTACCATTGCCTCACTGGGTGAGGGGGTGCCTGGGTCACTGTGAGAGTGAGAACTTGGGAGTGGGTGTTGGTATGTGTCTGGGTGAGGATCGTGTGTATGCATGTGTGTGTGCACACGTGCATGTGTGTATGCACGCTTAGGAGGTGGGGCGTGACTACAGGATTCTGCCATCTTGATGGGGTGGACGTTGAGGGGTTAACACTCCCACTCCTGTCTCCGGCCCCTCTGGAATGCTGGGACCTGCTGCCACCAATCTTGTCTAGACCTGCTTGGGCAGCCCTGGGCGCAAGAAGTAGGGACAGGAAAGCACTGGTTGACCCCTGCCCTGGGCTCAGAACAGCCCCTGATGGCTTAGTGCCCCGAACTGTCACCTGAAAGCATGGGGGCATTCATGTGCCTGCCAGGCTCCACACTGCTGCTAGAGACACTTCAGCAGGGCCCAAGGGCTGCTGGAGAAGGATAAGAAGGTTCCTCCCTTCCTCCACAGACCCCTTTAGCCCTCTTGAGCACCGCCCGCCCTCTGGCTCTGAAGCTGGAGAGCCAGCCATACTGAGGCTTGGTTCCCCTTGAGGCTCCTTATAAGGCGACATTGGAGGCGGAAGCCCTCGGCTGCCTGAAGGAGGTTGTTCAGCATCGTGTAGGAGCAGAGTTATGAGCTTGTTAAAGCATTGTAGAATGTATAGAATTCAACCCTCCAGGTGATACCTCCTAAAGACCTACTGCATCACAGGCACTTTATTGGATCCAGGAGGTGCAGCCAAGAAGGGCACCAGCACTGTCCTATGGGAGCTTCTAGCCTTATAGGGAAGGGTGTGGCAAAACCACACACACACACATGATATGGAAAACGGTTACAGGCATTATAGAGAAAGAAGATAATAGGGATCCTATTTTATGATGGGAAAAGGATCGAGGATGAGGGGACAGTCTCTCTGAGCAAGTGACATTCATTATGGAGTAGAAGATGGAAAAGTGGCCCAGGCCATGCCACTTGGGGGAAGGTGGGAGGTGGGAGCAGCTCCTCTCAGTGGGAGCTGACTTTACAGGAGGTAGGGCAGGGATAGTTGAGTGGGGATGGCAGAACCCCAGAAAGGCCAAAGACTTGATCCAAATGTCATCGCCCAAACCAGGTGAGATGAGACGAGACGAGATGAGGGACTGGAGGGGGAGTGGCGGTAGTGGAGAGGTGACAGGAAGATGGTTCATGCTGTGCCATTCACAGCACCTGTGATGAGGGGCACGGGAGTATTGTCACAGACCTAGCCTGCCCGGATCTGAAGGGCTAGGTGCCCTGTCGGGAGCAGGCTTGGAGAAGGCTGGCATGCTATTTTAAGTCCGAGATGCCATTACGTATCCAGAGGTGTGGTCAGCTGTACAGGAGTGTGCAGCTCAGGAGAAGGGGGGCCTGGGGTTCCTGAAGTGAGAACAATAATAGTCAAGAGGGATTCTGAGCGCCCACGATGGCCCTTTAGAAAACTGTCATTTAATCCCTGGAAAGTGGTACTATTTATTGCCCTCATTTTGCAGAGAAGAACACAGAGGAGTTTCCTTCCTAAGGCCACACAACTAGCTGGCCAGAGTAGAAGCCAGAATTTGAACTCCAGAGTAGGTATTCTTAGCCACTTCACTGGACTGCCTCAGTCATTCACTCACTCACTCAGCAAATATTTACTGGGCTTGGTCCTAGTAGCACAGGCTTGACATCCATGTCACACTGGAGACTGAGGAAGGAGGATGGCGTGTTCAAGGCTATGGAGTGAGTTCAAGGTCATCCTAGACAACTTAGTGAGACCCTGTCTCAAAAACAAATGAAAAGAGGGCTGAGGATGTAGTTCAGTGGTAGAGAGCTTGTTTAGCATTTGTGAGTCCTGGGTTAAATTCCTGGTACAACCAAACCAAAAATATTTACTGGATGCCTATCGCACCCTACGTTTTGTTTTCCTATGCCCAAGATACCAAATAGTGCCTGTCCTCAAGGGTCTTAGAGTCTAATAAGTGAGCCGGGCTTAGCTCAGTTGATAGTGCTTAGCCAGCATGCAAGAATCCCGAGGGTTGATCTCCAGCACCGAGTAAACTGGGCGTGGTGGCGCATGCCTATAACCCCAGCTCTAGGGAGGTGAAGGCAGGAAGCACAGAAGTTCAAGGTCAGTAATGGCTATATAGCAAGGTTAGCCTGGAATACATGAGACCCTATCTCAAACAAATAAGTATCTGGCAATATAAATAACCCAGGGACTCACAAGTGCCAGGTAGGGGTGGCATGCTGAAGCAAACAGTAAGGCAGGGAAGTGAGACAGGAAGTACGGAGGATGCTGTTTTCAGATAGGGTGGAAAAAGGAGGCTTCTCTGGGAAGATGACATTTGAATGAAGATTTGGAGGAAATGAGAGACGTGGGGGTGTGAGAGGAAGAACAGGGCACAGGCCTTGGATCAGGAGTATGACTGGAATCAACAACCAGCCTATAGCTGGAGCCTTAGAGTCCAGGAGCAGGAAGAGGGGTCAAACAGGAGACAAGGGGTCACACAGGGCTTGTCACCAGTAAGGACTTTGGCTCTTATGCTGTGATGTGCAGCCAACGGAAGGTTAGGGCAGAGGAATGACATGGTATGACTTAGGTTAGACATGGCGGTTGTAGCAGCGGTGTTAGAACTATTCTAGGGGGGTATGGGGTGGCACAGGGCATAGGCGGGGACACGGGAGCTGCCACGGCAATCCAGGTGAAAGGTGATTGCATTGTGGTGGACACTGGCGAGAGTGAGACCGCAATTGGATTCTAGGGTGTGTTTTAGGGTGGCTCTGATAGGAGCCTGTGATTGTCTGGGCATGTGAGAGTTCAAGAGTGACTCCAGGTTTTTGGCCTGGTCTGCATTTGATGAGAACAGGGGTGGGGAGAGATCGGGAACGTGGCTTGGGAGGTACTAAGCCTGACCTGTTGGTAGATACTTGTCGGTGATGATAGGACCCTGAGTGACAGTGGTGAACTTGAGAATCAGGAACTTGAAGTTGACATGTAAAGCCACCAGGCTGTGTGGGATCACCTAGGAATTCTTCTGTGGTCGCTAGTACCGAACCCAAGGCTCATGTGGACCTCTGGGGCCTTGGCCCTTCAGTGGGTCCCCAGCCCCAACTCATAGTTTCCTTCCCTTCTTTTTTGTCAGCACCTGCAGAGAGAATGGGCAGTGGGACTGTGACCAGGAGCCATGCCTAGTGGACCCAGACATGATCAATGCTATCAACCAGGGCAACTATGGGTGAGAAGTCCTGGCTATGACCCTGGTGGGCACAGGAGTGCACACCCACACACATGTCCTACCACAGATATATATCATGCGAGGCACTTACACATTGGAATTTTATTCCTGTATGCCTTTAGCCACAATGCATAGCCCTGAGGCTCCTGGCTGTGACAGATCTGTGACTTACTTCCTCTTTTTCTCCTCCAGGTGGCAGGCTGGGAACCACAGTGCCTTCTGGGGTATGACCCTGGATGAGGGCATTCGATACCGCCTGGGCACCATCCGCCCATCTTCCTCGGTCATGAACATGAATGAGATTTATGTAAGTCCATCCTTGCCTCCGCCCTCGCCATCTCTCCATGGCTTAGCATGTCAGGGACACTAACACCTTTGCCTTGCTCTGCCCCAGCACTGGGCTGCATCCCCGGGTGCATAACTCCCCTCTCAGGGCCTTTGTTGCTGTGTTGCTAACCATTGGGCTCCTGATTCTGAGCTGTGTGAAGTCCCTTCTGCCTCTTCAGCTTGGGAAAAAATGCTGATGGTTCCAGTACAGCTGGGTTAAGACCCAAGGGACCAAGAGGTCACCTTGGTATTTTAGGAAAACTATGGACAGACACTCTTCCAATTCTAGCCAGGGAGTAACAATTCTCAGAAAAAATGCCGACTCAGTGGAGCCCCTAGGGAGGAGGGGGGCTTCTCTTTTCCCACCAGACCCAACCAGTCAAAGGGGGAGAAAGGGAGAAGGAAGGGAGGCTCCGTGCAGCGGGCATGGGAGGGGCACATGCTGGAGCAGCTGTCCATCAGCAGCAGGCAGTGAGAGGCAGGGGTGGCTGTCCCCACCAGAGGGACTTCAGCTCAAGGCTGGGATGACCAGTCCTTGGCCCTGCCTTATTCTCTGAGGACGAGGACGCTGGCTATTTTCTGCCTTCTGCTGTTTGTCTTGGCAGCTTGCCTGGTCACGGGACCTTGCTGCTTCTTTCCTCCCCTGCCCTTTGGGTCTTGGAGGCCACAACTCTGGCAGGAAGGAGGGTGTGGCGAGTCAGAAGGTGCCCAGGAAAGTTGTAGGGGCTGAGAGCGGAAAGCTAGGTGACTCTGGTCCTGCCGCCGCTGCTGGCCTCAGGATCTTCATCTGTGAAGTAGGCCTCATCACCCCTACATGATTCTTGGGTGGCCCCAAATGGTGCTTGGTTCTGCCACTCAAGTCCAAGTTGGAGGTAGCTTAAATCTCCCCCCACACACACACTCGCGAGGCAGGATGGCTCCAGGGGCTCTAAGTAGCCCTCCAAGGCCTGGCTGGGCTCCTGAGGGGTAGCCAGGCCGCACCAGGAAGCAAGCAGAGCCCCCTTTACCTTACAGACGGTGCTGAGTCCCAGGGAGGCGCTGCCTGAGGCTTTTGAGGCTTCTGAGAAGTGGCCCAACCTGATCCATGAGCCGCTTGACCAGGGCAACTGTGCGGGCTCCTGGGCTTTCTCCACGGCAGGTGTGTCAAGGGCCAAGAGATGGGTGCAAGGGAAGAGAACGGAGGACTGGCCCCTAATAGTTCCTCTGAATTTCCCACTAGCTGTGGCATCTGACCGAGTCTCCATCCATTCTCTGGGACACATGACACCCGTCCTGTCACCTCAGAACCTGCTGTCCTGCAACACCCACCATCAGCAGGGCTGCCGAGGTGGGCATCTCGACAGTGCCTGGTGGTTCCTTCGGCATCGAGGGTATGCGACAGGGCGTGGGTGGGGAAGTAGGTAAGGCCCCCGTCATGTAGGCAGAGTTTGGGCTTTACCGCGCTATGAGGTCCATCTGTCTTGCTCTTTCTGCTGCCTCTCCAGGGTGGTGTCTGACAACTGCTATCCATTTTTCGGCCGTGAGCAGGACAATGAGGCCAACCCTGCACCTCGCTGCATGATGCATAGCCGTCCCATGGGACGGGGCAAGCGCCAGGCCACTGCCCACTGCCCCAATGGCCAGGTTGATGCCAATGACATCTACCAGGTCACTCCTGTCTACCGCCTGGGCTCTGATGTAAGTCTGAACATGAGTGGGGGGCAGAGGTGGGAGATGGATGTTCTGCTGAAGGCTAAAGCCTCCCCGTGATGGATGCTGTCCTGCCCCGTCCCTCCAGGAAAAGGAGATCATGAAGGAACTGATGGAGAATGGCCCAGTTCAAGGTGAATGCCCCTACTTTCTCTCTCCTGGCTCTGGAAGCTTGTGCCTGCTTGAGGCTGGGCGCAGGGCCCCCTGTGTTCTTTGTGACTCTGAGCAGCAAATCCAGTGGGGACAGAAGTGAAGGGGTCCATGTGCCCTCCTCACAGAAGCCCCTGGAGGGTCCCTTGGTCTCTAGCATGGCTTGGTGACCTCCATATCAATGCCTGTGGTAATGGGCTGAGTGGGCCTATCTTGTCTCTGCCTACAGCGCTCATGGAGGTACATGAGGACTTCTTCCTATACCAGAGGGGTATCTACAGCCACACGCCTGTGAGCCTGGGGAGGCCAGAGCCATATCGTCGGCATGGGACCCACTCGGTCAAGATCACCGGGTGAGGAGCCTGTGGGCACAGGGGGTTGGGAGCAGCAGAGCTTGTATTAGGAGCTTTTGTTAAAAAATATTTTAGGACTGGAGGAATGGTTTAGCGGCTAAGGCATTTGCCTGCACAGCCGAAGGACCCAGGTTTGATTCTCCAGGACCCACGTTAGCCAGATGCACAAGGGGGCGCATGCATCAGGAGTTTGTTTGCAGTGGCTGGAGGCCCTGATGCACCCATTTTCTCTCTCTCTCCCTCTTTTTCTGTCAAATGAATAAATAATAAATAACAAATAAATACTTTATTTATTCACTTGCAAGGAGAGAGAATGGGAGCACCAGGTCTTCTTGCCCCTGCAAACAAACTCCAGAGGCATGCACCACTTTGTACATCTGGGAAATCAAATCCAGGCCATCAGGCTTTCAAGCAAGTGCCTGTAACAGCTGAGCCATCTCTCCAGCTCCAGGAGCTTTTTGAATTCTTGTGGTTTCTACCATGCTAAGGCTACACCTCCCATTTCCAAAGAGGAAACAGACTCAGAGAGCTTGAGGGTATATGGAGAACAGGGAGCTCTGAAGGGTTTCTGGGAACAGTTCCTTTTTTTTACCCAGGGAATAAAATTGCTCCTTGAAATTCAAAGACTGCAAGAGTTGAACCAGGCATGGTGGTGCATGCTTGTAATCCCAGCTCTGGGAGGTGGAGACAGGAGGATCAGGAGCTCAAGGTCATCTTTGGCTACAAAGTTCAGAGCCAGACTGGGCTTCATTAAGACCCTGTCTCAAAAAAAAAAAAAAAAAAAAATTCAAGAGTTGCTGGACTTCTCCCATCTCAGCACCTGTCCCAGCTCTGGATGACTTACTGAGTGACCTGGGTAGGTCACTCCTCAACCCTTGGCTGTCCCCTCTCACATACAGATGTGAGGATTATTGACTTCATTAGTCAACGCAATGTCCACCCAGTGAAGCTGGCTTCCAGGGGAAGTTCCAGGCCTCTGAAGTACCCATATTTACTAGATATTTTGCTTCTAAAGCCCTAATATCCACCCTCTGTGGCTCTCCAGGAGAGGGAAGGCAGGCAGATGTGTGAGGTCTCAGTCAGGACTCAGAATGTGGGTCCCTGAGGCCCAAGTTACCTCTCCTGCTTAACCTTTCCTCTTCTTCCCACAGTGCCATTCCCTTATTTGGCCTGGGGACATAATGGGGAAACTGAGGTGGTACAGAAAGAGATGGACACTCACCATGTCCCTGGGTGCATTCAATTTTTCAAAAGCAGCAGGGGCAGGTATGGGGGTCCCTGAGGTTCTAGCCCTGAGAAACAGGTATAATCAGTGATCTTTCCTTCTCCTGCCTCCAGGTGGGGAGAAGAGACACTGCCTGATGGAAGGACAGTCAAATACTGGGTAAGTGTCCCCGGTGTGAGGCTGTGTCCCCCTTTCACCTACTTCCTCTTTGCCTTGCCTGTCCCAGCCTTTAGCCTCACGGCCCCTCTTCATTTCCAGACTGCAGCCAACTCATGGGGTCCAACGTGGGGTGAGAGGGGCCACTTCCGCATCGTGCGTGGTACAAATGAGTGCGACATCGAGAGCTTCGTGCTGGGCGTCTGGGGCCGCGTGGGCATGGAGGACATGAGGCATCATCACTGAGGTCTCAGGCACTAGTGCAGGCCCAGCCGGGAACGCCAGTGGAAGCAGCTGTGGCTGAGCCCCTAGTAGCTGCACCTTGCACAGTGAATCCCTGGTTGCAGGCGGGCGCCTGGCTCCAATCCCGGTGCTGACCCACTGACACAGCGCCCAGCCTGGGAGCCACAGGGCATGTGAGGCTGGGAAGCCCTCAGGCCTCCTGGTGGGAGATGGGCAGGGCTGGCCCTGGAAACTACAGGGCCTATGCATTCCAGGCCCCTGGCCCCAAGCTCAAGACCAGAGGCCGGAACACCGCCATTCTTCAGCCGTTATTATACCCCACTCCTATCTCCCTGGCCCCCAGCCCCGCGGTACCGTTGTGGCCCCCAATACTGTTTTCTTATTCTTCAAATATATTTATTTTTCTTTTCACTGTTTTAAAATAAAACCAAAGTATTGCTAACCACAGTATCTTGGACCCTCCAAGGGTAGAAAACCAGGCCAGAGCTGGGGTGACACATGACTAAACAGTATGAAAGACTGCTTGCAAACTAGGCATGGTGGCACAAGATTGTAATCCCAGCATTTGGGAGGCTGAGCCAGGAGGATTACAACGAGCTAGCTCAAGGCCAGCTTGGACTATATAGGAGAACTTGTCTACAAAAGAAGAAGAAGAAGGGGAGAAAAAGCTAGGTGTGGTGCCACATACCCGCAATCCCAGCACTTGGGAGGTGAAGGCAGGAGGATCTAGATAGAGTTTGGGGTCATCCTTGGGTTACCTAGAAAGTTCTAGGACACAGCCAGGGCTTGAGATCTTAGCAGAAAGGGGAAGGGAGAAAGGACTATCTGTCACTGGCCAGCAGGCAGGAGTGAGTGAATTAAAAATCTTAGTCTCCTTTCAGCTCTAAGTGCCAGTGCTCAGCCACTTGGAGGAGGGGCACGGATGGCACGACCTTTGACCCCTGGAGAATGTGGGCCGTGGGAACTACCCTTCAGATGCTGAGTCAGGCTGCCTGAAAAGAAAGAGGAGGGTGTCTCTGTCCACCAACCAGCAGAAGTGGCACCATTGCCCAGCAGGCAAAGGGGACCTACCTCCGGTGCTGGGAACCCTGTGTCAGCTGATTAGCTCTTCCAGCCAGGGAGGCAAGCAGCCCCCTGCCTCCCCCTCCCCCTGGCCAAGCTGGGCTTGCCTGGCAGCTCTCTCCCTGCAACACCTTTCCAGACTTTCCAGTGCCAGCAAAAGAGCCCAGGCCTAAGCTGTCAAGGACCAGTCTCCTCAGCAGCTGCTTTGCCCTTGCCCAGGTGGTGCATACCTGAGAATCCAAACACTTGGGAGGTAGAGGCCGAAGAATCGCAAAGTTCTTGGCTACATAACAAGTTCATGGCCAGCCTGGGCTGTGAGAAACTCTGTCAGGTAGAAAGGGCCAGCTCCAGGTCCACCCTGCTTCTCAAATGGCCAGTACACATGCACACCACTAGCCACTAGTACAGGCTAGTCCCTAGTCCAGACACCTTTGACGCCACTCACCCTGTTGCACTCCAATCTCAGTGTCAGCTCCTCAGATTCCCATGGCCCTGTGGAGGTGCACTGATATGCCAGGTGCAGTGTACAGAGCCCACCCAAACCGCCCCACTGCGTCCATCATGGGTCAGCATGGGGTACACAGCCTTCCTGGTACCCTTTCGTATTTTCTTTCTTTCTTTCTCCTTTTTCTTTTTCTGGTTTGTTTTTTTAAGGCAGGTTCTCACTTTAGCCAAAGCTGACCTGGATCTCACTCAGTAGCTCCAGGCTGGCTTTGAACTTACAGTGATCTCCCACCTCAGCTTCCCAAGTGCTGGGAGTAAAAGCGCGGCCACCACACCCGGCCTGCTGCCCTTTCACCCAGTGTTTGCCTTCTCTGGGTGTCTATTGACTGTCCTGACGGCTGTGCTGGGATCTCCTGAGGGGGACTAGATCTAGTTCATTAGGTGGTTACTGGTGCTCACATGGGTTTATTTTTGGTGTTTTGGGGTGGGGCTCTTTGGCGTGTGAGAGAAACAGAGGCAGACAGAATGAGAAAGAGCCAGGACGCGTCAGGGCCTCTTGCCACTGCACAGGAAGTCTAGATGCACGCCCCACTTTGTGCATCTGGCTTTGTGTGGGTCCTGGGGAACAGAACCCCAGCCATCAGGTTTTGCAAGCAAGCACCTTTAACTGCTGAGCCATCTTTCCACCACCTCCCTTTTATTTTATTTTTAGAGGTAGGGTCTCGCTCTGGCCCAGGCAGACCTGGCATTCACTATGAAGTCTCAAGGTGGCCTCGAACTCACAGCGATCCTCCTACCTCTGCCTCTGTGCTGGGACGAAAGGCGGGCGGCACCACGCCCAGCTTCCCCCTACCCCTTTTTTGAGATAGGGTCTCATATACCTCACTCTGGCCTCAAATCCATTGTAACTGGGGATGACCCTCAGCTCTCCACCTTCCAAGTGCTGGAGTTTCGGTGGCATTCCAGCTGTTCTTTCTCCTCCTCTTCCTTACCAAGGTTCCAGTTGTGGGTTCCTCAGGGCACAGATGCAGATGAGCAGAGAGCTTGTTCAGGGGCGTGTGCGTGTGTGCGTGCATATGTGTGTGTGTGCGTGCGTGTGTGCGTGCATGTGTGTGTGCGTGCGTGCATGTGTGTGTGTGTGTGTGTGCGCGCGCGCGTGCACTGCCCCGCCTCCAGCGTGTAGGAGAGGGACTAAGGCCCCCTCCACCCTGGCAGCCCCTCGGCTCCTGCCAGGCCCCAGGGCATCACCTGAAAGGAATGTGGGCGGCCCGATAAGCGGCCGCCTTTTGTCTCGTTTCCTGTTTGCCAGGACGTCCCGAGCCGGCTCCTCTGGCCCTCACGCCCGTCCCCCGGGAGCCCCGGGGACCGGCCGGCGGCCTTGGGACAGCGACGCGGGGCGGGGCGGGGACCCCCGAGGAGCTTCGCCGCCGCCTCCTCCTCCGGGACGCGCCCCTCTGGAAAAACCCCGTCCCAGCGCCGCGCGGGCCGGGCGGGGCTGGAATTTTCTCCCTGGACCTTTGGCGGAATCCGCGGGGGGCGGGAGGGGCGCGGCCGCCGGGCGGGACCGGGAGAGGCCTCCGCGGTGCCCACCCCTCCCCGCCACTCCCGGTGATCGGTGCGAGGGGACAGCGAGCGCCCCCAACCGGACCACCGCCCGGGAGTCTAACCAGACCGGAATCCTGGCACTCCAACCCTCGAGGTGTGCCCTGGGGCATCTCCCGTCCTCCCGGCCAAGGGCACGCGTGGGTCTTTAGATCAACACGGACTCTGACCCGCAGGCTCTGGGTAACCTCGGACAGGTTTGTTTCCAGCACGGACCACAGCTCTCCCAGACCCTGGATGGGCGGGAGGATTGAAACCGCGTGTTAAGTGTTAGCTCAGTGCCTAGAAATTTTTTTAAGCCCAATAAACAGAAGTAGCCATGATCATTTGCAAGCGGTTGGACTTGATCATGTAAAATATATATGTGTGTGTGTTTGTGTGTGTGTATATATGTATGTATGTATATGTATGTATGTATGTGTGTGTGTGTGTGTATTTTTTTTAAACATTTACGGAGGGCTTTAACCACAGGTCTCTGCCAAAACTCAGTACAGAAAACTATTTCATTGAAGCCTTTATAATCAATCTTCTTTTTATTACATGTATAGGCCAGTGTGGTGTGCATGTATGTACGTGTGTTCTTATGCGTGGTGCATGTGGTGGGGTGCACATGCACTTGTATGCAGGTGTCGGGAGGTCAGAGGTCAATGTCAAGTGTCTTCCTTAGTCACTCTCCACCTCATTCTTTTTATTTTTCTCGCTTTTCTGTCGGGGGAGGGGGTTTGAGGCAGAGCCTCACTCTAGCCCAGGCTGACCTGGAATTCACTATATGGTGTCAGGGGGGCCTGGAACTCACAGTGCTCCTCCTACCTCTGCCTCCTGAATGCTGGGACTAAAGACATGTGCCACCTCTTTTATTAAAATCATTTATTTATTTAAGAGAGAGAGACAGAGAGAGGGAAAGAATGAGAGAGTATGGGCATGACATATATGCCACTGCAAACGAACTCCAGATACATTCACCACTTTGTACATCTGGCTTTACATGGGGATTGGTAAATTTAATGCAGGCTGTTAAGCTTTGTAAACAAGCACTTTAACCACTGAATTATCTCTCCAGCCCTCCACCTCATTCTTTGAGATAAGATCTCTCCTTGAGTCTAGAACTCTCCCAATTCAGCTAACTAGCTGCCCAGCAAGCCCCAGGGGTTCTGTGTCTCAGCCTTCCCCTCCTTGGCGTTCCAGGGGCATGCTGCCATACCCAACATTTTATTTGCTTGCTGGACAATCAGGTCCTTAGTTGTTTGCAGCAAGCACTTTACCCATAGAATCATCCCCAAACCAATTTTATTTTTCCAAGGTCAAAGGGCAGGTTCAGTTTCCCAGTACCCACATAAAACCAGGTGTACAAGGTGCACCCGCATCTCGAGCTTGTTTGCAGTGGCTAGAGGCCCTGGTGTGCCTATTTTCTCGTACTCCTTCTCTTCCCCTTCTCTCAAATACATAAATAAATAAAATAGTTTTTTTTTTTTTTTAATCAGCTTAGAGCTGGAGAGATGGCTTAGCAGTTAAGGCACTTGCCTGTGAAGCTAAGGACCCAAGTTCAATTCCCCAGTATCCACATAAGCCAGATGCACAAGGTGGCATATGTATCTGTAGTTCGTTTGCAATGGCTAGAGGTCCTGGCGCACCCATTCTCTCCATCTATTTGCCTCTCTCTCTCTTTCAAATAAATAAATGAAATATTTTTTGAAAAAACCTCAAATTCCCACCTTTGGAAAACTTTCTTGGCAGATATCTTCTGGACCTCCAGGGACCCTGGCACAGAGGAAGTACCTGTTGACAATTTATCCCACAAAAGGATGGGGCAGGTTTTTGTTTTTTTTTTCTTCACTCCATCTTTTCCTGCTACCCAGTATTGTATTTGGACTTTAGTGTTGGTCTTCTGTGGGGCCCTGTGGGGTTCCAAGGCACCTGACTCTAGCCACCCAGGGCCTGCTGAGTTCCATCACTTCACAAGGACTGATGCTTCATATCTTCCTGAGATCTTGCCAAGCCCCATCCCAGCCTGGTGCCCATTTAGGGAAAGGAATCTGTGCCTCTGGAGCTGCAGTGACCCAGGCCTGGGGCTAAGCTCCATCTCATAAGCTCACTGGGCTCTACCCATTCCCCTTGGGTGGTGCAGTTCTAGAAACCCAAAGGCAACCAGCTAAGCCACCCCTGGAACCTAGCACAGCCACAGGCAAAGCCCAATGCCATTAGGTAATATCTTTTCACTCCCCCCTCCCTCCCTCCCTCCCCCCCCCCCCGTCTCTCTCTGTCCCCTGCCTCTATCTCTCGTCTGCTAAAGGATGGGGCATATAGTTGGTGAGGACTGCTGAGCCTCCAGCCTACAACCGTTTTCTGAGAGGTCTTTTTTGATTAGCTTGGCTGTAGCTCAGTGTCCACCTACATACAGACCAATCAATTATGGCACGGGACAAGATTATAGGAGCTGTGACACCCCCATAGAACCAGCGTCTGTGGGAGGAAGAGAGCTACAAAGACAGAGAGAGCTGTTGCCTCCCCTCCCCAGGAAGGTTGGACAAGACATTTCATGATATGCTAGACGAGTGCTCTACCACTGAGCTCTACCCCAGTCCTTGGTTTTTGGTGACAGCATCTTGATATGCCTACAACAGCCAGGTCCCTGTACTTGGCAGGAAAGGGGGTGGGGGCTCAGGAGAGTATGACCTGTCAGGCTGCACAGCCAGTAAATGAGAAAGCGAGGTGCAGACCACACTGCCTCTCCTGAACTTAGAATGCAATCCAGAGAGATGGGCGAGTGACAGATTCTTTCTCTAGACAACTTTCCTGGGTCCTGGTCAATACACCTTCTAGACTTTTGCCCATCTGGTGAAAAGACTGTGGCTGTAACACCAATAATGGCCAAGGCAGTCCCCTCCCAACAAGTGTGAATGGGAACAGCCTTCCCAGAAGCATCCCAGCATGGGGTGGAATGGGGGCACTTAACAGAATGTGCCAGTGTGCCCACCAGCGAGATGAGTATGGGCAAGCCTTCCCACAGACACACATGAAGACAGGGCTGCTCCTCGCTTCTGTTCAGGACAGAATCCGAGACAGGGATGGGCATGGGAGAAGGCGAAGGGACTTACAAAGGACATGTTACTAGGAAGGGGTGGGTGTGACATTATGACATCTCTTGTTTTTGTCCTGGCACATAACTCCTTCCCCAAGGTAGGTCATAGAAACTAGAATTTCTTTCCTAAGGCAGTCATAGAAAACGTTGATCTTCCCTCACCTTTTGGTTTTGGGGCCATCCATAAAGAAATTATGTGGCCTATCCTCATCTGAAAGTAGATCATAGGACCCTCCTCATTCCAGCAATCCTGCCCCAAGCCCTGGAGGGTGTTACAGAGACCAAAAAGAATGCATAAGACATCAGGCTGGCTTTTTGCATGAGGACAGAATACCAGCAATAGAAATGCAGAGAAAATGTCAGAAACCTAAAAGGACAGGGCTGTGGGGAGGTCTCCTCCTGATAGGTCCCTATATGTCTCTTCCTGTGTGTTTATTTAAAAATATTTTTAAGCCGGGCGTGGTGGTGCATGCCTTTAATCCCAGCGCTTGGGAGGCAGAGGTAGGAGGATCGCCGTGAGTTCCAGGCCACCCTGAGACTCTATAGTGAATTCCAGGTCAGCCTGGGCTAGTGTGAGACTCTACCTCGAAAAACCAAAACAAAAAAATACATATATACATATATATATAGATAGATAGATAGATAGATACATATATATATATATAGTTATAATAAATAATATATAGAGAAATAAATAATATAATAAGTATATAATATAAATACTATGTAACAATAAAATATAATTGTTAGAATAGAATAAATAGTATCGAGAGAATGAGCATGCCAGGAACTTCAGCCACTGCAAATGGACTCAGATGCATGTGCCACTTTGTGCTTCTGGCCCTGTGTGGGTACTGGGGAATTGAGCCTGGGTCATTAGGCTTTGTACACAGGCACCTTAACTGCTAAGCCATTTTCCAGCCCCTGTGCATTTCTTCATTTGTGTCCTCTATGATATCCTTCTTTCATGATCAACAGTAGAGGTGAGTATGCCCTCTCTCATATGTGGGTCCTAGCTACAAATGTTTGGACTTGTATGTGAGTTGGAATAAAACTCAATAGCAGAGGCCAGTAAGCTAGAAAGGGGCTATAAAGGAGGGAGGAGAGGGGAGGTCTTAGTGGATGGTACTGTGTATAAGGAAATAGAAGAATAGATTACAGGGGGTGGAAAGGCCCAAGTGAGGTAGGGAGAAGAGATTGAGTAAAGGAAGAATGGGGGTAGGGTTAATCAAAATCTAAGAAGGTATGAATAAGTCATATGGAAACCTACTTTTTTGGACAATGGGATACCCAGAAGCTATAGACTGTTACTAGAAAATTTTTAGTGGCAGGAATGGGATACCTTCCAGTGAGTTGTTGGCTAGGGAGGTCCCTGGTGCCCCCAAAACATTACAGGCCATTGCCGAGGCCCTTAGTTTCCCACCAGGAATAGATGGTAAGACCCTATTGCTGAAGACTCCACATGCCTGGGCTGCAAGGTCACTGAGAAATCCTGTTGGAGCTGAGTTAAAAACCTCCTCCATGTAGACCAGCTGACAGAAAGCTGGAAAAGCTATGCTGCATGCAGTTCAATGGGAGAGAGAAGGAAGTCATCAGTGGAGATACTCAACAGTGGACACTACAAGCCTTAAGTTGGGCCAGCCAGGCCAAATGAGCCAGTGGGTACAATAGTGGCATGTCTGTTATGGGGGAAACAAACAACTCTCTAATTGGATTGGAGGCCTGCTCCATGGGAGGAAATACATGCCCGATACTGAAATCTAATGATGGGGGCAGTCATGAACCCTAGGGGTGTAATGCCTGTTGGTGTCTGGCTAGATGTATATATTATGCTCACCAAACTGCCTGGTGAGCACTTCTCTTAATATTCATACCCATATATATATTTTTTAATATTTTATTTTTTTATTTATGAGAGAGAGAGAGGGAGAGAATGGGCATGCTAGGGCCTCCAGCCACTGAAAATGAACTCCAGATGCATGTGCCCCCTTGTGCATCTGGCTTATGTGGATCCTGGGGAATTGAACCTGGGTCCTTTGGCTTTGCAGACAAGCTCCTTAATAGGTAAGCCATCTCTTCAGCCCTCATACCCATATATTAATGCTACTTTTACTTTTGGTTACAGAAGCTTCTCTGTTCAGATGGCAGTGACCTCTGGGATGACTCAAAAGGTACCATAGTGCTGAGAAGAAGTGATTGAAGAGTCCTCATCAGTGAAACATATCTCTCACACCCTCCAAGGCTCAGGTCCATTGTGGAAGAGGTGGCGGAAAGAATGTATGAGCCGAAGGAAGGTGAAGTGGTTTGATTCAGATGTCCCCCATAAACTTAGGTGTTTTGAATGCTACGTTCCCAGCTGATGGAGATTTGGGAATTAAAGCCTCCTAGAGGCAATGTGTTGTTCAAGGTGGGCTTATGGGTATTATAGCCAGTTTCCCCTTGCCAGTGTTTGGCACACTCTCCTGTTCCTATTGTCCACCTGATGTTGGCCCCGGAGGTGATGTCCACCCTCTGCTCATGGCATCATTTTCCCCTGCCATAATGGAGCTTCCCCCTCAAGTCTGTAAGCCAAAATAAACCTTTTTTTCCCCACAAGCTTCTCTTGGTCAGGTGATTTCTGCCAACAATGTGAACCTGACTACAACAGAAGGGTAGAACTCCTTACAACTCACTCTTCCAGACACAAAGTGTCCTGATACCCATGACCTCACAGTGCCTGGCACTACCTACACAAGACCCTCATAATAGCAGGAAAAGATGATGATATCAAAATAAAAGAGAAACTTATTGAGAGGGAGAGGGCATAGGATGGAGAGCGGAGTTTTGAAGGGGAAAGTGAGGGTGAGAGAGGGAATTATCATGGCTTATTATCTGTAATTATGGAAGCTGTCAATAAAAAACAATAGAGGCGAAATTTGTAACCTTTACTTTTCATTTTAAAACAAGTTTATTATTTATTTTTATTTATTTATTTGAGAGACAGAGAGAATAGGCATGCCAGGGCCTCCCTCCAGCTGCTGCAGACGAACTCCAGACGCATGCACCATCATGTGCATCTGGCTTATGTGGGTCCTGGGGAATCGAACCTGGGTCCTTTGGCTTTGCAGGCAAGTGCCTTAACCATTCAGCCATCCCTCCAGCCCTAATTTTCATTTTATTTTTGGGCTGCTGCCTTGGGCATGCTAGGCAAGTGCTCAACCACTAAGCTACACTCCAGACCTTGTTTTTTGGTGATGGTATCTTGATATGGAGCCTAGGCTGCCTTTGAATTTGCAAGACTCCTGCCTCAACCTCCAAGTGTTGGGATCACAGGTGTTTGAATCTCTTGAGCAAATTAATTGAATGCAAGGAGGGTGTCAGTGGTATCCTGACTTAGAGCCACACAGATAGAGATGGCTGCTGTGGTGCACAGCTCTAATCCCAGCACTTGGGAATCAGAAGCAAGAGAATCAGGAGTTCAAAGTCATGCTAGGTTACATGAGTTCACGGCCAACCTGGGCTACATGAAACCCCATCGTAAAAAATAAAACAGGCTCTTTCCCTGCCGCCGCCGGGTCGCGCGGAGGTGGAGGCTCGGGTGCGTTCAAGATTCGGCTTCATCCGTAACCCGCCTCCATGGCAGAGGAAGGCATTGCTGCTGGAGGTGTGATGGACGTGAACACTGCTCTGCAAGAGGGGCTGAAGAGCGCCCGCATCCACGACGGCCCAGCACGTGGAATCCGTGAGGCCGCCAAAGCCTTAGACAAACGCCAAACCCATCTCTGTGTGCTTGCATCCAATTGTGATGAGCCCATGTATGTCAAGCTGGTGGAGGCCCTTTGTGCTGAGCACCAAATCAACCTAACTAAGGTTGATGACAACAAGAAACTAGGGGAATGGGTAGGCCTCTGCAAAATTGATCGTGAGGGGAAACCCCGCAAGGCGGTTGGCTGCAGCTGTGTGGTTGTCAAGGACTACGGCAAGGAATCTCAGGCCAAGGATGTCATCGAAGAGTACTTCAAATGCAAGAAATGAACAAATAAAAATATGGCTCATTTTCTTCATCTCTGTTATTTGAGGTTTCTGTTTGGGAAAGAAGTTGTAAAATAATTACAATTCAACTGAAAATGCTCTAAAAAAATAAAAAATAAATTAAAAAAAAACAGGACTGTACATTATGGGGCATGCCTTTAACCCAAAATTTGGGAGGCAGAAGTAGGAGGGTCACTGTGAGTTCAAGGCCAGCCTGGAACAACATGGTGAATTCCAGGTCAGCCTGGGCTAGAGTGAGATCCTACCTCAAAAAAACCAAAAAATAAATAAATAAAACAGGGACTAGAGAGATGGAGTGATGGCTCAGTGGTTAAGGCGCTTGCCTACAAAGCCTAATGACCGAGGTTTGATTCCCCAGGACCCATGTAAAGCCAGAAGCACATAGTGATAATGCATCTGGAGTTCCTTGGCAGAGGCTAGATGCTCTTGCATGCCCATTTTCTCTCTCTCTCTCTCTCTCCTTAAAAGTAAATAAATAAACAGATTTTTAAAATATTTTATTTTATTTGTTTGACAGAGAAAGAGGGAGAGAGAGAGAATGGGCACTCCAGGGCCTCCAGCCACTGCAAACAAACTCCAGACATGAGTGGCCCTTGTGCATCTGGCTAACGTGGGTCCTGGGGAATTGAACCTGGGTCCTTTGGCTTTGCAGGCAAATGCCTTAATGGCTAAGCCATCTCTCCAGCCCAAATAAATAGATTTTTAAAAAATATACCAGAGGCTAGAGAGATTTCTCAGTACTTAAAGGTGTTGCTTGTAAAACCTCTGCCCAAAGTTAAAGGTACTTGCTTGCAAAGCCTGCTAGTTGGGGTTTAATTCCCCAATACCCATGTAAAGATAGATACAAAACATGTTACATAGCCAGGTGTGGTGGTGCACGCCTTTAATCCCAGCACTCAGGAGGCAGAGGTAGGAGGATTGCCATGAGTTCGAGGCCACCCTGAGACTCCTTAGTGAATTCCAGGGAAGCCTGGGCTACAGTGAGACCCTACCTCAAAAACAAAACAAAACATGTTACATAAATCTGGTGATTGTTTACAGTGGCAAGAGAACTTGGTATGCCCCCCCCCACATATATATGCCCACCATGCACAGAAATTAAATAAACAAATAAACAGTTTTTAAGAGGACTGGAAAAATGGCTCAGTGATTAAAAGCACTTGCTTGCAAAGCCTGCTAACCTAGGTTAAGTTCCACGGTAGCCTTGTCAAGCCAGATGAACAAAGTGGCACATGCATGTAGAGTTTGTTTACAGTGTCAAGAGGTCCTGACATGCCCTTTGTTCTGTCTGTCTCTCTTTCTGCTTACCAATAAATCAATAAAAGTTTTTAAAAAATAAAATAAACAATAAAAACTCTGATGAGTTAAGCAATGTGTGGCTGGCTAATGACATCTAGAGTGAAGGCTATGCTTTCAACATGTGGAACGTGACACCATCTGCAGGTTTCATGTCAGGTCTGAAGGGGAACCCTGGTCCAGAATGGTTTCCCTGCTGGGGTGGAAACCCCCACACCTTTAAGGAAAAAAAAAAATTGCTGGGGGTGGTGGTACACACCTTTAATTCAGGCACTGGACAGACAGAGATAGGAGGATGGCTGTGAGTTTGAGGTCAGCCTGGAGACTGTATAGTGAATTCCTGGTCAGCCTAGGTTATAGTGAAACCCTAACTTGAAAAACAAAACAAAACAAAAGAAAAAGTATGTATTATTTAAGAGAGGCCTCCAGCCTCTCTTACAGAGTGCTGCAAGGCCTCTTGCCTCTGCCATCAAACTCCAGATTCACACACCGCTTTGTGCAGCTGGCTTTTAACATGGGTTCTGTGGAACTGAACCTAGGCTGGCAGGCTTTGCAAGCAAGTGCCTTTAACTGCTGAGCCATCTTCTCAGTCCCCCTCCACACTTTCTGCAGTCTTCTGTGTTGGCTGCTGTGCTGGGTGAGTGAACAGTAGGGGAAACTGAATCTGAGTCCAAGTCTGGGGATACAAAACATGTATGGGGAACCTCATTCGTCAGATTCCCAAGTGTGAGCGTCCCCCGAGCTGGTGCAGGTGCACACACAGCCACTCCTCAGCCTGGACCACACAGCTGCTTTGCACAGGGCCCTATGACCTGAGGTTTGGGGCTCAGGATTGCTGGTGATCAAAGTGCACTTGAAGGGAGGGACTGTGATTGGAGAAGCCCTCTGGTGGCCTTGACTTAGGGCTGCAGAGACCTGAAACTGCTCTTTCTATAAAGTGAAGTTCAAAAGGCCCCTCGTCTGAGAAGCCTCTTTCTCTCCGACAGTTGCCACCCATTTCTGACCCCCGCACCCTACATCCTCTGTCCCAGGCCAGCTGCACTCCCCCAGCCCCTTCCCCACCATGCACCCTCTCTGCTCCTTAAGACCGCAGTGCTGTTCAGTGCTAGAACAGGGGAGGTAAGAGATGAGAGGATGAGGTACACATTGCTGGGCCCACAGTGGTGACCTTCATAGCAGTGCTTCTGAAGGCTGAGGTCACCCCTCGATGCTGCAGAGGGAGAAGCCGCCTCCTCAAGGTCTCCTTCCCCCATTGAGGCCCAGGCACTGACACAGAAGAGCAAGAGGTCACAGAACTGCTGATTGGATTCCAGAGGCTAACTCACTTCCTGAAACCCCACTCTGCACCCCTTAAAAGATGTCACCTCCCAGCCCTGCTAGGAAAGGACCCATGTTTGGCCTTGAAGGTCTCTCCACCTTGGGGCACTACTCTTTTGGACTTTCTTTCAGTCTCCCTGCCCCCATCCCCTATACGTCTCTCAGAAAGCCTCTCACTCAGAGCCAGATACACTGGGGTTCAAATTCCAGCTCGACTCAACTCCCTGTGGCTCACTTTCCACTCTAAGCCTCAGTTTCCCTGTTGGCAAAGTAGGAGCAGTGATTCTCTTATCTCTGCATGAGAGCTGCCTTCAATTGAGGAGTTGTCCAAGAATGAGGAAATGGGACATGCTTGCCCAGTGTTAGACTGGGGAAATGGTGCCTAAAGCTTGAGGGCAGGGCCAATGGCGGGAGCACGCAGCTGCCATCCTAGCGCCTGGGAGGCGGAAGCAGGAAGATTAGGTGTTCAAGGTCATCTTCAGCTACATAGCCAGTTCAAGGCCAGCCTGGGCCTCATGAGACCTTGTCTCAAAAAGAAAGAAAGACTGAAAAGAAGGAAGGAAAGAAGGAAGGAAGGAAGGAAGGAAGGAAGGAAGGAAGGAAGGAAGGAAGGAAGGAAGGAAGGGAAAAAGAGCAGAGATGAGTCACCTTGAGAAGCTGGGCTGACTCTGGAGTGTGCCAAGCCACTTTGGCCCATCTAAAGTACTGAAGCCAATGCAGACCAGGGTGAATCCCCAGGATTCTGAGAGGCTGAGAGACAGCCCTGGCCAGCAGACCAGTGGCCCCCTTGGAGAGGCCTATAGGATGGACACTGGAGGCTTTGAGTAGCTCCTTTCCTCTCGGCTGTATGGTGATGCCCTGAGACCAGGCCAAGGGTGACAGAGAGCAGAGTGGGTGGGGTCTGTGGCCAGCTTGTTACAGAGTGCACACTTGCCTAAAGGCATTCAAAGCCAGTGACTTTTAAAAATGCCATGCCAGCCTGCATCACTCAGGCTCTCAGCAGGAAACAGATGGCGAGTTTTAATTAGGAGAATTTGAGCTGAGTTTACTTTCCAAAGGCGTCACCAAGGCAGGGGCTTGGGGCCTCAGGGAGCACGCAGGACGCTGAGGCAAGCGGCTACCCAGCCTTCACTTACCTCAGGCCTGCTGAGCCAAGGGGAGAGCGGGGTCACCAGGACTCCGGGGAAGCAATCTAAAGCAGAGGTCACCTGCCTTGAAGGACTAGGGAATAAACATTTCACTTCTCCTGCTGGGCTTCCATCACCAAATGCCACAGGAAGCTTGCGGGCAGGGCTCTGTGCCTGCGGACTGTTAAATGGAACAAGAAAGAAGTCTCAATCTTATTTAAACTAGTTTCTTTTGGGGTAGTTTGGTTTCTTTAGTGACCTAACCCATAACCTCAGTCAAACACTCATAAAGAGAACTGCCTGCCAAGAACCCCTAGTGATCATGAATTTGAACACACCTGGAACATACACTTACTTTGGTGAAACATGGGAAGTAAATCTGGCAGAACTACAAGGAGAAGGCCAGAAATCTGCCAAAAGGAAATATTTTATTTATTTATTGGGGGGGGGGAGTGGAACAGAAGAGAGAGAGAAGGAGGATGGGTGCACCAAGGCCTCTAGCCACTGCAAACAAACTCAAGACACATGCGCCACCTTGTGCATCTGGGTTACGCGGGCACTGGGGAATGGAACCTGGGCCTTACAAGCGCCTAAACCCGTAAGCTGTCTCTTCAGCCCTGGAGTAAAAATATTTATGGGGCTTTCTTCAAACCAATGGATCAAGGAACAAAGCCTTAGTGAGGATTCAGAAGAGTGGATAATGAAAGTAAGGAGCTTGAACTATCTGCTAAATATTCACTCACATGGAACTTTTGTGGTTTGTTTTGAGCTAGGATCTCACTGTAGCCCAGGCTGGCCTAGAACTCACTCTGTAGTCTCAGGCTGGCTTTGAGCTCATAGTGATCCTCCTACCTCTGCCTGGGATTAAAGGTATTCACCACCATACCCAGCTGTGGAACTTTTTTTTTTTTTTTTTTTTTTTTTTTTAATACTGCATGCTGAGAGCCAGTCTTTATGGTACATGCCTATAATCCCAGCACTTAAGAGATTGATGCAAAGAAGACCATGTGTTCAAGTCCAGCCTGAGTTACATAGGAGATCACCTCAATAAACCACACCAGATGAATAGAAAACACTGGATACTTGATAAGACAGGAAGGCTAACTTTTTTTTTTTTTCAAGCTATTATCACAGGGCTGAGTGTGTAGCCCAGTGGCAGAGTTACTGAGCAGCACACGTTAGGCTCTGGGTTCAATCCCCAGTGCTACAGATAAAATAAAACCTCATAGAAATCAAGAACCAATACCATTCAGTCACATTTTCTAATTCCACTATAATAGCATTAGAAATCGACAATAAAAAGTTGGCCAAGAAAACTCAATATGTTTGATAACTTAAAAACTCATTTCTGAATAATGCATGGGGAAAAGTGAAAGTTATAATGGAAATTACAGGATATTTAAAATATAATAACACTAAGCTAAAATGAAACTTGGAGGGAAAATTATAGCCTTAACTGTGTTTATTACAAACAGAGAGAATTGGCAACAAATGAATTAGACATCCAACTCAACACACAATGAAAAGACAATCAGGAAACCCAAAGAGAGCAGACGGAAGGAAATAATAATGAGAAAATAGAAAGTGATACTATGGAAAACAAAAAAGTTGAGTTGATTCTTTTAAAAGCCTTAATAAAATAAACAAATCATAGGCACAAAACACACAATATTAGAACCCAAATGAAGCATATGACTAGAGATGCAATCAAGGTTATAAAAAAAATCACTAGAATATATCATAGGGACTTCTGGGCCCGGTAAGATATTAGGCTAAGATAATATGAAGAGCTCAGGAAAGAAACTTGGAAGAAGTAGCCCGTATGAAGAAATGAAGAGGGACAGATACTTGGATGTGGGAAACTCAATATAGGCTTTTTGTTTTTCTTTCTCTAAATTTTATTTGCAAGGAGAGAGAGACTGAGCATGCCAGGGCCTCTAGCCACTGCTGGGGTTTCTAGCCACTGCAAATGAACCCCACATGCATGTACCACTTTATGCATCAGGTTTTATGTGGGTGCTGGCCAATCAAACCCAGGCCATTAGACTTTGTAAGAAAGCAACTTTACTGCTGGGCCATCTCTCCAGCCCCCAAGTATAGAATTTTTACAAGAAAAAAAAATGTTCAGGGCTGGAGAGATTGCTTACTGGTTAAAGCACTTAACCACTTAACTTAAGGCAAAGCTTAAGGACCCCAGTTTGACTCCCCAGAACCCACGTAGAGCCAGATGTACATGGTGGCATGTGCATCTGGAATTCATTTGCAGTGGCTGGAGGACCTGGTGTGCCCATTCTCTCTCCCTCTCTACCTCTCTCAGTTAAATACATAAAATTAAAATAAAATAAATTTAAATGTTCAAAGGCTGAATTAAAGGGAAAACAGTAATCCCAGCACTTGGGAGGCTAAGGCAGGAGGATCTTGAGTTTGAGGCCAGGCCAATTTTGATCCAGTGAGATTGGTTCATAACAAACCAAAAAAGCTGGGTGTGGTGGAATATACCTGCAACCCTTATTTACTGTAGAGACTGACGCCAGAGGTAACAAGTTCAAGGCCAACTTAGGTGACACAGCAACACTCTGTCTCAAAAGTAAGAGGACTGGGTATGTAGCTTAGTGGTAGAGTGCTTGCCTAGCATATACAAGGCCCTGAGTTCAAGCTAGCACCAGAAAAAACAAACAAAAAGACTTGAAAAGCTGGAAAAAAAAATGAGAAGAAACTGACCAGGGTTGAAAGGCATATTCTATGAAGACTCTGGAAGAGGACCCTGGCTAACCAGAGACTGCACTTGATCTTAGCCAAAAGGCCGAGAAGCGATCTAACCAGAGACTGTTAACTGCAGCATGTAGTTAAAGATTTCAGGCTGACTAATGAATATAGTGTGTTCCAGACGACAGAGAAGAAAGAAAGCACATGAAGAAAACCCAGTCAGTCTACCCCTGGGTAGAAAGCAACCAAGAAAAGAAGTGAAGGAAACGTGATGCTGCCACTGCTCCGGGAATGAGCTGACCTTGGCTTGGTGACTTGTGTCTGTCCAACAGAATATGGCAGAATGATGGCATGCCACTTCTGAGCGGGGCTGGCCTTCTGGACCCATTGTCAGAAGTATTCTATGTTGGATTAATGCTTTAATGCTCTGCTCAACTTAAAACTCCCTTCCTCCCTTCCTTCCTTTCTCTCTCTTTTCTTCTGCCCTTGCTTCTTTCTTTTCTTTTTCTCTTTCCCCCTCTTTCCTTCCCTCCCTCTCTTCCTTCTTTCCCTTCCTTTTGAAATGAAAGTCTCGTGTAGACCAGCCTGGCTTCCAACTTCACATGTAATTGAGACTGGCCTTGAACTTCTGATCTTCTAGCCTCCAGTCCACAAGTGCTGGGATTATAGGCATGCGCCACCAGGCCCCACTATGACTTGAAATTATTTCTCCTCCTTCTTGCTGCTGGTGTGTAGTGTGCATGAGCATGTGTATGCATGTTCATATGTGCACGGGTGCATGTGTGTGCACATGTGTACACATGCATATGGAGGCCAGAGGACAGCCTCAGGAATACCATCCAACTCCTTTTAAGACAAGGTCTTTCATTGGCCTGGAGCTCACCAATTAGCTTAGACTAGCTAACCAGCAAGGCTGCCAGTCAGCGAGCTCCAGTGATCTGCCTGGTTCCATCTCCCCAGGACCAAGATGATAGATGTATGCTGCCACACTCAGCGTTTTATGCAGTACTCAGAACCAAACTCACGTCCTCTTGCTTCTAGAGGAGCACCTTACCCAGTGAGCTGTCTCCTCAGCCTCTTGAAATTCTTTAAAAAAATTTTTTCCTCTTTTTTCCCTTTGATTATTATCATCATCATCATATTTTGTATGAATACATCATGTGTTGATACACTCATTTCCCTTGTCCCTGCCCCCTTTCACTGTGGACCCTACTCAGTGGGGTTGCAGGTATTCCCTAAGGGGTTGTGGGTTATGTGTTGTTGGAGCAGAGTTATTCTTTTTTGGGGGGAGGAATCCTTGAAATTTTTAACACATTTTTTTCCTTCACTGTGCTGGGGATGGAACTAAGGGCTTTGTGCTTGCTAGGCCAATGATCTCCAAACCACTGAGTCATATCCCTAGCAATTCTTAGGCAGTTTTAATGAGGGTTCCCTTCAATTGTATAACCAGTTCTGTGTCCAAAGTTTTAAACAGGGTTACCAGATAAAATACAGGAAACCCAGACAAACTGAACTTCAAGTAAACAATATATAATTCCTTCGTGAAGTGTGCTGTACAGAAATGGAAGCAGTCTCATAAATACCCATTTTACTGGATGTCCTGCACTGGTATTTGCTAATCCTGGAGCCCCTGTGATAAGACTCTGACTTACATTTTCACTGTGCTCCCTCTGGCTTGATCTTCCTGCATCGTGAATCACTCATTCTGGAGAAGACGTGTGATGAGCAGCTCCAGGAAGAGGCCCCTGTGGGAAGAACTGAACCTCCTGCCCCAGCCATGTTAGTCCTGGAAGTAGGTCCTTGAGGTCGCTTCAGATGCCATAGTCCTGCTCTGGATTGCAGCTTTGGAGAGTCGGAGCCAGACCATCAGGGTGTAGCTCTCAGGTTCCCAACATTGAAACACTGCATAGTAATAATACATACTTGTCATTTTATTTATTTGTTTATTTATTTATTTTTGCTGGGCATGGTGGCACATGCCTTTACGAGAGAGAGAGAAAGACAGAAAGAGAATTGGCATGCTAGGGCCTCCAGTCACTGCAATCAAACTCCAGACGCATGCACCCCCTCGTGCACATGTGTGACCTTGCACCTGCATTACCTTATGCATCTGGCTTACGTGGGATCTGGGGAGTTGAACATGGTTCCTTAGGCTTCACAGGCAAGTGCCTTAACTGTTAAGCCAACTCTCCAGCCCTAATTATTATTTTAAAATATATATTTTATTTATTTACTGGAAAGAGAGAAAGAAAGAGGCAGATAAATGGAGAGGATGGGCACACCAGGGCCTCTAGCAACTGCAGGCTAACTCCAGACACATGTGCCACCTTGTGCATCTGGCTTATGTGGATCCTCGGAATTGAACATGTGTCCATAGGCTTCGCAGGCAAGCCTTAATCACTAAGCCATCTCTCCAACCCATACTTGCCTTTTTTTTTTTTTTTTTTTTTTTGAGGTATGGTCTAACTCTAGCTTAGGCTGACCTGCAATTCACTATGTAGTCTCAGGGTGGCCTTGAACTCATGATGATCCTCCTACCTCTACCTCCCAAGTGCTGGGATTAAAGGCAGTGCTTTTTTTTTTTTTTTTTTTTTTCTCGAGGTAGGGTTTCACTCTAGCTCAAGATGACCTGGAATTCACTATGTATCATACTTGCCATTTTGAGCTGCTCAGTTCTTGGATGATTCATGACCCAGTAATAGTTAACTATTGGTACTATGCATGGTGGGTGGAAAATATAAAATAAGATGGCGGGAATCCTCCGGGTGTGGTGGCGCACGCCTTTAATCCCAGCACTCGGGAGGCAGAGGTAGGAGGATTGCCATGAGTTCGAGGCCACCCTGAGACTCCATAGTGAATTACAGGTCAGTCTGGACTAGAGTGAGACCCTACCTCAAAAAACAAAACAAGACAAACAAACAAAAAGATGTCGGGAATCCATTCTCTAATGCCAGTGATCACAAAAACTATAAATGGCTCCATTTTACTAGTTGTCAGGACATTGGGGTGAATGAAAACATTCAACCCACAGAGACACACCTACAATAAAAATGTGGACATACTGAAATCAGAGATGTGGATAAAGATCCTTCAGTGTTGCACTCACTCACCGTTGCGTCCTCAAGGAACTCTGAACTGTTGTGTGCTGCTCTAGCATATGTTTCTTCCTTTCTTTTTTTTTTTTTTTCTTCAGAATGGAAAGAAATCTATTGATCAGTGAGGATAGCTCCAAAAGACGAGTGGAGATGATTCCGTTCACACCATCATGGAGTCACACTTCCCTTGGTCAGCGACTGGAGAAGGGTGTGTATACGGCCCAGCTCTGGAAAGTAACCCGGGAAGGAAGTGTTCCTTCCTTTGTCTTGACCCCAGCCTGGTGCACAGGTGCAATGCCTGAGTAAGGCACACTTTTTCAGTTCATTCTTTCTCCCGTTCTCTCCTTCCCTTTCTCTTTTCTTTCTTTTACCCTCCTTCTTCCTTCTCTCACTCCCTCCCCCTCTTTTGTTCTTTTCAAATTACATAGGTATTTTCATTTAGTTAGTTTTATTTGACAGAAAGAAAGAGAGAATGGGCACGCTAAGGCCTCAAAGCCACCACAAACTCCAGACACATGTCTTTGTGCATCTACCTTACGTGGGTACTAGAGATCACTTTAATTGCTAAGCCATCAACTCCAGCCCCTTCTTTTTCTCTTTCTTTCTTTCTTTCTTTCTTTCTTTCTTTCTTTCTTTCTTTCTTTCTTTCTTTCTTTCTTCCTTCCTTCCTTCCTTCCTTCCTTCCTTCCTTCCTTCCTTCCTTTCTGTCTTTCTCTCTCTCTCTCTCTCTCTCTTTCTTTCTCTCTCAAGAGTCTCACTAGGTAGCCAGGGCTGGCCTAGAACTCATGATCTTCCCACCTCAGCTTCCTGAACAGTGGGCTTATAGGCACGCACCACCATGCCTGACTTTTTGTTTTGCGATCTTGGCATGATGAGTATGAGCACAAAGACCCACAAGTACATGCTCAAGAAGAGGAAACGCAGATGTTTGGCATACAAACATCCTTGAAAAGGTAGTCCAGGGGGCAGGGATGTGGCTTAGCAGTGGAGGGGCTGCCTAGTATTCATGAAGCCCTGGACTCCATTCCCAGTTTAAAAACAAAACAAACAACACAGAGTAGGCCCACAGAAAGGTGTCTGTCAACAGGTACCATCTCAGCAGCTTAACAGTGTGTTGTAGGCTTTCTAGGTAAATGATCACGTGACTAACAAACTATGGGGACAAATTTATTTGAGATAGGGTCCAGGCTAGTCTCAAACTTGATATAGAGCTCAGGATGACCTTGAACTTCAGATCCTCCTGCTTCTACCTCCATAGTGCTTGGATTTACACGATGTACCAACATGCCTGGCCTTATTTGTTTGCTTTTCTATCTGTCTGTCTATCATCAATCAATCAGTTTATCTATGTATCTAGCTATCTATCCATTAATTCATTTGGGGCGTGTGTGTTTGTGTGTGTGGTGTGTATCACATAGCATATGCACATGTGTGTGCTGATGCATGTGTCCGTATGGAAGCATGTGAAGGCCAGAGGGGAGAATCAGGTATTCTCTATCATTCTTCTACTTCATTTCCTTGAGACAGAGTCTCTCACTGAATCTGGAACTGCCGTTTTCAGTCATACTGGCTGACCAGTGAGCCCCAGCGTTTCTCCTGTCTCAGCTCCCCACAGAACTGGGGTTATAGGTGCCCACGGCCACACCCAACATGTTACGCTAGCGCCAGGGCTCAAACTCATGCCTGCTCGGGTCCCTGCACCTGTGAGGCAAGTGGTCTCGCCTCCTGAGTCATCTCCCCAGACCCCTCGTTTATTTTTATTTTTCTTATTACACAGGCTAAGAACTAAGAAATGCAGGGAAGCTTTGAACAGAAACAGCTATAGTGAACATCCTTTTCAGGTCCTGAGTTTAAGATGCTCATTTTTCCTCTTTAAAAATATTTTTATTTGTTTATTTGCAAGGAGAGAGAGAAGAGAGATAGAGAGAAGAGAGACATGGAGAGAATAGGCATCCAAAGGTCTCCAGCCACGGAAAACAAATTCCAGATTCAGATGCCACTTTGTGCATCTGGCTTTACGTGGGTACTGGGGAATCCATCCCAGGTGGTTAGGCTTTGCAGGGAAGTACCTTAACCACTGAGCCATCTCTCCAGCCCAATGACTGTCTGCCATGTGCTTCTCCGAGTTATACACCTATTGACTCATTTAATCCTTGCAGTCCTCCAAGGCCTTGTGATGATGCCAGTTTATATATGAAGGAACTAGAGAACAGATTGGTTTGGGGACTTGATCATGAGTCAGCCCTGTGCCTAGGGGCTGAAGATGTAGTGGTCAATAAGACTCATGTGGTTTCCTGCATTGTGGCTCCTAGTGGAGGGATATAGAGAAAATGGTTTATGATTAAAGGGGTGTGGTTGATTTAATAGGAGGAATAACTTTTTGGGGTTTTTTGTTTGTTTGTTTGTTTTGTTTCTTGAGGCAGGGTCTTGCTCTAGCCCAGGCTGACCTGGAATTCACTATGTAGCTTCAGGGTGGCCTTGAACTCATGACAATCCTCCTACCTCTGCCTCCTGAGTGCTGGGATTAAAGGCGTGTGCCACCACACCCAGCCAAGTTTTAAAAAATGTGTGTGTGTATGCCTGCGTGCACATGTGGATGCCAGAAGGCAACTTCTCGGTGCTCTTCCATCTTTCAGACAGGATTTCTTATCACTATAAGCACCACTTTGGCCCATGAGCTTCAGACTCTTCTGGCTCAGCCTTCCGTGGTTGAAGACAATGGGATCACTGGCACATGCACCACTTTGCATCTGGCATCACTTGCTGTGAAGGATCCAACTGGGGTCAGAAGGCTTTGCAAGCAAGCACACTTGATCACTGAGACATCTCTCCAGTCCCAAGGAAGCTTCTAATGTTTCATAGAGCATAAGATAATCATGCTTGATACATTTCATAACTACTAATGGAGAGGATGGATTTTTATTTTATTTTATTTTATTTATTAGTTTTCTATTGTGCAAGTACAGGCAGTTTGGTACCATTATTAGGCTCATCCATGACCTACCCCCTCTCCATTGGCCCCTCCTTGTTGAGGTATATGGGTCGTGCATTGTGGAGCGAGAGGATGGATTTTGAATTAAAAAGGATGCTTTTAAGTTTTTACCAGTAAAGAGTACATTTACTGGTGTTAATAAGGTCCCCTTTGCCAGGTTAAGGAAATTCCAGATTGTTCCTACTTTGCTCAGAATTTTTACAAGCTGATATATATATATTTTGAGGTAGGGTCTTACTGTAGCTCAGGTTCACCTGGAATTCACTCTGTAGTCCCAGGCTGACCTCAAACTCACAGTGATACTCCTACCTCTGCCTCTCAAGTGCTGGGATTAAAGGCATGTGCCACTATACCTGGTAAAACTATTTAATTTGGGCTAGAGAAATGGCTTAGTCATTAAGGTGCTTGCCTGAGAAGCCTAAGGACCCATGTTCGATTCTCCAGATCCCACGTAAGCCAGATGCACAAAGGTGAGGCAAGCACAAGGTCACATGTCCCCACTAGGTGGCGGAAGCATCAGGAGTCCGGTTGCAGTGGCTCAGGCCCTGGCTCACCAATTCTCTTTCTGTCACTGTGTCTGTTGCTCTTGCACATGCACTGTCTCTAAAAAAATTTTTTTTAATTGAATAATTTTTTAAATTTAGGGTCTCATGTATCTCAGGCTGGCCTCAAATTTGTTATGCAGCTGAGGATTACCTTGAACTTGTGATCCTCTGGCTTCCACCATGCCCAGTATTATGTAGTGCTAGGGATCCAATTTGGGGTCTCCTGTATGCTAGGCCAGTATTGTATCAACTAAGCTATATCCCCAGTCCCAGGCTGCTTAATCTTATCAAGTGCTGTTTCTTCAGGGTCATTTTACATAACAGAAGAATATTTGTCTGTCATTCGGTGCATGTCATGACTTAACAGGACAATTTTTTTTTTCGAGGTAGGGTCTCACTCTAGCCCAGGCTGACCTGAACTCACTGTGTAATCTCAGGGTGACCTTGAACTTACTGTGATCCTCCTACCTCTGCCTCCCAAGTGGTGCAATTAACAGCATGCGCCACTATGCCCGACTCTAACATGACAATTTAATTTTTATTTTTTATTTATTTATTTATTTTTTTTAAGGTAGAGTCTCACTCTATAGACCAGGCTGACCTGGAATTCACTATGTAGTCTCAGGGAGGCCTCGAACTCACAGTGATCCTCCTACCTCTGCCTCCCGAGTGCTGGGATTAAAGGCGTGTGCCACTACGCCTGGCTTAATTTTTATTTTTTTAACATGAGTTTTTTAAATGTTAAAATTGGTTTGCATCCTTACAAGAAGCCCAACTCATTAGTCATTTACTAATAGCCATGTATTTGGATATTTAAATCTATAACCATCACTGAATTTAACCTATAACCTTATTGGCTCTCACTGTCCACAGCTAGATGGGGTATCAAGGTTGAACCAGCCCCAGAAAACGCAGCAGGTACTTTCTCCTCTTTTTCTATCATTTGAAGCAATTTGTGTAAGATATGGACTTTCCACTCCCTGAATATGTACCTGAGCCTATGGTACTTGGTTGTCATAGTTACCTGCAATTCCCCAAAACCTTTCCTTTCTGATGACAGAGAATCTGTCACCAGGTCAAGTTCTCAGTGTCCTACTGCTTGGTCTATGGGAAGATTCTCTCTCCCTGGAGGCTCTTCAGCTCCTGAAAAGACCCTGGTCACGTCATCAACATGGCTAGACCCACCAGGACACCCAGAGCAGATAGGAGAGGTCTGAACAAGGCTATGGTTCACCACATGAGAGACAGGGTCAAGTTCTTCTCTTCTCCAGTCAGGGTGGCTGTGACCCAGGTTTGATTAGTGACCTCTTAACTCTCGCCCACAGCTAGGCCTGCCATTTTATATAAGCGATAATGAAAAGGACATTTTGTCTTCCATCATTACTCATTGGCTTTGTTTCCCAGTCTGTCAGAACCTGAGTGAGGAGAAGGGCTGTTTAAAAGAGATCCTCTGGGGAGTTTAAACCAGCCTGAACAGAAAGAATCAATTGCTCAGGTAATTGATTAGCAGGTAATAAAAGTGTAAACAATCAGAGAAATGTCCTTCCAAAGGGTAGTGCAGGCAGGTACCTCTGCTGTGTGTGGCATTTAGTGGTAGATGAATAAACCTGTTATTCCAATAGTTACATTATTAGTAGTGTGTAGATTAGAAATTACAGCCATAGCCAGGCATAGTGGTCTTCACCTATGATGCTAGCATTTAGACAATTGAACCAGGAAGAGCAGGAGGTCAAGGTCATCCTCAGCTACATAGTTCAAGGCCAGTCTAGAATATAAGACTGTGTCAAAAATATGGGGTGCTAAGGAGATACCTCAGTCAAATAAGTGCTTGCTTTACAAGCATGAGGACCTGAGTTCAGTCCCCAGAGCCTGTGTAAAAGAACTGGGCATGGGGCTGGAGAGATGGCTCAATGGTTAAAGGTACTTGTTTCCAAAGCCTGCCAGCCCAGGGTTCATTTCGACAGCTACCCATGTAAAGCCAGAGCAAAAAAGTGAAAGTGGTACAAACGTCTGTCATTCTATCTGTAGAGGCCTTGGTGTACACACAGAGAGACACACACTCACTCACAAAATAGATAAATAAATATTAAATTTTAAAACCGGGGGCTGGAGAGATGGCTTAGCGGTTAAGCGATTGCCTATGAAGCCTAAGGACCCCGGTTTGAGGTTCGATTCCCCAGAACCCACATTAGTCAGATGCACAAGGGGGCGCACGCGTCTGGAGTTCGTTTGCAGTGGCTGGAGGCCCTGGCATGCCCATTCTTTCTCTCTCTTTGCCTCTTTCTCTCTGTCTGTCACTCTCAAGTAAATAAATAAAAATGAATTTAAAAACCGGGTGTGATGGCACATGCTTGTTATCTCACAGAACTGGGATGGTGGAGACAGGTGGGTCCCTGGGTCTCACTGGCCAGCCAGTCTAATCAGGTGAGTTCCAGCCCAATGAGGACTTGACTTAGTAAATGAAAGAAAGGAAGAAAGGAAGGAAGGAAGGGAGGGAGGGAGGGAGGGAGGGAGGGAGGGAGGGAGGGAGGGAGGGAGGGAGGGAGGGAGGGAGGAAGAGAAAGAGAAAGAAGAAAAAGGGAAAGAAAGAGAGAGTTGCATAGTTACACCTATAACATTAAACTTGCAAGTGTGTAGATTCCAGGACAGGGCTAGGATCCTTACTTTAAAGACAGTATCATGAGTAATTATAATACAGGATGTAGTGTGAGAATGAAAATAAGAAAAGTTTGGGAAATACTCATTCTAAAGCCTGCTCAGTACATAGCAAGCCAGCCTCAGCCACCAACTTCCTCCCGCCCCAAACACGCGTACCTGGAGCATTCAGAGGCCACATTTTAAAATGAAGAGAGAACTACTTTCCTGAGACAGAGGGGTTTTCTCATAAGCCTGGAGTCCAAGTGGGAGTGTTGATATCTAGAATAAATCCCTCCTTGTCCTGGTCTGGGGTGGAAACTTGAGGCACTTGTCTAATGTGCAAGCTAACAGCCTCCACTGAAGTTTGCTGGGCGAGCTTCCCCACTCAGGCAGTGTAAGGACAAATGAAAGACATTTGTTCTCACACAGGGACTCAGAAAGCCATCCTTCCATGCACTGCTTATATGTTGTTTTAAGATAGATTCTAACAAGACAGACATATTCCAAGAAAGGGGTACTTAACAGATTCCCAAAGCACTGGAATTAACCCAGGAGTCCAATAACTACAAATGTCAGAGGTCCAGAGAGCCATCAGTCAAAATTAGAACAGGAAGTCTGAGGATTTGGGGAAGAAAAAGTCTTAAAGAAAATGGGCTTCATTCAACAAATAATGTAATTAAGAAGCTGGAAAAATTTAATGGCCTGATTTAAAAGGCACATGTTTCTTCTCTAAAGAAGAAAAGAGAAAATTAATTATAAGCTTCCATGAGAACAAAAAGTTGTATAAGAAAGTCATGGCCCAAATATGAAACAAATTAAAATATAACATGACTTTAAGTATTGCAGGGAGCTTAGGAGAATACACTTGAACTTGAAGCCTGGAGCATGTCCCTTCAAGCAGTATTTAAACCGTAAGATTATAATTTCTTTATGGGTTCCGGAATGCTAGTGGGCTCCACAGAGAATAATGTCTACATAATCATATTTTTTAAAAAATGCTTTACTGATTTTCAATATTTGAAATTCAGAGGTAGACAATATACAGAAGTAGACCATTTTAATTATGAAGACAGAACCAGATGCAAATGCAGTGCTTTCCACAGAGGTGAGAGGAAGAGAGGGAGGGAGGGAATAAGGGTGAGGGGGGCAAAGGGTGTCTCAGTTTACACAGCGGGGAATGCAGAAATACCGCATACAATTCATGGTGCCAAGGGCTGGGGACCAAACTCAGTGACAGAATACTCACCTAGTATATCAGAGGCCCTCAATTCCTCAGCTCTGCAACCAAACAATAGATAGTGTCTAGAATAAATCCCTTCTACTTCTATTATAACTTCTATTATAACACCAGAAAGAAAAGCTGGGGACATGTGCACCTAACCAGACTACGGGGACGCTACTAAGGCTGGGCTTTCATCTTTCACAGAAGCAGCCATGCCAGACTCTGTGAACTTTTCCAATGCGGGAGGGGACACTTCGCCAATGACCACCTTTCTTACTACCTTTTGTCAAATATCCATACGTTTTAGTTGGGAATCTTCCAAAATGACCTTCCAGGAAAAAATATTTCTAAAACTCCTCTGCAGCTACATGTGACCAAGTTCAGGCCACCAGGATATATGGAGAAATGATGCATCTGTCTGTGACTTGGAATATGGATGTGAGCCGCCATCTCTGACCCAGACCAAGAGTGTTTCCATAAATAATAATAGTCACACACATTAGATACTAACAACCATGTTGGGCATTTTACTAAGTGCTTTGCAAGTATTAACTCACGCTGTGAGGATGTCTGGCTGCTGGAACAAAGTACAGCAAGCTAGGCTGGAGGGATTGCTCAGTGGTTAAGGCACTTGCTTGCAAGGCCTAACAACCTGGGTTCTAGGCCCTGGTACTCATATAAAGCCAGATGCACAAAGTGGTGCATGCATCTAAAATTTGCAGCAGCTGGAGGCCCTGGAATGCCAGTTCTATCTGTCTGTCTCTCTTCTCTCTCTGCTTGCAAATAACTAAACAAAAATATTTTTTTTAAAAAAAGTACAGCAAGCTTAGCAGCTTAAAACAACATGAGGGGGCTGGAGAGATGGCTTAGCAGTTAAGTCACTTGCCTGTAAAGCAAAAAAGACCTGGGTTTAATTCCCTAGTATCCATGAAAAGCCAGCTACTGAAGGTGGTGCATGCATATGGAGTTCATTTACAGTGGCTAAAGAACCTGGCACGCCCATTCTCTTTCTCTCCCCCTGTATGTATCTCTGTGTGCAAATAAATAAAATATTTAATTTTTTTTAAAAGATGAGGCTAGGGAGGTGGTTCAGCTGTTAAAAGCACCTGCTGAGCCCAGCATGGTGGTGCACACCTTTAATCCCAGCACTTGGTAGGCAGTGGTAGGAGTATTGCTTTGAGTTCAAGGCCACATTGAGATGACATAGTGAATTCCAGGTCAGCCTGAGCTATAGCATAACCCTACCTCGAACCTGCCTCTGCCCCCACTCCCAGAGCACTAATCTCTAATCCCAGCATGCCTATAACTATGGGAGTCAGTCAGAATCCCAAACCTCAAGCTAGTTTGGTGATAGCAATGGCAAAAAAGGAGCAAAACTGACACCCTGAGGTTGTCCTCTGACCCCCACACATGAACTGGAGCACACGTGTTCATATATATATATATATATATATATATATTATACAGTTTATACATGCACACATATATACACATATCTACAAAATCCATGGATTTACTTATTCTCTTATACATTTAGGGGTCAGATGTCTAAAGTCAGTTTGTCAGCAGGGCCACCTCAACGTCCTTGCCTTGCCCAGTTTCTACTGGCTTCCTGCCTCCCTTGGCTCATGACCCCTTTCCTCACACCTCTACAGCTGTGTTTGTCAGCACATCTCCCTGCAAACCTTCTTATAAAGCCTCTTTTTTTTTTTTTTTTTTTTTGAGGTAGGGCTTCATTGTAGCCCAGGCTGACCTGGAATTCACTATGTAGTCTCAGGGTGGCCTCAAACTCACAGTGATTCTCCTACCTCAGCCTCCCAAATGCTGGGATTAAAGGCATGCGCCACCACACCCGGCTATTTCTATTTTTTTTAATAAATTTTAGCCATTTATTTATTAGTGCACAGGTAGGGATTAAAGGTGTGCACCACCAAACCCAGTTAAAACCTCTTTTGAATCCATTAGGCTCACCGGGGTGAGCAAGATAACATCCCCATCTCTAAATTCTTCACTCATTTCTACAAAGTCCTTTTTTTGCTACAGATTCTAGCAATAAGGGTATAGGCATCCTTGGGGTACCCTATTCTCCTTACTACAAATTGGAACTATATTGTTCCCATTTTGCAGATGATGAAATCCAACACAGAGAAGTTAAGTGGCATGCCCAGGGTCACACAGCAGTCAAACAGCTGACCCACCATGGAAACCCAGACAGTGTGGCTCCAGCATTTGTGCACACAGCCACAGTACTCTCCTCCTGACAGAATTCTGACCTCCTTAGTCATGGTGGAGTCACCAGCCCTGGATGGAAAAGAGAGAAAGAGAGAGATTCATCTTTCTACACCAATGTCATTTGTCATAGTAGCTGTTATTCTAATACAAAAATCTGTAGCTACTCAACATCATTAAACATGATTTTATTTTATTTTCTTCTGAATGATTTGATTATTTTAGAAGGAGCATGTATTCTTCATTCATTTCTAATGGTCTTGGGTTGCCAGGCAAGGCAGTTTACCTGCTTCCCACCTTGCATTTCCACTCTCAGGCCTGCACTACCGCGGTGATGGATCGCATGTAACTCTGTAGCTATGCTCCAAGCCAGCCCTTCACCCAGCCCCCTATTTTTCATGGCTCCTCTTGGGAGCACCATGGGGTGGGGGTCAAATTAAATGCGAATTTGATAACAGGCCTTGTGTCATGTGATTCCTCTCCTGTGCTATCTTCCCCGTGCCTGAAATACCTCCTATTCTTCCCTCAAGACACAGCCCAAGTTGCTTCTAGTTTTTTTTTCTTCCTTTACTTTGGTGTTTTCTCTACTACTCAAGCCTTTTCTCAAATATCTACCAGGCATAGTGGCATACACCATTAATTCCAGCACTTGGGAGGCAGAGATAGGAGGATTGCTGTGAGTTTGAGGTCATCCTGTGAATTCCAGGCCAGCCTGGGCTAGAGCAAGTCTCTACCTCGAGAAAAACAAAAAGCAAAGACAGAGAGATCTGAGGACTTAGGTTAGTTAGACCCTCTGCCCAGCTCTCTACCTGTCCAGCTCACCGCCCTGACCACTTCCAGAACAGGCCTTTTCTTCTCTTCCCCTAGATATGTCTGCATTACAATATCACGCCAAGGCCAGGCATGATGCCACACACCTTTAGTCTCAGCACTCAGGAGGCTGAGGTAGGAATATCACTGTGAGTTCAAGGCCAGCCTGGGCTAGAGTGACAGCCTGCCTCAGAAACAACAAGAACAATCCCCTCCCAAAAAACCCACACACCAGTGTTACTACTAATATTTGATTATTATTTTACAATTTTAATCTCTAACAGTCCCCCTACACTAATATGTGCTTCAAAATATAAGCAATACCAGACTCCTCAGTTAAGCATAAGACTGTCTGACAGTCCTCTGATTTTTCCCCAATGACCACTTTGATGTTTAGAACATGAAATTAGTGTTGAATGCTCATGTGCCTGCCGGCGCCAGTGCCCACCTTGCTGTCCAGTCCTGCCGCTCTGCACACCTGCCTGGTCTCAGCAAGTCCACCAGCAAGCTTCCCCAAGGCCAAAGCACCCGTCATCTCATCTTAACCCGTGACATGGGGAGGGAGTGCGGAAGGCGTGGGGGGATGGGGCGCTGTTTTCCAACTGTTGCTGTCACAGAGGACCATGAATATAGAGACTTAAAGTAACACACACTTTCTCTCCTTCCAGGCCGAAGCCCACGTCCTAAATAACGCTTGTGGGGCAATAATCAGGAGATCTGCAGGGCCGTGCTCCTCCTGGGGGCTTTGGGGAGTGGCTGCACCTGTCTGTCCAGGTTCAAAGGCTAAAGGCTGTCCAGAGTGCTCAGCTTTGAGAACTTTGCTCAGCCTCTCTCCTCCCGTGGTCCCTGCATGCCACTCCCGCTTCCTTTCCACTTCCCTCTTGCAAGCCCCTTGTGGTTACATTGGACCTTGCTTAGGGGGTCAAGACAATTGTTCCATCTCAAGAGCCTTAACTGAGTCATATATGCACAGTCCCCCTTACCATGAGACTCCTTCACTGGTCTGAGGGATAGGGACGTGGATTTTGCTTATATTTTTACAGTGCTGGGGATAGAACCCAGGGCCTTGCAAACTCTAGGCAAGCACTGAGCTACATCCTCAGACTCCAAATCCCCAAATTTACCATCTTTAAAAAAATTTTTTTGTTTATTTTTATTTATTTATTTGAGAGTGACAGACAGAGAGAGAAAGAGGCAGAGAGAGAGAGAGAGAGAGAGAGGGAGAGAGAGAATGGGCACGCCAGGGCCTCCAGCCACTGCAAACGAACTCCAGATGTATGTTCCCCCTTGTGCATCTGGCTAACGTGGGTCCTGGGGAATCGAGCCTCGAACCAGGGTCCTTAGGCTTCACAGGCAAGCGCTTAACCACTAAGCCATCTCTCCGGCCCAAATTTACCATCTTAATCATTGTTATTTATTTATTTTTCTTTCTCTCTGCAGTGTCAGGGTAGAATCCAGGGTCTTCCACACGCTAGGCAAGTGCTCTATCACTGTTAGGATGTAGGCATCTCTGGGAACCATTATCTAACCTGTTTCAGAGTTACAGAGGCATGGGCTTGACTATCCCTGGAGCACACAGTAGGAAGCAAAGAGACCCAAAGCCTGTGCACCTGGCAGACCCTCAACACCAGATTTCACCCACTGTAGGCTGGTTGGTTTTCTTCGTATGCTCATGCATACTATCACTGTGGGTCACAAACCCATCCTCTCTGGCCCTTCCTCCACAGGAAACCTTCCCCCATGCATTCCAGAGTGCCCAACCTTTTGTCTACAGGGGGGCATCCCCAGCCTAAGCCAAAGGGTCCCTCCCTGCTACCTGGCCTTCAGGGTTTGTTGAGTAAGCTAAGTGAGCAAGTCCCTTCTAACCTGCCCACCCCAGGTTGGGAAACACTTTCTAAATCTCCGAGGGTCCTGACTTGGCCCACAGCCCATCCTCTCCCTGTGGATGCTGGTCCCTTTAAGCTCCTCAGGACCGAAGGAGTCCCCCCCACCCCACACACACACACACAGAAGGGAAAAGGAACAGAGGATGAAGGTGCAGTCTAGACATAGAAGACAAAGGATGTCTGGGTCTCCTCCCTCCCAGGCATGAAATCTTGGCCAGCCCTTCCCAGAAGCCAGTGATTGGGCCCCAGGACCCAAACTCCACAGCTGTCTCAATGACTTCCTCAGACCCAGCCCTTGGAACTCCCTTTCTGGGCCATAGCCAAGAACATTGCCCTCCCTACCTACCATTTTCTGACCTCTGCTCCCTGCCCAGAATCTCCTACCCACAGTATGAGCACCCACAAGTTGAAAACCCAATTACCTTTCAATTGCTCTAGTCATAGCCAGACAGAGGTTACAGTAAGTCACACTGGAAATGGAAAGGAGGGGGAGCCAGCACCTGGGGACAGTGCCTGGGCTGACATTTGAAGATGGATGTGACAAGGACCTGTGGCTCAGAGGCTCAGGATTAGATCAACAAGGCTGGATCTGACTGGTTCCAGAAAGAGGTCGTGTGGACATCAGTTGATAGACAGCTCCAGCAAAGGCAAGGCTTCAGGCCATCCCCCCTGAGCAGAGGATACCACCAGGGCTGAAAGCCTAACCAGAGACAGAATACTCAAAGCCCCTGGTTCCCCTTGGGCACTGGCACTCAGCCAGGGACTCCCAGAGGCCAGTGCTGCTGGGCCCAATAACCAAACAACTGCAGCTCCTGTGGGTCTGACAGATCATCACCAGCTACCAGGACCCCAAGATTTATTCCAAGCAAACATCTAGGGTCTCTCTCTCTCATGCCCATATAGGCCCAATGACTGGCCTTCCCACCAGCAGCCTGTAGCTGAGTCAGGACACCTGACTCAGGACCAGTGGAACCTGGGACCCCCAGCCTCTTGCTGGCCAGGATCTGACAGGGGAAGAAGAGATAAGATCTGCTCCCTTATAGAGTCATTCATGACTCCTTGGCCTGGGGAGCAGCCATCTTTGGGACACCCAGGAAAAGTTGGCACTTGGGGTTTCTTGTTCCAGGATGAAGGGGCTGGTTCCATAATACTGGGTATTCCGAGTGAGGTTGGGAAAAACCCAGCCAGACCCCGCTCCCATACACTCCTAGGTACATTGATTGGGGGTAGGGGGAACCTAAGGCTCCTTGCTCACTCTAGCCCAGGGTTTCTAGGAGGCCCTGATTGATGGCAGCTCTGAGTGGGGCTGGATGCGGAGCCTGGACTGCCCACACAGACACGCATGGGTCTGGGACTTCCACATTCTGGCTGCTGCTTACAGCAGCTGCTGTTTGACTATCTCCCATCCCCCCCCCCACGTGCCCGGCCCCCTCCCCAGCCTCTCCATGGCAAATGTTTGCAGCTCCAGATGACAGGGTAGTGTGGAGGGATGAGTCATCACGTGGGAACAGACGTACTAAGTTCCACGTGCACACTAGCACAGCCACACACACAAAGGCATGCCCACACTCACATTCCCACACTGTGAGGCCAATGCTGGTCAAAGCCACAGCTGCACACTGAGATCCACAAGGAGGGACGGATACTCTCTGTGAAAACACCACCACAACCCAGGGTCAAATCAAGACCCTCACAGACATATCCCAGCCAGAGTGACAGCCACCCTCTCCCCTGCCTCCAAGTCATCAGCCAAGAGCCTGACCTCTACCCACCTGCACAGAGGCAAACACCCTAGATTCCCTAGATGTCCCCTCACAGCCCTTCTGCGAACACAGCAGCTCTAACACAGAGCACACACAGATGCACACGCATGCACCTGCCGGCCACTCTTCTCTCCAGCCCCTCCCTCGTTCCCTGCCTCTGGCAATACCCAGGGCAGACTGGACAGTTTTAGCACCCCAGGGATCCCATCACCCTGCATAGACAGATACCCCTGGACAAAGTCCTGCCTGTGACTTCGCTTCAACCCTCCCTTCTGGTCTCAGAAGTGAAGGTCACTGGACTGGCAGGGGCGCGGCTGCAGCCTTCCTCCCACGCACTCCCTGCCTGATAGCGCATCTGCGCCGTCCAGCACCTTGTGAAGGGGTTCCTTCTGACTGCAGAGTGACCATGCTGAGGCTGATCACAGCTCCAGGAGGGGAGAGTTGTGAAAGGCTAGCCTGTCTGATTGGGGAGGTACTGTCCCAGGGGAGGAAGTGGTCAAGAAAACTGCCTGAGACCCAGGAGGCTCCCTTCACCTACCTAGGATTCCCAGGAAGCCTAGCCGGCAACCCTTTGCATCTTCTGTTTATTTCTCTACCTTAAAGTCCTCTCTCTTCCGATACCAGTGCCCAGGACCACACCCTGGGCTGCAGGCTTTGCAGGCATCGTCTCATCGCTGTGAACATCCTGTGCCAGTGTCTGTGCAGATGTTACTGCTCTAGAAAGTTCTGCCCGAGCCCCTCTGCCCTGCTCTACAGCCTTTCCGCAGTCCACCCCCAGCTCTGTGGGCACTATAGGTGAATTACCTGGCTGTGTTATCTGCCTCCCTCCCACAGCCGGGAGCCTTTGGAGGGCTGAGAGCTTCTGGTGGGGGAAGCTGGTGGACCCGAAGGGAGCTCAGGCTTGAACCTCAGATCCCCCTCTGCTAACGTTGGGCAAAGCCCAGTACCATGAGTCTCCAAGGCCCTCGTCTGTAAAATGGGGACAGTACTAACTCCCTCACCAGGTTGATGTGATGACGAAATGAGATCACACACCAGGTATCCTATAGAAAAGGCAGCTGTATTACAAGTTCGTTGCCTGGCACACAGCCTTGGTAAATATTTGTTGAATTAATGAGCATCTCTGGCTTCCCCTCTTCTGCGTCCACCTCACGTCCCTGTTTTGGGAGGCGTTGGTGGGGGGGGGGTGAGTAGGTATGAACACGGATTTGAGGCAGATAGATCATGAAGATGAGGAAACGGTGGGGGGGAGTTCTGGCGACATAGGGATCTAGCTGCCCCAGTTGCAGCTGGCGCTTGGCTGAAGGTGGCGCAGGCAGCTCCTCACCCCTGTGACCCACCTGTGCCACCGTTCTCATCGGCCAGGTGAGGCAGCCGGGAGAGCCGAGGCTGGAGCTCACCTCCACCCCAGTGGTCCCCAGACACCACCCAGGGGCCGGCCGGCACACCCTGGGTGCGCGCCGGATGCGGGTCGGCCAAGGAGCGAAAAGACTGAATGAATTACGGACGGTATGAATGAACGGATGGACGCGTGAATGAAGGTGGGATGATGGATGCGTGAAGTGGAAGGCGAGGGGCGAGCATCGATCTCCCTCCGCCGTCCTGCAGCCGGGCCGGCCGGGGCTCCCCTCTGCGCCCTGCCTCCCGCCGCGGGCCGGGCCGCCCGGCCCCCCTCCTCGCCGCGCACCGCCCGCCGGAGCCCGCGCCGAGCCACAGCCCTCCGGAGCGGAGCGGGGGACGGCGCGGCCCGCGAGCCCCGCCGCCTCCCCCGGCCCCCTGCCCAGCCCCGCCGCCCGCAGCCAGCTTGCCTTCCCCGCTGGAAGGCGAAGCCCGAGGCACAAGGTCCCGGGGAACAAGCCACCGAGAATACCCGGGGGGCCCCCGGAGCCAACAGGTGCGGGGTATTGGGGGGGAACCCCCAGACCGGGGATGGGGATTCCAATGGATCCGTGGCGGGGCTGGGGGAGGGATGATGGGAGCCTAGCCTCGGGGATGGGCCGGGGAACCTGGGTGCTGGGAGGCTGGGTCACCATCCGACTCGGCGCCTCCCCCCGCGGCTCCTGGGGAGCCCGCCCCCCGCGCTCTTGCTCCCCCGCCCCCACTTCACCCTGTAGCCCCCACCCCCAAGATGCACGGAGGTCCCGCTGGAGAAACGGGATAGACGGTGTCCCCTCCCCTCTCTCCTCGAGGGTTTCTGGGGAGCGTCGGCCCTCTTACAGGAGTCCGGGGTCGTCCCTGCCCAGCCAGGGGGAGGGAGGAGGGGTCTAAGGGAGCAGCGAGGAGGGAGCGGCCCGAGCGCTGCCGGATTTATGAATGGAGAGCGGCCTCCGCGCCCGCTCAGCGACCCCTGGCGGCCGCCCGGGAACATCGCGGCCTTGGGGCGTTCAGGGGACTTTTCAAGGGGGCTTTGAAGGGTAGGGAGGTCATTCCCCCCCCCCCCACGCTTCTCAGCTGTGTGTGTGTGTGTGTGTGTGTGTGTGTGTGTGTGTGTGTCTCCTCGTGGCAGCTGGGGATGGTCTGGCAGGTCTGGTGGGCGGGGCCTGGGACTCTAATACCTCCCTCGACCTTTTTTTTTTTTTTTTTTTTTGCCCTGCCCCAAATCAAGGCTTGTGACTTGATTCAAGAGTGAATATTTGCAGTCGGGTTGGGGTTCTAAATCTGTGATGGTTGGTGGACTCAGACATAGCTGGCTTAGCTTTGTGACCTTGAGCAAGGGGCTCAACCTCTCTCTGTATTTCCATTTGTTTATCCACAAAGCAGGACTCCCCCCAATAATGATACCCAGTGGCATCTGCATGGCCAGCTTTCCGGGGTATGCCAGGCTCTGGGTGAAGCACTTGATACGCCTTTGAGCTCACTGCTCCTCACCTTGGCCGCGGCAGGTAGGTACTCTTACTCCTCCATTGGATGGGGAAACTGAGGCTGAGTAGGAAAGTAAGATGCCCTCCTCCATTTGACACTTGCTTGCGAATGAAGAGTGTTCATGTGAAATGCCAGGCGTGCTTCCTAATGTTCTTTCCTTCGGTCGCTCCTTCTGTCCCCCCTCCCTCCCTCCTTTCAGGAAGTCTGGGCTGGGATTCCAAAGAGCTGGGTGCAAGACTCAAGTCCCTCAAGGAGAGTGGGCTGAGGGCCAGCCTGGCCTACCCTCCTGCCACAGAATCCAAGATGCCTCTCAGCTGTAACTGCTCCTGAGCTCATGGAGCCCTCAGCCACCCCCAAAGCCCAGTTGGGGGTCCCTACTGGCAGTGGGGAGCCATTCTATGTGCCTCCAGACTATGAGGATGAGTTCCTTCGCTACCTGTGGCGAGATTATCTGTACCCAAAGCAGTACGAATGGGTTCTCATTGCAGCCTACGTGGCCGTGTTTCTCATAGCCTTGGTGGGCAACACACTAGGTAGGTCTCCATCTACCTCTGGGGACCTGGGGGTGGGATGGGGGTGGCTGGTGGCCCTGAGCCTGTCCTCCTTTCTGCTGGCTGGGGGAGGGAGGGAGCGGGGGAGGGCGTTGCTGGTGAGCCCTAGCTAGGATGAGCAGGGCTCTGCTGGCCTTCTCTTTACCTCCATGCTTTCTATAGTGTGCCTGGCAGTGTGGCGAAACCATCACATGAGGACAGTCACCAACTACTTCATCGTAAACCTGTCCCTGGCCGATGTGCTTGTGACAGCCATCTGCCTGCCCGCTAGCCTGCTGGTGGACATCACTGAGTCATGGCTCTTCGGCCACGCCCTGTGTAAAGTCATTCCCTACTTACAGGTGAGCCTCTTTACACCTGTCCAAAACCCACCCTTGGTGGATCTCAGTGACCTTCAGGCTTGCCTTTCAGACAAGTCAAGGTGGCCCAGGACCCCTAGAGCGTCATCCAGGCAGTCAGATTGGACACTCAAGAACACAGATGCCATGCTCATATAGACATCCCCCCCATGACATATATATGTCCCTACATGTATATACATGGCTGTGTGAGCACACCTGCAGTCACCTTCAGGCACCCACAGTGACAGACCCCAGTACTCACTGGGCCTGCTCCCTGACCCCAGTGGGACAGATCTAAGGCAGATGGAAAGAACTATGTCTCCCTCCTCTCCAGCTGGCTGGGCCTCCCTTCCCCAGTGCGGGCACAAAGATGCCCAGATAGGGTGAGTGGAGTAAGAGAAGGGCTTGCCAGAGGCCAATACAGCCTTTCGGCGGCCCTTGATCTTGTCCCCGTAGCCCGGAGGCAGGAGCACCCATAGAGGTAGTGCCTGACCACCCTGCTAGCTCAGGCTCGTCCCTGACTCCTACAATACAGCCTTTCCCAACAGCATGTGGAAGGGGCGGCATTCCATGGTGAGAGGAATGCCTCTTGAATTTCTCAGTTTCAAGTTTTTCCACTCAACTGATTAACTCTGGTGAGCTTAATAACAACAGATGAGGGCATCATGTATTTCCAGTACCCTCAACTGTCACAGCACCCTCGTGGGTTGCTGTGAGGATAACGGAGTGCAGTGTCTGGCACACAGAAAGCAACATGAATATTGTCATCCTCAGTAGGGAAGCACCTACTATGTGCCAAGTCTCTGACTGGACAGTTTCCACACATGATTTCATTTATTCTTACCAGAATTGTGCCAGATAGATGCCATATTCCCATTCTACAGATGAGGCTCAGATAGGGTGAGGGACTTGACAAATTCACACATTCAGTAAGTGATGGAGTGGGGATTTGCTGCACTGGTAGATCTGGGCTGTGCCTCCCCCTCAGCCGCTCTCCATGCCTCTGACGTGGTGTCCCCATGGGGCAGGCCGTGTCCGTGTCAGTGGCCGTGCTGACCCTCAGTTTCATCGCCCTGGACCGCTGGTATGCCATCTGCCACCCACTGTTGTTCAAGAGCACTGCTCGGCGTGCCCGTGGTTCCATCTTGGGCATCTGGGCTGTGTCGCTGGCTGTCATGGTGCCCCAGGCTGCCGTCATGGAATGCAGCAGTGTGCTGCCTGAGCTGGCCAATCGCACACGGCTCTTCTCTGTCTGTGATGAACGCTGGGCAGGTAATGGTGGTCATCTCTGGACCACATCCCCCCAGGGCAGGATCTGTCAGGGAGGGGTACCACCTGGGTGGCACATTTCCCATGTGAGCATCTGCTAGGGACCCCTCCGGGATGACACCACCAGGCTGGGCAGCTCCCAGCTCTCTCTCTGTCATGGTGCTTGTGCCCCAAGGTCATGTTTTGACCTTTGTTGGGACAGGATGGCATTGCTAACCGGTGTGGGCTGGAGCTCACAGGTTGGGCCTAACCCTTGTATCTTCTTCCATCTCCTACAGATGAGCTCTACCCCAAGATCTACCACAGTTGCTTCTTCATCGTCACCTACCTAGCCCCACTGGGCCTGATGGCCATGGCCTATTTCCAGATCTTCCGCAAGCTCTGGGGCCGCCAGGTGAGGCCCACTCTGGTGTTGCTGTCTGAGCAGGGTGGGTGGGCTGCTGCTCTAAGGGAATAGACAGTCCTCTGACTTTAAAGGCCAGTGCCAGGGACATGGAGACCTGGAGGCCCAAGAGTAACTAATATCCTTCTCATGTCAGAAGCTGCCATTTATTGTTCACACACACACACAGCTCTCCTGCCAGCCTTGTGACCTCTTAACCATCATGTATATATGTATGTATGTATATGTATGTCTGTATGTACATATGTGTATATTTGGTGGTGCCATGACTGAACCCAAGGCTGCATGTGTGCTCAGCAAGCACTCTATCACCAAGCTACATCCCCAGCTTCATCTTTTCTTTCTTTTTAATTTTGAGACAGTGTTGCCCAGGCTTTTGATCCTCCTGCCTCAGCCTTCTGGAATTCCGGGCTCAGTTCTAAATTTCTTTATTTTTTATTTCCTTTTTTTTTTTTTTTTTTTTTTTTTTGGCGGCAACCCCAACAAACTGCTTTCTTAAAGCGTGAGTGAGAGACAGAGAATTGGCATGCCAGGGTCTCGAGCCACTGCAATTGAACTCCAGACATCTGCGTTCCCTTGTGTTCATGTGTAATCTTGCACATTTGTATCACTGTGTTTGGCTTACCTGGGACCTGGAGAGTCGAACATGAGTCCTTAGGCTTCCATCTCTCCAGCTCCACAGTTTCTTTCTAGTATGTGTGTATGTGTATGTGCACATGTGGGTGTTTGTGCATATACATGTGGAGGCCAAAGGTCAATATCAGTGTCTTACTCTATCACTCTCCACATTACTTTTTTTTTTGGTGGGGGGGTTCCATATTACTTTTTTAATGTTTTTAAATTTTTATTTATTTGTTTGAAAGAGCAAGCAAGAAAGAGAAAGATGCAGATAGAAAGAGAATGGGTGCAATAGGGCCTCCAGCCAATGCAAACAAACTCCAGATGCATGCACCACCTTATGCATTTGGCTTATATGAGTCTTGGGGAATAGAACCAGGGTCTTTTGGCTTCTCAGGCAAGTGCCTTATCTGCTAAGCCATCTCTCCAACCCCGTTTTTTTTGTGTGTTTTTTTGTTTTTGATTTTTCGAGGTAGAGTCTTGCTGTAGCCCAAGCTGACTTGGAATTCACTGTCACTATGTAGTCTCCGAGTGGTCTTGAACTAAAGGCGACCCTCCTACTGCTGCCTCCCTGGTGCTGGGATTAAAGGCATGTTCCACCATGCCCAGCTTTAAAGTGTTTTTGTTTGTTTGTTTGTTTTGGTTCTTTGAGGTAGGGTCTCACTCTGGTCCAGGCCGATCTGGAATTAACTATGTAGTCTCAGTGTGGCCTCGAACTCTCTATGATACTCCGACCTCTGCCTCCAAAGTGCTGGGAGAAAAGGTGTGCGCCACCACGCCCAGCTTTTTTTTAGTTTTTGAGGTAGGGTTTCACTCTAGCCCAGGTCTACCTAGAATTCACTTTGTAGTGTCAGGGTGGCCTTCAACTCATAGTGATCCTCCTACCTCTGCCTCCCAAGTGCTGGGATTAAAGGCATGCAACACCATGTCTGGCCTTTAAAAAACATTTTTTAAGCTGGGTGTGGTGGTGCGCGACTTTAATCCCAGCACTCGGGAGGCAGAGGTAGGAGGATTGCCATGAGTTCGAGGCCACCCTGAGACTCCATAGTGAATTCCAGGTCAGCCTGGGCTAGAGTGAGACCCTATCTCAAAAAACCAAAAAAAAAAAAAAAAATTTTTTTTAAAAAATTTATTTGTAAGCAGAGAGAGATAGAGAAAAGATACAGACATAGAGAATGGGTACACGAGGGCCTATAACCACTGCAGACAAACTCCAGATGCATGCACCAAGTTCTTTCCCAGTTAAACTTTGCATCCTGTGTCTTACAACTATCTAGCTACCCAATGAGGCTCTCTTGTCCACTTCACCATGCCAAGGCCAGAGAGGGCAGAGTCCTGCTGGTTTTAGGCCTGACCTCCTTCCTTCATTAAAGATGTACTTACAGTGGATTTTCTGGGGGTCATGGTTCATAGCAAGTGGGGTACACAGAGGCCCCTGTTAGCTGCAGTGAGACCTGGGTGGGCAGTGAGAAGATGTGGGCCAGAGTGCGACTGGTCGCAGGCAGGGAAACCTACATTTGGAAAATCCACCTACAGTCTACATAGGGTGCGAATCTACACCAGAGCCATGCAAAGTAGTGGGTAGGAAGATGGATGGGTTAAACCTAGGACATACCTCGCAGGAATGCCAGTCGGATGGGGTCTTTCTTGCTTTACGGAAACCAAGGAAGCCACATAGCTCTTGAGCGTCTGAGCAGGTGCTAGACCTCAGCTTCCTGCATTCAAGCCCCTTGGCTGTGGGGTGATCTGGAGTCTAGTGGCAAGAGAGGCTTCAAGAATTCCTTTGCTATAGGAGCCCAGACCCAGCTCCTGAGCATTGACCTAGGTGGGAAGCCATGCTCTGAGACCCAGACCTTCCCTGCTATCTCCTGTTCCCCAGGCCTCCCATAGTCCAACACAGGCCAGGGGCAACACAGCCCACCCCTCCTCCACCCCATTCCCAAAGATGGAGCTAGTGATGTAAGGAGGATGTATGAGCAGCCGGGAGGATGGTGAGACTGCAGGCTTCGACCTGAGGTCTCTGAGCCTCAGTTGCCTCATCTTTAGCATTGATGTAGGTGCATCCACAATGAGCTGTGACAAACAAAAGGCCAGTGCTCATCGAGTCTGGCATGTTCATCATTATCACAAATACCAGGTTCCCTCTGATTGCAGAGGTTTGTCCTTGCCACTTCCACCCTGCCCCAGGGTCCAGCCAGGAGTGGCCCAGTTAACAAGGACAGTCCTCTTGAGGAGCAGTGCCCACCACTACTGTGTGTGTGTGTGTTGGACAGATCCCAGGTACCACCTCAGCCCTGGTGCGGAACTGGAAGCGGCCCTCAGAGCAGCTGGAGGCCCAGGGGCAGGGCCTGAGCCTGGCAGAGCCCCAGCCCCGGGCCCGAGCCTTCCTGGCAGAGGTGAAGCAGATGCGAGCTCGGAGAAAGACCGCCAAGATGTTGATGGTGGTGCTGTTGGTTTTTGCCCTCTGCTACCTGCCCATCAGTGTCCTCAATGTCCTGAAGAGGTGAGAGTGCCAGGGAGTGGTGGAGTGGGGAGGAACCATGGGACTGGAGGAAGGAGTTCTCCTCACTCTACTGTGTTCCACCTTGGGGTATGTCCTCTCCTTAGAGACTCAGTCTCCTCAGGCATTGTGTGGTAATAAAAGGCCTAGTTCCTAAGGCAATTACGAAAACTCATTCCTTCACTCACTTGGTCATCAAGTCCCAGGACGTCCAGGTACTAAGGTGACAAGGTGTACGTGACAAAGTTCCTGCCTTCATGAAGACTGTGCAGTGAAAGAGAAGGAAAATCAACAGAAAAAAAAATTAGTTTGTTATCAGGCATCATATCAGGCTATGAGGAACAATACAATAGGGAAAGAAAACAGAGTGACAGTAATGGGAGTTCCTGGGTTTGGTTTGGTTTGGTTTCAGAAGACCACTCTTAGAAGCTGGGTGTGGCGATGCATGTCTACAATCTCACCACTCAGTAGGTCAAGGCAGGAAGGTCTTGAGGTCAAGGCCAAGCCTGGGATACATAATGAGGACTTGTCAAAAAGAAAATCCTCTGAGACTGTGACACTTGAGGAGAGACTTAAGAGGCTGTGAGAGAGCAAGCCTCAGAGGGCTAGAGGGACAGCGGCAGAGGCAGAAGGACCCAGGGACATAGCTGATGAGGGGCCCTGAGTCTGTGGAAGCATATGGCCCACTGGGCATGTCACTGTACTTCTCTGAGCCTGTCTCCCTAACCAGAATAACGATGTCCATGTTATCATGTTGCTGTGGGCATGATGAGAAGGCGGATGGGGCCCTGCTGGTGACTGAACCAGCTTATCCTAGTTCCTGGGCCCATGCTGGTCATAATCTGAGCTTGAGCTTGACCAAAGCTGTGGTCAAGAACTCAGATCAGAGCCCCAAGTGGACAGCAGTGGAGACCCTCGTACTTTCTAGCTAACGTTGTGTGGATACCCTTCCCCGGCTCAGCCATGCCACTTCTAACCATTCCCCCACCCCTCTCCCCGTGCACTAGGGTGTTCGGGATGTTCCACCATGCCAGCGATCGGGAAGCTGTCTATGCCTGCTTCACCTTCTCCCACTGGCTGGTGTATGCCAACAGCGCTGCCAACCCCATCATCTACAACTTCCTGAGTGGTGAGTGGGCTGCACAGGCAGTGACTAAGGGTGGCCAGTGGTTCCCAGATGGCCTGGATGGTGGAGGAAGACGAACCTGTTCCTTCTGTCTCTGGGAACCCCCACTCACAGGGGAGAGCCGCATTGTGCCTCCCCTATCTCCCATCGGTGAGTCCTAGTCAGTGGCCTGTCCCTATAAACCAGGATAGAGTCTGGCAGGTCTGTGGACAAGTATGTAAGAGAAAGGACAGGGCCCAGACCAGCTGCCTCCCATGCCCCACCCATTTCAGGGTGCTTGCACAAGACCTTCCTCAAACCCCTCTCTGGCCAGTGCAGACAGAGCAGCCCACCTCTAGGAGGTCCTGCCTAGGGCAGGAGGCAAGATACCAGGGAGGTGGCCAGCAGAAGTAGCTAGGCACATTGGCAGGGTGGTCAGAGCCTCGCAACAACCCTTTCGCTCTCTCCGCTGGAAGTCCCAGACTCCATCCCCCACCATGGGGCTCGTGTCTGCTGCCCTATACTTCCTACCTCTTTCCTTTACCTCCCAATCGTGGGAGTAATGGCCTAGTCCCCCACCCTTGGCTCAGCGGAAGTGACTCATCAGACCTCAGATTGGGGACCAGGCCTCTTAGGAACCGATCCAGATGACTGCTCAAGCTTGGACACAAATAATCTTGCAGAAATGTTTAAGACATTCAGGAAGGGATCAGAGGTCACTAGTATAACTCTCAGTGTGCCTTGGCTCGAGAATTACTCAACAAAAGCTGCCTGGCTGCTTCCCAGCCCAGAGAGAACAGAGGGTTGGAGCCTTGCAGGGGAGGGAAGGGCAGGTCAGGCAGACTTCCTGACACATCTGCCTTCCTTTGTCTGGTCGGCATCTATTAGTATAGATATAGATATATTAGTATAGTACCTACTGTGTACTCAGCCCTGAGCTAGGCACCACACAGAATAATGGCAGGCTGGTGACACATGATCAAGGCAGGTTTGGTCCCAAGAAAACCTCTGTTCCCCTGGTCCACATGGGTCCAAGCCCAGAGCTGTGTGGTTTCTCTTCTCGCACTCTATCCTCCCCTTTAAGAGATGGGGCTTAGAGTTGGATGCAGGTTCAGCTTCTGGCTGAGTGGCCCTGGGAAAGCTGCGGAGCTTCTCTGTGCATCTCATCGGTGTAGTGAGGAGAAGGCACAAGAGCCGCCCAGGGTGAGGCCGAAGTACTGGGATAGCGCCTGGAGCAGCACAAGTGCATTTCATCATCAGAGGGCAGCGACCTGGGGAAGGTTAGCAAGAGTGAATCCTGAGCCCCCTACACACACACACACACACACACACACACACACACACACACACACGGCAAGAAGGGCAGAGGTGACCTGAGGCTCCTGAGCCAGACACCACGTCTTGAGCCAGGCTCTGAGCCAGAGTGCAGTCAAGGAATCAAGACAATTGCATTTTGCTTCAGGAACCCGCTTGGGGCCTCTGTCCTCTCTCGCTGGCAGTGCCGAGGTGGCCTTGGGCTCACCAACCCAGCTCTACCCCTCCTTCTTTGCCTTTACCCAGGCGGCTTGACTGGAATTGTGTGGGTGTTGCTTCAGCTCAAACCCCTTCCCGTTGCATTTGTCTCCTTGTAGCCTGTGTCTTTTGTCTCTCAACCAAGGTAAATTCAGGGAGCAATTTAAGGCCGCCTTCTCCTGCTGTCTGCCTGGCCTGGGTCCCTGCAGCTCTATGAAGGCTCGCAGTCCCCGTTCCTCTGCCAGCCACAAGTCCTTGTCCTTGCAGAGCCAGTGCTCCGTCTCCAAAGTCTCTGAGCACGTAGTGCTCACCAGTGTCACTACAGTGCTGCCCTGAGGAGGGCCACCCCAATGCCCTGGGAGCTGCAGCCTGATCCTTGCCAGGCTGCACTTGAGCTCCTGGGATCCTGGCCTGGGCCCTTGAACCTCATGGAGAGACTGCTGGACACAATGAGAGGCTGAGAGTCCAGTCTTGGCTTTCTGCCTGGGTGACCCTGGGCGAGTCATCCCCTCTCTGAACTTAAGCAGGGCTGATGTGACGTTTGATCATGGCCAAGGAAGTGGAAGGCTTTGTAAACCATCTAGTGCCAGGGACGTGGTTACTGCTGGACCTCTCATGTGACCATACCTACAGTGTCACCCACCATCATCACCCTTTCAAAGCTTGGCCTTCCTCCCAAAGACCCATCTATTGCCCAGTTGCCCCACAAGCATGTTCATCAGCTTGGGAAGCTCCTAAAGCCCAGGCTGCACGAGATCAGCTTCTCTGATGACTGTGAACTTGTCCGAGCCCAGCCCACCCTCTCCAGGTGTGGAGTGCACGCACCATAGGCTGGACTCCGTTGACTTTGTGGAGTGAGAAAAGAGTCTCCATGTGGCCGTTCAGCATGGAGGCCAGCAGCCCGAAGCAATTGTAATTAAAAGCCTGGCACTGAATGTTCCCTTTCCTTGTCATTACACAAAATCTGTGCCACTCAGGTTAGGAGTAGAGGAAGGTGGGGCATCTGGGGGACGGTGAGATGAGAAGGCTCTGGAATGTTATTATCTGCGTGCATGTCCGCACGCACGCACGCACACACACACACAGATGGATTCAGACTGCGGGTGGGGCTGCCTTCCCACCAGTGCCAAGTCTGGTGCCCAGGACCCTTACCTTGCCACACTGTCTGCTATCTTCCTGATGGCTTCAGGGCTGAAAGGAAGGAGAAAGTGGACACACAGTGGGGTAACAAGCTGGTTTACTGTTCCCTCACCTTCTTGGAAGTAAGGGCTTCATTTATTCTCTGTGAACTCACAGGATAAAAAGAGAAAGCCACAGACTTGGCCAGACGTGCTCCGGCTGCCACCAAGCTGATTACAGGGCTGCCAGAGGCCCTGATCCTCCTTGCCAGAGCAGGACCAGAGTGCAGCCCAGAGTGCTGCTCTACTGAGTGGAGCAGGAGACAGCTGGCTGAGGCCAGCCAGGTGTGTGCTCGGCCAGGTGTGCTTAGCTTGATTAATGGAGCAGCAGGCTCCCCTGACCTTACCTGTCAAGAAGCAGGGCAGAGCCCTGGGGCCGAGCCCAGGAGTGCCTAGACAGGACTCTTGGGCATCCTACTTCATCTAGCGCAGGTTGTGGGTATGCCCTCTGCTCTCTCGGCTCACCAGTGCAACTCTCACTTACCAAGAGGTGTGCACAGTCGGGCATGCTTTGCCATCACTGGCTTTGGAAGCCAAAGTTGTTCATAACGTCTGTAGCAGGTATGGAGACACAGTGTATGAGATGAGGCACGAGAGCTGGGCCCAAGCCTGGAACTATCTGCAAGAAACCATCCAGATATTAAGTCTCAGTCCCTTCCCCCCAGAACCAAGGTAGATTGTGATTGGCACCATTCTAAAGACGGTTTGGGGCTACAGAGATGGCTTTGTGGTTAAGGCGATTGCCAGCAAAGCCTAATGACCCAGGTTCAATTCCCCAGGACCTATGTAAGCCAGATGCACAAGGTGATGTGTGTGTCTGGAGTTCGTTTGCAGTGGCTGGAGGCCCTGGCCTGCCCATTCTCTGTCTCTTTCTCTTAAATAAATAAATAAAATTTAAAAAGAAAGCAAGCCAGGTGTGGTGGCACATGCCTTTAATCCCAGCACTTGGGAGAAAGAGGTAGGAGGATCGCCATGAGTTTGAGGGTACCTTGAGACTACATAGTGAATTCTAGGTCAGCCTAGGCTAGAGTGAGACTCTACCTTGAAAAAAAAAAAAGATGGTGGTGGGGGGGTAACAAGTGAAAGAGCATTTGCCTAGCATGTGAAGCCCTGGATTCCATCACAAAATAAAAAATAAAAAGATGAGGCCAGGTATGGTGGCACACACCTTTAATCCCAGCACTAGGGAGGCAGAGGCAGGAGGATCACAGTGTTCCAGGCTGCATAATGAATTCCGAGTCAGCCTGGGCTAGGGCAAGACCTTATCTCAAAAAACAACGAAACAATAAAATAAAGATGGCTGTCGGCAGACACTTGGCTCAGCAGGACCAGACAACAGGTGCTTCCTCTGCAGTTCAGCTACTGTCTGCTAGTTGAGGCCAGCACCACAGTGGGTCTCAGGCTTCTGCTTTGAGTTCTGAGGCACTGGAGCATTCCAGGGAGGCAGCCAGGATGTTCTGGGGAGTGATGTTCAGTAGGGAGCTGCTGAAGAGCCCAGGGCTACCTGGTCTGGACGAGGACTCAGGCACGGGTGAGAGGAGGGAATGCAGTGGCAGGCTTTGTTGCCCAGAAGACTGGCATGCAGAAAGGGGGAAATGTGTCCCTGGCGATCCAAGAAGAAATCTAGGGCCAACAGATGGTGTTTCCAAGGTGACAGGATTTAGAATCCACATCAGGAAGATGTTTGGACCATTCAAAAAGGAAATGGGTAACCCAGAAAAGCTCCCCTTTTTTGTCATTGAAGGTTGGCAAGCAGAGGGCGGATTCCGCAAGGACCCTTGGAAAGTACTCTAGCTCTGGGATGGAGTTTGCCATCTAATTCTAGGACTCCAGAGAATTGGTTGAGTCTGCTGGCCTCAGTGACCTGCAAAACAATCATAGCCACACCCCTCGCCATCAGGGAGGGGAGCCCTTAGAGCTGAGGGCCTCTGAACCTCAGAGTTCTTATCTTCATCTCCCAAAGCCAAAGGATAATCACCCCATTATCCATGATAAGGCACCCTCCCCCAGCAAACTAGACTTGCTAGTGTCTTCAGCTTTTGATTGAAATTCTGTCAGCTCCCTACAGACACATGGTGTAGACTGGGTATCGCACTGATCTAGAAATGCAACTGGCAGATACAGATGTCTGTGCTTAATAAAAATGGGGGTAAAGTTATGACTTCATAAATGGAGTTTGTCTGGAAGATAAATCTCAGGCCTAAGATAATAAAAAAGGCCACTTTGTGAAGTTTGGGTGGCTGCTTCTCGCCCAGAATGCTATCCTTAAACTTTCAAGACTCCTGAGCTGACCCAACCATGGAGAAGTGAACCTGGCAGGACCCCAACGTCATTCTGGCAAGCAGAGGATCACCATGTTGGTCACAGCCTCCAAAGCTGCAGCTTTCTGCAAGGCCTGGTAAGCAATGGCTACTACATATCCACTGAATGAAAGGACAAATAACTAGATGAGTGTGAACCTATAGCTGGGAAGTCATGGTGAAAAACATCAGACTTCAGAGTTTCATCCTTTTATTAAAGCTTACATTTTCACGCAACTTTTGGCCCCAAATGAAAAATGCAAGTTAAAAAAACAACAAAAGCCTTAAACTATTTGGCAGGGGGATACAACAACTGTCTCTGGGGACTGAAGCTGACTAGAATATGGCAGGCGAGTAAGGGGTCCAAGATTAGAAGGGCAGTATCCTGGTCACCGAGACCCAGATGGCAAACTGTCCAGGCTCCCTGAGGAAGGAAAGCCCCAGGTAAATCAAATGTTAACACACAAGTACTGTGGGTACCAAGGAGCCCTGGCCACTGGTCCCATGGGCAAACCTTTCTCATACTCACTTAGATTTCACTTTGTAGGATCATCTGACATGGTGGCCTGGGTGAACCATCAACCCTTACCACTGGCATCAGGAAGAGGGAAAGCACAGCTGACCAAATACTAACTTTATGCCATGGCTGGCATCTCCTGCTCCAAGTCTGTGCCATTCAACAGCTCAGAGATAGTCAGGACATCCAACTTCCAGTCCTCCCCTAAGTCGGGCTCCTATCTGTGTGTTGCAGAGCCTATCTGGTGGCTCTTGACGCAGGCCTCCCAACCCTCTTGGGGAACAGAGCTGTATCAAACAAGGGAGGGTCTTTTTGTAAGAGGACAGATAAGGAAGAGAGGCCCACAGGCTTCTCCCACTCTAAGATCCAGGAGAGGTCCTTGATGTGCTCCACTCTGTACGAGGCTGGGTCATAGCATCCGAGAAGCCGTCATCGTGACGAAGTCCTCAAAGCTGAGGCGGATGTTGCCCTGTACAGCGGTGTCCTTCTCCCGGAAGGCTTCGGTCAGCACTTGCAGCTGGGTGCACACCTGGATGAAGCGGTCGAGCTGCATGGCAGGGTTGGCAGAGCGTGGGCAGTAGCGGGAGACCAGAAGCTGGGTGAATTGTGGGCTCAGGTTGTAGCCCATTTGGGACAGAGCTGGAAGAGGAGGGGTACACACAACCAGATGTGAGCACCATCACCATCAAGTTCTAGAACACAACAGATCGGGCGGGGGGGGGGGGGGAGTTTGGGGGCATCAACACAGAAGGGTGAAGAGGACAAAGAAGTCCTGGGGACCATTCAGAGTGTCAGGAGCACAGGAGAGGCTCTGTCTGGATGGTTCCCTTAGCTGGAAGCTCCCTCTCCCTCTCTTTCCAGATCTCCACTGTTCAGAGTTCATGGAGTCCCAGAGAGGACAGTGTTCTGTCTGGAGCCCTGACACCCTGCTGAGGGCAGAGAGAAAGCAGACTGCTCCGAAGTCAGACAGTTCTTGGCCTAGGGGCTCAGCCTCACTACCCCTCACTACTGCTCAAACGAGGGTGATACGTAAGAATTCAAGGCTATTATGTACATACACTAAGCCTCAGTTTTCTTATTTGTAAAGGGAGGACAGAAGATCTTTCACCAAAGGGTATGGAATAACAGTCTGGTACAGGGGAAGAATGAATCACATGAACCTATTCAAATGCTTATCACAGTGCTTGGGCCATGGCAAGCATTCAATAACTGCTACTTTTGTTGCTGGTATCACCCTCACTAGCACCCATGACAGAAGATGGCAGGAAAGTGATCAGTATCCATCACCCCTGCCCTTCCACTAGGAGTAGATAAGGTATGCTCACCTCCACCCACAGACCTTAGCGTGACTAAAGTGAACGGCCAGGACAGAGTCTGGACTCTGAGCTGTCTTTTCCCCCTCTTAGGTAATGAAACTCCTGCTGGGGTCACAACATCACTGACCACTTGTCCCCTTAACCTACTGGCCTGAGCCCTGGCTACAGGCTCTGGCCTACAGAGTGAGATTGGAACCAGACCAGGAGCTGTAGCCTCAGGTCATCTGACACAACTAAAACTTTAGGAACGTTCTGGGCCCCAGAGTTGATAAGAAACTGCCTCCTGGTGGAGGGGTAAAAGAACCTATCTTTTGGAAAACTACAGGAATGAGCCACATGCTGTGGTCTCCAAGTGTGCTGGGGGTCAAGTTCCCATTTCTTTGGTTCCATGCCAGCTGGGGGCTACCCTACCCAGTACTGCCAAAACTCCTCTCACCAGGAAACCCAGTCCTGATTCTAGACCCAGTATTACCTTGCCCTGGATCATGGCTGTGTCCCAACCAGGTCGCAGAAGAGATGGAGTGGGTGGCCTGTACTGAACCAGCATTTTGTGGTATAGGTGAACAAAGGGCAGTGAGAGGAAAACCCTGCCCCGTCTTAAGGAGTAAAAGATGAGTCCAGCTCTACCCTGCCCACGTGCCTGCCGTGGCCCTCACCTTGCTGCAGTTCTGTGTAGCTAATGGAACCGGAGTGGTCCCGGTCATACTGCTGAAAGAGGTTCTTCCACTGCTGGATGAATTTCCACAAGGCAGAAAAACCATATACATCAATGCGGCCAGACTTGGTCTTGTCAAACATGTCTGAGGGGAAAACAGTGGGGATGGCTTTAAGATTGAGGGCCAAGACCACCACTTCTCCCCATTCCACAGAACTACAGGCCAGAGACACTGCATTAATGCAGCATCAGCTCCTCCCCATCACTCTCAGTCCCGTCCCTGTGGCACTACATCTTCCCTACAGGCTTGGTGGCTTAGCTCCAAGCCCTGGATGTGTGCTGACCCTCCTGCCGCTCCTTACCAGGGGAGGGAATCCCTGGCTGCAGAATGGAAACCGCCCGGGCCATCCTGCAATTCAGCAGTCTAGAGCTTGGCAACAACTACAGAAAGAGTGCTCGGTCTAGATCTCACCTTGAACCCAGCTTCCTCTCAGAAATCCTCCCTGGCCAAAGGAGTTCTCCTAAGAGGCTACCTGCCCCCATCGGGTGCTTTCCCCCAGCTCGAACCTGTGGACTCTCAGATGGGCTGGGACTCACTTATCATCATGAGGCATGTCTCATCATTGAACGAAGACCAGTTGGAGTTGACTAAGGCCTGCTTCAACTCCTTGATGGAGATGTAGCCACTGTGATCGGCATCCACAGACTGGAACCAAGAGTAGGCCTCAGGATCCACATTGGGAGGGGCACCACCTGGGGGAGGGGTGTGAACCAGGGCAATCAGACTCAGGTCTCAAGGCCGATCTGCAGAAATGCTGGGAAGGGCCACCCTCAGCACCAACCTGGCTCTAGGTTTTCCCTACTCACAAAGCCTCACAAATCTGTCCATCCTGTTTTGCATCAAGCTGGCATCCTTACTCTGATGGTACAGGCCTCAGGATGCAGCTTACAAATATTTACAGCTGGTTTCTACTCCACGAGTTCTGTAGACTTTTTGTGTAGTGCCCCAGTCACTGCCCTATTTTATTTTATGTTTCTTGTTCTCTTCCAACACATCAGAATTCTTTAGAAAAGGTGACCTGAGGGCTGGGGTGTTGAATAATGACAAAGCAGAAGTAGGTCTGTTGTAGGGAAGTGGAGGTCACTGGCCAGGAAAGGGCTTCTTCACAGAGCACTACCAGAGACAACCATAGGCAGTATAGAGGACAGGCCGAAAGGTGAGGCTAGAGGGAAAAAGGGTTGCCTGACTGAGGGTCTAGTACAGGAAATCTAGGCAGGCTCACTCACCTTCTTGTGGAGAAAGGAGAGCCATAGCCCCTAGAAGGAAGTTTCTGCAAATACAGACTGTGTGCTTTATAAAGAAAAGCCTGGGCTTTAGAATCAGTGCAACTCGGATTCATATCCTGACTTTGGGGTGTGAGGGCAGTCTGGCTGTGACAAGTCACCCCACTGATTGCCAGGGTTGATTCAGCTGATCTGGCTGGCTAGGCAGGTGTCCCCTTCCTCCCTCACTATTCCATGTGCAACCCGCCCAAAGCTGCATACTTGAAGTGGGCGACCTTCCCCCAAGAGAGGAGGACTGGTCTTTGGTCAAGGGGATAGTAGTAGCTGGGCTCCCCTGCTGGAACCTCCAACAAGCTCTCAGATCCTGCCTCTGCTACTACTAGTCCGACCTCAGGTGAAATGTGTAAGTCTTTGAGTGCTGATTCCATTTCCAGAAAAAAACCCACTTCAGAGTGGTCACAAGGCACAAGAGCAAAATGAGATTTAGCCAGGGCTGGAGGGTGGGAAGAGACATTTTCAAAGGAGAGAACATTTCATCTGGGTCTGAAAGAATAATGAGAAGGGAGCTGGGCAGGATGAGGAGCAAGTAGAAAAAGCCTCTGTGGGCAGAAGGGTACTTCTAATGGTTAGATTTGTCTTCGAGAGCAGCAGTGCTCAACCCTTGGACTTGGAACCTCCCAAGAACTCCATGGCCGGCCATGCATGGGTCATGCCGCCTGCAGTACTGTGCTGCTAGCTGCCTTGGAGAGGGAGTGCAACAGAGCATGTGAAGCCCACCCCTCCTCTCCTTCCCAGCCCTAGAAAGTACCACTAGCGCTGGGCCCTGGTGGAGTAAGCCTCAGAGCCAGGGGCTCTTTTCAATGCGATGACCTCCCGTGAGCTCAGAGACAAGATTTCAAATGATGCAGAAATCCACCATGGAGCTGTTCAACTGAAAGCAAACGGCAGATGCTTGGGTTCGGAGAGGAAAAGTGCCACTGCTGGCAGTGCTCAGAACCCCAGAGGTTTGAGTGTCTTCCCCAGGGCCACCTGCCTGGTACAGCCACACAGATGCTGCTTGCTTCCCAAGCACAGCTTTCCCTGGAGGCCCCGCCCATGCACTCAAGAGGTTCCAGGCAGCTTTGCTGGTGGCTTGGTCTCCTGGGAACAATCACTCTGTGAAGGAGCTGACTGAAATGAATTTGGCGACAAGCCCTTTCTCTGTCCCTCTGTCTGAGACTGCTCAGAAATCTTCAGAGGTTGAAGTCCCTTGCCAAGGCTCTCTGGCCCTCTTGTCAGTCAGCATTCTCCTTCAGTCTGCTTTCCTTTCCCTTCTCTCGTTCTTCTGCCTGCCTCAGTATCTTTTAAGGCCATGATATGAAATGTCAAATACTTCTCTACCAAGACTGCCGTTCTTCCACAGAATGCTGTTGATTAAGGCCCACGCTGTGCCATCATCTACCGCAGCTTCTCATTTAATCCTGACTAGCCACCTGTGAGGCAGTGGCATAGTCCGTTTCACATAGGTGGACATTGAAGCTAAAAGAGGTGGTTTGTTCAGATCAGGAAGTGGTCCAACCTCAAAAGCTAAGCTTTCACTATACCATCTTGTCTTTCTACAGACAGATGGTGGTCAGTCACACCCCCACCAATAGGAAGGAGGATTCTTCCCCAGTGGATTACACTGTGTCCAATTACCTACTAATTTCCCTTACCTACACAGGCACTCCACACCCTCTCCCACTGAGCTCCCCATGAGAAGGGCACCATTCCCCAATGGTGTCAGGCTCAATGAGGATGTGTGCTTTGGCCAAAAACACGAGTAGACAATGTGCCATCCATTCCCACTAGCTTCCTGTGCTTTTTCTCTGCCACAAGGACAACACCCAAACATGAGATGCTCCTTCAGCCTGGGTCCCAGAACAATTAAGACACACGCAGCAGAAACTCAGCTGCCAACCTGCATTGCCCATACAGAAGCACAAGCAAGCGAGGGTAAGCAATAGAAGTAAGTGCGTGTTGCGAGCCAAGGCGGTTCTGGAGTTGTTACCACAGCAGAGCTAACTGAGTGGATGGTCTTCTTGTTCTGCCACTATGGGCAAATTTGGAAGCAAGATGATGCTAAGATACCACAATGGAGGAACTCGAAAACTCAGAGAAGGACAAGGATGGCCATGATAGCTCAAAACCAGGTCAGAGGCACTCAGAACCCGAACTCCTACTTACCCTGTCCATAAGGCCCAGGCTGCTGGGCACCATAGGCACTCGGAGGTGGCTGGCCATACGGGCCCCCTGGAGCTGCGCCACCATACGGTCCTCCAGCACTGGGGTGTCCATAAGGTCCTCCAGCAGCTGGGGATCCATAAGGTCCTCCAGGAGCAGGTCCTCCATAACCACCCCCAGTGGGGAGCCCACTGCCATACTGTCCTCCTCCAGGATAGTAGCTGCCGGGAGGGGCTCCAGGCGCCTGTCCTGCAGCTCCTGGGCAACCCTGCAGAAGACAAGACATCAGTCGGTATGTGAATCTGGTCACAACATGGCACCTTACAGATACAAAGCGTTCACACTGCCATTCTTCCGATGGATTCCAGAGGGGCTGGACTCCCGACCCCCTTGCTCATATGGCCCTGAGGCTGCTAGGGGAGCTGGGAGTTCACTCGTGGTCATACCACCAATGGCCTGCAGAGTCGAAGGCTGAATCTTGCCCTTCTGACTCTTCCTGCACATTGAGGGGCTCTACCAAGGCAGGGATCAGTTCTGCTTTGCTTTACTTTACTTTATCCCGGCTTCCAGTGTACAATGGATGCCCAGCAAATATTTATTATAAGAATGAGCAGACAAATGAATTACATGGAATTTGAAATGCTCACTTTCTGGTACCTCCAACTCCACCAGCAGAATACCAGCACAAATGCAGCCTCTGCACATATTCGTGACCTGCACGGGCTACCAGCAATGTTTCCACAGCACAGATCCACTCACAGCTCATCTTCCTTACTCTACACTAGCTAAAGACAAACAAAATGTTTCCCTATGATCACTCACACTTCTGAGGCAGGCACAGGAAACCCTATCCCTAAGGCAATATGATACACTGGTGAAACACCAGTTCAATTCAAGTCCTGTCACTTACTAACTGGATTAATGACTTGCCCATACTAAGCTTAGGGATTTTCTGCTGTAAAATGGGAATGATAATGGTGTCTGCCTCAGGCTGCCAGAGGAATGAAATGAGGCTAGTCACAAGGCCTTTGACACAGGGCCTTAGAGTAAGCACTTGATACACATTAACTATTAATGATAGCTTCCCTCTACAGAGGAGGCATTCACGTACTGAGAAGTCACACACAGCCTGTGTCTACAGCCAGGTCCTCTCCTGGCTTTAAGACCAAGGCATTTATGGACTAGAGCACACATAGGCCTTCCTTCTCTTGTCCACCTCTGTGTATCTTGGCTGAGGACTTCTGGGGTTCAGGAGTTCACCCAACTTTCCACTCCAGCCCCTACAGGTGAGAAAATGACACATGCACATCACACATACACACACAATAATAATAATGTACAATGTGACTCAATGAAGGCTTCCTGAAAAAGGGAGCAGTGACACTGGTCCTTGAAGGGTGCATACGTATCCCTGCAAAGGAAAGCGGGAAAGGACACTACAGGCAGAGGAAAGATAGATGAAGCACAGATCTGGAAGTGAGCATGGTGTGGTCAGGGAATGGTATTGAGAACCAGAAAGACACACCCTCTGCAACGTCCAGCTTTTCAGCTGGTGAGTGAGTTAACAGTGACTGAGAGCAGTTTTCTGTTTGCTGTCTCCCCCACCCAACAGTGAGCTCCCCAGGGGCAAACACTGGGCCTCTTTCATCATGGTACCCCAGGGCCCAGCACGGTGTCTGGCACCTGCAAACCTCCATAAATATTTGAGCAAATGAGCATCTGTGCTAGAGAAAACAGAGTGCCATAGAAGGGTTTCCAATAGAAGAGGAATGTGATCAGAGCCTTGTTTAGAGAATTAGCCAGGCCGGTATGGAGGATGAGCTAGTGGGGGAGGCAGCAGCCCAGGTGCTGGGCAAGCAGGGCATGAACCAGACAGCAGGCTTGGGGACGGGGAGAACGGAAAGGATTCTGAAGCTATTTCAGAGATAGACTAGACATGACTTGGCAACTAATTAGATTAGGCAAGAGATGGAGGGGGAGTGAAGAGAGTGAAGTGTTTAGAATGACTCAGGTTTCTAGCTTGCACAAGATGAAGGAGGTAGAGCCACCAACTAAGGCAAGCTCCAGGCTGGGAAGGAAGTTTGGAGAAGACAACAGACTGGTCCTGGGGCCACTGAGTTGTTAATAGAGGTCTGAACCAGGAATAAAAGCCAGACCCCTGATTCCATACTCTCTTTTTAGGCAGGGTCTCACTCTGGTCTGAAACTCACTATGCAGCCCATGCTGGCCCAGAACACATGGTGATCCTTCTCTCAGCCTCCCAAGTGCTGCAATTATAGATGTGAGTTACTGTGCCTAGCTTCCACACTTTTTTTTTTTCGAGGTAGGGTCTCACTCTAGCGCAGGAAGACCTGGAACTCACTCTGTAGTCTCAGGGTAGCCTTGAACACTTCCAGATCCATGCTTCATGTATCCTACCTCTGCCTCCCAAATCCTGGGATTAAAGGTGTGCACTACCATGTCCAGCCCACATTCTTTTATACTATTCATGCTGCCAACCCTTTCCAGAGTTTTTTTTTGGGGGGGGGGTAGTGGCAGGGCCTCACTCTAGTTCAGGGTGAGCTGGAACTCACTCTATAACCCAGGCGGCCTTAAACTCACAGGCAGTCCTCTTACCTCAACCTCCCAAGTGCTGGCTGGGATTAAAGGCATGAGCCACCAGTCCTGGTTTAACAGCGTTTCTAATAATATTTCATACCTATAACACATGACTGGGGAAAAGTGAGCAAAAGACAGGAAGTATTCAGTAACCATGTTTTCTAAGGTGTCACAGAAAAACTTTAGATCCTTAGCTGAGTTCAAATCAACTACATTTGCTATATTTCAGGGCTGGAGAAATACAATTTATGAGGTTGTAGTGGATTGAATGAAATGCCCCCCACTGGCTGGTGTGTTTTGAATACTTGGTCCCCAGCTGGTGGGAACTGGGAAAGCCAGAGCCTTTGTGGGGTGGAGGCTTGCTGGAGGAGGCACGTTGCTGGGGGTGGGCTTTAGGTAATAGAGCCCAGCTACAAGCCTAGCATGTGGACTACTTTCTTTCTGCTGCTGTGGAGATGAGATGTCTGCCTGGCTGTTTGCTCTTGTCATGCTCCACCATGATGAAGCGTCCCCTCGAAACTGTAACCAGAAATAAATGCTTTCCTTCCATAAGCTGCTGGTGGTCAGGTGTGTTGTCCCAGCAATGAGAAGGGTTCTACAGAAGTGCTTCTGGTTCTCAGCCGTCCCCAATCCTGAAGATCAGTTATCATTCCCATCCTAAGATGAGAAAATGGGGGCACAGGGAGTTTAAAAATTAGCTTTAGGCCAAGCATGGTGGTGTGTGCCTTTAATCCCAGCACTTGGACAGCTGAGGTAGGAAGATCACCATGAGTTTGAAGCCAGCCTGGGCTAGAGTGAGACCCTGTCTCAAAAAACAACAAAAGTGCTTTAGTCATGTAGCCAGAATGGGAAAGTGGGATTCAAAGAGGATCTGCACAGATGAGTGCCTAGCATGTGTCTGCTGGGCTAGGAGTTATGCTAAATGCCTCTGTCAAATAAATACAAAGGTTTTCTACAGTGGACAGAGGTAGAGGGCAAGGTGACAGCAGACGATATTTCACCATCCAAAAATTGGGGAACCTCAGAGAATCTTATTCTTTTTGCACTACAGCACCTAAAACCAGCTTGAGAACCATGTATTGGAGAAGAACCCCAGATCCCTGAGTCCAGCCTCGCATGCAGTGAAGGGCTTTCTGCTGCACTGCCTGCCATCACTGTCTGAGCTCCTGTCCTTGCTGGAGAGTTCACCCTCTCAGTTCACAAAGCCCTGCTTACTTTTAGCTCTAAAGCTTCATTCTTCCATCATCAAGACCTTGGTGAGGCTTAGAAGTATCAAAAGCTGATTGATACCAAGTCCTCAGGAGGAAGGAGGCTGCACTGCAAAGACAAGCCTGGTTCCTACAGGTACCCCATTAAGTGCTGCTATGAGAGGTAGGAGCCCAAGCTAAGGGGTTAAACAATCACTTGAAGACAGAAGGAATGGTTTGGGCATTCACCAGCATAGGCTCCTAAAATATTTAAAGGACAGAAACACACAACCAATGAACCATGAGCCAAGAACTGTCCCAAGGCTTCAATTACCACCTCTGTGCTGACACTCCAACATCTTTCTCACCAGCTCCATCCCCTGAGCCGCAGGTCCATATACCCAGCAGCTTCCTGCCCTTTCCTCCAGCTTTAAGCACATCCCCATGTTCCCATCCTGTGGCACCTCCTGCACCCACTCATCCAAACACAAAGTCTTAGTCCCCCTTCCCTACTTTGTCATTTCAGACCACATGTCTCCAATTCTACTTCCCAAACACTTCTCGAACCAGCCTCCACCAGGCCATGGTTCTCTTAAGTCTATAACAATCCAAAAATCTTGAAATATGCCTTCCTGCCTCAGTCTCTCTTGCTTCAACTTATTCTCACAGATCCCCACAGTAAGAATTCTGAAGTGGGGTGAACATTTCACTCTCTCATTACTCTTAGGAGAAAATTATGAACTCCAACACCACACACATGACACTTCAGAGGGCTGGGAAGATGACTCAGTCAGTAAAGTGCTTGCCTTGCAAGCATGAGGACCTTAGTTTGATCCTCAGAGCACATACAAAAATGTCAGGTGCGGTGGTATGAGCCTTTAATTCCAGCACTGGGGAGGGAGAGATAGGGGGATCGCTAGTACTTGCTAGCCACCCATTTTAGTCTAATTGGTGAGCTCCAAGAGACCCTATCTCAAAGGAGGACAGCGTCCTAGGAACAAAACTGAGGCTGTCCTCTGGGCTCCACATGCACAAGCACACACACACACACACAGTTTAAAACTTGAGGGGCTAGGGAAATGATGGCTCAGCAGGTAAGAGTGTTTGCCATGCAAGCATGGGGGCCTGATTCACCCTGAGATTAAGTCTCCAGCACCTAAGTAAAACATCTGGACATGGCCATGCATGCCCATAACTTTAGTCCTATAGGGAAGGGAGACCAAAAAATCACTGGGGCTTGCTGGTCAGCTAATGTGACCAAAAAATGGCAGCTGCAGGTTCAGTGAGTGACTCCGTCTCAAGGAAAACAAGCAGATGAGAGAGAGGAAGGACACCCGATATCCTCTTCTGCCTCTGCCCATGGGAGCATGCATCTTCACATAGAGGCATACACCATATACACACATACCACAACCCCCCCCCCCCACACACACACATATTGAGATCCAGCCTGTGCTTAGATTTCTGGATTCATTTTCTTACCCCTTTCCCCCCCTAATCATTTAAACTAGGCTGATCTCAAAATTCCTTCATAATACTGTTGTCTTACTTCTTTCCTTGTCTTTGTGAAGTTACTTCCTCTCCTGGAGTACAATTGCTTTCTTCACCCAACCACCTCCTGCAAGTGACTCTTCCTGATCCCGACAAAGACTTAGGTACACCTTCTGTGCTGTCCTAACACCTAATTCTACTATATACACCTGCATTCCTTAACCATTTGGACTATTAACTACATACCAGACACCATACCAAACATCTAACATGGATTAACTCATTTAATCTCAGTATGTCTGAGAGAGGTACTGTTATGAACCTCTTCTCAGACCTTTGCAACAAATTTCTATAAGCAAGTGACAGAACAGAGATTTAAAGCCAGATCTCTCTGGTCTCAGGAACCAAGCCTGTAAGCATTAAAATCCATCAAGCTGATTCCCCCACTGAACCAAGGGTGCTTGACTTTTACTACTCCAGTACCCAGGCCATGCCTGAGCACCCTGTGCTGGAGGCAGTGGAAAATTACAGGAACTGTGACTCCTAGCAATAGGCTGGAATCCTCCAGGATGACGCAGTGGGTGGAGGGGAGGCAGCACTGCCCCAGCCTTTGGATATTTCAAACAACCAGTTTTCCTTTCTTAGAACACCTGGGGTGAGGAGGAGGACTAACAGTACAGTGGATATAAAAGCACCATTTCTTCTATTCCAGACGCTTTTCTCTGGAAGCTCTTTTTCAGTATTTTGTCCTGACATGAGCTCACGCAGCATGGCAAGGTAACCATCATGGTGATGGCAGCAAGAGCTGCCATGGTACACTGATGTGTACCATATACTAGCCAAGTTCTCTATAGGCTTTGCTGCGTTCCATCCTCATTTGAGCCTTTTCATGAGTGCCATTTCTGTTTTCTCCAGATGAAGCTAAGGCTCGGAGGGCCTAAGATGGTCTGTCCAAAGGCACATAACTAAGTGGTTGTTAGGATTCTAGACCAATACTGTAGAGCACACACATATCATCCCCAGAGCTTATTAAGATGCAGATACTGAGCTGCACAAGTGTGAAGACCTGAGTTTGATGCCCAACACCCACATAAAAGCTAGGCGTGGCTGTGCATGCATGCCTGTAGTCATAGCACTGAGGGGGGACAGAAACAGCAGGGCCTCTGGGGCTTCCTGATCAGCCAGTCCAGCTGGAAAAAAAAAAAAAAATGGCATGAGCTCCAGGTTCGGTGAGAAAGTCTAGTGTCAGGAAAATAAGGCAGAAGAGTGAGAGAGGACACCTGATGCTATCCTCTGCCTGTGCACATATGTGCATAGGAAGCACACATCTGCATACACGTGTATACATCACACACCTAAAGATTTTGGTTTTTTTTTTTTTAAAGATGTTGATTACTGGGCATGGAGCAGATCTTAAGACCCAAAAGTGTGCTTTTCAAATAAATAAATAAATAAATAAATAAATAAATAAATAAATAAGAAAGATCTCGGGTAATTCAGATGCACAGCAGCCATTAAGAAACAATGCACTGCGACAATACTTTCCCAAACTGCTCTTTCCGAACGTGATCACAGAGAATGGCCAGATAGAAAATAAAGAGGGGAAGTTCCATGGTTTAGGAATTTTTGAAATACTTCATATTCTATGCCTTCCTGACAGGTTTACAAGTAATCCTGAGGTGTACTAATGTGAACTTACTTAGCTGTATTTTTTTCTTCTTTTTCTCCCCAGCTGTATTTAAAAGTACTTCCCAAACTTGCTTGACCACAGAATCCCATTAACATAACCCACTGGCACCTTACAAAACTCCAAAAATGGAATGGAGTTTGGGCAACACTGTTATACTTCCTCCTAACCCCAACACACACTGGTGTCTCTTCTTCCCCTGTGCTAAGTATGTAAGGAAGAATTCTGAACTCTGACCTCACCCTCACTTGTTATGTGTAACCTTTAAGCCACTTAACCTCTCTGGGCTTTTTCCTCAGCGGTAAATAGGAGGTAGTAATTCCTTCCTGCCTTCCTACGTGGCTTTCATATGGGCAAAATGGAGGGCCAATTTCTGTGTAAACTGCACAAGGGCTGCACTTCCCACATCTCTTGGTATGTGACTATAGTCAATGGAGGGCTTGGTAATATTCCACTTGTTCTTGTCTTCCAACTTTTTCTGTGGTTTCTCCTCCCCACCCCCCTCCGAGGTAGAGTCTCACTCCAGCCCAAGTTGACCTGGAATTCACTATGTAGTCTCAGGGTGGCCTCGAACTCATGGCAATCCTCCTACCTCTGCCTCCCAAGTGCTGGGACTAAAGGCGTGAGCCAGCATACCCAGATTTTCTATGTGATCTTTATTTACTAAAATACTTTGTGGCAAGTCAACACTCTCTGTTTGGGATTTCATTTTCTGTAAAGTGATGGGACTATTTTGAAGGCATTCCTGCCCTCACCTTTTAGAAGTCTAGTAAAAATTAAAATTCTAGCTGGACGTGGTGGTGCACGCCTTTAACCCCAGCAGAGGCAGGAGGGTCACTGTGATTTGGAAGCCATCCTGATACTACATAGTGAATCCCAGATGGGCATGGACTACAGCTAGACACTACCTTGAAAAACAAAAACAAAACCTAAAATGCAACACCTTATACCTTACTGTGTATACTAAAAGCTCTACAAGGACCACTTTTCCTAACAGCTTTATGAAGCAGATTCTACTATTGGGCCCTATTTAGAAGAAGAAACAGTTTAGAGAGACAATGTATCTTACTTAAGATCTCAAATATATTTAAGTAATGAGGTCAAGACTTGACTGTATCTCTGATTCCAAACTGCACTTAACCACCCTACCATTACGTCACCCAGCAAAGAATTCTAACCACACGATCGCTTGCTATGGTTGTCGTCGGCTGATCTGAGACAGACTGGCAAGTAGCATTTGCAGACAATTGAGGTTCTTTCTGACCTTGGCTCTGCTGCCTTACTAAGTAGTGAATTCAGATAAGCTCCTTGTCTTCTCTGGGGTTCTCTTTTCCTGCGTGTGAAGTGATGTTGGTCAGCGGTCTAACCAGCTCACTTGTGGCACCTTCTACCCCAGATTCTCTCGATATCCCTACGTAGTACGTGTGATGTAGGTCAGGAAAGCTGCTTATCTCACGATCTGAACGACACGGATGGAACCATAACTCTGAATGTCGCCGCGGAGGTCCCCGCCCAGGCACTCTCCAGAGAGGCTCGATAGGTGTAGAGCCCAGGCCAGGTGCAGACAGAATTTAGGGGTCCAAAGAACCCCTACATATCCTTGCCTGAGTGACGCCAGAGGGGACGCGACAGGACCTCTTAGAAGAGTGGTCCTGCGTGACGTAAAATGGGCGCGACCGACAGACCCTCTGAGCTTCTTGGCAAGAGGCCTCATTTAGGTGAGCCTCAGCGTGGATAGGGTGCAGATAAAGTGGGGGGGGGGGGAAGAGCCGGGGAAGGGAGCAGGCCTGGGCTTCGGACCCGGAACTCGTCCCTTACCTCCACACACTCACCTGCCCGTACGGATAGCTGGCCATGGCGACTCTGACGTCACACGCCAGTGGGAGGCGGGGCTTCCTGCTCTCAAAGCCACCCTTAGCAGGGATTGGGGGAGATCCTGGTTCTGATTGGATACCCAAGCTGTCAATCTTCTGGGAAGCGGATAGCGGAAGTTACGTTCGGAGCAGTGAGTGAGCGCCTATCCGCTAGACCAGAGCAACGAAGGGCCGGCTGGAGGTGTCCGGAAGTGGTAGTGGTCGTACTGCCCTGTGTGGTTCTCTTTTTTCTGACCTAGAGTTACCCTCCAGGGTTGCTCAGGCCGGGACTTTTAACTAAAGGTTGGGTCGGTTGTTGCTACGGTGGCCATATTATAATCTGGCAAATAGGACGCGTGTTAATAGCGTCATTTGCTTTCCCACCCAAGTTTCCGCCCACGCGGTTGCCATGACTACTTGGAATTATGTAGGTTTCCGGGAAAAGATCCAGTATTCCTAGATGCTAGTTAACAGCCTTGAAATGGGATATGGATCTGTGATCTTTGGGAAAAACTTTAATCGTCAGAAAAGAGGAACAGTTGGTGTTCTCTTAAATGGGACATTGAGGTCCAAAAAGACAGTGACGTACTTGCCCTATTTCGGAGTGACTTCATGACGTGGATGAGTTTAGCGTCTGTGGATGTATAGTTGTCAGCAAGGATATCTTAGAAGGGCGTATCTCTGCTACTAGGTGACCTCAACATCATGTGCTTGTCTCTTGAGGGTTCAGATTCTATTTGTGCGCATGTTTGTTTAAATTATACAGTGGATTTATTGCAGCAATAAGAAAGAACGATATTATAAATAATAGCTATAAGTAAATAATAAGTACAATTAATATATTGAAAAAGGAAAGACAAGAAGAAACATTGAGTAAAACGATTTTCTAAAATATGCACGGGAAGGAGGAGGAAAACAGCCTTCAAAGGGAATGAGCTGGGATGTGCTCACTACAACAGATGACTGAAGAGTGTTATCTCAAATGCTCGTTTGAGTTGGTGTCTCATGTTCATTCTTTTCCTTTAGCATTCACTTAGCCCTGAACCAGAGATTTAACTGAAAATTAGCAAAGTCCTGGAAACATGTTGGAAAAGCAAATAGTCCGTGAAACAGTTGAGGAAATGAATGAGAAGGAAAAATGACATTATTTATGGGATTTGTCGTCAGTAACAGAAAATCATGGGCTGCTGGCTGGTGGGCCCATGCAGATGGGCTGTGGACATCATGCTGCTTTTGGCCCTTTGCAGAACACTGTGGCTGATGAAGAGGTGATCCACTTTCACTGAAGCCTTGGCACTGCTGTTATTAAGCTCTTCCCTGGAAAGAAGATGATGTCCTCTCCAAATGAAGATATATATTTAATTTTGAGGTAGGGTGTCAGGTAGCCCAGGCTGACTTGGAATGCACTATGTAGTCTCAGGCTGGCCTCAAACTCACAACAATCCTACCTCAGCCTCCCAAGTGCTTGGATTAAAGGTATGTGCCACCATGCCCAGCTTCAAATATTTTGATACAATTTTCACGGATAAATTCTGTAACAGAAATCTTTTTTTTGTTGTTGTTAAATTGTTCTGCAGTCCTGAAATGTGGGCAGCAGATAGCCACAAGATACTTGGGACAATGCAAATGGATAAATTATAAGCTGTCATCTGATTTATTGAAGACACTCTCTTAATGTCATACATTCCAAAAGGCCATCTCAAGAGAGCAGTGTTGGTTTTAGTTAGGCAGCTCTTCTAAAAGACTGGGTTCCAGTTATATCTCCTTCTCTTCGCTGCCTTGCTCAATGACACCAAACTGTTTATCACAGAGATTTGGTGCAAGTGCATTCTTGGAGATTTTGAAGGAAATCCTTTAAGACAGATGCCACAATGAGGACCAGTTCACTGTTCAAGTTCACTTTCTCTCCAGAATTGAGCTTTTCTTTTAGGGCCTGTGAGAATTTATATTGGATTTTTGGAAGTCTTTCTGCACATGGCCCCTGTTCATTGATGAGGAAAAGCATTCCAGAATTGGGTAAGGCAGTGGCCATTCTCACATCTATGAGAGATGCTCCAAAGAGTTTTCTTGTCTTTGGGGCTGGTGGGGGCTGAGCACAGGTGGTCCTAGCAGGTATTAGAGCCCCACTGAAAGGCCCAACTTATGAAAGACCATCTTCTATTTACTGTCTCCTTCTGACTCTGCTGCTAGCCTCTGTCTGGGTTCTTGGACTTCAGGAAGAATCAACTTTGTCCTTGTGAGGACACCTGCTCCAGGATCAGGTCATGGAAGTTGGCAAAAGAGGAGCTATTCCTTGGCCTGTGGGGTATGAACAAGGTGTTTTGAAGGTCACTCATTTTGGTGATACATGGATGCTCAGATCCACAGAGAAGATAGAGACTATGTTGTTTTCTCTCAGAGTGGCACCATAGCTGGTAATCATTCTCAGCATTAGTTATCCCTAGTATGGTTAGTGACTTGCACATAATATCACTATCTCCAAAATTTCTACAGTTCCAATTAAAGAACTACCACATGTTGGGATGTCCTCAGTGAATATTTGGAGAGGAATACTCTTTCTGTTGTTCTTCTCTTTTGCTTCATTAACGTGTCCTTGAAGTAAGGAGCACCATAGATCCTTTTGTTCCAAAGAACAAAAGATAGCAACCAAGTTCTCCATGGGTCAGCTCAAGAGAAACGACTAGTTGGTACAAAGGTGGCTTCTGCCCATCGTGTCCACATGGTCATCCATACAAAGAACATTCAGTAGAATGATTTCATTGAAACGAATCAGCACTTAATAGTAGGTCATATTTGTTACTGGACACTTAGGCCAGAGACCTGGGCCTATGACCTCAACACACCAGGTCTGTCAATCAGCCCAAAAGACCAAAAAGAAAAAATGTGGTGATGGGATGGGGAGATGCCTCAGTGGATAGAGTGCTTACTGTGAAAGCGCAATGACCTGAGTTCAGATCCCTGATACCATGTAAAGCTGATGCTGTATAGAGCTTCTATAATACCAGCACCCCATGGTGAGATGAGAGGGGACACAGGAGAATCCCCAGAATCTCATGGGTCAGCCAGCCTGTCATACACAGGAACAAACAATAAAGAGATCTTGTCTCAAACAAGGTGCAAGGTATGGACCAACACTGAGCGTCATTCTCTGACTTTCATGTGTGTGCTATGGCATGTTCATGCCCACACTCATGCATATGAACATGTACAGACATGTCATACAGAAATTTTTATTTAGTCCCAGAGGCTGGCTTTGAATTCATGGCAACCCTGTTACCTCTGCCTCCTGAGTGCTTTAAGATTTAAGGTGTGTGCCACCACGTCAGGCAAAGATTTTTTAAAAATATTTTATTCGAGCCAGGGTTGGTAGTGCATGTCTTTAAATCCCAGCACTTGGGAGGCAGAGGTAGGAGGATTGCCATGAGTTCAAGGGCAGCCTGGGAATACATAGTGAATTCCAGGTCAGCCTGGGCTAGAGTGAAGCCTTACCTCAAAAAAAAATATTTTTTTTTTAAATCTGATTTACTAGAGAGAGAGAGGAGCAGATAGAAAGAATGGGCATGCCAGGGCCTGTAGCCCTGAAAATGAACTGCAGATGCATGCACCACATTGTACATCTGGCTTACATGGGTCCTAGGGCACCGAACCTGAGTCCTTTGGCTTTACAGGCAAGTGCCTTAAGTGCTAAGCCATCTCTCCAGCCCACTAAAGATATTTATTTATTTTTCTAAGAAGGTATGAATAACTCATATGGAAACCTACTTTTTTGGACAGTGGCACACCCAGAAGCTATAGATTGTTACCAGAAAATTTTTAGTGCCAGGGATGGGATAAGTTGTTGGCCAAGGAGGTCACTGTTGCTCCCAAAACATTACAGGCCATTGCTGAGGCTTTTGGTTTCCCACCAGGAATAGATGGTAAGACATTGTTTTGCTGAAGATTCCACATGCTTGGGCTGCAAGGTCACTGAGAAATCCTGCTGGAACTGAGCTGAAAACCTCCTCCATGTAGACCAGCTGACAGAAAGCTGGAAAAAGCTATGCTGCATGCAGTTCCAAGAGAATGGGGGGGAGGGAATGAATCATCAGTAGAGATTAACAACAGTGAACACTGTAAGCCTTAAGTTTGGTCAGCCAGGCCAAATGAGCCAGTGGGTGAATTGTGTCATGTTTGTTATGGGGGAAACCAACAACTCTAATTGTACTGGAGGCCCGCTCCATGGGAGGAAATATATGCCTGATATTGAAAAACCTATGATGGGGGAAGTCATGAGCCCTAGTTGCTGTCTAGCTAAATGCATATATTATGCTCCCTAAACTGCCCAGTAAGCTCTTCTCTTAATGTTCATGCCCATATATTAATGCTACTCTCACTTTTGGCTAGAGAAGCTTCTCTTTTCAAATGGCAGTGAACTCTGGGATAACTCAAAAGGCACCATAATGTTGAGAAGTGACAGAGGAGTGCTCAGCACTGAAACATCTCTATCACACCTTCCAAAGCTCAGGGTCTATTGCAGAAGTGGTGGCAGAAAGAATATAAGAGCCAAAGGAAGGGCAGGACTCCTTACAATGCACTCTTCCAGATACAAAATGGCCTGGATATCCACGACCTTGCAGTGCCTGGCAGTACTTACACAAGAACCTCATAATATGAGCAAAAGATGATGACATCAAAATAAATGAGAGACTTATTGGGAGGGGAAGGGGATATGATGGAGAGTGGAGTTGTGATGGGGAAAGTAGGGGGAAGGAATTATGATTTATTGTCTATAATTATGGAAGTTGTCAATAATAAAAAATTAATTTATTTGAGAGAGAAAGAGGCAGATATATATGGAGAGAATGTGTGCTCCAGGGCCTCTATCTACTGCAAACTAATTCCAGATGCATATGCCACCTTGTGTACCTGGCTTACATGGGTTCTAGAGAATTGAACCTGGGTCCTTAGGCTTCACAGGCAAGCACCTTAACCTCTAAGCCATCTCTCCAGCCCAGATTGTTTTTAAAGTATCAAATGCAGGAAAATAATTTGTTTAGCATAGCCATACTGGAAAGGAACAGGGGCTCAGTGCCCTTAGCCCTGTATTCAAGGAGCTAACAAGAAATTTGGGGTTATACAGGGAAGGTACAAAAGCCAAACAGGCTTGCATTCCAACTGTGGTCTGGTAGATCATTTTCTCAGGATAGGTTATGCAGACCCTGATTGGTAATAATGAAGTTTCTGTTGCTTGGGGGACAGTTTTGACTGCTAACATTTTTCATCAATGAGACCTGTTTTCCCTGGGATGCACAGTAACTGCAGGAGAGCATGACTGAGAAAGAACAAGTTAGGAAAGATGCATTTAGGACAATTGCCCCCTCCTTCGGATTTGGAGTAATAATTATAATTACAGAGCTTTCTAGACTCTGCTTCATGGTCTAGAACAGGACGCAAAAGCTGGTGGTTGCGTTGAGGGTAGAAGCAGATGCCTGTAATACCAGTACTTGGGAAGCTGAGGCAAGGGATGTCTTTTGGGGGGGCAGGAGGGGATTGAGACAAAGTCTCATATGGTCCAAGATGGCTTCAAACTCACTATGTAGCTGAGGATGGCCTTAATCTTTTGATCTTTTTTCCCCCACTTCATAAGTGTTGGGATTATAGGCATGAGACACAGTGTCCCAAGAGGATCTTGAGTTTAAGGCTGGCATGAGTTACATAGCATGACTTTGTCTAAGAAAAATAAAGGAAAACTTCAGGGCTGGGGAGATTGCTCAGTGGTTAAAGGCACTTAGGTGCTTGCAACGCCTCATGGCCCAGGTTCAATTCCCTACTAACCACATAAAGCTAGACATACAAAGTGGCATGTGAATCTGGAATTCATGTGCAGAGGCAGGAGGCCTTGGTACACCATCTCCTCTTGCTCATAAGTAAAATATTATTTTAAACATTAAAAGGGCTGGAAAGATCACTTAGGGGTTCAGGCTTGCTTGCAAAGACTGACAGTCTGGGTTCAATTTCCAGTAACCACATAAAGCCAGATGCACAAAGTGGCGCATGCATTTGGAGTTCTGATGCACCTCTTTCTCTCTTCTCTCTCCTTGCAAATAAATACATAAATACATTTTTAAATTAAATAAAAATAATTTGAAACACTTTAAAAAATATGTCAGTTACTGGAGAACTGGAAAATCACCCTGGTCCTTGGTGAGGAACCTTAAGTTAGGGATGTCTTCCTTGGAGCATCTTTCCAAAGAATCAAACATCAACTGGAAGAAAGGTTAAGGAATTTTCTTCCTCCTCATTTTTTTTTTTTTTGCTCATGTGTGTGTGCATATGTAGTGTAGTATTGTGATGTGTGCGTGTGTGATGTCGTGTGTGTCTGGTGTGGCGGATGCATGTGTATCTGCCCTTGGGGCGCCCCATACACTTGCCCACAGTGGCTGGAGTGGAACGTCCTGCTCCATTACTCTCTGCCTAGTCTTGTTTTGAGCCTAAGTCTTTCTTTTTACTGTGTGAAGAAGCTTGTTAATTCTCAGGTCTCTGCTCCCCCATGTAACTGGGGTTACAGATGTTCATGGCTATGCCCAACTGTTTATGTGGGATCTAGAGTCTCAGGCCTACTCTGACCCTCAGGCTGGCATATAAAACAATTCTCTCTCTCTCTTCCCCGCTTCTTTGCTGGGCCATCTCTTCAGCTCAGGTTAGGGATCTTTTAATGAAACCAGAACATAAAGAAAGGAGAGAATGCTTTGCAAGAAGTGACAAGGTGGGTGAACTGGGGAAAGAACTGTTCCTGAAGTCTTTGAATGCCCAGTTGGGAGCATAGCCCTGGAATTTATAGAGACTAACCGCTGGAGTAGTTTATCCAAGAGTAGGCAAGCTGCTTCTAGAAGCAGAGTCTGTGGGATAGGAAACTAACCCTTGGGGTCATTTACTCATGAGTGGGCTAACTTCTAGTTATAACAGAGCCTGAGGAAAAGAAAACTAACCCTTGGGCTTACTCAAGAGTGGGCTAGCTGCATCGATAGCAGAACTAGCAAAAGTGATCCTTGGAGTTGTTGAAACCAAGGGTGAACCCGCTGCAGCTGCCGTTGCCACTGCTCTGATGCTTTGCAGCTATAGTTTTTGCACACAGGCACTCATTGGCATTTTTACTGAACAGCCAAAAAAACAAAACAAAAACAGATTGAACACTGCCTGGACAAAAGGCAAGGAACTTTAGACTTACAATTCTTTTGTTTGTGCATTTTGCTTTGTTTTGTTCTTTCAATGCAGGGTCTCACTCTATCCCAGGTTAACCTGGACTTCACTCTGTATTCCCAGGCTGGCCTTGAACTCACAGAGGTCCTCTTACCTCAGGTTCCTGAGTGTTGAGCTTAAAGTTGTGAGCCACCACACCCAGCCCACTTGGGATAATTTTCAAACCTTCATTAAAGGAAGGGATTTAAGGGTATAACTTGTTGGACTCTGATTATCCAGAACGTACACACGCTCCATTCACAAATGTCATCACCCTAAGCCCACTATTGGCTTCACCAGCTCTGTGGCTGTTCTATGAGCACTTAGTTACTGACCGCATGGTCTTCAACGCTATGGTCAGCACTTCTTACTCACGCACGTTTGTTCTGGGTCAAGAGTCTAACCAAGCCACTAAGGGAATTGGGCAAAGAGCACAGCTTAAGACCAGGCAGCATCTCAACACGCCATGTCGGCATTGGTCGTCTGGGCTGTGCAGGACAAAGGTAAACTAAGGCTCAGGAGACCTAGTCACATGGCCTTTAGCGGTGGATTACAAGGATGTAAGATTAACTTTAGGGCAAGTTACAAGGAAGGAATTTAGCAGAAAAAGCATCTCACAAGAATACTCTCAGAAAAGCTATTTGTAAGGTCCATAAAAAATAGTCCCACAGTTCTTTCCCATAATTCATTCTATAGTTCCTTCCCATATTTGTAGAGGCTTTTATGAAGGAGGGTATAAAAACTATGATCTGACCAGGATGATGTGAGCCTTGGGTGCAAAACTCACTCTACCACTTTGGGTCAACTGAGGAAGAAATAATCACTTTTTTTTTTTTTTTTTTTTACTGTTGGTTTAACTTTGAAGTCAAAGGCTGTTCTATGTGTTCCAAAACTCAGGATGGCTATTTGAGGCAGGCGATACCTAACTACATTTATGACTGTGAATTTACCTTTAGCTTTCATTGCTTTGGGACCATAAGGGACAGCTGATTGTAGTTACTGTCATCAGTTTACCTTTTTACTCTCTGACCATTTTAAGGTCCCAAGCTTTTCTTTTGGTTCATTTATTGGTATGTATGTGGAATGTACGTGTGAGTATGTGCATTTGTATGTGTAGAGATATGTGGGTTGCACGTATGGGTACATGTCTGTGGAGGTTGACATTAAATATCTTTCCCAATTGCTCTCCATCTTACCCTTTGAGACAGAGTCTCTCACTGAACCTGGAACTCACCAATTCACTTAGTCTAATTAGCCAACAAGCCCCAGGGATCTTCTTGTCTCTACCTCCCCAGCACTGGGATTACAGGTCTGTGCCACCTTGACCTGCTTTTACATGGGTGCTAAGGATTCAAACTCAGGTCCTCATGTTTATGCAGAAAGATCTTTTCCAAATGAGATATCTCTTCAGGCTGTTGGTTCATTTTCAAGCACTATCAAATGGCTTGCTGAAATGCTGACATTTCAAGGTTTTAAGCTGCCTCTTTGAAAATCTGCCCCCTTCCAATTTCCTAACTCCTTGCCTACTTCAATACTCTGTTGATTATGATGTCTTTGCAAAATTGAAAATACCTCACTGTTATCTTCACGTCTTCAGCCTTGAAAGGTGAGGGTTACCAGTTTTACACAACACTTCTTAAATGATTAACATGTCTACGTGCAGAGTTGAGCAGGAATCTGATCCAAAGTTTAAGGTAGTGAAAGGAGGCAAAGTGAAAACAGAGGCTGGAGTCATAACCCAGTGGTCAAAGGAACTTTATATCCTCAAGCCTGCCGACTGGAGTTTGAATCCCCAGGACCCAAGTAAAAGCCTGCCTCAATAAGCTAATGGCATGCATGTGCGTTTGCAATCGCAAGAACCTACAATGATGGGAGGTGGAGTCAGGAGCATCCCAGAGTTTGCAGGCTAGAGAGTCTGGCCTACTTAGCAGCAAGCAATCAGAAACACCCTGAAGGTGTCCTCTGACTTCAACACATGTGCATTTACATACACACACAAACAGAAGTTTTGAAAAGAAACAAAATGAAGGCAAAGGTGTCAAATTTTTATCCTGGTATTAGCTACCTCTAAGGCATCTTCAGGGCCAAGTGAAGAGCCAATGCTTATAGCAAAAATGGACTCTCAACCTGATACAGGGTCTTCTGAATCTTTTTAGAAAATATTTTTATTTTATTCATTTATTTGAGAGAAAGAGCAAGAGAAAGAGAATGGGCATGCCAGGGCCTCTAGGCACTGGAAATGAACTCCAGACTCGTGCGCCACCTTGTGCATCTGGCTTATGGGGGTCCTGGGGAATTGAACTGAGGCCTTTTGGCTTTGCAGGCAAGTGTCTTAACCACTAAGCCATCTCTTCAGCCCATTTTCTAAATCTTTATAAGACCACCATCCAAAAAAAAATCTTTTTGGTGGAGTTGAGTTGAGAAATCTTAGAAAGGAAGACATTCTGAAGAATGGGGCTGAAGGCCAAGGCCATGCATACCCAGAAAGAGCAGTGACACCTGGCCGCAAAATAAGGTCTTATGAGCCTCATTTACTCCACATTAGCTTATTGGGTTCCCACTGCTTGCCAGGCTCTGCTCTAGGCACTAAGGAGTCACCTCCCATGAGAATTCTTTGCTCATATCCCTATTGGCCCAGCAGAAGGCTTAGGAGAACTTATTGTTGAAGGTCTGCACTATTTGGGGAGAGGCAGGGAAATGCAAGTCTTCTTTCAGGCATCTAAATACCTGCCAAAGCTAACAGTCAGGGCTGTGCCTCTGAGGACCCACAGTGGGGCCAGGTGTGTTTATTTTGGAGGGAGCCATATGAAAGAGAAAACAGGATCTTGCAAAGACTGAAAAACATTCAACTACTTTCCAAAACCTCAACTACCTGAGACAGACGGAGGTGGGAGGGAATGTCCTGATTTTTGTTGCAGCTTTAGCCAAAGGGTGAGGTTTGGATTCCAGCCCTTCTTAGAGCACAGAGCATCTTCCAGAGTTCATAGAAGCCCTTTAATTGACCATCAGAGGCAGATAGTGATGGAAGGCCCAGCTACTAGAAAATTCTCTGTCCCCTAGAGAAACATCAGCCCCCCCATCAGCCCCTTCTGGCTGGGTGTCAAGCTACTGTGTGACTTGCTGGAAAAGAACACCAGCGCCCACATGATTACTATGCAGCTCATTCTCTTTGATTTCAACTAGGTCTAGTTTTGGAGTACACACACACACATATTGGATTTTGTGGATTGAGGGAGATTTTCAGCTTTCCACAGAACCAACAACAACAAAAATGAGAACAGCAGACATGGAAATTAGACCTCACTCCCTTCCCATTATGGCTTTTAAGGAGAGTATATTGATATAATCCATTCCCATAAATTATGTAGGACAGGAAAAAAAAGATCTTATCTTGTAAGGGGGTTAAGCTTAAGGGGTTCACAGACCACATGTGAAGAGAGAGTCTAGTTAGATTCTGTTGAGAATTGTGATGACAGGAAGTTATTATGAGAACATGAAAGATTTAAATTCCAGAAGACATCAAATTTGGGATGTTTCTTTGCAGAATAAATATGCAACAGCTTTTTCTCCATCTTACAGAGCAGAGGGTTTCTCAAATTAAGAACTCTCCACATTGCTGTCAGAAAACTCACCATTAGGAAAGCCTTTGTGTAAAACTCCCCGGTGGCTCCCCACTGTATCTCCTGCTGATGCCCAGTAGTCCAGCCTTACTGCCTATGTCCCCTCACCCACTAGGCACACTCATTTCTGGGCCATGGCACAGGCTGTTCCCTCTTCTTGGATCCACCTCTGTCTAGACACTGTGAGGTTCCCCTGGTCATGTGTGCTCCCCTGCCCCTGGGGCTATCCCCAACCATCCCACTTTAGTGTTACTGTTTAATGCCCTACTCTCCCCAATGTCACTGTGGGGCCCAGGTTCATGGCTGTCTCATTTGCCTCAGAAGCCCCATTGCCTAATTCAGTTCCTGGCACAAACAAGGTAGAGGAAATGGACTCATCCAGCTAGGCTGCTTGGATCTGAATTTCCTCGGTGCTGCCTTAAAAGCCTGGAATAGATTAAGACATGAAGACGGAAGAGTGACAGGTGAAGGAGCTGCCCAAGAAAAGGGCAGGGCTTGGGCCCCTCCTCTTCTCTGCAGCTTCCCCAGCTCCTGAACTGGTGAGCAAGAACCCCCAACACTCTTTTTTTTTCTTTTTGCTGACCACAGACGAAGAGACTATAAAATTCAGTTTCCCATCTGGTTCTTCATGGTCCAAGAAAATGCAGCAATTTCAAACTCCAGGGAGACAGGCACTCAAATCATGAAAGCTTAAACCTAGCCTGTCATAGAATCCCCAAAGAGTAGCACGGATTTGACTCAGGAAGAAAAGAGGAGGAAACATCATTTACTCCATAAGGATAGATTCCCAGGTGACTCTCAAAGGGGATGAGTTTGATGTTTCCTCATTGCAATTTCCCCCTCTGGCCTTCAGAGCCGACCTGCTCCATTCAACAGCTGGTCCTTGCTTCTCTTTCTTTCTACTCGAGCCAACATGCTTCCAACCATGAGACCTATCATCGGTTTGCTTCGCAGGCGGGGCTGAGAGTATAAGCTGGCCTTCCAATGGGAGTGCTTTAACATCTGTCCTCATCCATTGGCCCAAACCTGGCTGCTACTTCAATGCAAGCATGATGTGTTTGCTTTTTAATGTTTTCTGTTAGAACCAGGGCTAACTGAGAATTACTAGTGAGGGATGGAAAAAAAAGAATTGACTCTTTCTGTATCTAAAAAGGCCATGAGAGGCACTTGGGTGTGCTCAGGAGCCTGCCTGATATCACTTTTCTGGCTCATAGAATACCTCTGCTTCTGGCAGGTAAAATAAATAAATAAATAAAAAATAGGGCACAAGTTCTAAAAAGCCACCCATAGGCTGATGCCCAACCAGAAAAGAGAATGTTCAGCAATGGGCTGCAAATGCCAGCTCTAGAGAGATTTGACAGCAGCTTGAAGGCTTCAGGCAGTTTGGATAAACATCTAGACTTTGAGTACATTTCTGAGCCTGCTCTGTGATCCCTTTGAAGTTTATCCAACTTGAATAAACCTTCCAGAAAGCTGGGGCTAGTAAAAAGGCTTTCTTTGGAAGTCCCCCTGGATGTGCCTATGTCTTCCTTACAGGGCCACTGGCCCATCAGGACAAGCCATCTTAAAAGGAGAGAGGGGAGAAGCTTGAGACAAAATGTTCCTTGTCTTTAAAAAATTTATTTACTTGTGTGTGTGCGTGTGTGTGAGAGAGATAGAGAGAGAGACAGAGAGAGAGAGAGAGAGAGAGAGAGAGAGAGAGAGAGAGATGTTTGTACCAGGTTCTCTTGCCACTGCAAACAAATGCCAGATGCATATGTCACTTTGCTGTACATGGGTTCTGAGGAATTGAACCCCAGGCCAGCAAGCTTCTCAAGTGTCTTTAACAGCTATCCCCCCAGCCCTCGGTGTTTTGTTTGTTTGTTTGTTTTTTGTTTTCCCAGGCTGACTGACCTGGAATTCACTCTGTAGTCTCAGGGTGGCCTTGAACTAAGTGTTGGATTAAAAGCATGTGCCACCACGCCCTGCTCATCTCTCTCTCTCTCTCTCTCTCTCTCTCTCTCTCTCTCTTTCACTATGTAGTCTCAGGGTGGCCTCGAACTTACCATAATCATCCTATCTCTGCCTCCTGAGTGCTGGGATTAAAGGTGTGTGCCACCACACCCAAGTTCATTGTCTTTTTTGCTACTTGTCTTTTTTTTTTTTTTAAATTTTAATATATAGAGAAGGAGACGGCAAATGGATCCTCCAACCTGCACCCCTGTGGACTTTGTAGACCGTGAGCTTAGATCTGATGGCTGCTTCTCTGTGACCCCCTTCCCACTGATCTAACTCCGCTATTTCTGAAGCGGCTCAGGCTAAGATGTACAAGAAAAGCAGCATGTTTAAATAACAAAAGACACTATCTGCAGACAGAAAGTGCAGCTGGAAAACTCCTGACAGAACCCTGCACAGGTACAGGCAAGAGGTTACATCTCATTTCCCAGTGAAGCACTTCCTGATTGCCTAGGTCGGAGCTGGAGTCTTTCTCCTGTCTGTGCAGGCTTTCTAATTGCAGAATTACTGGAGCATCAAGAAGAGCCTGCATGCTTGGAGGGGTGTTTGGGTGGATGAGCGCACCTCAGCACTGGGTGGCGCCTCTCCAGGCACAACCTCAATCAGCTTTAGGACCCACAAACTAAAAAGGATGAGTGGGATACCTATTAGGGAAAAGTTTAGCCAGGTGTGGTGGGAGGCAGAGGTAGGAAGATGGCTGTGAATTTGAGGCCACCCTGAGACTACATTGTGAATTCTAGGTCAGCCTGGGCTAGAGTGTGACCCTACCTTGGAAAATCAAAACCAAACCAAACCAAAGAAAAGTTGAGAGGTGAGTTTGAAAGGAAGAAGCAGGTAGACATCTCCAGCAAGTAGAATTTTATTCCGAGGTCACAGAGGGACACCTCACGTTTCAGCAGTCCTGAGACTAGAAATATGGGGTGTATAGGTTGCTTTCTTACTGGGAGCTTTTATGGAGAAGTCAGTGGTACCAGCAGAGGGAGGGGAGGAGGGGGATGAGGATTGATGGAAGCAAACTTCTGAGATGGCTAGCCAGGTGTCCAGCTCCCCCGGGGCCATAAGTCAACAGGCTGCTTTCTTTCCAGATAGCTGGGCAGTTTTATGATCTCCAGACAGACTCCTTGGGCCCAGGAGTTACCTGCTAAATTACTGAGAACCTCAAGAGATTTGTTGACCTTGCTAACTCCTTCAATACCAAATACTGGTATCCTTAGGGAAGCATAAACAATCAGCTAGAAGTGGGGTCCCCAAACCTGCTTTTGTTTCATCTGAGGGACTGAGCAATGTCCCTTCACAAGGCATGCGCGCTGTGGTGGACAGAACACAGGCTCGCAGGACCAGAGCGGAAGCAGCAGTACCTGGGGAGGGAGCTAGGTCCGCGGCTTCCTACAGAGCAGCACGTCACCCATCTTCTGGGTGACCACAGACCACCAGGGACATGCCCCTTTGCAAACCCTGGGACCAAATGGAAAAAGGATGACAACAGGGACATGTGACTACAGCACCAGGGGAACCCCACTGGTAGTGGGATTACAGATAGTTTTGTTTCTTTATTGATAAAAAAATATTAACAGCAATTAAGAACAACGTCAACAACAACAACAGCACAACATTCACAACTCTCAGGGTCCTGTAAGCTTTGCTTATTTATTCCCAAAGGAGTCCTTCATCTCAGCACAGGTAGGTTTCAGCCAAAAGGCCCCTTCATGCTTTTTATGGGTGGGTACTGCTGCTCCATTGGCATGGCCCCAAAGCAGTCCGAGGGGTTACAGTGGCCAGCCTTGCCCGGCTGGCCCATGGGACCTGGGGGGCCAGGAATGCCAGGAATGCCTTGCTGGCCCATCGGCCCTGTTGCACCCATCTTGCCATACCCCGGAGGCCCTTGAGGACCTAGGGAGGGAAGAGTCACAGAAGGGAAATCAGGAGACCCAGATCAGGAGGAAAGAAGAAACAGTGGGTGTGGTAAGAAATACCTTCATCTCATGCATATTTCTCAGGTTACACGTGTTTGTGAGACTGATTTGACCCTCACATTGACTTTGCAAGGACAAGCACGCTTCTACTTTCACTGAGAGCTTCAGTGTGTCGGGCAAAGGACTGACTGCTTTTTACACATAAGTCACTGAGTCTACGCCACAGTTCCCTGGGGAAAGAACTGTCATGTAGTTTTGCAGATGGCAGGAACAGAATAGCCATGTATGGGGTAAGCAGTCACACATGGGTCTCAGGGCCAGTGGGCTCTGACCATTTCAAACCTCTCAGCCTTCAGCCATTCTCTCAACTTGAGAGAGACTTTGAGGACTTAAGTGATCTTATGCATATCACACAGCCAATGAGATGCCAAGCAGTCCTTGAAATGGAGATACGAAGACCCCACATCATGTAGTTCTCCCCAACTACATTATACTAGCCCAGCTTAGGACTAAAGGCAGACACTTGGCCTATCCCTCTCCCTCCCCTCCAGGACCCAGCCAAGTGGTGCTGACCTGGTGGCATAGTGGCAATTAGCTGGTCTGTAGTTATTTGGTGTTCTATATGATTGTGTTGTCAAAGGAACACAAAGGGAGGGGGACTCTACTGCCTTGGATTCATGGTCTCAAAGGCTGAGTTTTCCTACCTGGGGGGCCAGGGAGACCATTCTCTCCTGCCATGCCAACACCAATGTCTCCCTTTTCACCTTTGGTACCAGGGAATCCTGAAACAAAAGAATTGAACTCCTATCCTTGCACAGCCACTCAGACTTGAATCTCTCTGTGTGTCACACCCCCTCCACACACATACCCTGTATTCCCAACAGACCTCATGTAACGAATGCTCAGGGCCAGCCCTCGCAGAGCTCTCCATGCCCCTTGGGGACCCAGAAGGCAGAACTACCTCTCATTCCTGGCAAACCCTGCCGTCCTTCTCTGCCGATCTGACCAGGGAGCCCCGGTGACCCAGGAGCGCCTGGCCGTCCGGGAGCACCATCCTTCCCTGGGGGCCCTGGCCGGCCTGGAGCTGCTGCCACTTCCATAGGGAACTGCATCCTGGAGGTGTAGTAAGCCATCCTCTCTGTAAGCGAGGACAAACCAGGTCATGAGGCGTGCAGGCACACCACCACTGTGAAACAGCCTCTCCTTAGAGGGACATCAGAGGGAGAACACGGAGTCCATCTTCTAAGTGAGGTCCTGTGTCCTGGTTGCCACGTTGCTTTCCATGCAGACCTTCCAGAAGCACAGATCTGACCTCGAACTCTCTCTCTCTCTCTTTTCATGAGGGCTGGAGAGATGGCTTAGTGGTTAAAGGTGCTTGTGTGCAAAGACTGACAACCTGGGTTTGATTCCCCAGGACCCACATAAAGCCAGATGCACAAAATGGCACATATATCTGGAGTTTGTTTGCAATGGCATGAGGCCCTCGTGTGCCCATTCTCATTCTTTCTCTTAAACAAATATAAATACTTTTTTTTTTTTTGAGGTAGGATACCACTCTAGCCTAGGCTCACCTGGAATTCACTATGTAGTCTCAGGGTGGCCTTGAACTCAGTGATCCTCCTACCTCTGCCTCACGAGTGCTGGGATTAAGAGTGTGAGCCACCATATCCAGCTTTTTTTTCTTTTTTTGTTTTTTCAAGGTAGGGTCTCACTCTAGCCCACGATGACCTAGAATTCACTATGTAGTCTCAGGGTGGTTTCAAACTCACAGTGATCCTACCTCTGCCTTCCAAGTGCTAGAATTAAAGACATAAGCCACCACACCTGATTTCCAGCCTTTTTTTAAAAAGGGAAATTTCTAAAATATTTTTGTGAGTGTGTGTGTGTGCCACAGTATATCTGTGGAAGTTCGAAGACAATCTCAGGGCTGGGTAAGTGGCTTAGTAGTTAAGGTGATTGCCTGTGAAGACTAAGGACACTGGTTTGATTCCCCAGCACCATGTAAGCCAGAGGCACAGAGGGGCACATGCATCTGGAGCTCGTTTGCAGTGGCTCGAGGCCCTGGTGTGCCCATTCTCTCTCTCTCTATCTACCTCTTCCTCTCTGTCTCTCAAATTAATAAATAAAATATTTTTTATTTTAAAAAAGTAGAAGACAACCTCAGGTGTTGGTCCTTGACTTCCATCTTGATTTGTTGTTGTTTTTTGAGATGTGGGGGGGTCTCACTCTAGTCCAGGCTGACCTGGAATGTACTATGTGGTCTCAGGGTAGTCTCAAATTCATGGTGATCTTCCTACCTCTGCCTCCTAAGTGCTGGAACTAAAGGTGTGTGCCCCCACACCTGGCATCCATCTTGTTTGGGTCTTGGCAGGGTCTCTTAGTAACTACCAGTGTGCACACTAGGCTAGCTGGCTCCCAAGCTTCCATGGACTCCAATCTCACTGTAGGAGAACTAGGTTACAGATCCATGTTACTGAGTCTGGTTTCACATGGGTTCTCAGGATCTGAACTCAGAACCTCATGCTTGCATGACAACCGCTTTACCCACTGAGCCATTTCCCAGCTCCAGCTTCTCTCTTCTCCTACACCCATTGTAGGTTCACTGATGGCTTCAGAATGTGGTCCAGACAAGTCTCCTTCCCAAGCAGGACGCCTAGCCGTTCCAGTTGAGCATCCACATTCCGCCCCCCCGCCCCCACTGCAGCACATCGTGGACAGATGGCCACACGGCAGGAGACATCTCCCGACGAGCCCCATCGGTGCCTCGCCCGTGCTGCTCTACCTGTGCTTTGGGCCCCTCTCATGCAGCCTCATTTAAAACCAGCTTTCTCCAGTTTCCTCTGCTCAAGTAGGGGTTCGGGAGGGCAGGAGGGAATTGCTTTATGTCCGAACGGAGCAGGTGACAAGAAAGGTCTGATAGATAGGTGAACATATGTCTGTCAACCTGCTGTCTGTATGTGTGTGTGGGGGGGGGGGAGAGGAAACTGAGGCTTTAAGGAAAAGGAAGCCGGGGCCGGTGGAGAAGAGGCTGGAAGGACGAGCAGGGTGCACTGCCGCCCAGCCGGCTGCCAATTACCATCAAACATTTTAATGATCTCTTGTCTGATGAACCTCTTGATTTCATCATAATTCACCATGTCTCCCTGAGGAAAGAGAAGAAACCTTGCCTCAATTACACTTCTGAGCTTGGCACTTTCCTCTGGGAACAGACCTTATTTCTGGAAATAAAGGATGGGGAGGAGGGCAAAGGTCCTTGGAACCTCCCACACATTCTTAGTCCAAAGTGCAACCCGCCCTACACAATACATTTTGTGCTCAAGTGCAGTTTGTGGGGGGAGAGGGACCTGTAACTCGCCAGCACCCTCCCTGCACAGTAGGAACCACTGACATGACAGACTTTCCTGCAGAATATACCGGAGCTTCAAAAATAACCCGCCCTCAACCCGTGTGCCTGCTCTGTGGGCAATGCCCATGGCTGCCAGCCTTCCCTTACCATGGAGCCTGGCACACCAGGCAACCCAGGGCTCCCTGCAGGCCCTGGGGACCCAGGGTGGCCCCTTTCTCCTGCAGGACCCGGTGGTCCAACAGGCCCCATAGAACCACTCTTGCCAGGTCCGCCAGGCATGCCAGATCTCCCCTTCTCTCCTGCTTGGCCCTTTTGTCCGGCAGGTCCTGGATCACCCTACAAGGATGGCAAATCACAGAACAGCATGACCAAATGTTGTCAAGTCTAAGTCACAATGTCTCAGCAATCTGCCCTTTCCCCAGACCCCGGCATCTCCTTCGGGACAGTGACACAGGTTACCCTCCCTTCTCACTGCCCCGAGAACAATGTTTCTGGAAGGCAGTTCCCATGCCTGATGGTCGTCACCCTGATGGCTCCCACCTGGCCTCATAGGAAAGTGCAAGTCCTTGGCCAGGGAAGACCATTTGTGATGTGATCTGCCAGGTCGTGCTTTCCTCGGCCTCATCTCCTCAGCAGCCTATTAGACTGCCTGGGTCCTCCATGCTTGGAACGCCCCCCACCCCAGCACGCACCCCTCCAGCCTCCTCCCCTGCTGGAATGCTTCTGCACCATACCCAGCCCGGCCCCCCCTCCTAGGTCTCACTGTGCTGTGCTCAGTCTTCCGCAAAACTCGCCTTATTGGTTGGGGGAGGGCTCTGTTTACCCAAGACCTCTGTTTACACAGAAGGCCTGGAGTGAACCAAAGCAGATAACACTTAGAGAATGATGATGATGATGATGATGATGATAAAAGATTGCCATTCCCCCAAGCTAGGTCAGCCCCAGGTGAGAAGTCACCCCTTTCCTGGACGCTGGATTTCCTGTGTGTCCTGTATCTTGGAGCTAGGCTCCTCTCAGACCCAGCCAGTGCCCACTCACCTTTGGGCCGGGAGGTCCATAGAGTCCCTGCTTTCCAGGGGATCCCTAGAGGAAAGCAGAAGTTTGGGGTGAAGCCTGGGCAGCAGTACGGAGATTCACAGAAAGGTAGAGGAAAGACCACCTTCCTTGGCCCTAGGCCCCTGGCTGGGTCCAGCTGGGCTCTGTGTGAGAAAGAATGACAGCTTCCCTGCTAACAGAGGGGCTGACAGCCGGGAGACAGAATGATGTCCTCTGGGTCTTGACCTTGTTTGACCATGTTGGCTGGGTCCCTCATCACAGATGAACAGATGTGACAAGAAATCAGAACAGGAGGGCCAGTCTGGAATAGCAGAGGGCCTGGCAAGAGCTGGTGCCCAGGGAGGGTTTGGAGTTTGTTATCATCACTCTTTCTTTTTGATCAGGTTCAGGGTTTTAATGTTTTTTATTTTTGTTTTATTTATTTGAGAGAATCAGAGAGAGAGAGAGAGAGAGAGAGAGAGAATGGGCACACCAGGGCCTCCAGCCACTGCAAACGAACTCCAGACACAAGCACCACCTTGTGCATCTGGCTTACGTGGGACCTAAGGAATTGAACCAGGGTCCTTTGGCTTTATAGGCAAACACCTTAACTGCTAAGCCATCCCGTCAGCCTAGGTTCAGTGTTTTCAAAAAGAGGGAATAAAACCACTCATGCTACCACCTGTGCCAGTTCCTTCCCTTGTAGCAACAAGAATTGCTGTTTCCTGTGGAGGACTGGCTCCAGGACCTCATGGAAACCAAAATGTCTCAAGTTCCTTTTATAACATGGTGTGGTACCTGCATGTAACCTGCATGCATCTGTCTGTATGCTAATCATCTCTAGGTTTTTTATAGTATCGATTAGAGTGTAAATGCTATGTGAATAGTTGTGATACTGTGTTATTTAGGGATAAACAATAATAAAAAAATGTGGCAGCATATACTGATAATCCCAGCACTAGAGAGGCTGAGATAGGAGGATCACAAGTCTGAGGCCAGTCTGGGCTATACCATCTCAAAAAAGTATATATATTCAGTACACATGCAGTTTTTTTTCCTGAATATTTTCAGTCAATCTGATGTTGATTGAGTCCTTGGATGTGGAGTCTGTCAGAGATCTTCTGTGCCCACATGGAGTTCATACTGAATGAGGAAGGGCTAGGACAAGGTGAAGGCCAAGAAGGAATATTCCCAAGGGAAAGAGAGACCAGCACAATAGTACCTCTTTGCCAGCTGCACCGTCTGCGCCGGGTTCCCCCTGGGGAGCAGAAAGCAGTGGACACATATAATGAGCTGTCACCTAACATGGCCTCATAGGCTTTACCTTGCCCAGACTCCTGTTCCACCGAGAAGCCCTCACTCCAGCCTGGCTCCAGAGCCCAGACTGACAGCTCCCATGCCTGGCTGAGCTCTGCAAGGAAAGCCCAGAGGCACCTCTCACTTGGTTCCATGCACAATCCCTGGCTCTGAGTGCACATTAAATATGTGCTGAAGGAACACACGGACTATGAGCCTCCATGCTCAGTGGGATTGGCCAGGTCGTGCTGAGCTCCCTCCCTCCTCACAACAGGACAGCAAAGGCTGCCTCCAAGCTTAGCCTTCCTCATAAGCTCACGAGAAGAGGGATTGGTCGGTTATATGGCAAATGGAAGACACATCCAGGTGAGCTGGCAGCCCTGAGCCTGCACCCAGAGAGGGAACCAGGAAGGGAAGGGACTTCTCAGGAGCCTTGACAGGAAGGAGTGAGCAGGAGTGCTGACCCCCCCAGACCTTTTGGGAAATGGACCCTGTGACCATGTCCACAAGACTGGAGTCATCTGCTCCCTCCCAGGCCACTGGCCTCAGAGCCTTTGCTACTGTTGTTCCCTGGAAGAAAGTTGGGTGTTTAGGTGCTAAAAGACCTGCCCCCCTCCTGCGCTACTTGGCTCTTCCTGGGGACATTTTCATCCCTAAGAGTAGCCATCAGCTCCACCTGATATATGTAGTTCACCTGCCTGAGCCTTTCGAGGGAGGTAGATTTGCAGAGTGGCTAAGGACTCGGGCTCTGGAACTGGGAAGGCTGGGGATTAAGTCACAGCTCTTCCACCTACTAGCTGTGTGACTCTGAGCAACCTACTTAGCCATGCTGAGCCTCCGTTTCCTCATCTGTAAGCCAGAGGCAGTAAGATCCACTTAATGGTGTAGCAATACTGACTAAGGCGAACTGCATCTCAAGCCAAAGCTAAGGCTCGCTTCAGCCGTCCGTGACCGATATAGCATCACTCGGAGAGCTAAACAGGGGCTGAGATCAAGTCAGGTTTCTGAGGAGCTCCAAAAGTTACAGTGATAGCACTACAGTTCTGATTCTTGAGATTTTCAAAGACTTTCTGTGGTTATACTGACTAGCTCCCCTGGGGCAGAGGCAGAGGCAGAGGCAGGGGCAGCACAGGAACTAAGTCTCCTCTGTCTGACAGCTTGTCGAGGGCTCTGCATAGACTGATGACGCACCAGCAGAGGCAGTGACCTTGTGTGCAGCTGGGTGCAGGGCTTGCTTTTGTGAATGTGACACGATCCGCGGGCCCAGGCCGCATGCCGCCATCCTGCCGTGCTAACACCGTCTCCTTCCCAGAAGCCCCCACGTGTGCAGTGCAAAGCCAGCTGACCACTTCCCCTGGGCTGGGGTCTTACCGGGGGCCCAGGGTGTCCAGGTGTGCCAGGCTGTCCTGGGAGGCCTGCCAGGCCTCTCTCTCCAGGAGCTCCCCGATCTCCTTTCAGGCCCTAGAGAATAGGAAGAAGGACAGAGAATGGAAGGGAAACAGATGCCGTACAGCCAGAGGCCGACAGTCTACCCTGTGCCAGGGACCAAACTCTCCACTTCCCAGGTCCTACAGAGGTAGGTAGTGCTGCCTGAATTTGTGGCAGAGGCCTCCAGCCATCTCTGGAGCCCTGTTTACCACATCCCAGAAAGGGAATCTTTGAGGCAGATGAGGGGAGGGTAGCATAGAAGGAGAGGGATGAAGACAAACTCGTCCATCCTTCGGGCTTCCTCAGGAAGGAATCCATAAGGGAGAGTATTATGCTCCTGGAGGGAGTAAGGAGGGGAAGAAAGTGTCACTCACCACTGCAGAGATTCCAGCTGGGCCTGGCTGGCCTGGAGGCCCCGGTGGCCCCTAAGGAAAGGCAAATCAGGGAATGGAAAGAGTTCTTTTCTGATAAACAGCCCAGGAAGGAAGTAACACCAGGAGCAGCGCTACAGCTGGATCAGCTCCGTTCCCTTCTTTCCCTTCTGATCTGGCACTTGAGTTTCTATCAGGAGCTCAGAGCCCAGAGCAGAGACCTGGTAAGCCTTGGGCATACAAGACCTCCTACCCAGTGCCTTCTGAGTGGATGGTGCACCTGGACCTGTGAGGTCAGAGTCTTGGAGCCACAGCCAGAGGCCAGGTGCAGAGGACAAAGCAGGAGAGAACTAACTATGGGCCCAGGTATCTCCTGAGACTTCCCCTGTTTCTTGCAAGCAGCCCCTCTTCCTGCTGTTCTGTGGAAGAGGAACAACTAGGAGCCTAGGAGTCTGTGCAGTGGGGGTTAGGAGCAGAAACTCAGCACTGACCCCACCATCCACCTGGAGAAGTGCTGTGGCTGGGCATTAGGACCCTCTTCTGGGTCCCTGATGTCCTGCTCACCCTAGGGAGCAACAATGCTCCCATCCCTCAGGGATGCTCCCTTCTGCCACTGCTGGTGTTTGATCTGAAATGTCCACCTCTGAGGACCCACTTCCATGCCCACAGTTCACCTCCTTCATCAGAATGACATCTCTGAATCCCAGGACACTCATTTCTCTCCCAGAGCACATTTCTCTACACTCCTACACAGAAAATTCTAGAGCCATTGCTTCTGTTCTACTTATGTAAGATTCCTAGGATGAAAGTGTCTGACACTGGGACCGTCACACAGCTATGGTCTTAAGCTGGGCAGATGACTGAGAAGAGGAACCCTACATCCCCTCATCCCTAGCTCCCTCATGAGCTTCCAACTGGGCCAATTCAGGGTATGACTCCTTAATTCATCTTTAATGTGCAGGGGACTAGGCTAGATCTGAGAACTCCAGAACAGGGCCTCCATACTCCTTGACATGCATTTAAAAAAAAATGGTGATGGGGACCTGAAAGCTCTTTTTTGAGGGGGAAGGGTATGAACTATTTTTAACATTTCTAAATGCCTCCTGGAAATTATACAGCCAGGCTACAATAACATGCCAGTGTATTCACTTTCTCAGGATCCCTATCAGCTTGGTGCCGTCACTCTGATCAAAGGCACCAACTGACAATTGCCTGTGTAACTGATGAGAAGAGTAGATGGGAAACTCATTACTGCTTAATAAACGTCCTCTCCAAGTCACCCTCACTCAGTAAAAATGCCACCAAACCACATAGTTGCGGGAGTCACCCTTGGTTCCTTCTTCCCATCACTTGGCTTGCCCACAATTTCAGACCAGGGGAGCAAGGCCTCCACCTTTAATTCTTCATTCCCCCCCACCATGACTCTCCTCCCGACCCTTGCCCGGAGCTCCTAACCTCGCCCCTAAAGTGCCCTTCTCAATGCTCAGCTCTCTTGGTCCCACTCTGCATGCTCCTCAAGCTACAGCCCAGCCGGGCGGCCTTCCCGAGGGTCTGCAGACACACCCTGCTCGTCAGTGGCCCCGTTGCCTGGGGCTGTTTCTCCCGACTGGCCTCCAGCTCAGACAGGCACTTCCAAACCACCTCCCAGCCCCCTCCTGCAACATCCCATCACTGCTTGAAACGTGCTTCCATTTTTGTGTTATGCCTGCACGGAAGGCCCATGGGTTTGGGGGCCTTGTCTATCACACTTGCCGCCGTGGCCCCGATGCTTGGAACAGCACCTGCTTTAAAGCAGGTGCTCAATAACCATTTGTTGACTGACTGAAAGACCTTCATCTGACAAGTGAACTTGAATGTGCCCAGAAAAACATGAAAGTGGGTTTAAAAAGAAAAAAGGAAAAAAAAAGCTTAGAGCTGGGTGTGGTGGTGCACGCCTTTAATCGCAGCACTGGGAAGGCAGAGGTAGGAGGACTGCCATAAGTTCAAAGCCATCCTGAGACTGCATAGTAAATTCCAGGTCAGCCTGGGCTGGAGTGAGACCCTCCCTCAAAAAGCCAAAAAGAAAAAAAAAAAAAAAAGCTTAAGTTAGGGAGTCACAGAATTAGGTAAGCCCAAAGTCTTTCATATTCTATCTCTGCACGTAAGGATAGCTTCAATGTCCAGCTTTCCAGGCTATCACCAGCTTGCCCCACCCCACCCCAGCCCAATGGCATCTGAATTTCTAAGAGGCAGAGTCAAAAACAGTTAAGCTTACAGCATGGCCTGGGGGGCCAGGTCGTCCCTGTGGTCCCATGGCACCAGGCTCACCCTGTAGGAGCCAGAGAAAAGGAAAAAGTGTTACCGAAACAGCCTTGAACACTTGCGGCTGTTACGTGGGAAGGGCAGATGGGGAGGTGGGGGCAAGGCAAGAGGAACTGGGCTAGGCTCTGGCCTCCAGACCCCAGCCTTCCAGGGCCTAAGGAGGACAGGCCTGCCTCTTAGGTGCGTGACTCAGCAGTTTCTAAGGAAGGGGCCAGTTACAACTCTCAAGAGGAAGAAGTTTCAAGATGTGCAGAGGAGAGGAACTAGGGAGATGGATGTCTTGCTGGGTTGTGCTTGCCACACAAGTATGAGGACCTGAGTTCATATCTCAGGACCCACATAAAAGCCAAATATAATGCCATAACCCCAGGCTGAGAAGGCAGAAACAGGAAGATTCCCAGGACTTGCTGGCTAGAAGAGTCAGTAAGCTCAAGTTTAATGAAAAAAACTATATCAAAAATAAGGGGGCAGGTAAATGGTTGAAGAGATGGTTTAGCAGTTAAGGTGCTTGCTGGCGAAGCCAAAGGACCCACATAAAGCCATATGCACAAGGTGGCACATACATCTAGAGTTCAGTTGCAATGGCATGCCCATTAAATCTCTATCTGCCTCTTTTAAATCATACACACACACACACATACACACACACACACACACACACACACACACACACTTACACAGAAAAAGACTTGCAGGATGGGATGGAACTCATCTCAGCAGAGCCCAAGGCCGAGTAAAGGGGGTATGCAACAGAGCCCTGGCCCTTACCTCCGCACCTGGCCGGCCACTGCTGCCAGGGGGGCCTGGTTTGCCGCAGTCACCCTAAAAGAGAAAAGGGCAACTCAAATATGTTAAGCCCACTCAAGTAGACTCTACATTGGAGAGGCCCTGGCATCTCCATCATCCCTCTGGCACCCTCAGGCCATATCAGATGGCAAGATCCTGACCTAGTCTGTCAGGCCCTGTTGGCTTCCAGAGGCTCAGGTGCTTAGATTACATCTCAGCCAGAAGTTGGGTGGCACCCCTACCCAGGCTGGGCTGTCATGTCTGCCTGATGTCAGGCCTGCTGGGCAGAAGTCCCCCTTACCTTAGGTCCGGGGAGCCCCGGATGTCCTGTTTTCCCCTTGAAACCCTGGACAGAAAACAGGGGGTCATCATATCTTTCACCTGTACCCAAGATGCTTGCCACACCTTCTTGTTTAAGCTAAACGAATGGAGCCCATCCCAGTCACAGCATGATGGCCAGAGGACACAGAGGATGTGAATGAGAGCTGTGAGGAGGTCCCAACTCCTTCCTGCAGCTCAACCTACCGGGGGGCCCATGAGTCCAGGAGGGCCAGCAGGACCAGGGTCCCCCTAGGGAAAGAGAAAGAAGCAGTGAGGCAGTTTGGCCCAGCTGGAGTCCAGCTCATTCTTCACTGTGTCTCCTTCTCCAGCCCCTCCCCCCAGCCATCCTGGGACTTGGCAAGAACAGTCATCCTGTGGGGGAGAGAGAAGCGACCCCCCCAGCCTGGCTCAGCCGCTGCCTGGATGGAGACTCCAAGTGGGTCCCAGCCCCTCTCTGGAGCTCAATTTTCCTTCTTCTGGATACAGAATGGGGTTGACTCTGATGTCACACTCTTTGTCATGCTTCCATCCCTCTCGGACTCTCCCACAAAACAACCACAGAGCCAGGACTCCCTCAAGCCTGCCATGCCTGCAGCCTGATTCTTGCTGAATCCCAGCCTGGTTTCTTCAGTTGTTTGTCTTTTGGGATATAAATGGCATCTCTGTCATTGTCCTGCCTTTGGTGAAGCCATCTTGCCTAACCTGCTGAAGGCCAGTTGGAGGTAGAAGCCCAGGAGCTCTGGTGCCAATAGGAAGGTGGGGCAGGGCATGATTTGTCCAAGGGGAGGCATGGACACCTCATCAGGAGAAGGAAGCAGAGGGGAGTTATGTGACCTCCCAGCTCCATCTCACCCTCAAGCCAGGCTTGCCGTCTTTCCCATCCAGTCCGTCCAGCCCAGCAGGGCCCTGTAGGCAGGAGAAAAGCATTTCTGAATGCTATAACAGGGCCTATGAGTGGGGCAGCCTGCTCCAGCCCTGTGTCTCTGCCCCTCACCCAACTCCCAACCCCTATCATGCATGCACACATATCTCATCCAACTCCCAACCCCTATCATGCATGCACACATATCTCACCCAACTCCCAACCCCTATCATGCATGCACACATATCTGCCAGGCTAAGAGGGCAAATGCTCACCTGAATCCCGGGAGGCCCTGGTGGTCCAGGGGAACCAGGTAAGCCTGATGGGCCTCGAATCCCTTCACTGCCCTGAAATCAGTGCCCACAACAAAGTCAGCAAAGTCTTGTTCTGGCTTGAGCCAAAGGTTCTGGGAGTTTCTGAAAGCCAGGACATCCGACTTCCAGACCCAGTTACACCATGGCCTACTAGACACATTTCGCACACTGTTTTCCCCAAGAGCACCTGTCCTCATTTGCAAAGATCCCCTGCACTCGGCGCTCTGTGAGAAGAGATGGAACCTGCTCTGTCCTGCATCTTCTGAGCTGAGCCAGGGGCTGGCATGTGGGTAGGCACATATATTCAATGCACATCCTTCTAACAACATACAATGAACATGGGCTTTGATGGCAGAAAGTGGAGAGGACCCTGTCCTCCAGGAGCTCACAATTCCCTGAGGGCCACAGCACCAACAGAACCAATGGAAACACAACAGCCTCTGTGCTCTATATGGAAAAGGGCCTGTGGAGTTTGAGGAATGGTGGTTCAGGGTAGCCAGGGAGCAGAGAAGGTCCACAGAAGTGTCACTGGATGCCAGACTCTGAAGGATGTTTGAGATTGGACAGGAGGAGAAGAAAGGGGAATGCTATAAGGACAGGAGGAGAAGAAAGGGGAATGCTACAAGGGATCTAGAAGATAGATTTGGTAGTGATCATGTGCTTATCTGGCCAGGGTGTCTGGCCTGTGTGATAGGCAGGTAGAAGGAGATTGATAGTGCCAGGCATGGTCTTTAATCCCAGCACTCGGGAGGCAGAGGTAGGAGGATCATTATGAGTTTGAGGCCACCCTGAGACTACATAAGGAATTCCAGGTCAGCCTGAGCTAGAGTGAGACCCTACCTCGGGGGAAAGGAAAGGAGGAGCTTGATAGGGAAGGGCCCTGAATGCCATGCTGAGCTTTATCAAATAGACCAGTGACAGGCTGGGGAGATGGCTTAGCAGTTAAGGCACTTGCCTGCAAAGCCTAACAACCACAGTTTGATTTCCCAGTGCCCACGTCAAGCCGAATGCATAAAGTGGTGCATGCATCTGGAGTCACTGTGCCCTGATGTGCCCACTGGCTGACTGCCTGCCTCTTCCTCTGTTAGCCTGTCTGTCTCTCTGCTTGCAAATAATAAACAAACAAATAAACGGGACATGGTCTGTGCATTTCTCTAAGTGAATAGACAAGTGGCTTTTCAACTGAGCCCTGGGAGCTGGTGAGGGAGCTTGAAGCTGGGGGCATGATGAGGGTAGGATGCCCGGACCCCTACCAGTCTCAGCTTCACTTGTGTGTCTGTTTTATAGTTTGAGCTGGGGGACTACAAAATAAACTCTGAACACACTGCTGCAGGCACTGGGGAGCCACTGAAGGTTCAAAGCAGGGAAATGATGAGGTGCGGGAGCTGGAAGGTGGGAGGTTCAGTCCTGCTCGTGCTGCTGCATTCCCCTGCGGGGATGAGGAGAGCTGCCCTGGATCTGCAGCTGTGGGAGTGGCAGAGGAGAAAGCTCTGGGCAGCGTTGCAATGCCATTAGCCACCAGGAGGGGCCAGCACCACCTCAGCCAATGTCAGCCCCACTGGGAGTTGCGATGGAAAAATGCCGGCCAGTTTGGGATTCCCTGTAGTGACCAGGCTAAGCCACCTCTGCATTCTATAGGGAAGGGAGGTGAAGGGTGCTGATGCCCATCATGGCTCCATCCATAGCTGATGGACACTGGGGTCAGGGAGGCAGTGAAGTGCTGGGTCTCTCCCATAGTTGAGGGTGCATCACAGCTCCACGGCTAACATACTGTGTGCCTGTGGGTGGCTCCCAGCCTTTTGGGTCCCTTAACTGGTCTTTCCTCACCTGAACAGTGGGAGGATAGTGTGGGCTTCTGGGAAAGAAGGCAACTTTGGGATCCTTGATGGACACCCCATGCTTAGCCGAGACAGGTAATGTTAGCTCCAAACCATAGCAAAACTCCAGTATATCAAGCCAGACTCAGGGGTGGCCATGAGGCTTACAGCTTCTGTCCCTCCCTACCTTGTTACTGGGTCATATGCACCCCTGCCCTTTCTGGCCCTCTACCCCTCTTCTACCTTCTCTCGGTTTGGCCATACAATTGATTCTTTGCAGTAGAATCCCCCCACCCCCTTGTTTTGAGGCTCTAGGTCTTACTCCAGCTGGCCTCAAACTCACAGCTACCCTTCTATCTCAGCTTCCCAAGTGATGGGATGGAAAGTGGAAATTAAAGACATGAGCCACCATGCCTGGCTTCCTTGCAGTTTTCTACAAAGGGATTCCAGCCGTTCCTCCTCAAAAGCCCCCATACAAGGCTGGAGAGAGGGCTCAGCAGGTCCGAGTGCTGCCGCACAAGCATGAGGACTGGAGTTTGGATGCACGGCACCCACGTCCTTTGTCCCTCTCCTGGCAGATGGGAGCTTGCTCTACTCAGAGGCTGAAGGGCATCCCAGGGCCCAGGGTCATTCAAAGAGTCAGTGTAGAGGCAACAGTCTGAATCTCCCGAAGGCCTGGATAGGAGCATGACAGCTGGAGCCCCAGCTCCATGGCTTCGGTGGCTCTGGAGTTCTGCTCACCTTCTCTGCTTGGGGGCCGGGTGGGCCAGGTGCTCCAGCTTTGCCTGGGAATCCTGGGGGACCCTGCATCATTAAAGGAACAGGCAGGAGTGAAGTGAGGGACAGTATGCTCAGCCACCCAGGCAGAGAGAAACAGGTGATGTGGTCTCGGGGCCATGGGTCTTGCCCTCCCCTCTGCCCAATACAGGAATAGGCAGGAATGAAGTGGGGTTGCAAGTGCCCTTTTTTCCTTCCTAGTGTGCGTGTTTCGCTGTGAAAAGGATGAATTTCATCTTCCTAGAAACTCCCCGGGCCAGTGCATGACTTCTGCCTGGCCCTCCGGGCCCACCCACGGGGCCTTGCTCTCCAGGTCTGTTTCCTGGAATCAGTCCTGGCCACCCAGGCTGTTCCTCCTGCTGATTCCTCCCCTCCTCCGTTCATCTTCATCCCACTGGGCCTGGTCAGGCCTGCCCCTCCCAATTCAACCACATCATAGGGAGACTTTGTCTTCACTCACCGGAAGACCTGGAAAGCCTGGCTGGCCTTGAAATCCCTAGGAGAAGAAGTGAGGGACAATATGCTGGGGCCAAGGCAGAAAGAGGAACAAGTGATGCCATCTCAAGTCCGTGGATCTTGACCTCCCCTCCGCCCAAGATGGACAATAGGCAAGGCTCTGGACATGAGGTAGGAGGGGTGGGTGGGAAGGATGGGCTGGTGACCAGTCCCCCCACCACTACAGCCAGACCCCAGGCATCACTCACCTGGTCACCCTTCTCACCAGAGTTCCCTTGGGGTCCTCGCTCTCCTCTGGGACCCTGAAACCACAGGAAATAACACAGCTGAAATCCAGTCTTCCAATCCTGAGGGCCCAGGGAGGGTCTAGGTGGTTCCCCTTCCACACCTCCCTGCCCCGTGTCTCACTCACTGCTGGGCCTTGGGGACCTGGGAGGCCTTCAGATCCTGGTGGGCCCTGGGAACCAAAAGGAACAAAACTGTCACTCAGAAAGATGAGAGATGAGGTGGTTGGAGGCCCCTGGGCTGGCAGGACTTCTCTGCCTGGCTCCCCCAGGTGTCGTGGATCCAGCCTGGTAATGAGCCCTGCCCACTCCAGTCCAGCCAGCAAAGGGTTGCTGACCACTCTTCTTCAGACACAGCTCTGAGGATGTCACCCTTTTGCACCCACTGCCCTTTCCTGCTTCACTTCCCTCCTCCCTCTTCTCTTGTGGCTTGCTCAGCCAGACTGCTGTCCCCAGAACAGGCTCTGCATTTTCCCACCCCTGGGCTTTTGCATGGCAATCCCCTCTACCTGGAAACGTCGACCACAGCCCACACCTTCAAGGTCTCCTGCACCCTTCCAGGATTATTACATGACTCCATGCTATTCCTAACATGTCCTAACACCATGCAGTCTCCCCCCCTTCCACTCAGATTTCAGCTCTAAGGCCTCTCCTCCAGGAGCACCTCCCTCCCCTCCTTCTACACAGCATCTTGCATGGCTACAGCCCCTCCCTCTGCTCTGTGGGCTCCAGGGTCCATCTATCTGTTTGTTCATCTGTTGTCAGCCTCCCGCTGTAGGGCGAGATGCACAGGGCCTGCTTGGCTCACTATAGAACCCTCAGAAGGATGCCCGCACCCAGAAGGCCCAAGAGACAATCCTGTTGTTGAATACAAGGGTGACTAAGTTTGCGCGGTCCCGCTGAGGCCCTGCTGAGACTTGTGAAGGGCGAGGTAAGGCTCCAGCCCCAGCTTGACGGATCCCAGACCTGAGGCTTGAGGTTTGTCACCAGATGGACTTGGGCTCCAGCCCAGGCTCCTCCACCACTAATTCCCCAGCTGGCTGCAGGACCCAGGGTGAGTCATGTCACCACTCAGGGGCCTGTGTCCTCATGTGATAGCAGTCCCCAGTGCCTATGCTCAGTTTGGGGTCCCTGCTGAGGACAGAGTTCCAGGCTCTGGCCCAGCCAGCCCTGGTAGCTGATCCGGCCCTTCCCTTCCCTGGCAGCCTTGTCTGCATGAAGCCTGCTGGGATTCGCCTCCCAGCCACCGCCTCCGCAGCTACCAGCCTGAGCAGAGACAGAGACGCAGCTGGAACAGCTCGGGGCAGGGGCAGCAGGGGTCATGGGCTCCTCCACACAGGCTGCCAGGAAAATCTCAAGCCACTGGTGGTGGCTGGGGTGGCGCCCAGCTTGGGACTCTTTCTCCCACCCGCCCTCATACCCTGCAACTCACCGACTCTCCCTTCTCTCCTGCAGGTCCGGTGTAGCCTCGCTCCCCCTTGATGCCCTGACAAGTGGCAGAGAGCAGAATTAGCTCTGTGGCCCACCTATGGAGGTGCTAATGTGAAGGGTGGAGCTGCAGCTGGCACCCAGACTGGCACTGGGAGGCTGAAGGCACTGAGGAAGATGTCTGGTGGGGGAGCAGTCCAATAACATGGCTCCTCCACCCTCCCCCCCCCGGCTACTGTGGTCCTCAGTGCAAAGTAAGGACACGACCACTCAATGGCTCCTGTGGGGGAGATGGCACCTCCTAGCTGCCTCTCACTCTCCCAACCCCTCTGAGGAGGTGAATCTCAATTCTCACTGTGTCTGAGACTCACAGTCAGCTGAGAGACCAGTTCTCATGGGAGTGGTGAGGCCAAGCCACACTACCAAGGGACCCACAGGGTAGAAGAGGGGCATTGTCTGGATGGCTGGGCAGAGGACTGATGCTAAGTGAGGAAGAGCCCCGCTGACAGACACTCAGCCTGGCCTTATCCTGCCTAGCCAGTGACTCCAGTTCCCACAGGCCCAGGATCCCCTACTCACAGGCAGTCCCGGGGGGCCCATGGCACCTGGGTAACCAGGTTGTCCTGGAGGACCCTGCAAAGAAAGGCAGACATGACAGACCAGCTGTACCCTCGATAGTTATATTCCCTTGTGCAGAAGGATGGTGACCCAAGCCAGGACAACTGCCCATCCAGCAGGTGACCACGAACCCCAGGACAATGACCACCTTGGACTATTTCCCTAAGCCTCAGGCTCACCAGGACCCTGGGAGCTGAACAGGGGAGGTGGCAGACCAGGTATACAAGAGGGCACTGAGTTCTGCAGACTGAGGGAGGAGAGGAGACCCCCACTACAAGGGCATGAGTGGAGAACAGGGGTTAGAGTTATTTGTGTCTCCCAGGCCACAAGGGCACATAAGCACCCAGCTCCTTTGACCCCTATGGGTAAGTACCCCATACACTACAGGTATCAGGGTTGGAGGTGGGCAGGATTTCAAAGGAAAGTATCCACCTCCCAAGTTCTACTCAGCGGCTAACCCTCAGGGTGTCTCCCCAGGGCTCTTCAGGCCTCTTCTTACCGGTTCCCCTTTGTCTCCTGTCAGGCCCGTGAGGCCTCGCTCTCCTTGAAGGCCCTTTGAGAGAAAAATCATGAGAAACTGCAGAGGCGGGTAATCCCTACACAGACCTGACTCCCCTGCCCTAACCCATTCTAAGCCAAGGTGGAGGTCATAAATGAACCCCTCCCCCAGTGTCCCTAGCAAAGTGACTGCAGAGGGTGTGCTCTTGAAGGGTAAATGTCAGAGGTTCAAACCTACACATGGGTGCCTCTCAGGAACACGAAGATATGTACCCCATCCCTACCAAGCTAGCAACCGACAGGGCACCTCCCAGATAACTGTCAACTGGTGTGCCCTCCTGTGGAAGCTGTCTGGGATGCACCTTGGGGAGGACAACAGTCAGATATATGTGTGCTCTTTCAGAGAAGTTGTAAGGAGAAGTGACCTCACAGGTGAACCTTCCCACAAAAGTGTGTCACCACATCCCCAGAACTTACCTGTCCAAACCCCCACCCACGTCTCAAATCACAGTCTTCAGGGGTGCCAGGAAGAGGCACAGAGCAAACCCATCACCCAGTGATATTAAAGGGAATGTCACTTTCAATCAAAGCTGGAGCCTTACCCCTTGTTCCGCACCCTATTCTTTGCAGATTCGTTACACCACTAAAAATACCTTTCCACCCCCTTCTCCCTTGTGCCCTCCAAAAAATGGTGCCCAAACCTTTCCACGACACAAGACAGATGGCTAGACGGACAGATGGCCCCTTCACCCAAGCAAGCAAAAACAGACACGGTCCAGCCAAGGGTGAGGACGTGGGGACAGATGGAACTGTGACAAGGAGGGGCCCTGGTTCCTGCGCCGCCTCCACCAGGCCTTGGAGGACAGGAGCCAGGCCCTGAGAGACACATCTGACAAACAAGAGGCTTAGCTTCTGAGACCCAGGAGGGAGCAACAGTGCGTGTGGGGGGAGACTTAAACACACCTGTGACAATGACAAGGCAGAGCAATTAACGACACCTGGCAAAAGGAGCAGCCCAAGGTCTGGGCACGGAGGTGCAGGCCCTCGAGACACCAGAAACCCAACTGGTTGGTGTCACATGCCTGGCCTTGGAGCAGACAGGGCCTGGAGCCAAGGAAGAGGGGTGAAGAGTGGGAAGCTGTGGGTTTCCTCTTGCTGGAGGGAAGGGTGCACACAGGGCTGCCTGCAAATCCCCGGGGTGCCTGTGGACAACCCTGCCAGGCAGCAGGGCATCCAACCTGTGCCAGCCTGCAGTGTGAAGCCCTAAAGCTTTGGCATCTCCACCGGGCATGGAGCCAGGTGGCTGGCAGGGTCCCAAGAACGACTTTCAGCAAATCTTCAGTCAGCACGGCAGGTGGTGGGAAGCAGGAGTGAGAAGAAAGAAAGGAAGGGACTCCGAGACGACGACGCACGGGCTTCCAGTGAGAAGGTGAAGGACCCCGGAGGACTTGGGGAATGAGGCGTGCTCCTCAAGAGGGAAAGGAAAAGGGAAATAGGAGGGAGGTGAAAGTGAAAAGATGGGAGAAAGAAGGCTGGGAGGAGAAGCCAAGAGAAAGGAGAATGGAAAGAAGTCGGAGACTGGGACTGTGCCCAAGCTGTGGGACTTCAGGGACCTGTGTCGTTAGCTACCACACCTGCAGGGCACAATGAACATGGGGAAGGGAGGTGAGGGCACCACAGGAGGGGAGGCAAGCGGGAGCCACAGAGACCCGGCTGGCGGGAAGAGGAGGTGGAGCAATGCTAGGTTCTTACAGGTAATCCGGGGGAGCCAACAGCACCAGGAAAACCTGGGGGGCCCTGGTGGGAGAAACAGGCAGGTCACATGTCACCAAGCACAGTCACCCTGTGGGACCTTGGGGGGACAGTCTGGGGCTGGGGACTGTAGAGACAGAAGTTCTTAGGAGTCTTTTCAAGGCTTCTGAAAAAGAACCTCCTTGACAGAAAAACCCAGAAGACTCCTCCCCTGGATATTCTGTGGGTAGAGAAGCAGGCACCCTCCTGAGCCTGAAAACCCTTCCCAGTTTCCAGAGTCTACTGAATGCCTCTGCTGGAGTGTTTGCCCACTTCTTTCCATCCTGCCCACCCTACCTACCACCTAACTTCCACACGTCCCTCAAGTGGGTGGCTCCAGGTCTCCCTCAGGCTGGTTTTCTCTAAAGAACACATGGCCAGTTCTTCCTGTCTTTCTAGTCACTTCCTTCCCTGCTTCATTGACACCCACAGGACTCTGGAGTAGGTGCCCCAGTCTGGTCTTTGTAGACTTCCCTAGAAATGGCCCTGCAGAGAAACAGAGGTCACCATCCCAGTCCCTGACCCTTGTATGGACTGCTGTCATGGACAGGTGGACATCTGGCCAGAAGGCTACACACCTCCCTGGCTGCCTGGATCACTGTGTAGAACAAAATACAACAGGGCAGGTGGATGGGGCAAAGTCGTGCCCCTGAGGGTCTCTTCTAAGCAGGGCCGCAGCAAAGGGAACAGAACAGGGCAGCTCCAGAGGATTCTGGGTAGGAGACCACAGTCCCTAAAGATGCTTCCCAAATAGGAAAGCAGCAGATGCTCCTGCCTGGCTTCCTGAGGACAAGGCAGCAGAATGGTGTGTGTGTGTGTGTGTGTTTATGCGTGCATGCATGTGTGTGTTTGGACCCCTCTGAGAGCTGCTCAAGCAAGCCAGAAATACTTACAATAGGCCCTGGTGGGCCTGGGGAGCCCCTCATGCCAGGTGGACCCTGAAAAATAAGCCAAAGGAGATGGATGAAGAGTTTGAGCCTCCTATCTGACCCCCCCCCCACAAGCCCAGGTCACAGCACGTTCTGCCAGCTCAGCTCAGCACTAGTAAAAGAGGGCAGCTGGTGTCAAGGCAGGACCACTTAGCTGATGTTAAAATGGCCTTCCATTCATTTCATTCATTCATCCAACAAACATTTATTGAGCAGCTATTATGAACTGGGCATGGATCCAGGGGCTGAGAACATAGCTATAAACAAAACATTTAAATCTCTGCCTGATGGCACACACATCACAGAGGCAAGGTGAACAGTAACAAATAGAACAGGGCTGGCACGGGAGCTCAGTCCATGGCTGTGGGATCTTCCTGGTGAATTATACATCCATCATGTCAGGCGGTAATGAGCATGATGCAGGCAAGGGGTCTGAGCGGGGTGGAGGGGCTCTGGGGGTCTCATTTTCAGAAAGAATAGTGCAGAAGGTCTCAGGTAAGACGGTAACATGTGATGTGACTGCTGAAGGGGAAGGGATAGGCCTTGAGAAGAGAGGTGCAGGCAAAGGAAATGGCCAGGAGCCAGCATGCCCTGGGAGGAAAACAAGGCCAGAAGGTGAGGGGGAAATCCAGGCCATGGAGTAAGGGAAGGTATTTGTAGGCAGACAGGGAGCCCCAGTGCTTCAAGGCCCTGCCTGGATGAGGCCTGATTCTTGGCCTTACCTCTTCTCCTCTTTGGCCTGGCAGCCCTGGGGGACCAGGCAGCCCAGGGCTCCCAGGACAGCCGGGCTCTCCCTCACTGTTGTCTCCCTGGGAATGAGATGGAGATGGTGAGACTGAGCAGGAGGGAAGGGAAGGGAAGGGAAGAGAAGGGAGGGGAAGAGGAAAGGAAGAGACCGCTCACCCTGGCTTCCTCTGCTCTGGGGCGCTCCCGCCCTGGGAAGCACTACAGAAGACAAAAGGTTCTGTCAGGTGAGGCAGTCCTGCATGCACTGGCCCTCATCAGGCTTGTCAGTTGCCCTAGCCCACTCTCTGACACAGGTACCATGGCCAGGCACCGTGGAGTCCTCCCATATTGAGGATGCCCAGCCCAGTTCCTACCCGGGCGCAATTGTCGAAGCCTGGCACACCAGGGATGCCCTGGTCACCCTTTTCCCCTTTCTCCATGAGGAAGGCTGGCTGGGCTGTCTGGCTCTGGGCACAGTCCCCACAGATGCTCTGAAAGGGAAACATGGAGGGCAGAGAAGCCTGGGTCAGACACAAGCGGGGAGGGACAACTTGGGGATGCCCTCTCGGAACCCAGGGCCTGGGCACCCTGCCCAGCCATCCTCCACCCACACATTCTCCCTCCCCAGCCACATCCCTGCGGCAGCTTTGCTCCATCCTCAGGGGACCCAATCCCAGCAATTGGCTCTGAGTCTCCTCCAGGAAGAAGCTCTGGTAGGGCCAAGCCAGTGTGCTTTCCAGACATGAGTGTGGGAGGAGGCGGAGGGGCCCACAGAGGGACCATCTGTCCCGGCTGTTCCTGCAACCTGCGCCCGTGGCGAGGACAAGACACAAGGCTCCATGATAAAAGGGCTGGCTCTCCGATACCAGCACTTCTGCCCCAGGCTGCCAGGGAACAGCTGCAGAAGGAGTAGCCCCTTCGTGGACACCCCTGGGGTGGGCCTGCCCCAGGCTTCCAGAGCTCACTGACCTCCCGGGTTCCCCAGGTGACTGGGCCTGACCTAGCCTCCCAACAAGAAGGGCTTTGTCTTTTGGGGAGTTCCAGACTGAGAGGCTGATGGAGGCTCTGAATCCTTTCTTCCAAAACCAGTCAAACCTGCCTCCGATTCCACAAAACTTGGGAGTCTGGAGTCTCTGTGGCGAGGCATGGTGACCGAGATCCCAAGCAGGAGCCTCACGCTCACCTTCGCCATCCACAGCAACACCCAAGGGTAATGGCCATCATTTCCACGGCACCCACAAGACTACACATCCTAATGGGCCTTGGCGTGTTATCACATTCAATCCCCAGGGCGCAGTGAGGCAGGCAGTCTTATGAGCATTGCAGAGGTGAGAAGCTGATACTCAAAGGCAGGGACGCGGTTGGTCCAGGCAAGTGGCACCTGGACTGATGCCCCCCCCCCCCGCCCCGGGACTGTGCTGAGTCAGCACTTCCTCTGCGCTGTAGAAGTGGTGGCGGCTGGGGCTCCTGGCGGGGACCCGTGGCTGTCATTTGACTTCTATTACAGGTTATGCTCAGTTCCTGTGTGAGGCCCTTTGTAGAGAACTTGATTACAACGCCAACTAGCGAAATGTTAGGAGAAGCATGTCGCATCTCGGGTTTAGAGGTCCCTAAATCACCGCCCGAGGGTAGACCTTGAGGGAACCCAGGCTAGACTGAGGTCTAGAAGAGAAGAGCTAGGGACCTCTGCCACAACCACACCGAGTCCAACACGTGGCTGCTGCCAGGTTAGCCTGACTGCCTCCTCCAGCTGCTTCTGGAAACCTCTGTGGTTCAAAGCAGGGGCATGACAGGCAGCCCCATACCATTCCCTGACCAAGGACCACCACTGAGCTGGTTGGATGACACTGACAGCTAGGGTGTGGGGGAGGGGAGGGGTGCCCTGAGGCTGCTGAATGGGACAGAGGTCCAGGAACCAATCATGGCTGACTCTCTGGAGGTGACTGGGCAAGAGAGAGCTTGGGAGCCCTGGTGAGCTCCGGCAGCCAGGCCAGGCCAGGCCACAGCCTTCTGGCAGGACCACAGGCGAAGCGCAGGCGCCCTTGCTGGCGGCTCTCCTCCCAGGCCCTCTTTTGAACCATCACAAGTGCTTCTCAGATCCTCCTCCTGCTGGACTTTTTTCTGAAGCGACTACCACACCTGACCTGCACAGCCCTCCACCACTGTCCTATTGTCCCCTGCACCCGGCACGGACCCACCCTGGCATGACCGAGATGCCATGGGGCCTCCTTGCAAGCTGCTACGGGCAGGCTCACGGCTGGGTTCTGCCACCTGCCTTCACCACGTGAGGATTTTCACAAGATACGTTTACGCACTCATTCAGCAAATGTTACTTGGGGGAAGGGTTGTTACAAGTCAGGTCCCAGCCAGACCCTCTTAGACAGATGCTTGGAATGTATCCCCCCAACCCACCCCCAAACAAGGAACCAAAGGCTTCAATCTGTTGCTGTCTGTGAGGTGGCATGCAGCTGAATACCCCCTGTGAGACTTTCCTTAGGAAACCCTGCCATGCCCCTCTTACCTTGAGGAGGTGCTGTTCAATGGGTAAGGAGCCCTGCAAGAGACAGAGGTGGGCTCCAGCAGGTGTGTGTGGGTGGGGAGACACTTATACAGCTTGGGGGAAGCATCTTGCCAGCTGGTTTCTCCTAGCCTCAAGCAAGGGAGAGAAAAGGGTTCCCCACCCCATTGCCAAAGGGCTGCATGGCCACCTGAGCCCAGGGAAGGGCAGGAAGGCTAATGGCCAGTGTCTCCTGGATGGTACTCACCAGCTCGGCGGTGAGCCCGGGCTGTCCTGGCAAGCCGTTGTTCCCAGGTATCCCCTGCAGTGGAGAAGAGTGAGTGAGCACACCTCTCTCCCCGCCCAGTGCTCAGCCCGCTCCCTCTCAGTACCCCTTCCTCCCGCCAGCACAGGCCCTGGCCAGCACAGGCAGTCATCTGTGCTTTGCTTGAAGGTTTTTGCAGTTTGGTGGGGAGGAGCTAGGGATGCCCATAGGAGCACCCCCAGTCTCCCAGGGTGTATCCCCCACGTGGCAGGGGAAAGTCAGAAATTGGGCAGTGGGGCACCTGTACAGTAAGTGCTCTGTTTTGTGTCTCCTGTGATTTCCTACACATTCTCATTAATCACTGCAGTTTCTTGGGGAGCTAGGCATTTTATGTCCACCTTAAAAACAAAGCAGCCGGGCATGGTGGTGTGCCTTTAATCCCAGCACTCAGGGGGCAGAGGTAGGCCAACCAGAGACTCCACAGTGAACTCCAGGTCAGCCTGAGCTGGAGCAAGACCTTACCTCAAAAAATAAATAAACAAGACAGAAAAAGCTAAGGACTCAGGGACAATAAGGCACTCTCCAGAGGTCACGGGTCTAGGCAGGCGTGGAGCTGAGATTCAGTGCGAGGACTTCTGAGCCTTGCTTATCCACTATGTGCGCCTCAGCCCCAGAGCGCTTGATGCTTGTCCAGCAGACCAGTCACGTGCAAGCTTTGACTACCTGTATAACTTTTGGAAGGTCGTATGGGGGAAAATAAATCCAGCCCCATGCCTCAGTTTCCTTCTTCGTAAAGCACTCATTCAGGAAATGTTACTAGGTGTGTTGTTGCGAGCCAGGCCCTCTTAGATGTTGGGAGCGTATTCCACCTGCCCATGAACAAGGAACCAGAGAGCCCAACCTGCTGCTGCCTGCAAGGTGCCGTGCAGCTGAGCACCCACTGTGTCAGCCACTGGGGTCACGTGTGGCAAGGCTTCAAAGGGGACGATGCTGTAAGGAGCATAGCCCGGATCCTGGATACGAGATGCCCCTGCTCAATGCGCGCCATGGCTTTGCTCCCCTCAAAGTTACACAGTGCCCAGCTGCACACCTCCGAGGCGGCCAGGATGTTTCCGTTTGAATCCCCACAGCCTCCTCCCACCTCCCTCCCATCAGAAGATGTCAGAGGTCTAGCCTCTCTTTAAGTCCCAGCTCCCAACACTGGAACACGTCAGCTGCTCACCAGTAGTCCTCCCTCTCTAGGGCAGACTCTGCCAGGGTTGGGTCACCATCTAGTCCCTTCTAGCACTTACTCCTATGCTCAGTACCATCTGAGTTTAGCTCCTTGCATAAAGACCTTGACCTTAGGTGGTGGTGGTTGTTTGAGACATGGGCTCCTGTAGCCCAGGCTGATCTCAAACACCCTGTGTAGATGAGAATGACCTTGAACCTCTGATCTTCCTGACTCCACCCCTTGAGTGTCAAGATTATCGGCAGGACCCACAATATCTGGTTTATTCAGTAAAGGGATTGAACCCAGGACTTCGTGAGTGCTAGACAAGCACTCTACCAACGGAGCTGCATTTCCAGCCCTGAAAGTGTGTTACCACCGTTTCTCATGCCCTGATCCGTTTTCCATTGCTGCTGTATTCGTTTAAGCCTGAGACTGTGACTGTTCCCTGCCCTGCTTGAAGTACAGGTTTGTGCCTCAGTTTCCTCATTTGTGAATGGGCTGGGATGAAACCTGCTAAGCAGGCACTGGAACCATGTGGTCTTGGGTGAGAAAGTACCATGCTTCTCTGAGCCTATTTCTGCCAAAGAGGGGCAGGTTGGCTCTTGTGTGCCAAGCCTGGCAAGGGGCAGGTGCTTGTTAGTGGCAGCATCACTTGGTCTCAGGCATTGGCATCAGATAAGACTGTGGTGCTTGGAACCAGACTCAGCAATCGCTCTTTCCTGCCACATCTTCCCAGCATGGATTGGCAGTTCACACTATGCCAGCCCTCACTCCTTAACGGGTCACTCTGAAATGACCATAGCCTCCCCAGCAAACTCAAAGCCCCCTGCAGACAGATGACTGTGGCCCCGTCCTGCACAGGCGGCTCAGACTTTTACAACTCTGGAGCCTGCCAAATGTATGGCACAGGCTCAATTGAGAATTGTCCTGAAAGACAGCGAAGGAGGAGAAAGTGCTCTGCAAGGGGAGCCCCCGACCTGTCTCCAGGCAAGCACCTTAATGGCTGAGCCATCTCTCCAGCCCGGGACCTGTGTCTCCAATACCTGGCCGAGTGACCTCAGACAAGACACCTCACCTCTCGGAGCTTCAGCTGAACCAGCTGTGACTTAGGGGTTAACATACCCTTCCTTCTTGAGTTAATGTAAGGCTCAAAGAAATGAAAGCACCACTGTAGTAGAAGCTAGTGCTTCTGGAGCATTCATTATGTGCCAGGAAAAATTTCACATAATTTGCATGCATGAACTTTTTTAATACCCATTGAGGTGTAAGTGCTAGAATTATCTCTGCTTAAAAGATAAAGAAATTGAGGCTCTGAGAGGTTAAGTAACTTGCCCAGCACATCACAGAGGTGACATTCGGATTCAGGCTGCCTGGCTGTGAGATGCGAAGTCTAACAGAATTACCACCCAGGTCTCAGCTCCGAAGTTTCCCTTCACTACCCAAGGCCTCCTTGCTAGTCTCCAAACACATTCGAAAAAGTTGGGCACCTTCTCACCTCTGGGCCTTTGCACCTGCTTCCCACACCAGGAGTACTGTCGACCCCCCGGGAGTGCTGCCCCCAGGAGAGTTCTCCCCCATAGGCTCACGTGCATTTCCTTTAGCTTTTGATTCAAATGTCACCTTCTTTTCAGAAATATCATTCCTGTGCCCCTCCCATCCTTCTACCTTTACACTGCTTTCTCTTACTCCTCAGCACACACCACTCTCTCATAGACTATATTTCATTTGTCTTCCTCATTGCCTGTCTCTCCTACTAGAATGCAAGCTCCAGGAGGGCAGGGATTTTAACGTTTGGTCCACTGCTATAGCCCAGCACTTAAAACAGCAGACATGCAAATATGTGTGTTGTATGAACAAACGTTGAGCGCTGCTCCCAAGAGGGGGCTCTGGGCTAGGCACTCTGACATAGATCCTGGGTTCCTTCCAGGCTGGGGTTTGGTACCCACTAACGGGGTGCTTAAGCTAACAGTGTGATGCACAAGCCTGGTTCAGGGATCTGTGGGCAGAAACACACCACCACACTGTGACACAGGAACACAGCATGTGTGACAAGGGTTGAGGAGCAGAGCATTTGGGTCCCACCACTGCTTGAGCCCTGTTCCCCAGATTCCTCATTCTCTGTTCCCTCCACCTTACCTGAAGTCCAGGCATTCCAGGAGGACCTGGGGGTCCAGGAACACCCGGGGGACCCTGAGGGAGAGAAGGGAAGATCAGAAATGGAAGAGAGCTCCGCCCCACTGTGACGGGCAGCAGCATCAGCATGGGCAAGCCGCAGGGCACTGGCGGACAAGAGGCAAGACGAAGGAGACAAGCCACACACACCTGCGGGCCTGGCTGCCAGGAGCTGCCCATCCAAAGTCCCGGAGCACCCTGGGTGGGAGTGGGGGTCGCAAAAGAAGGGGAGAGGTTACAGACAACGTCTACACCAAGCACAGAGCTGCGTGGGGAGGCAGCTGGAGGTGGGAAGCCAGGCCTCTCCCCCACCAGGGAAGGTAGGGAAGGCACTGGGTACCATGGCACCACTTACCGGCATGCCAGAGAAGATGGGGTCTCCCCGAGAGGGGCAGGAGCACTCCCCCGGTTCACCCTGGAAAGATAAGCACCCTGGTTGGAGATGGCAAGGACAGAGCCCTCTGGAAACCTCACATGGGAGGCAGCACAGGCTCAATAGATGGAGAGGGCAGAGTTTAGACCTGGGGTGTGCCTCCTATGAGCATGTCTTTGGGCAAGCCATGGGCCTCAGTCTTCTCATCGGTAAAACGGGGACAGGAGTCCCCACTGCACAGACCACCAGGGAAGGGGATGGGTTGTGGTGTGTAATGGAGCTGCCACCTGTGGTGGTCAGTGAGCCGTGGATGGCTACTGTGTTCCTGTGGCTTGGTTCCGTCACTGTCAGTGCTGCTCATGTGCCCTCAACAGCACAGCTGCAGCTCCACATCTGTTCCTTGGGCCCTGCCTGGTTCTATGACCTTCTATTTGGTTCCTCACCTCTGTACTTTCCCAGCTCTTCTTCTTCTTCTTTTTTTTTTTGGTCTCATTCCCTAACCTAGACCCCATGTGAAATGTGCCTACTAAGGGGGCCTTGGAGTTCTCTGATCTCCTGAAATCCCAGTTGAACCCTGTTCTAGCAGCCACATGAAATGGGGGGAGGGAGGAATCCATGGTTCCTGGGATCAGGAAACTGGTAGATAGCAAAGAGACTAAGACGCCTCCCCAGCACTCAATCTTCAGTTTGAGTAGCTATTGTGGGCACAGGTTCCCATGAGGCTATGGGGCTGCAGGAGCCAAGTCTCCAAGAGTAGTGGCCGCTCCCTTGAGACTTACCTTCTCTCCTTGAGATCCCTTTTCACCCTGCAGAGAAGGAACACAGGGAGGTGAGTAAGCGAGAGTTGGAGACAAGGACAGATGTAGAATCTTGATGCCTGGGGCACCATACTCACTGGTGTCCCTCTGGCTCCTGGAGGTCCAGTTTGTCCTCTCTGTCCATCTTGACCCTCAAACGAAAGAACGCGGAGTCAGTGGGTAAGGCTGGAAAGCAGCCAGCCATGTGGCCTGCCTGGGAGAAAGGCAAGGAACCAACACAAGCAGCCCCAGACTCCATGATCCACAGGAGAGGAGTTCAGGAGGGGAGGAAGCAGGGAGAAAGGAGAAGACGTGGCTCCCCAGCACCAGACCTTGCTCCACTATCAGAGAATGGTGAATGAAGCCCCACTCCAGCCTCCACAGAACTGCTGGCTATTCTGCTTCGCAGAGAGGAAACTGAGGCTTGTGTGGCCCAGAATCTCTGCTCCCCTCTCTCCTTTTGGCCCACTATATGATTCTCACTGTCCAGGTCCCTTCTGTGGACTGAACTGGAAGAATGTATGGACTCTGAGAAGCTGTTCTTTGTTAATGTCACACAACTACCGAGAGTGGAGTGGGAGCAGGAAGCAGCCAGGCTGAGATTCCAGAGAGCAGGAAGAAAGCAGCCCAAGCAGACAGGGACCTGCTGAGGACCAGAAGGACAGGCTCGCTGCAGTGTGGACGCCCCCACAGCTGCCTTCCTGTAGGATGCTCCACCTTTGCATCTGGGACTGCAAGGCACCACCCCAGAACCAGTCTCTATTTCCATTTTGAGCCTGGAGCTCCCTGGGATAGATGGGCAGGGGCCCTGATTGTCCACTTCTGCTGGATAAAGCAGACAGCACCTTGGACCTGGGCAAGTCCCGGCCCCCTCTGAGCTGCAGCACACCCCCAGGAAGAATTCATCCATGTTTTCCAAACTGAAATAAGAATTTCTCTGGGGATTCACAAAGAATATGATTCATGGGGCTATTTTCAACATTTCCAAAAGCTCAAGAAAAATTATACATTTACCCACAGCCCAGCATGGTACAAGCTGGCTGAAAGGTAGCATTTCTTTGATTCAGTCTAAAATTATATCATCTTGTAAAATTCTAGGGGGTTCACATGGAGTAAAAGCTGATTATTAGACAGGTCCTTGATGACTAAAATGAGAAAACGCACTTATTATTACTTAATCTATGCAATTTGCTCAATAGATGCATCTTTCAAGCACAGGAGTCATTGTCTTGGGCAGTGCAGAATAGAACCTTCCTATCACCATAGATGGCCAGTGGAATGCAGCTGGGTTAGATGTTAGGAGGGCTTGAAGGTTAGGAGTAAGGGGCAAGCTTTGAGTCAGATTTATCAGGTTCCATTTCTCAGCTCCACCTCTCACTCTCCAGTCTTTAGGTTTCTTATCTATGGAAGGAAAATAATAGCAGTTCCTAGCCCTGAGTGATGGCTCATGCCTATAATCCCAGGGTTCAAAGCCAGCCTGGGCTACAAAGTGAATTGTCTCTAAACAATATTATAGTAATAATAATCATGATAATAATGATGAGGATGATGATGATAATAATATAGTAGTTCCTTCACAGGACTGTTGTGAGGAAGAAGTGGATTTCTATGTGTTAGAGCTTAGCACAAAGCCTCATCAAAAAATGGGGGTGAGCCAGGCATGGTGGTGCACACCTTTAATCCCAGCACTCAGGAGGCAGAGGTAGGAGGATCACCATGAATTCAAGGCCATCCTGACAATACATAGTGAATTCCAAGTCAGCCTGAGCTAGAGTGAGACTTTACCTCAAAAAAAACAAAAAAAGGGGGGTATGACTGTTCTCTTTTCTCTTTAGAAACTAAAAATGTGAATCTCCAAGTAGAAGTGAGTAGGATGGTGATTCCTAGAGGTGGGGGAGGGGGTTGCGGCAGAGGGAGCTTGGATAATGGAGACCAAAACCTTGCTGGCTAGGAGTACATCGCCCTACTGTGCTCAGTACAGCTTACAAGTGATAGACGAGCAGATGGCTCTGGACATAAAGAAATGCTAAGAACACAGAAATACTCATTATTCTGATTTGATCAGTATTTGTCATATGCATGTATTGATATATTACATTGTGCTACTTAAGTATGGATGATTACAGGTCAATTTAAAAAATATAAAAATATTTTTCAAAAACAAGGAGTGGCTGGGGCGGCTGTTCAGCCAGTAGAGCACTTGTTGCACAATGAGGTAGAATAGAGTTTGATCCCTAGCACCCATGTAAATGCCAGGTGGCAGCCCGTCTGTACCTCCAGTCCTTGGGAAGTGGCGGGAGGGGATCCTTGGGGCAAGCTGGCTAGCTAGACTAACCAAATCAGTGAGCTCTGAGTTAGAGTGAGAAAAGCAAAGGCAGGGGAGAGCAACGGAGACAGACATCGGATGCCAACCTCTGGCTTCCATATATACATGCACTCATGTACATACAACACACACACACACACACAACCACACACCATATACACATACACATGCAAAGAAAAAGAAACAGAGAGAAAAGCCAGGTGAGGACAGACGTTGCTGTTATTCAAGCGTGGCCCCTTCCCCAGTGCATCTTCCTTCCCCAAGGCTAGCCGGGAGGCTTCTCTCCTCTCAGCCCAGGCTGCAGGGACAGGCAGGCTGAGCTCCTTGCCCTCTTCACCACCACGCCTCTCAGTCCCAGCCGCTCAGCCAAGCACAGGGAAGACTCTTACCGGAGACCCAGGGTCACCAGCACCGGGAGGTCCCACAGGTCCCATGGCTCCTTTCAGCCCTGGAGGTCCCTGGGGAAGAGGGCACACAGTTGCTGAGGCAACATTTAAGGGCGGCACAATTCAATGCTGAAATATGCCACATGGAGTCTTGGTAACTCTCTGATGGGCATCACTCAACCCTGGGTCTCCTGTGCCTGCTGCCAGAACCTTCAGAAGCCCTGTAGGCCAATGCTGGTAGAAGCAGAGGCTCACCTGGGCACCCTTTTCTCCAGTGGGTCCAGGTGGTCCCCGAGGTCCTGGAAGTCCCTGCAGATGAAAGTGTAGTTGGTTATACCTTATCCTGGAGTGGTCCCTTCCCCTGCCAGCTGCCTCCAGGCTCAAGACAGACCTACCTGAATGCCAGGCAAACCTTGGGCTCCAGGTTCCCCCTGCAAGTCAAAATGGACAGTCTGGGACACAGAGGCCAAAGCAACTGCTTTTCAGCCTAGTCTCACTGGAAGATCTGGTCGAGGGTTGGGTGTTTACCTGCCTAAACTCAGGGGAGCTCCCCAAGGAAGGCCTGAGCATATGAGAGGTGGGAGCCAAAGCCAAGTCCTGGATAGAAGTGGTAGCACGCCAGAGCTGCTGTGTGACCACTAGTCACAGAGCTATACCTTAGCATCTCGGGGCAGTCATGGCCCTGGGGCTTGGGGGATGAGGAGGAACAGGCAGCTGGCTAACGGAAGTATTAGGAGAGGCTACCAAGGCAAAAGTCGGGCAGGAGACTCACCTGGGGCCCCTCAGCACCCATTCCTGGAGGCCCTGGCTCTCCCTGAAGGGGCAGAAGAAAACCCTGACTGGAGATTGGAAGCCCACCTTCCACTTGCTCCCCAGCCCCTCCTCTGCAGCCTGGTCTGCCGCCACCTTTTCCCACTATGTATCCGTCTCCAGCCCCCACTCCAGGCCCTGAGCCCCAGATGTCTCCCGCCCCCCTCCAGCCAGATTTGAGCCATGCCCTCATGCTTGCACATACCTGTGTGCCCTTCATTCCTGGGGGCCCTTGAACTCCTGGTAAACCAGGCTGGCCCTACAAAGCAGAAAGGAACCCATGGATCCCCAAGGAGACAGGGGAGCAGAAGAAGAGATGGCAACACACAGGCAGGGACGGGCCAGAGGCGAGCCCCTGGAACTTACCGGTTTACCAGGCCAGCCCACACCTTCAGGACCCTGCTCTCCTTTAGGGCCTGGCTTCCCAGGCAGTCCAGCCACATCTGTGAGCGCCCCCTGCAGGCTGGGGCAGGCGGTGCAGCCATCGCCCTGGTCAGAGAGGGGCACAGCCAGGAGCCCATGAGCCAGTGCTGGCAGACAGGTGAGGAAAGAAGGCCCCTGGGCCCTCTGAGAGGCCATCCCTCTGCTGCCTCCCCTCAGCCTGGGAAACCAAAATAGGTCCCTGTCGTGGTCCATGGCAAATTGCTGAGGAGTCTCTACGTGGTGTTTCTACACTCCTTTGATGCTCAGGGCCTGCACCTGAAGTCTCTCCCTTCATTAGCTCTCTGCCTGATTTCTGTCTGCCCCCATCCAACTGACCTTTTCTCCCTTTGGTCCTGCAGGTCCCCGAATCCCAGGCTCTCCTGACAGTCCAGGCTGCCCCATGGTGCCTGGTATTCCTGGGTCTCCAGGATTCCCAGCGTCCCCCTGTGGAGAGAAGGGGAGAGGAGTGGCCCAGCTTAGGACCCACAGGAACTCACAGCCCCTACCCGGCGCTGGCGGGGAGAAGAGAGTGGAGATTGGAATAAACAATCAGGGAACAAAGGGGGCAGGGAGGTCTGAGAAGACTGGGTGCCCACCCACTCACATGCCCACTGACGTTCTCTCACCTTCTGCCCCTTCAGTCCACGCTCTCCAGCTTTGCCCTGAGGAGAAAGCAGCCCAGCACCGGCCCAGTCAGCGCAGACACCCAGCGCCACGGGATTGGACAGAAAATAAGACACAACAGCCTCTGCTCCCGCGCTAGGGAAACGGCCTCACATAGGTGAAGAGACTTCAGTGTCTAGTTTCTCATCTAGCCTCAGTTTCCTCCTCTGTCGCGGGGAATGATAAAATAGTAGCAGCTTCTGCACCTTAGGGTTCTTGTGAGACAAGACAAGCTAATACAGGTGAAGTAGTGTGTGGCGCATTGTGTGTGCTGGGTCAGCATTTGCTGTTACCATTAAAGCAATGACAATAATAACACCACGGCTAAAACTGTCATTTCTCCAGTGCCTCTTGTACATCAGGCGCTGCTTCTCACACAACATTATAGAGCTCAACCACAACTCTATGGAAAGAGTGACAGAGAACAAAAGTGGCTTACAGGGGCTGCAGAGATTGTTCAGTGGTTAAGGTGCTTGTCTGCAATGCCTAATTACCCTGGTTCGATTCCCCAGGACCCATGTAAAGCCAGATGCACAAGGTGGCACATGCATCTGGAGTTTGTTTGCAGTGGTTAGAGACCCTGGTGCACCCACCATCCCTCTCTCTTTCTCTCTCTCTCTCCTTGCAATTAAATAAACATATAAACATATTTTTTAAAGTGACTTGGGGCTGGAAAGATGGCTTAGCAGTTAAGACACTTGCCTGGGAAGCCTAAGGACCCAGGTTCAATTCCCCAGTACCCACATAAGCCAGATGTACGAGGTGGTACATGTGTCTGGAGTTCATTTGCAGTGGCTGGAGGCTCTGGTGCACCCATTCTCTCTATTTTTTTCTCTCTCTCTTTCAAATAAGTAAATAAATAAAATTTAAAAATTAAATTAAAAAGTGACTTACTCTGGTCAAAGATCTTGACAAGGGGGACAGTGGATAAAGTGCTTGCTGTACAAACATGAGGACCTGAGTTTGGACCCTCAACACCTTCATAAAATGCCAGGCATGGTGCTGCCTCTAATCCAGAGCTAGTGGGGTGGGGGCAGGAGGATTCCACAGGACTCACTGACTAGCTTGTCTAGTCAATTTAGTGAGCTCTAGGTTCAGAGCAAGAGAATCTACCTTAAAAAAATAGTGTAAAGCTGGGTGTGATGGTACACTTTTTTAATCCCAGCACTCGGGAGGCAGAGGTAGGAGGATTGCTCTGAGTTCAAGGCCACCCAGAGACTGCACAGTGAATTCCAGGTCAGCCTGGGCTAGAGTGAGACCCTACCTTGAAAAACCAGAATAATAATAATAATAATAATGAGGAGGAGAAAGCAATAGAGGAAGATACTCAACATCAACCTATAGCCTCAACATGTGCACACGCATATGTGCACACACACAGGAACACACAAAAGAACTAAGAAAAGGCAGACATGGGATTAGAATACAGGTCTGTCTGGTACATGCTTGGTGCCCTCTGCAGGCTCCACCATGCTATCCCAGGATAAAGGGCAGAACCCAGTGCAGGGCATTGGGGCAACTCTCACTAGTAACAGAAGCACTGCCCACCCCACTCCTCCCCCTGCTAAGGCAGCCAAGAAACACAGACAAGACAACCTCCCTCTCTTTCACCTGCCATGTCCACCCCTAGAGGAACTGGACTCACCTGCTTCCCTGGTAGGCCAAAGCCTGGAGGTCCAGGCTCTCCCTTCTCTCCCACTGGGCCAGGCAAGTGCACCACCTGACTGTCCCCATCCTGAAGCTTGGACAGGGGCATACACGGCTCACAAGGTTCCCCCTGGCAAGTAAAGATACTAGGTTAAGGGGTCCTTAGGCCCTAGGGTTCTGGGAAAAGGCTAGTGCTGCAAAATATAGCCACATGCCATATGCAACAGCACCTCTGCTGAGAGGGGGGTGTCTCGGGAGAGACTAGACACACAGGGAAGGACGGAAATGAGGACGGTACACTTTGGAGGTAGAATTTACCTGGCCAGCATCGCGGCGCCCAGGGACAGAGCAAGAGTGTCTCTCTCAGAGGTGTGCCCTGGCTACATGCAAGGGATGCCCCAGACTCACCTTTGCCCCTTTGGCGCCTGCTGGTCCCACTGGCCCCGGTGGTCCCTACATGAGAAGAAGCCACATGTGTACCCAACATCAGCCTGGGTCCCACAGAGGCACAGGCCAGGTCTCTCAGCTCCCAGATGTGATAGCACCTCCTGCCTCGCCCTCCCCTATCTAAGCTGTTGCCATCCAAATACCCTTACCGGAAGTCCAGCGGGCCCTTCCTCGCCGAAGTTGCCCTGAGGATCAAGAAGAAAGCATACGGTCATAGTGGGGACTGAGAAAAGGCACTAAAGCAAACCCAGATCTAAAAGTTCAGGGGCAACCTGTTGGGATGTCTCTTAGCTAAGGAAACTGAGGCTCCGAAAAAAACAGGGATTTCCCCAAGGTCCTCAAGGAAGTCCATAATTTTTTTAAATTATGGATGTGTGTGTGTGCCACAGCGCACATGTGGAAATCAAAAGACAACTTTGTTGGGTATGGTGGCACACTCTTTAAATTCCAGCACTCAGGAGGCAGAGGTAGGATTGTTGTGAGTTCAAAGCCAGCCTGAGACTCCATAGTGAATTCCAGACCAGCATGAGCTATAGCGAGACCTTACCTCAAAAAACAACAAAAAAAGACAACTTCAAGGAGTCTATGCTCCACTGTCTTTGAGACAGTCTCTTAACACAACAACTACCAGATTACACAGGAACATTAGATGAGTTGGCCTGTGAGCTATGGATTCTCCTTGTTCTGCCTCCCATTGTCATAGGCACCTTGGAATCACCAATGAATACATGCCTCACTTTGCATCTGGGTGCTGGGGAGTTGAACCTGGGCCAGCAGGTTTTGCAAGCAGGCACCTTTAACCACTGTGTCATTTTCACAGCTTATGTTTCTACCACTAACCTCGCGTCACAGAACCCTAGCTGCAGCCTCGCCTCTAGCCCAGCACCCAGATCATGAACTCATTTACTTATCCAACAGCTGTCCATTGAATGCCTTTCAGCCAGGGACACTGGGCTAGGTGCCAGGTGAATAGCACAGACCAAAACACCGCACAGGCCTTGCACACTTAGAGCTTTTGAAACAATGGCCTTAAATAGTGACGAGTGCTATGAAGGAGACAAGGTGATGACAAGGTGACTTTGGAGGGTGATTGGAGATGGGGGACTACAATTATCAGAAAGATGAGACTAAGGCCAGACCGTGAAAGGGTGGGGAGGAAAAACATTTCACATGTTTCCAGTGGGAATCGCCTGAATAGAATCTAGAGATGGGAATAGTCTTGACATATTCCAGAATGGAAGGAGGCAGATGGCTAAAGCATGGTAAGACAGAGACAACCAGAAGAATCTAGAAAGGAAGGGTGTCCAGGGTGAGGCTTAGTAGGACTGTAGCACAAAGTCAGGCCCCAGAAGGGACCAATGTCATCGGAACTCCTTCTACAAAGACATGCTAGCTGTACATGATAGGTGGGCAAAGGAAAGACTGGCCAAAGGCAGGCAGGAGGCCACCGTCATCTGACCAGAGATGATGGGGACCCAGTGGTGCAAGTGAAGCGAAATGAATCAAAGGAGATGTCACAGGCAGAGTCATCAGGACTTGCTTTGGGGATGGGTGGAAGGGGTAATAATGTGAACAAGGAAGGAGTCAAAGATGGCCCCAGGTTTTGCCTTTGGGAACCTGAGTAGATGCCATTTGCTGAGGTGGTAAAGACTGGCCAGGCCAAGTGGCACAAATCTGAAATTCCTGCCCCCTCAGGAGGCTGAGGCAGGAGGATTGAAAGTTCGAGGCTTGGGGCTGGAAAGATGGTTTAGTGGTTACAGCGTTTGCCTCCGAAACCAAAGGACCCAGGTTCAATTCCCCAGGACCCATGTAAGCCAGATGCACAAGGTGACACACATGTCTGGAGTTCGTTTAGAGCAGCTGAAAGTCCTGGTGCACCCACTCTCTGTCTCTCTCTCCCTCTTTGTCTCTCTCAAATAAAAAAAAAATTTTTTTTAAAGAAAGTCCAAGGCTTACCTGGACTACAGAGTGAGTTCAAGGGCAATTTAGTGAGGTTTTAGCTCAAAATAAAAAGTGAAAAGAAAGCTCGTCAGATCTCTATATCCCAGGGGATGTGGCTAGAGGAAGAAGGCATGCACAGTGCCCTGGTTTAATACTCAATACTGCCAAAATGGGGGAGGGGAGCTGGAGAGACGGCTCAGCAGTTATAGGCACTTGTTTGCAAATCCTGACGGCCTGGGTTCAATCCTCCAGTCCCCACGTCAAGCCAGATGCACAAAGTGGCACATGCATCTGGAGCTTAATTTGCAGAGGCAAGAGGCTGTGGCATGTCCATTCATATTCTTCCTCTCTCTGCTTGCAAATAAATTTTAACAAAACAAATTTTTATTTTTTAAATTAATTTTTGTTTATTTATTTATTTGAGAACAACAGACACAGACAGAAAGGGAGAGAGAATGGGCACGCTAGGGCCTCCAACCACTGCAAACAAACTCCAGGCGTGTGCACCCCTTGTGCATCTGGCTAATGTGGGTCCTGGGGAATAGAGCCTCGAACCAGGGTCCTTAGGCTTCACAGGCAAGCGCTCAACTGCCAAGCCATCTCTCCAGCCCAATAAAAGAAATTTTTAAAAGGCTAGAAAAGAGAAGCAGGGGCAGATAGGGGCATGAAAGCCCCCTCTGAGAAATACTAAGTACGGCTTGCCTCTTAGGAGTTGAGTCTGAACATACCTCAGTGTGGCTCACACTTGAGCACTCCTACACCCAGAAGCTCTCATATGACTAACACTCTATTAGAAGTTCAACGCTGTCATTTGCCTCTAATGCAATCATAAATACAAATGTTAACATGGGCATTGAAATTGAGTGACCCGGCTGAGCAGTGCAGATTATAGACTCCAGAGCCAGACTTCCTGGGCTCAAATCCCAGTTTTGCATCCAAACACCCATGTGGCTTTGGGTAATTTCCTTGGTCTTTTTCTTTCTCCCTTTCCTTATCCATAAAATGGGAATAATAGAGAAGGCTGAGCACCCCGCCCCCCCGCCAGAAGATAGAACACATTTATACATGCCCAAGACTTGGAACCATGCCTGGAACATAATAAGCAGAAAAGAAGTGTTAAATATTATTTTGCTGTAAGGTAGTCTTGACTGTGCTTAATAGCTTTAGATTATCATTAAATTAAAAATACAACACTAAGGAATTCTCTTGGAGAACATGAGGACTCTCGGAAATAAATTCTTGGACTCTGTTCTACAAAACATTGATGAATCCATTTCACTGTGAATTTATAGTCTGATCTCTGCCTCGCGTGCCACACAAGACAAATGCCTCCCCCAGATGTCCCTGACATTTAACCTAGGGCTCACCTTCTCTCCTTTTAGCCCTCTTGGCCCAGGAACTCCATATGTCCCCTAAAAAATAATAACAAAGACCAAATCACAACACCTCCCCATTACCACCCATTCAAACCCCCCGTGTCCCAGAGAGACTGGCAAGGAAAAGGATGGCAGGATGATGTCCCGTGCACCCTGAGGTCCTGAGAGGAAACTACAGGGAGGAAACCTGGACCAGCACAGGACCTGAGGGACAGACCAGGATGCAAGCTGCTTCATGGCCTCCCTCCTGTGCCCTGGCCCAAAGCTTGGGACTTGAAGAGCCAATGCAGCCACCAGTGTGCCAAGGACAGTCTACTCACCGGAAGGCCAGGTAAACGGGAACCAGGGGAACCCACGTCTCCACTGACCCCCACAGAGGGTACAAGGTGCTGGGCCTCCACACCTAAGCTGCAGGATGAGCAAGGTTCCCCCTGGGAAAGGAAGAGAAGAATCAGAAAGACTCCCAGGTAGGCAGGGGCAGAGGGGGCGCAGCTGTCAGAGGGGGGCGGTCAGGGCATAGAGGCTCCCTTACCTTCTCTCCTTTCATGCCTTGGATTCCTGGGTCTCCCTGCAGGGGAAACAGGTTTGTGAACTCCATGATCATACATGAGGACAGCACTATGACATCCTACATGCCCTTTGAACGTCCAGGGGTTTCATGGGGTCCAAGGCCAACACCTTAGAAGTAGGGTTCCTCAACTCATATAAAAATAAGGGAAATGAGCCTAGGCTAAACTTCTCCAAAGGAAAGTGCCTCACATACCCGGTCGCCTTTTAGTCCAACAGTTCTGAGGCCCTCCTGAAAGAAAAGGCATAAAGAAGTGGGGTGGGGAGGCCAGGCTAGGCCCCCAACCCAGAGCTGACCACTCTTTTCCGTCACCTCCAGCCAATACCCAAACCCAGGGCCCAGCTTCACTCACAGTAAAGGAAGGTTCCACCCCAGCTTGCCCAAAAGGTATCCTAAAAATTTCTTGGAAAGTACTGGGAGGTTGCTATGGAGATTGGTGGTGACTCTATAGCCCACATCAAGCTCTATGGTTCAGACCCCTTCCCAGCTACACCCTCTTGCCTAATCTCTCTATGGTCTTGAGATGTACCCAGTCCCTCTGTCCAACTCCTCTCTATGATCAAGCTCTCCTGGTGTGTGTCCCTCGGTGGCCAACCAGGCACCCACCTTGGTTGGTGCAGGGTCACCTGGTTCCCCTTTAGGCCCTGGCTTTCCAGGGAGCCCCACGAAGTTCTGGAAGCCTTCAGGAAGTGTTGGGCACACTTCACAGGGGTCACCCTAGCAGAAAGGAGAGACCATGAGAGTGCAGGGAAGGGCTGAAAGACTCCTGTCCACACCAGCTGTAGGTGTTAGGAAGACATCCAGGACCCTGTCCTCATCATCAGAGTGGACAGCAGGAGCATTGCAGGGGCTTCCCGTCCAAGTGACTCAAGCATCCAAGGTTAGCTTCCTCAAAACTACATTCTCAATGAATGCTTCCCACTGATAGACAGAAACTTGGGCTGAGAAAGAAACTGGACTGTCGTCATGAACCATGCAGGCAAGGAACTGAGTTCAGCCGATCCCCAGGCAGGCTCCTGAGCTCATCATACGCCCTCCACAGGAATAGCGAAGGGCTCACCTGGGCCCAGGGTCTCCCCCACCCCAATCTAGAGCAGCTAGACCTGGAACTCACCTTCTCTCCTTTCATCCCCGGCACTCCTGGCTTCCCCTATTAGAGAAGAAGCGGGGACATTAGGGCTGGGCAGAGGGACTAGTGTGCTAAGAGAGGGCCAAGGTCCCAACCTCTTCCCCCTGGGGCACTGGGAAAGCACACATGTGCAGGATGGCAACGACCCCCTCCCTCCAGCTCACAGGCACTCACAGGCTTCCCTCCAGGGCCTTCCTTTCCTGGTGTCCCGGAGCTGCCCTGTGGTTAGAAGAAAAGTAAAAGCAGGCTGGGAAGATGGCTCAGCAGTTAAAGATGCTTGCTTGCAAAGCCTGTGGGCCCAGGTTCAATTCCCCAGTACCCACATAATGCCAGATGCACAAAGTGGTACATGTATTTGGAGTTTGTTTGAAGTGAAAATTTGCCCTGGAACACTTACATGCATTCACTCATTCATATTCTCTTTTTCCTTGCAAATAAGTAAAATATATATATATTTTTTTAACTAATGAGAGAAGTTTTCACTGACGTGGCCGCCACACATTCTAGCCTTCCCCATCCAGGGCCTCTGGAGGGCAGGGCCTTCTTGGCCAAACCTCCCTCCCATCTCTGTGTGATCCATTTGTGGGGTAACCCCTTCTCCTTCCTCTTGCCGAAGTAAAGAGCAGGAGAAAATGAGGCCTTGGTGTGCCTATCCCTAGCAAGAAGTCAGGAGGTGGCCTGGAGGACCTCGGGGGATGCACAGCATACAGACAGACACCCAGGCACTCCCAGGGCTTGAGGCTCACCACGGCCAGAGCCCCCACATCAGCCATCAATGGATGGAGCTGGGACACTCCTCACCAGGGTCCCACTGAGCCCAACTTCCTCAGCCAAACACACGGCCTCTTCCTGAGACCTGCTTTCTGTAGGATCCTATTCCTCTGCCCACCCTGATCCAGGCCCTGCGCTTACCTTGTCTCCCTTAAGACCTGGCGGGCCACCTGGATCTCCCTGAGGACAGAAACAGGGCAGATGCAGGTTTTCTGGGGCCCCTCAGTACAGGTGAGAGATTTTACACTAGCCCTTCCTCCTGCTTCTAAGCAGCACCCTTGGGGTAGGGTCTTACTACACTCTCCTCCCAACCCTGCCCTGGCCAGGGTAGAGCAGAAGTCTTAGGAGAGGGTAGTAGGAGAGTGGGAAGTTACTCACCGGGGTCCCAGGCAGCCCTATCCCAGGGGGTCCGGGGAGGCCAGGGGGTCCAGGCTCTCCTGCCAGTCCTTCAGGCCCAACAAAGCCAGGATCTCCCTGCCACGTACATAAGTGGGTGTGAGACAGCCGCCACGTGTGTCCTGTCAGACCTCCCCATGCCCAGACCTGTGACTCACTTTTTGTCCTTTGGGCCCAATAACACAGATCTCTCCTGGCCGGCCCTGTGAGGAAGAGGCAGAGACAGCCACAGGCCTGGTACCTGCCCTACTGAGACAGGGAAATTCACACCCATCTGTCCCAGCCTCCTTATCCCTCTCCCAAATCAGAACCCTTCACCCTCTGCCCTGCGCCCCAAGGCAATTACATTTCAGCCTCAGGACATCTGAAACTGGGATGCAGGATGTTCCAGTTCAGGTGTTTTTCTATCCTGGCTTTGCCTCCCAGTACATAGCCCCTCCCCTCCCTGGCCAAAGGAAGTGGGGTGGATCCCTGGGCTATGTTCTAGCATTTTGTTTTTGAAGGGGAGCATCCCCAGCACCATACATCTCGGCCTGGCTTTCCTGGTAGTCCTTTGAGGCCTCCATCACCCTTCTCGCCTTTCTGGCCCTGGAGATAGAAGAGGCAAAATGACCAGAGTTAAGGGACAATAGCAGGGAAGTTTCAACTGGGGGAGGACACCTGCCTTCTAGATTTTCAGTGTGTGCCCCTTCTCCTGAAATGGAATGGCTTCCACAGGAGGTCAGACAACAGGAAGAACTTCCCAACCAGCCAGGACACTCACTCCACCAACATGTGACATTATCCACTGTGGAGTGGTGACTATTTGAACAAGGCAGATAACTAAAAGGGGAGGGGAGGGGACAGCCCATCGCCCACTGTCACATCCTCTGGAAAGACCTTGAACACCTCTCTCCTTGTACCTATGGGGTCAACAGACTACCCTTTCAAGCCCTGGCCTATTACCTTCTGGCCTGTTGAGCCTGGGAGTCCTGAGGGTCCCTGAGATGAGGAGGGCACACAAAAGAAGAGGTGAGGAAGGGAGGTGAGGCTGGACCAGGATCTGACATCCCTTCCCTAGTGCAGGTCCAAGGCTCACCAAGGCTCCTGACTCCCCCTTCTGGCCTTTAGGTCCTTCTGCACACTGAATAGAGAGACAAGGGCTTGAGAGGGGTCCAGGGCTGGCCCTGCTGTATCCCTAAAGCCGGCCTCACTTCACAGTCTTACCTGAAGTGGGGCATCTGGGGAGACTCGAACGCAGTCATTGCCCTGTAGATAAGGAACAGGAGTCAGGACTGAGCCTCCTGGAGAAGTTACCCAAGACCTGTTGCCAAGAGGCAGGTTTAGGCATCCCTAAAACAGGCTTCTACATAGTCATCCCGGAAGGACGCCACCCTCATTCCATGTGGCCAGGCCTCTTGCTGAGATGATGTGACATTGGCGCCCATCACTCCCAGCCCCAGGACTAGCTGGGAAAGAAAGACACTGCCGTGGACTTGGCTGGGGGACTCACCCGTGCACCCTTCTCTCCCTTGGGGCCTGACGGACCAGGCAGGCCTCGCTCACCTTTTCCTCCCTGTGAGTAAAACCAGAATGGTGGTTAGGCCTGGAGTGGGAACGGGAAACCTCTAGGAAGCGCTCTCTACCCTGGTCATCTTCACCCATCCCTCTGCATGTGTGTGTGCGTGCACTTATAATTCCTCCCCAGGACTTTCTATGCACCACATGCCACGTATGGACTCCATACACACCAAAAGGCTCCATTTGGTAACCTAGAGTTTCACACAAGAGGGTATCCCTTCCCCCATACACATGCACACCAGCTCACATGCAGCATATCCAGGGCACATATGTATAGACACATATGGGCAGGGAGGTGACATAAACCCATGATGGTTGAGTGTCAGACTGCCTGACTTCAAATCTTGTACTTGCTAGCATGGGACACGAGGTGAGTCATGTCGACTCGCTGAACCTTGGTTTCTTCAACAATAAGCTAGTGTTCACATCAGCACCTGTGTCCAGGTGCTGTGTGAGGAAGGCAGGGAATGCTGCAGCCAGGGCGCTGGACACAGAGCCTGTGCCCAGTTAGCATTCCATGAAATTAGCTCTAAGAGCCACATTACATCATGCATGCTTACATGTGTCACGCCCACCCCGTCGTTTGCAAGCTCTGCGGGCCATCAGGTCCAGGAACCTATGGGTTCAACCCTCAGCCCCAGCGAGCTGTATGTCCTAGAATGTACAGTAAGGTAACACCCACGTGGACCCATCCAGTGACCCACACTTGATGTAACGAGCCCTCAGTTTCCCCTGAAATCAAATGAGAGTTCTCACCCCCTAGGATGGGTACTGGGAAGGGTCCCGGATGTGGTAAGTGAGCGCATGTGGGACCCACGGCCTGGTACACTGTAGGGCTTCAGGAAAGGGCGGCTCGGAATATCTTAGCACACAAATAACCTGCTCTTTCCAACAGACACAGGCACAACTGCTCCACACTCAAGCACACCCAGATAGTCCTGATATAAACACACAACCACAGGGCTACATGCAATGGGATGGACTGGGGCCACCACAGAGGGCAGAAGGACCCTGTTCTCTGCTGAGACTTACCTTGGGACCAGAGGGACCAAGTGTGACCTAAGAGAACAGAAGAGAAAACATTACACTTCAGGCAGTAAGAAAAAGCCAGGGGCCAGTGAGGGTTCACAAGCATAATGACAGGGCCTGAATCCAAGCCCCAGTTCTGCCTCCTAGGACAATCAGCGTGTTGACTTTATTTCCTAACACTATAAACTCTGCAGAGAGATCTCATCTACTTTCTTTAAGCTGCCTGCCTTTGGCTAGCTCTGTCCCCAGTTGCTAGGATAATATGGCTGTTCAGTTGCCATGGTAACCAGCGCACATCTGGAGACCATGGCCATACCAGATTTGATGGGGGACTGGGTGAAAAGAGAGGCAGACAGCAGTGGGGGTACTTCCTGATGTCCCCTCAAAGTCAGGGGACTTGTGCCCTTTTTGTACCAACGTGGCATGTCAGAAGGTCAGGCAGCGACTGACAAGAACAGACACAGTGGACATGAGCCGGGCTTACATTGAATCCCTCTTCTGTCCTTCCAGAATCCCAAAGAGAGGCCAGGCCATGCCTGCTATCAGGAAGAGGCGGGAAGTCTAGTCTGGCCCTGAGATACGTATGGATTTGAGGGCCAGTGCTGGGCCTTAGGACGCTGAGCAGTCCCTCCCCCACTCTAGGCCAGCAAGGTGACTTCGGAAGCTTTCCACACCAAGCAGGCCCGAGATCCTGAGGGGACAGCAACCAAGGTCCCAATTCTGCAGGCAGGCCACCACCCATTCCATTCTACTCTGGGTCGCAACACACCATCCAGATCTAAAGGCAGATGCTATTCTCTCTGTAGCCCTGGCTTGACAGGCCTGGGGGCAGGGGACAAGCTCAGCTCTGGGAGACAGTCAGGAGGGGTATGAAAGGGCACAAAGCCCCCTTGTCCTCAACCAGGAAACTCCAGCCCACTCCAGGCAATGTCCACTCCCAGGCCTCACCCACGCCGCCTGCACACCCTCCATTGACTCACATTGCTCTCCCGAGCACCATGGACACAGGGTGGGCACTGCAAGGGAAGAAGAGGCCAAGAGGTCAATGCTGAGCCTGAGATCAGCCCTCCACCCCATCCCTGCCCAACACACACACACAAGCCAAAGAGCATCACATATGTCCCTCAAGACAAGGGGATCCAAGAGGAGTAGGAAGATAGGAACCCCAGGAAACCAGCCTTGCCCCTCATTGCCCATCACCCCAGACCCCTAGCTGTTTTCCAAATGAGGAAACTAAAGCCCAGAGGGGAACAACAGTGAGCCCCAGACCACGTAACATGTCAGTGAAGACCGAAGATCATAATTTAAAGGTTCTTGGGCTGGAGAGATGGCTTAGCGGTTAAGCGCTTGCCTGTGAAGCCTAAGGACCCCGGTTCGAGGCTCGGTTCCTCAGGTCCCACGTTAGCCAGATGCACAAGGGGGCGCACGCGTCTGGAGTTCCTCTCTCCCTCTATCTGTCCTTCTCTCTGTGTCTGTCACTCTCAAATAAATAAATAAATAATTAAAAAAATAAATAAATAAAAAATAAAGGTTCTGTGGCCAAGGCCTGGACTCTCCCCATGATGCCCATGGCCATTCGCTTCCAACTCAGCAGGCATGCCCTCCAGGGCTTTCACTGCACCACCCAGGGCAAGGCAAAGGGCAGATGGGGCTAGAGGCAGGCCCCAAGGAGCGCTAGGGGTCTACCAGTGCTTCACCCAAAGGGTTTGTCCTGACACCCCTCCTCAGAGTCCCTCCCTTGGCAGCCCAGACGAGAGGCTCACCTCACTGGCTGCTATCTCCTGGTGGACCTGGGAAGAGGGAGGCATGGAAATGCGTGGGAAACTTGGAGATCAAACACAGCTACTACCCCCTGCCTAGGAGGCAGCTTTCTAGAGAATTCCAGGTACTGCCTGTCCCACCCACCTGTCTTCCCCCTTTCAAAGCTGGCACTACACAATCGAGCTCTGTCCGAACAGGCAGAGACTAGAAGAGGAGTGTCTTCTCCAAAGGTTTTACACAGGGCACGCAGTACAGACAGAGGGCACCATGGACTCCACCCCCCGCCCACCATCTCTACCTTTGCTGCCCTTTCTGCCTTCTGGTTGGTTCTTCCCATCAGCTGGGCATCCACCTGGGGAGATAGAGGAGCTGGTATCTGGGGAGAACATGCTGAAAAGGACATATGGGCCCCGGGTACCTCCTCAGTCTGGCATCTGACACCTCTCAGGGCATCTAAACCTTGCTCAGGCCCCCGAGGCCGCCCCCACAGGCGCCTTTTCATTCCCCCCCCCCCATGTGGTGCTGGTAAAAACAGGCCATGAATCAATGGAATCCTGTGTTCCTGCAGCCAAAGGCTGGGCATGATGCCCGAGTGGGCAGGGACGCTGCCCAGCCAGAGGGTGGTGCTGAAGAAGGAATAAGGCTTCCCTGCTACCTCTGAAGAACCTGGGAGTGGACAGGGCAGCTGGCCATGGTGCTAGGCAATGAGCAGACACTGTGGGAAACAGTGCAAGCGAGCCTCTGGTCCCACGTACCCCCATCCAGGAACACCTGCCTTTAAGTATACCTTGTCCTGCCCTCCACAGGAGGGTCCAGGTGGCATTAGAGAGGGTCTTGGAAATGCCAGAGTTAGATGGGCATAAGGCTCAGTGCCAATAGGTGGGTGAGCACAGAGTTACCCCATCAAGGCGCTCTCTCTCTTTCCCTCCCTCCCTCCCTCTCTCCCTCCCTAAGTCCCATAGAGTGATGCAAGCAGACCTAGCATCTTCCCGTCCCTCCAGGTACATAGCCAGCTGAGTCTTGTAAGGCTAGGTCAGAGGCAGGGCAGTGTCCCTTGTGCCAGCCCTGCCAACCCACCTTGCTGTTCTGAGGCTCCTCCAGGCAGAAGCAGCGGGTATAGACCTTGCCCTCTGTCTGCGGGTTGATCTCAATAAGCTCGTTGCTCTGGGTGTCCCGGCGGGCCTTGGAGGTCTCTGGGGGGCACTGTTCAGTGTAGGGGAAGGACTAAGGTCAGTACAGAGGTAGATGCATGCTGAGAACCCTCCCCTCCCCTTCCAGGCCCCTCCTGACTCCAACACAGCATACACTATGACTGACTACTCACCCCTCCTGGTAAAATCTCACAGCAACCCTCCTCCAGCACGAGCTCTGGGTCACAGTAGATGTGTGCCTGCTGAAGGTCAAACTGCAGGGGACATGCGAGTTAATTTCATTTCAGATGATCAAATAGCTCTGTGTCATGCCCCCCCGCAATGATGCACAAAGATGCCTTTACCCAGGATTTGACCTCAGCTGTCACCAAAATCAGAAAATAAAAAGAAGAAATAAAGAAAAAACAAAAACAGGTCGAGGAGGCCCAGAGAAACAGGAAGGAGGTCTCATTCAAGCTGAACCTAGTTAGCAGACATGAATGCAAGGAAAGACATGCAGGTAGAGGGAACGGCATAGGCCAAAGCATGGACTGTGAATGTAGTATGTGAGCCAGAAGACTCGGATGGAATTGGTCAGAATGGAAGCAAATGGAGAAATGTAAGGAGGACACTTAAAAGCTCATAGAAGTCGGGCGTGGTGGTGCACGCCTTTAATCCCAGAACTCAGGAAGCAGAGGTGGGAGGATCGCCATGAGTTCAAGGCCAGCCTAATACTACCCCGGCTAGAGTGAGACCCTACTTTGAAAAGCCAAAACCAACCAAACAAACAAAAAGCTTATAGAAAACCCAGATTACAGTGGGCTTTGAATGCAGGCTGACATGTTCAGACTGCATCTAGAGGGCAGTGGGTTAGGGGAGAGCTCTGAGCAAGGGAAGATGCATATCCCAGAGCTCACTCAGGGTTCCCAGAGGTGGAAATAGAAGCCAGAGTCTAGCTTAGCACTCACTGAGACGGGCTTGCCCTGCTCAGCGTCCAAGCCCAGGAATACATGGCCCCCAGGACGCATGGGTCGCCGGGGACCCAGAGGGTGGGAGGAGGCGGAGATGCAGTCCACGTGCACGGAGGCCACACGTCCAGCCACGCTCAGCATCAGCTTGTGCCACCTCAGGTCGAAAAGCTGAGGCACGGGAAAGAGGCAGGACACAAAGTCGCCGTCTTGACCTTGCGCCCGAAGCTCCAGACTCCTCTCTTGGCTGTTGACTTCCAGAGAGATCTGTGGAGAATTGGGAAAAAGAAATGACAGAGACTCAGAGCTCCGAAGTGACACCATGATGGTGGAGGGCCTCAAGCTCGTGTCACAGACGGGGTCCGGAATGGGAGGAAAGCTGGCTGGGGCTACAAAGCAGTGCATGCTGGGAGAATGGGATGGGCCCTGGTGGGCGGAGGTGATGGCTGGGGGATTCAAAGGTCAGCACACAAATCACAAGCTTAGGCAGAAGCTGGGCTGGGAAGGTGTTCTCCGATGCCCAAGGAGTGGGCTGGGCTCACCTGGGGGTAGCCATCTGCGTCGGTCACTTGGAATAAGTACCATGTGTTCTGGAAGGTGTGCTTCTTCAACAGGAGTGTCAGGACCAGGGCAAACTCCTCTGGGAAGCCACGGGGAAATACTCGTCTTCAATGGAACAGAGAGGGTGCTCTGAGACCCAGGGAAGACCAACCACAGTGCACCCTAAGCCCACAGGACTATTGAGTCTGAGTCCCGTGCAGCACACACCTCAAAACACATTACACATTCATTCTGCCATGCTCGCTGAGAACTTTCTGGGTGCCAAGTGTTGGCTGACTGCCAGGGAGGCCAGTGGTGAAAATAGAGAAGGTGTCTGTCCCCCATGGCACCCCATGGGCTCTGATCAGTGGAGGTACCTGATCAGAATGGCCATTTTAGTACTGCATTATAATTTTGGCAAGGAGGTTTCTAAGGAAGACAGCATGGTGTGGGATGGGGGTGAATAATGGGCCTGGGATAGAAGAGGAAATGCTAAGAAAAACGGGTTCTGTATGACCAGAGTAGCAAAAAGACAGAGGAGCATCTGTAGAGGTGAGACCAGAGAGGTAAGATGGGGCCAGACCACCCAGGGGCTGGTGAGAGTCTGAACTTCACACACACACAAGGGGTCTGCTCACACAAGCACGTCAACACACACCATGCCTGCCAAGTTCCCGCCCCTATTCTGGGGTTTCCATGGCGCTGACAGGATATGAAACTGGTTCTGCCCAGAGCTGTGAGTGGGGCTGCCAGGTGCCCCTCACAGCCCACCCTGCAAACCTGGGGTCAGAGATGTGGTAGACCAGGCATGTGGGGGGAGGAGTGAAATGACCCCCAGAGAAGCCCCAGGCTTAAGCCCGACATCCAGAGTGGCTGGGGTGCGGCTGAGGTCAGAGTGGATGTCCGATGGCCACCCTAAGGCCTTTACCGCGTGGGCTGGGTCAGGGGGGCAGCCCCCAGCCTCAGGATGAGCGGTCCCTTGGGGTTGCGGATCTTCTTTATGGCAGGCGTCTTCATGAGGTTCAGGCGGCGGATGAGGCTGAAGCCTTGAGGGGGGGGGGTGACACCAGGGCAGGTGAGGAGCGGTGCAGGCCACTCCAGGAAGAGTAGGAGACAGGCAGGTTTGAGGGGGTACTCACCAGTCACATTGGCTGACAGGTCACTGCTGTGTTCCAGCTTGAGTCCTTCTTGCTGTGAAGGTGGGCACTTGTCACCTGGGAGAGAGAGTCGGCCCCAGTGCATGAGGGGCTCAGGTCGGCAGCTGCCCAGCGGGGCACCCCATAAGTAGCAAGTTCATAGTCTTTCCTCTGGACCTTTTGCCCAGTCTACCTTGAGACTGTCTTCACAGCTAGCTGCCTTCTGACCCTGGCTGCCCAGCTAAAGACAGAGGATCATCCCAAAGCCACCGAGTGAGCTCAGGACCAGAACCTTAGAAGCTCAAGTCTCACAACACCCCCATACAGGACCAGACCAGTGGCCGAGGAAGTGAAAGAAACCCTGGGTGGCACCAGAGCATAGACAGTGGGGAGCTCCCGGGATGGGAAGCTGGTCCCAGCCACCGTGGATACGCACGGTTTCCTCCATGAGGCAGCGAGAGAGGGGCAGTCAGGGTGAGGGAATGTCAGGTTCATGGCCACTCTTGGAGTCATGTACAATTGCGAGTGCGTGGCTGCACATGACGGAGCCGCAGACACTCGTGTCCCCAGGACTGCCCTGTGAACTTGGTACTTGTGTCCTCTGCCATGGGTGGAGTTCCAGTTCCCACATCCAAAACAGACAAGCAGGCCAGACACAAGTCTGAGCTAAGAGGATGACTTTTCACCTGCATATCTGTCTAGTGAAACAGGGAGAAGAGACTGAGGGGCTGAGACGACCACGGGCTCAAAGGCACACTGGGCTGTGGGTTCTAAGCAGGCCATACTAAAGGCTTCTGGGCAAAGGGATAGATTAATGCCAGTGTCCAAAGCCCCGAAGGGACAAGCTGGCAGTCGCAGGCCTCCCTCTCTCTGGGGCTGTGATTCTCCTTGACACGTGTTGGGGGAGGTCCTGCACTAGAGGCTAAGATCAAAAGGTCCTTCCCAGCAAGGCAGATGGGAGGGTGGCTGGAAGAAGCCATTCAAGTCCCCTTCAAGAAGGTAGCCAACTTCAAGCTGGCTTGGTTGGAAGGAGGAACCCTGGGTCCCCAGGCACAGTAACCCACTGGAGTCTCCCTCCCCTGGGTCTGGCCGGAAAGACCATCACTGTCTTGAGCATCATAGCAGCAGTGGGTGACTCACCCTTGGCAAAGAGCCCAGATTCCTTACAGATGTTGAAATTCTCTGCCCTAGCCCCCAGGGGACCTGGTGAGGGAGAGGACAGCAAAACTGTGTGTGTGTGTGTGTGTGTGTGTGAAACACATGTGTTTGCACGTCCCTCCTATACCCAGTGCACAAACCCTCCTACTCTGCATCAGCCCCTTGGTTCCAGCCCCCCTTGGCTGAGTAGACTTGGGTTCGAGGAGTTCTGTTGCTGCCTAGCTAGGCAATGCAGCTACTGAGCCCAGAGGGCACAAGGCTGGGCAAGTTGCCCAGTCAACTTCCCCTGGCATCAGATCCTGGAAAGCTGCACCCTTTCTGTGTCCAGAGTCTGAGCCTTGGGATGGGCTGGCATCAGGGGTCCAGGCTGGTGTGGAGGAGGAGAGCGAGACCGGACCATGGGGTCATCACCATAAGAAGGGGCAGAGGGGCTCAGCAGCTTTAAGGATGGGTGCCTTCTGCAGGGAGAATGTAGCACCCATTCCTCCCAACCCTACCCGTCCCAGCAAGGTGTTCAAGGATGGGTTTGTCCTCAGGAGGCCTGTTCTTCCCCTACCCACTCAACACAGATCCAGAGTACAAGCAAACACAGGACTGCTCCAAGATGCAAACCCAAAGATGCTCAAAACGAACACACACGCAAACACACACACACACACACACAAGCTCAATTGTGTAAACACTTCAGGCCACCTGGAGCTCAGCTCCTAGACTTTCTTATAAATTTCCACTGACTGGCATGTACATGGTCACACATGTGCAGTGACCCCAGCACCTCACGGAGCCAGCTGCAGGCCTGTGTCATCTCACCTGTAACTGTCCCATGGCTGAAGGTGGCCCAGAACCCAAGCAGCCACAGGCCAGGAGCCCAAGATATCCACATACTGGTCCAGAGGGGTCAGCTGCAGCCAGAGCACCTGAAAACCAGAGATCGGGAAGGTGGGCTCCTGAGTCCCAATAACACAGCCACACATGGGTGGGTGGTACCAGCCAATGACACCCAGGCGCCAGGACTTCAATGGAATGAGATCTAGACAGTCCCTCTCAGGGGCCCCACACAGGCCTAGGGCAAGGATCTGGGCAGAGGTGATAATCAAAATATTTAACCATCAGTACGGTCCAGACATCCACCAAGCAGAGCAGAATGCTGGCTACAGCACAGAAATAGCGCCCAGGCGGCATGTGGCTTTGCCAGAGGCAGCTGCTAGATTGAGAAGAGGTCTACAGGGTTCTAGAAAGCCACAGAAGATGGGAGTTGAGGGGGGCATAAGCAGGAGAGATTTGTCAAAAGGCTTGGAAATGTTCCAGGGCTGTAACAACCTATATACTGGGCTGGATAAGCAGCCGGTACCTGGCAAGCTGTACCCACCTCGGCAGACAGTCCTGCCAGGCACCCATGAGGTCAAGGTCTACAGACTGGGCTGCATCTCCTGGCAGGGATCACAGAGCTGTATGTGGGCCAAGAAAGCTTCCCCTTATGGGTACAGTGGATGGGAAAGCAGGTCGCCAGGACTCGGGGCCTTGGTGCCAACCTCCCCTGCTGATGGATGTTCGTCTTTTAGTTTTATTAAACCCTGATGGATGGGCCCAGATAAATCAATTCAGGCTCAGCAAGTGGCCGGGAGAGCCATATATCATCTGGCCTTCCCCTGGACAGGCAGCTCATGTGCACGCACACAGAGCTATGTCGGCTATGTGTCAGCACCACACACGAGCATATACATACTGGTGCATGCAAACAAACCTATCTGCACACAGTCATGTGCGCAAAGAAACACCAGAGTCAACAAGCCCAGAATCTGCACATACACACGTATGTAGCCAACCCATGACCTCCCCTCCAGGAAGCCTTCCTGTCGGGAAGTTCTTATGGAAGGCTGATCTCATTTCTTCGGGTTGAATCCTATGTTCTATCCTTTGGTCCTGGACGGGGGATAAGAACAGAGCCCTTGGGGCTGGAGAGATGGCTTAGTGGTTAAGGCACTTGCCTGCAAAGCCAAAGGATCCTGGTTCGACTTTCCAGTACCCACATGTAAGCCAGATGCACAAGGGGATACATGCATCTGGAGTTCGTTTGCAGTGGCTGGAGGCCCTGGCATGCCCATTCTCTCTCTCCCTCCCTCCTTCTCTCTCTCTCTCCTTCATTCTCTCTCTCAAATAAGTAGATAATTAAAAATAAAAGAACAGACCCCTTGCTCTAATATATTTGGGGGTTGGACACCAGCTCCCTTCTCCTAGAATGGAGCTGTGTCCCCACCGTACTCATCTCCCATCTTAAGAGGTGTGCACATCCACTATCAAACCCTACCCGGGCCTTCCCCTCCTGTCAGCCAATGGAAGGGCTGCCGGCTGTGGGCGGCTTGTGGGTGCATGTGGAGGCGTGAACATGGATGCACTCATGTTCGCTTCCGGCTCCCAGTTTCTGGCCTCTACTCCTAGGCCCAAGTCTGAGTGAAGGATTATAGGGATGGCAGGAGAGATGCTTCCAAAGAGATACCCTCTTTCCCAACACAGGCACAGACTGAAGGCAGGGAGAGCAGGACGAGGGTGGAGTTTCCAGCTCATCCTAGCCCAGAGGGGCGCTGCCACTTGTCCCAGGTCACACAGCAACTCAGAGGCGGAAGGGGTTCTTTCAGCCTAGAGTCAGGAGGCAGCCCAGTCCACACCCACTTACCGATGGCCCGGGGAGCCCCTCACTCAGCAATCTAGGAGGCCCCAGGGCAGCCAGCTCGGGCAAAGCGGGGCCTGGGGTCTGCTGCCACCGTGGGGTGTGTTTCCTCGATGTGTCTCCCAGCAGACCGCACCCCGAGTGTGTCCCCAGCTTGCCCGGAGCTCTCCGGGTGAGTGCTGCCCGGCGCACGCCTGCCTGCCTGCCTGCCGGGACTGCCGGCGACTCCAGGAGGGGGAAGAGGGGCGGATCCTGGGGGGCTGCCAGGAGGCTAATGGAACCCAGCTGGGCCGGCCCGCCAGGCCGGAGCAGGGGGAGGAGGGAGGCCGGGAGGAGGGCTCGGGGCGGCCGCGGAGGCGCCGGCCGGCGAAGGCACCGCAGCGCCCCTGGCCTGGCCGCGCGCCCGGGGCCCGCCCCTCGCAGGTCCGCAGCCAGGTGAGCCGGCGGCGAGGCAGGACCCTGCGTGCCCCGAGCCGCTCTGGAAGCGGCGCCTGCAGAGGGCAGGCGAGAGGGAGGCCCGGCGCTTCCCGAGCCAGGCCTGGAGTCGAAAGCGCCTCCTCTGTTTCCCCCTTTCGCTTTCCCTGGCTGGGACCCCAGAAAGCTGAGGCGGGTGGGGACCCTCCTCCAAGACCCGTGGAACCCGTGACGTGGCTGCTGACCAAGCCTCAGTGGTCAGATTTTTCCAGTGCCTGGGTCTGTCCCTCAGTCTGTGTTGGGGGGAGGAGCGGGGCACCCCCCACACACACACACATCATTCCTGTGCTAAATTAACCCCTTTTGCTCCGCCTTCATTCTCACAGAAGTGGGAGCCAGTGAATCCCTCGTTCCTCATTATTCCATGAGATTGGAAGGGCTCAGTTCCCTGGCCCAGCTCTACCTTTGAGGCTTTTTATTATTTACTCAGTGTGTGTATGTGTGTGTGAAGGGGTGGGGGGGAATTCAGACTGGCTTTGAACTCACGATGTAGCTGAGAGTAACGTTGAGCTTCCGATCTTCCTGCCTCCCGTGGTGCTGGGATTACAGGCTGTGCCACCAAGCTTGGTTTATGTAGCGCTGAAAATCCAACCCAGGGCTTTGCTCATACTAGGTAAGTGCTACGCCATGAAGCTACACCCCAGCCTCCTTTTCCTTTCACTTTTTATTGTGAGATAGAGTCTCATCGGGTTGCCCAAACTGGCCTTAAACTTTCAATTCTCCTGCCTCAGCCTCCAGAGCAGCTGGGATTACAGCGCCGTGCCTGGTTCAGTTCCATTTAACTCTGTGAGATGGGATAACGATAGCATCTGCCTCGTGAAGCTTTGTTAAAGGAAACTCATTAACGTCTGTAAAAATGCTTAGACGTGGTCTGGCACATAGGAGGAGAAATATTTGCTGCTATTTTCATTATTATTGGGATCCCTGGCAGAGAATGGGGCGGGGGTGGCCGACGAAAGTTGATCTTATTCATCAGTGATAGGGAGGGGTTGCTTTATATCCAGAGTCCAAAGAAACAAAAGAAATTGAGGTTGGATGAACAGTAGGTCAGTTCTATCAAGGCCAAGGGAGGCGGACCAGGCGAGTCCCTCACAAGGGTGGCAATTTCTTGGCCTCAAGGTTGAGGAACCATGCAGATGGGTTCAGTAGGCTGGCAGAGTAGATGTGGGGAAGCAACTAAAGTGCCTTGACTTGGGGAGTGGGCTTCCCATTGAAGCAGACGTGTAGATGTGGTCCTGTAACCCCATCTAACCCAGGCTGGGGATGGCAGGCCTGGGATTTCCCGCCTCCAGCCCTAGAGGCGCTGAGTCAGTGGAAATCCCAACCACGCCACCGAGGCACACCACTGTGGTCCCTGCACTGCGCCTGGGCCCAGATGTAGTGGCGGCAGTGGTGGGGGTCTGGGAAATGCTGAGCTCAGCAGGCAGGAAGCACAGGGGTGGGGCTTTCACAGGCTCTGGCAGGAAGGGTGGGAAGTCCAGCTTGCTTCTGGAGTACTGCCTCCCTCTAGGCCTGCTGGGAAAGAAAGGAGCATAATTTGTTCTAAGAATTCCATCCATGCTAACTCCTTCAATCACTACTGCGACCTAGGGGCAGCGTTCTGTGTTGACCCCCGCGTTGCTGATGAGAAACGGAGGTTCTGGGAACAGCGCGGCACGCTCCACCTCACACAGACCAGTGGTAGATTGAAGCTCGGCTCTCACCCCTCTGCCATCCCAGCCACTCCTGCTCTTCACACACCCATGCCCCAGGTGAGAGCAATTAGAGCTGTAGGTGCAGGAACCTGAGAAGGGGGTGTGCAGAAGCCTTCCCATAATACCCCAAGGCTGTCGTTCACAGAACAGCTAAACCTGGGACATGCCCACTGCCTGGATCCACCACCAGTCTAGAGATGTGCTTGTGCCCCTTTCTTGCTCTGACACATGCCCACACAGCCAGATAGGTTCTTACACAGTCCCGGGTTGCACACATTTTGTTTTGTTTTGTTTTTTCAAGGTAGGGTGTCACTTCCGGCCCAGGCTGACTTGGAATTAACTATGTAGTCTCTGGGTGGCCTCGAACTCACGGCGGTCCTCCCACCTCTGCCTCCCAAGTGCTGGGATGAAAGGCTTGCGCCACCATGCCTGGCTGGGTGAACACATGTTTACACAGATGTGTGCATACACACCTACCTCCTTGCAGGGCAGATATAGGAGCCAGGTCACCCCACAGAAATAGATTCCTGGACATATCCAAAGACAGGCATGCCTGTAATCCCAGCTACTCAGGAAGCCAAGAGAGAAAGATTGTAAGTTCAAGGCCATTGTTTTAAATATTTTATTTTTATTTATTTATTTGACAGAGAAAGAAGGGGAGAGGGAGAGAGAGAGATTGGGGAGATTGGGCACGTCAGGGCCTCCAGCCACTGAAAACGAACTCCAGACACATGCACCCCCTTGTGCATCTAGCTAATGTGGGTCCTGGGGAATTGAACGTGGTCCTTTGGTTTTGCAGGCAAACGCCTTAACCGCTAAGCCATCCCTCCAGCCCAAGGCCACTGTTTTAAAGTAAAGTTTAAAAAGGGGCACATGGAGTGAGGGGCAGGAAGGTTGGGTCATTGGCAGAGTTGGGTCATTGGCAGAGTGCTTGCCTAACATGTACAACAGTAGGTTCGTTCCCCCAGCACCAGAGATGGAGTGAGGAGGAAACATGCTCATGCATGTACACAGACATACACAGAGAAACAGATGTGTAGCCCAACACGGTGCCTTGTGCCTATAATCCCAGCACTCGGGAAGCTCGGCAAGAAATTTGCATGTTCAAGGCCAGACACTGTCTCAAAGTAAAAAAACATGGAGTTGGGTGGTAGAAGTGTTAGGTCGGTGGAAGAGTGCTTACCCAACATGCACGTGACACTGGGTTCATCCGCACCAGAAGACACTGCATAGACTTGAATGCACACACAGGCACATGCATGTACATGGACATGCATATAGAAACAGACATGTAGCCAAACATGGTGCCTCATGCCTTTATTCACAGCACTCAGGAGACTGAGATAAGAGGATTATCATGAGTTCAAGCCAGCCTGGACTGGAATGAGTCCCTATCCCCCCCACCAAAAAAAAAAAGAAAAGAAAAGAAAAGAAAAGAAAGGAAGGAAGGAAAAGAGAGAAAGGAATAAAAAAGAATAGATATGTACCAATAGGCATACTTACCCAGCTGCACAAGCAGATACCTGCAGAACCATGGCACACACACACAGAGACATGCACACACTAGTCCATGCACACACATACACACATGTGGCTATGCCAGTGCATTTATGTGCATTCAGCCCCTGAAAGCACTGCACGCCAGCAAGCAGGGTATCCCGTGGGGCCGGGCTTGGTGCCCTCACCCCAGATGGCATCGCCACGAGGTAATCAACTCTGCTAATCGCCACCAGCTGCCCTGGAGCCTGCCTGCCGCTGCTGGGTGGGACTCACAAGGCCTCCTGGGCCTGGGGTAATGTGCGCAGATGTTGGTGGTGCTCAGGGGCCCTCCCATTACCCCACCAGCCACCGGGAATCCCCATATGGCAGGGGCATCCCTTGGGGCTGGGGTAATGGAGCAAAGAGGCAAGATAGGGCATGATTCTAAGAGAGACCCAGGAGTCTCAGCAAGCTGAGCACATGTGGTTGGGACCTGTACTCCACATGCACACCAAGGTCCCGGCATAGGTGCACACAGATACACACACAGAGAGACATGTCACACCTGATGGATTGCTCATCGCAGATCTCCTCCTGGCTTCCTCAGCCTGATAAATGCCACCATAATTCATTCTGATGCTCAGGCCAAGGACTAAGCGTGTCTCCTGCCTTCTCTCTTCCCTGCCCTATCCTGTCACCTCTATCCCCAGAACACAGACCACATCCATCCACTCCTTCCCACTGCCACCACTACCATCCCTGCCTGAAACCAAAGCTCCCAACAGCTCTGCCCGCTGCTCACAGCCCCACCCCTGAGCCCAGCCCAGCATCCAGGAAGCCCCTTCCCAGACTCTTGTCAGCTGGTTTCTAAGAAAACCCAAATGTTTCTCCTGGTTGTATCACATCCTTCATGATCTGGCCTCTGCACAGGTCCTGGCCCACCACCTCTCTCCCTAAGCTATGTCCCCCACTTCCTTTCTCTGAATTCTCCACACTGGTTTTACACAGCAGTTTGCCCCAAGCCTTCATGAAATGGTTCACTGGCACCCAGGACTCCCCATTCCAGGATCAGCCCACCAAGTGTGCCCCCTCAACTTCCTGCTGTAGAGGAGCCCCTGTCACATGGGACCCACGGAAAACTCTGAGCAGCGTTGGATTCTGTTGTTTACAAATTTATTGTAGTTAAGGCTAAAATTTTGAACTGCCTCCACCACTCAAGGGTTAGAGTTACAGGCGTGTGCTGCTTTGTCCCACCTCTGTCCTCTTTCTTCCCCACGACGGTAGTGTCACTGGTTCTCTGGCTCTCTCTCCTGTGACTCTGCCCACCCTCCAACTCCTTCTCACTGTTGTCTCTGTTAATAACACCCCTTTCCCTCTGCTTCCAGACTGGCTCTCCAAATCTGCATCTTGTGTCTCTGGTTTCCTCTCTGTCTTTTTCTTATATTTTCTGTACCTTCATGTCCCAGCCTCTTTTCTGTCATGGACTTCTGTTCCACAATCTCTGCTTTTATGACTTAAAAAAACACTTTATTTACATTTTATTTGAGAGAGAGAGGGAAAAATATGGTGCACCAGGTCCTCTAGCCACTGCAAATGAACCCCAGACACATGCGCTACCTTGTGCACCTGGCTTTACATGGGTACTGGGGAATCAAACTCAGGTCCTTAGATCTTGCAGGCAAGTGCTTTAACCACTAAGCCGTCCCTCCAGTCCTGTTTTTATGTATGTAGCTCTAATCTATCAGCCTACAGTGTTCTCTCTCTTTTTAAAGATCTTGTATTTATTTATTTGAGGGAGAGAGAGAAAGAGGCAGACACAGCAAGTGTGTGAGTATGGGCATGACATGTGCCACTTTGTACTTCTGGCTTTACATGGGTACTGGGGAATTGAACCCAGGCTATCAGGCTTTGTGAACAAGTGCCTTTAACCACTGAGCCATCTCTCCAGCCCCCCTCTTCCTTGAAGAGTCCCACTATGTAGCCAAGGCTGGCCTTGAATTCAGGGTCCTCTTGCCCAGAGCCTTCTCAGTACTGGGATTGTAGGCATGTGCCTCCTCACCCAGCCATAGCTAGGTATAGGTCTCCATTGTCTCTTTGGCTCACTATCATTGTCTGTCTCCCACCCCCCTCTCTCTCTCACTGTCCCTCTCCCTCTCTCCCTCTCTGTCTGTCTTTCACACCCCTCCTGTCAGAAATCAACACTGCTGCTATGTCCGCACAATTGATTGTGTCCCTGTGACAGGGAGATCCATTTTTCACTGCTGACTGGCAGCTTTATGGTCCCAGTGGGAGGGCCAGAGCTCCACTGTGTTATGCCCATCTGCCCTACAGGCTGTGGCAAACCCTTCATAGGCACCCCAAACACTGGAAATATCTGCCTGCAACCCAGGCCCAGTCAAGGTCTCTTCCTTCAACTAACTCACATTACCAGGTACCTACTCAGGGAGGCTACTCTAGAGCTTTTGGAGAAGTGAGAGCACAGACCCCAGTCCAACAACTGTGGACATGAGTGTCCAGGGGGATGCTGGGGTAAGGAGACACTTTAGTATCCTGGGGCCCAGCCCCATTACTCCCTGGGCTCTGCCCATCTGTTCTGAGTGAACCATGGAGAGTGGCAGTTACTCAAGTCTCACTTCGACTCACTGTGCTATCCTGGGCCTGCATTCCTGTTGTACCACAAGATAAAACGTTGGATCCCAGCTTGATCCTCCTTGCCTGGTGTTAAAATTCCAGAAAGTATTTTGCCTGATGCTCTGTTCCTGCAGCTGTCATCATGGGGTGCGACTTTGCTCCCAGAGGACATGCACTTGAGTGTATGGAAACGGTCTTGACCATCACAATAGAGGAAGAAGGTGCAGCTGGCATCTAGAGGGCAGAGACCTGAGATGTTGCTAAGCATCCTACAATTTATAGGGCATTCCACCCAATAAGGAGCCATTGGCCCCAATATCAGAAGAGCAGAGGTTAAAAAGCCTCACCCTGCCCCACGGGATAAGAATCTGCTCCACAGAATCGCCATGTCCTTGGCCTTAACTGACTAGGGGCAGCAGTCATTAGAAGACCTGGGACTCCAGAGTTTGATCCAAGCTCTACTTTTAATAGCCACAGCTAAAAGTTATTGCACCCCTTTCAAGCGCTGGCTGGTACTGTCTAAAGAAAAGCTCAGTTTAGTCTCAGGACCTCACAGGAGGCCCTGGCGGTATTACCAGCCCCATTCTAAACACTGAGGAACCAGGCAGAGAAAAGGCAAGTGATCAGCACAACATCGCACAGCAGTCACTGGTGGCACCTGGATTTAAACTGACCATTTGGAGATTGATCCAAAGGACAGAGTGCCATCCAGGAAAAAGCCCCATGTGACAGGCGTCTGGCTGGTCCTGAGGAGAAAACCTTCTTCCTGTAGCTCAGCAAACTGAAAGCTGGAAAAAGCTGCACTGTATGCAGTCATGGGAGACAGAATTCATCAGCAGTGAAAACAGTGGATGCTAGAAACCTCGAGTTTGTCCAGACAGGCCAAATGTCTGAATGAGTGCAATAGTGGCATGTCTGCTCTGTGGAAAACCAACGGCTCTCTAATTGGACTGAAGGCCCACTCTATGGGAGGGAATACATGCCTGGTACTGAAAACCTAATCAGAAGCCTATGGCAGGAGAGGTCATGAGACTTAAGGGTATAAAGCCTGCACTTGTCTGGATAAAGGTATATATTACTCTCACCAAATTGCCCTGAAATCACTACACTTAATGTTCCTACTCATATACTAATGCTACTCTCACTTCTCCTTAGAGAAGCTTCTCTTTTCAGATGGTGATGACCACTGTGATGGCCCAAAAGGCAACATAGTGCTGAGAAGAAGGGACAGAGGAGTGTTCAGCACTGAAACATCTCACACCCTCCACGGCTCAGGGTCCATTGCGGAAGAGGTGGCAGAAAGAATGTAAGAGCCAAAGGAAGGGTATCACTCCTGTTCAAGGGTATCACAACTGTCCATACAGAATTTGGTCTTGATATCTAAGACCTCACAGTGCCTAGAAATACCCACACAAGACCCTCATAATAGGAGAAAAAAGATGATAACATCAAATTAAAAGAGAGACTAATGGACAGAGGGAGGGGATATGATGGACAGCAGAGCTATGAAGGAGAAAGTGGGGGGGAGGGGAGAAGAGGGGAGAGAAGTACCATGGTTTTTTGTCGCTAAGTATAGAAGTTCCCTCTCTCTCTCTCTCTCTCTCTCTCTCTCTATATATATATATATATATATATATATATATATATATATATATATGTAGTTTAAAAAAATAGCCATCAAGGAAATCACCCGATGTCAACCTCTGACCTCCACACATGCACAGACACCTACATACATGTGCACCTACACACATACATGCACACATACCCCCCCCACACACACACAAGAGTTTGGCATCATGGCCCAAGGATAAGTGAAGGATTCAAAACTTACCTCCCCCACTTACTTGCCATGGCCTTTTTTGTTTTGTTTTGGTTTGGTTTTTTGGTTTTTCGAGGTAGGGTCTCACTCTGGCCCAGGCTGACCTGGAATTCACTATGTAGCCTCAGGGAGGCCTCACAGCGATCATCCTACTTCTGCCTCCGAGTGCTGGGATTAAAGGCGTGCACCACCACGCCCGGCTGCCATGGACTTTTGACACGTTACCCCACCTGGTGGAGTGAACCTCCACTTCTTTGTCTGTAAAATGAGATTGTCTGTTTTGTGAAAGGAGGGTTGCTGAAAGGGTACATGTAAAGTGCTGAGCATGCTTCCTGGAATTACACAAGCCCTGGCTACTCCAGACATGGGAAGCAAGTGCAACCTCACCACCACAGTACATACAAGCCCCTGGCCGCCTTCCCTCTCCTCCTCTCTTCCTTTCTGCACCAGCACTTAGCTTCAGTTTATATTGTCTTCACCTTCCTTCCCACATGGTAGTGGGGAAGACATTTGGGGACCAGTTCCTGCCCCCCCGCCCCAGGAGTGGATCTGAGCAGATGTTTGGAGGCAGGAGTAACATGACCAGCGATGGGCCACTGAACTCTTAAAGCATGTAGTGAGTGCCCCATGGACCACCAAATCCAGAAGGACCTGCTGGGTTTCTTTTTGGTTTTTCGAGATAGGGTCTCACTTTAGCCCGGGCTGACCTGAAATTCACTATGGAGTCTCAAGGTGGCCTTGAACTCATAGCGATCCTCCTACCTCTGCCTCCTGAATGCTGGGATTAGGACTTGCTTTTACTGCCATTTTCCCCACAGCCTGAGCAACAAAGCTTAAAGCTTAAAAATAGGGCTGGAGAGATGGCTTAGCGGTTAAGCGCTTGCCTGTGAAGCCTAAGGACCCCGGTTCGAGGCTCGGTTCTCCAGGTCCCACGTTAGTCAGATGCACAGGGGGGGCGCACGCGTCTGGAGTTCGTTTGCAGAGGCTGGAAGCCCTGGCGCGCCCATTCTCTCTCTCTCTCCCTCTATCTGTCTTTCTCTCTGTGTCTGTCGCTCTCAAATAAATAAATAAATAAATAATATTAAAAAAAAAAAGCTTAAAAATAAAAAAATACTCACGAGTAAAGGAGCCCTACTACTTCTTTCTGAGGACAAATGGAGGAGTTTCCGAGTAAGGTGTGGGGAGCAGCCAGAGACTCCCAGATTCTGTCTTTGCATGCAACAGCCTCAGACAGTTGGACTCATAAAATCCATAAATGTGTGGAATCCTGGAGCCTCTGGGTAGAGAGAACCTTTGGCTGATGCTCAGCCTTCCCTCCTCCCAGTGGTGCCCAGGGCTAGCTGCGGAGGTCTGCCAACCTCGCCAGCCAGCCAGGCTGCAGGAGTGGGGCCAGGGAGGGTACAAACCTGACTTTTTTCACCAGGGCAGAAAATAAAGATCAGAGAGGATCTGGTCCCAGCTCAGCTACTTCCTGGCTTTGTTCTCTCAGGCCAGTTCCTTCACTTCTCTGAGCCAGAGTTTCCATATCTGTCAAATGGGGTGATAATAATAACCCTAAGTGCACAGAACCATTGAGAGGATTAAACTAATAACATATGAGACTAAGCCAAGTGCATAGGAAACACTCAAAGATGCTAATTATTACCGTTATTATTTGTGAGGGCTGGTGATGTACTGAGGCGTCTTGTCCTGTACCTCACACAATGTTCATCACCAACACCTCCCCCACGACCCATTTCACCATTTATCTAACTGTCTTCGTGTAGCTTTAAGAGGTCAATGATATTTCTGACAGATATAAGATAGCTTTTTCTGTGAAGTGGCCTAAATAATATGGAAAGAAATAAAACCAACTGCAGAATTGGTGAGGCATTCAGTAAAGGCTGCCACTAGTATTTGGGAACAAACGAGGACAGGTGGCCGGGCATGGTGGCACATGCCTTTAATCCCAGCACTTGGGAGGCAGAAATAAGAGGATTGCCATGAGTTCGAGGCCACCCTGAGACTACATAGTGAATTCCAGGTCAGCCTGGGCTAGAGTGAGACCCTCCATCAGAAAAACAGAAACAACCACCACAACAAAAAGAGGATGGGTGGTTGGAAGTTCAGGGAAAAGAACCTGGGTCTGTGATCTGGGTTCAAGGTCAAGGGTGTCTCCCTGTCCTTAGCAACAAGGAAGGCTGAATTTAGGGACTATTGTGAATGTACTTCCTCTAAATCAGATGGCCTTACACCTGTGATAATCCAAACATGTCCCCTCTTTGGGATGGGGAAAGGAAAGAGATGAATCAGACCCACTCAGGCCCAGCTGACCAAGTGTTCCACATCCACCCAAGTGTCCCCACTACACCTTGCCGGCCCTGCAGGGAAAAGAGCTCCTCAGAGCAGACCCATTATCCCACCTGTGCTCTGAGGGAGGGGAGAGAAACAGCTGGGACTGAACCAGGTGTTGCGCCGTCTTCCCCCCACCATGCAAACTTGCTCTCAGGTTGGCAGGCTGGGGAGATAGCTCAACTGGTAAAGTGCTTGCCTTGAAAGTATAAGAAAACAAGTTTAATTCCCAACCCATGTTTTAAAAAAAAATGCTGAGGGCTGGAGAGATGGCTTAGCGGTTAAGCGCTTGCCTGTGAAGCCTAAGGACCCCGGTTCGAGGCTCGGTTCCCCAGGTCCCACGTTAGCCAGATGCACAAGGGGGCGCACGCGTCTGGAGTTCGTTTGCAGTGGCTGGTAGCCCTGGCGCGCCCATTCTCTCTCTCTCTCTCTCTCTCTCTCTGCCTCATTCTCTGTCTGTTGCTCTCAAATAAATAAATAAAAATAAACCAAAAAAAAAAAAATTAAAAAAAAAAAATGCTGAGGCCGGGGAGATAGCTTGGTGAGTGAGGGCATTTGTTTGCAAAACCTGTTGGTGTGGGTTGGCCCCGGGGATTTGATTCCCCAGTACCTAGGTAAAGCCAGATGTACAAACTGGTGCATGTTTGTCTATAGCAAAAGGTCCTGCCATGCCCACTCTCCCCTACCCCCTCTTTCTTATGAATCAATAAAAATGGTGTTTTTTTTTTTGTTTGTTTTTTTTTTTTTTTGTTTTTTCAAGGAAGGGTCTCACTCTAGCTCTGGCTGACCTGGAATTCACTCTGTAGTCTCAGGGTGGCCCTGAACTCATAGCGATCCTCCTACCTCTGCCTCCCAAGTGCTGGGATTAAAAGCATGTGCCACCATACCCGGCAAAAATACTTTTTTTAAATGCTGGACATGAGCCAGGCGTTGTGACTCATGCCTATAATCCCAGAATTTGGGAGGCTAAGGCAGGCAGAGTGCCATGAGTTCAAGGCCAGCCTAGTTTACATAGTTCAGAACGGCTGGACTACAGAGTGAGGCCCTATCTCAAAAATAAACAAGCAAATAAACAACAACAAAAATCAAACAAGGAGTGGAAGAGATGGCTTAGTGGTTAAAGGCTTTTGCTTGAAAAGCCTGCAGGCCTGGGTTCAATTCTCCATTACCCATGTAAAATCAAAGGCATAAAGTGGTATATGCATCTTTGTTTGCAATGGCAAGAGGCCCTGACATACCCATCTTCATTTTTTCTCTCTCTGACTCACTTCCTGCAAATAAATAAATAATAAAAAAAAAAACCGAGAATTTAAAAAATCAAACAACAAAATGCTGGACACAATGACATGTACCTGTAATCTCAGCACAGAGACAGCACAAGTCTTCGGCCACGCCCCCAGACGTGCATAGCCACGACCCTGCTGGCCACGCCCCCAGGCGCCTTGACCTACTACTGTGTCTGGAGCTCACTGGCCAGACACTCTAGCCTAATTGCGTTTAAGGACAATGAGAGACTCTGTCTCATAAAAGGGTCGATAGAGATTCCGAGGAACAACACCTAAGGTTGTCCTCTGGTTTCCATGCTTACCTGCACACATACGTGCACCAGCACACACATGAACAGGCACACATTTAAAAGAGGAAGCAATGTTATTCTCATCAGCTGCGCAGTACTACATAGGCATCATTGCTCCGATTTTATAGGTGACTTGGCCATCTGCCCCTGGATTCATCCCCAATGTGAGTGCTTGATGGCAGGGCCCAGGCTCTAGGAGATATTAAGCAAGTGACCTGCAAAGAGGCGGAGCTGGGATTTAAATCCTGGATGATCTCAGCACACTCTGCTGGATAGTGGCACCTTCCTCCGTTTGGAACTCAGTTTGCTGATCTGTAGAATGGGAGTGCTTGCTTTTCATCAGACCTCTAAGATCCCAGTTGGAACTTTGTGTCTAGACCAGCTCTCCACCCAGAAGCCTAGAACAATCTGGTGAGCTTGGGTGGTGAAGGGCAGGTGCAGACGTGACTGTCCAGCCAGGGGTGGGGGCCGCAGCCAGACATACAAAAACAACCAAATAAATCAGGCCAAGGAACTCCTAATCCTTCCCGGCTGTGGCTGCTACTGCTCCCAGGGCCTGGGAGGAGGGCACCACATGGCCAAGAGTGCAGAGTCTGGCCAAAAGACTAGGAGTGATGTTGAGCCATCAACTCGGCCTCTGCTCCCGGCGGAGCGAGCGAGCGAAGGCCTGCCACTGGTGACTCAGGCCTCCCTGACCCCCTCCTGGGTGGGCACTTTCCAGTGTCTCGGCCTATTTTTAGAGCAGGCTCCAGGCCTAAGCACAAGAGGCAGGAAAGGGGGAAGCTGGGGAGGTCCTCTACCAGCTCCTCCCCTGGAGCTCCAGACCCAGGCCCTCCCAGAAAAGCACGGTGGGGAGGGGCGCCATCCCCTGCAGGGGGACGGGGGCGACGCAGGCACAGAGACGCGTCCCCTTGCCCCCTCGCGCTGGGCGCGGCCTCAGCTAAGTGGGGCCAGGAGCCTTCAGTGTGTGACTGACTGGAAGCCAAGACCGGAGGGCCTCCGAGCGACTGAGCTGGCTGGGGTGGGAAAGGGGAGGGATCTAGCAGGTTCGTGTTCGCGGGTCCAGAGCCCACAAGTCTTCGGCCACGCCCCCCGACGCCCCATAGCCACGCCCCTGCTGGCCACGCCCCCAGACGCCTTGACCCGCTGCTGTGTCTGGGAGTTTCCACCCGCGCTACTTCATGGGAGGACCCGCTTCCTACCGTCCTGAAGTAGACCCACGGACCGACCTTCCACCCGGTCCCGAAGTCCAGAGAGCTGGGATAGACATGACGGAGATGAGACCCCCTTGTGTAGGGAAGGGGACTGGGAGGGGGTCAGACGGCGAGGTTACTGGACACCTCTAAACTGCGGGATGTATTTGCCGGAGTCGGGAGAGGCTGGGAGGCTGGAGGGTCCGAGACAGCTCCAGGCACGGAAACAATCTTGTATAGATGCCAACTTAGGCAGAGGTCTCTAGACCGACTGAATCTCAGTGGCTGAGATAGTAATCCTGGAGTGTAGGGGCGTAGCTGAACCCTTGGAGAGTCCATGCTCAGTCCGGGCCCATCCTTGGTAGGATGAGGGGCTGAGGATGGAAGGAGGAGCTCGTTCCCAAGGCACCATCTAGCGGAAAGTTAGGGAATTGCGGAGAACGGCGAGGGACACAGCACCCAGATTCCCTACCTGCTCATCGACCCAGGACTTGTGCCACACGCTCTCATCTCCAGGGTTACCCTCTTTGGAAACAGAATCCATTCTCATGCCTGTTATCCCCTCAGGCCCGAATGTCATTCCTAATGGCTGCCTCCCTCCGAGGGCCTTCCCTCCATCCCAACCACTTGAAGCATCTGCCAACTACTGTGGCTGCCTCGGAGCTTATCCTGTGCCCCATGCAATCCACAATCCACATAGACAATCGGTGTTTCTAAAACAGAAATCATGTTGTTTCGCCCTCTTGATTAAAATGTTCTCATGGAAGGCTGAAGAGATGGCTTAGTGGTTCAAGGGCTTGCCTGCAAGGCCTGAGGACCCAGGTTTGATTCCCTACTACTCTCATAAAGCCAGATGCACAAGGTGGCCATGTGTCTACAGTTTGCTTACAGTGGCTAGAGGCCCTGGTGTGCGTCTCTCTTTCTCTCTCTCTCTCTCTCTCTCTCAAATAAATAAAATACTTTTTAAATCCCTATGGCATCGCTCATAGTAGTGAGAAGCTCTACATCTTCACTTGGGAATGCACAGTCTCTTCATCAGTCTCACTTCCTGCAGCCCTTGACATTCATGAGCCCTTCCATCCCATCGGAGCAAGCCCTCAGTCCTTGTCCTTTATCCTGAAACTCTACTTGGCCTAATCCTGTTCATTTGGGGAGGAGAGAGAGGTCAGTGTGGGTCAGGTGGCCTCATCTGAGCTCACATGGTCCCCAGTGCACACCTGCTGCTCATGGAGCAGTCCCTAGCCTGACTCTCTCAAGGCCTGTGGCTCTGGAGGCAGGACAGCTTATTGAGATATTAATTGTTTTGCTCCCCTGTCTCTCTTCCATCACTTCCAAGCTGGTAGCCAAGGCCTTTGATTTTCCTAGCTTCAGGGAACTGTGCTGGATGGAACACAAAAGCTGCTTGAAGTCTGATGGCTCCCACTGACTTCTGAAAAAACTAACCGTGTGGAAACAACTGGCTAGGTGCTCTCAAGGGAGGAGGAGAGGACAGAAAGGAGAGATGACATCTAACTGCATAGGGATCAGAAGTCGGGGTCCCTTGAGTAGTGATGCCCTTCCTGATCGATGACAGGAGTTATGGGGATGGGTGGTAATGTGCCTGGGAAGGCTGGAGCCTGGGCAGATACTGGGAGGTACCTGCCTCAGTTTCCCCAAGTAGCAGCAGAAGAACTGGGTAGTTAGACCTCAAGAAGCCACAAGAACTAGGACAACAGACATCTCTGTACAGCCAGGGAGAGCAAGGACAGGAGGCACTTCCTCCATGCTAGGCGCAGATGGGAACACTGAGTCCTTGCACCAGCCTATGGAGAGATGAGAAGACCCCAGTCATGGATGAGATAGAATCTTCTGACAACTTGTGCAAAAGGGCTCAGAGTGAGTCATATTGAAGGAGGTTTGAAGAAAATATAGAAACGGGGCATTTCTTGTTTGTGTGCCAATATTCCCACCTGCTACATCTGTCTGTGTAGAGATCCAATGTAATGTTAAGATCACGTGCGCCTCATTCAGAATTACACCCTCGGGACTAGCACATAGTAAATGCTCAGAATGTTTCTGCTGAATTCCCTTGTCCTTGGTATTTCTAGTCTTCTTAAAGTCAAGTCTGTTTCAGTGGTCTCCCACCCATAGGCCCTCCAAATAAATGAATAGTGCAAGCTTCTATCATGGCATGTAAAGTCCCCTGGGGTCACAGCCTGTCCTCCCTGTGCACTCCTCTCCAGCCAAACAGCTGATTCGCAATTCCCCAAACTTGCCAGGTTGTTTCATGCCTCCATGCTTTCGCTCCTGCGGCACCTCCACCTGCGGTGCCCTTGCCCCCTCTGCCTGCTGAGCTTTCAGTGAGCCTTCTGAGCTCAGCACAAGTGCTTTCTTTTGCCTTCCCTGAAACCCCTCCCTAAGCAGACAAAATGCCTTCCCGCTTTTGCCCATGTCTCCTTCTTCCCTGGGGCCAGTCTCCTGGGCTTGACTGGTATAGCAAGACCCCAGTGCCTAGCAGTGACAGGACTCCCCGGATCTCTGAACTGTCTCCCTGTGCTCTATGGTCTCATGGTGTGAACTTGGCCATCCTCTCTAGCCTCACTTGGTTGGCCTCTCTACACAGTGGAAGGAATAGAACTCAGTGGTCCCTAAGACCCTTCCTCCTCTCATTTGAGCTTAGAGGAGATGATGGCATGTAAAACTCAATTCACCCATGTGTCCTGCAGGGCCAGCTGAAAGTGGAGCATGCTCAGAGAAGCAGCTGCAAATAGCACTGTGCTTGGCCACTTGGGAGCAAGCCCCTGCCTGAGCACTTGGTGTGACCCTCGTATAAATGAGTATGTGGCCTTCTTGATGAGGATGCTTCATCCTCCCAACCCCCCATTCCCACTCAGCCATTGGCCTTGACAGTGAAAAATTCTGAAACAGTCAGGGCTGCCGGTCCAGCACTGAGTTAATATTCAACGAATGAGCCTTTTGCAATATGCATGCCCCGAGGCTGGTGTCCTATGGGGCCCTCCCCCTTCCCAGGCTTGCACAAGCAGCATCCTCCCACCCTACCCACCCTGGGCAAAGACATACACAGCCAGCGTGCAGTAGGCCAGCCACTAATGGACAGACCCTCAGCTCCATTTACTTCCTAAATACTCCCCTCATTCCTTCATTTCTTAATCTATTCATTCAGCAATATCTATTAAGTTTCTATCATGTGCCAGGCAACAGCAAGTACATCAGTGACTACGACCCTGTTCTGCTCTCAGGGGCTCACAGTCTGGTGGAAGAGACAAGAAATTGTACGTATAATCTCACATCAGGAGAAATAGTACTTTAGAAAGATTAAGATGATGTGATTTAAAAATGATTTAGAGAGATAAGAGGTAGTCAAAGCCTTTTCTAGCAAGCATTGCAACAGTCATCAAAAGAGAAGGACAGGGCTGGAGAGATGGCTTAGGGGTTAAGGTGCTTGCTGGCAAAGCCAAAGAACTCAGGTTTGATTCCCCAGTACCCAGGTAAAGCCAGATGCCCAAGGTGGTGCAAGTCTGGAGTTCGTTTGCAGTGGCTACAGGCCCTGGCATGCCCATATTCATTCATTCTGTTTCTTTCTCTCTCCTTACAAATAAATAAATTAAATTAAAAAGAAAAGGAACAGGCCAGTCGTAGTGGCACGTGTCTGTAATCCTAGTACTTGGGAGGCTGAGACAGGAAGAGCACTGTGAGTTTCAGGCCAACCTACACTACACAGTGAGTTCTGGGTCAGCCTGATCTACAAGGCAAGACCCTGTTTCAAAAACAAAACAGCAGAGTTGAGAGATAGCTTAGCGGTTAAGCACTTGCCTGTGAAGCCTAAGGACCCTAGTTCAAGGTTCGATTCCCCAATACCCACCACGTAGGCGCATGCATTTGGAGTTCATTTGCAATGGCTGGAGGCCCTGGTGCACCCATTCTCTCTCTCTCTCTCTGCCTATTTCTGTCTGCTTCTCTCAGATAAATAAAAATAAAAATAAATGAAAAAAATAAAGAAAATTTAAAAATAGAGAAAAAAAGAGCAGAAGCCAAGGAAGCAGGGGAAGCTTTTCACGTGGAGGATGCTGCAAATCGAAAGGCTCTGGGGTAAGAGAAATCATGACATGTGTTCAAGGAATGGATGGAAGCGAGATAGCCACGTTGAGTCAGTGAAGACAAGAGTGGCAGGAACATTGGTCAGAAGAGTGGCAGGAACCATATCACGCTGAGTCTCTTGGAACACAAAATGAGCCTTAATTTCCTTCAAGGAACAGAGGGCCCTGGAAAGCAAATCTCTGTCTTCCCCCAGCCCTTCCACCTTGGTGTAGTTCTTAGACACTGTGTCTCCCTCATCTTTGCATTGTCACTCTCTGGCCCCAGGCCTAGCACAGATGGAATTTCATCAATGACCAGTCACATTCTTCTAGTCCATGTCTTGATCCAGTGGTCTGGGAGTACAACACATCCACGTATGCTAAAATGAAAAGGACTTCAGTTTCGGTTATCAACAGCAGAATTCTGGATAAGTTCATCAAGAAGAATTTTACATGGGTTGTGGCTACCTTGCTGGTGTCCCAAATTGGACTCCTGTTGCCCACTGGGGCACCCAGTACATACAGTCAGAGTTCACCCAACTGTGGCCTCAGTGATGTAGTGCTGACCTGAGTGGCACAGTCCACCACCTGCACCAGAGTCGATGAAAATAAAGTGGAGCTGGACCTAGCCCAGTGCAGCTTCAGAGGCTCTGCCCTTACCCCAGGCCTCTTACTGACTAGCTGGGTTCTAAGTCTGTAAGCTCAACACTCCCCACTAATCTTCTCTCTGAGATCAAGACATAGACCCTCATCTGAGGGTCCTCATGTAAGGTGGGTTCCACAGCACCATTCTGAAGATGAAGGGATCCAGAAAGCCTGAGGCTTACACAGCGGTGGGTCTCGGGGCTCTCCTTAGTTTCACAATGGTATATTTCACCGTACCACTCCCTTGCCCACTCAACCCCCAATGACAACTGCTTCATACATGAATTCTAAGGGAATTAGATCTAGTCTCCACTCCAGAGACAGGGCTCCGGAAACTAAGACCAAGCAAGGTAGTGCTTCTCAGGGTAGGTAGGCAACAGGACATCTCAGAACAGCACCCCTATATACAGGCCAGTTTCTCCATGTCAACTCCAGCCTGAGCTCTGCTGCCACTGGGCTCTAGCACCCCACCCCAGGGAGGCAGTGAGGGGGAAGTGACACACGAGCCTGAGGAAGTGGGGGTGAGGGTGAAGATCGATAGCATTAACATGGCGCCCAAATTAAATATTGACTTTCTTGCTTGACTCTAGGGATGCTTGGATTGATGGCTGGAGTCGTGCAGTGCCACCATAGGAGACGGGGACACCCCAGCCTGGAGCAGGCCCTATGGGAAGCTGAGGCCTCCAGAAAGAGCTTCCCTTGCTCTGGCCTGCCCAGGAGGAGCAGAGGTGGGGGTTATAGGGAACCTGGGGACTATCCTTCCTTGTGCCTCTCATCTAGGGGAATGTCTTCATGGAGCCCAGCGCCCTCCTCCTGGAGACCTTGGAGCCTAGGCTTATTTTGGATGCTCCTGTCTCCAACACTCCTTCCCTCTCCTCTCCAGAAACTCTGGCTGGCTGACAGCCCAACCAATGAGCAGAATCGATTTCTGTGATGAGCCCCATTACTGGGTCTCAGGACCCTGTCTTCCACATGGTAGGGCTGGTTATTTCTGGCCTGTCATTATAAAATAACATGGGGAGAGGAAACAAGGACCTCTCCAGTGAATTCACCTGCATGCCTACAGCAGGCCCTGAGTCTGATCTCCCTTTCTCAAAGCTCCACTTCAAGAACTGTCTACACTGCCTTCATTTCTTCACCTCCCACACACTCCACAACCCACTCCAACCGGCTTCCTGACATGTCACTGACTGGAGCCCAGCTCCATCCTAAATTCCAGCCCTGTGTGTCCAACCACCTACTTTCTACTTGATGCCTCCTCTTGACAGTCTTAAAGTTAACTTGGTCAAAGCCAAATTCACAATCGTCTTCCTCAAAGCTGGTCTCCCTGTGCCTATAAGTCAGTGGCATGGTCATCCATCCAGGTGAGTAAAGACGGAAGCCCAAGAGCCATTCTTGGTTCATCTCCTTGACTATCCAAAGGAGGGGCTGCCAATTCTATCCACTGCCTGCGTATAGACTCCTTTCCTCCTCTGTAGCAGTATCTATAACCTCCTTCCCAGGGATGGTCTCTGGCTACCCCGACTCTTGATTTACCCAGAGAAATCTTGTTAGTCCACAAATCTCATCACGTCAGGCCTCTGTTCACCTTCCTTGGCTTCAAACCCTCAGTGGTGTCTCCCTTATCCTAAATACTCTTAGCATGTGTCTTGAGGACTTGGGAAGATGATGGTGTTACTGGGATAGGTGGCTTAGATGTGTGGAGGAAGGAATTGGTGAGGGGGGTGGATACTAAGGACTGGCCTAAGAAAAACCCAACTGTGGTCCCATGAAGCAGCTAGTGTGTGAATTCATGAGGAAGCTCACAGGGAAATGAGTGTGGAGAGGCAGAAGTCGGCAGCAATTGCCCCAGGTCCTCCCTCAGGCCACCCAGGCTACCTAATTTCCTTTTAATTGGTGCCTAATGGAAATAAATTAAGCCCAATTGAGTTTTAATGTGTGCATTCAAATGCCAACCCTCACTGCTTTTCTTCTCCTGAGGTCTGGGGCTGAAGGAGTGGTGATAGGATAGGGGCAGAGGGTACTCCCTTCCTCCAGCCCACAGGTGTCTTCAGGACCATGTACTTCCCCACACCTCCTCGGTGCCCACCTAGATCCCCAGAACATCTAGGTTCAGGAGTGTCGACTTGGAACCTTCTTTAAGCTGGCACTGTGCTGGGAGCTTTTCCCATATCACCTGCTCAAACCCAAGTGAAGCACGTCACAAGGAGATGCTTCCTTTTCAGAGGATACTGAATGGACTTGCCCAAGGACACTGACACTGCCTTTGCTGTCCAGACCCGTGCTGTGCTGTGGTGGCAACCAGCCTCATATAGGTACTAAGCATGTGCACTATGCCAAGACATGTTGTGTAGCCCACACACACGAGTTCAAACACTTAGAACAAAAAATAATTCATAAGGCAAGAGAGTTATAAGTTTGATACCAGCCTGGGCTCTGTAGCAAGACCCTATCTGGGAAAAAAAAGAAGCAGAAAACTGTCCTGGTAATTTTGCAGGGAGGGATTTTGAGGCTGAGCCTCACTCTAGCCCAGGGTGACATGGAACTCTATCCTAGGCTGGCCTCTAATTCACTGCAATCTACCAGTCTCCTGAGTGCTGAAATTAAAGGCATAAGCCACCATGCCTTTGTAATTTGTATATTGATTGAAAATGGGGGCTAGACTTCTGGTTAAGATGGTGGCATAGGAACCACGCCAAAGCAGCCTAGGGGAGAAAAAGCCAAAGAAAACCCAGCAAAATACACACTTTTACTAAAAAGTGAGGTGTATGAGAAATTAAAACGGCAGAAGAGAAGTAGGAGTGTCCAGAGCATCCAGAGCCCACACAGGCAGGCCGAAGCAGCTCCGGCAGCGGCGCCCCAGCTCTGGCAGCGGAAGCGGCAGTGGAAGCCGCAGCTCCGGCAGCAACAGCAGCAGCTCCAGCACTGGCAACAGTGGCTCCAGCAGCAGCAGCAGCAGCAGACCCAGCAGCAGGGGTGCCCATCTGCAGGGCCACAGTTGCCAGGCTCGGTTTGCCCCACAGGAAAAGCCAGTGTCCAGCTCCAGAAAACAGAACAGCAGTCCAGTGACCCAGCCAGCCTACTTGACTGAGACCAAAATCATCCAAAAAAGGTAACTGGGGTTGCACCAGGGAAGGGTCTCACTTGGTCACAAGCTAACTTGGATCCCTCAACAGACAAGAAATCTTAACTTGTTTGTTGATAGAGGATCTGGTTGTTATAACACCTACTCTTGCATAAATAAATACTCAGTGCTGTTGACTGAATGTATACAGTGTTTAGTTAAATTTTAGAATCTACCTGTATTTTGTTCCACTCAGCCTACTTGAATACTCCCATAGCAGGCAAACTCAACCCGTAGGAACACTCTTCTAGGTACTCTGAGAGTGTTAAGAGCTACACCTAACATCTTAATCTCCTACACTGAAGATATATAACATCAGATCAATTGATACAGCTAAGAATAGCCAGCAAACTAGAAAATCCAAGCATTAACTTAATCCAAGATGCAAAAATATATACATTATAACAAGAAACACCAAAAATCAAGACAATATAAATCCACCAAAAAGTATTAATGCATCAGAGATGACCTCCAGTGAGAACGAGTTGGAGGAAATGCCTGAGAAAGATTTCAAAAGAATGATTATAAATATGTTCAAAGAAGTCAAAGAACAAATCAAACAAAACAAAGAGGAAATCAAAGGAATCAAGGAAGATAGAGGACACCAATTTAATGAAATAAAGAAGGCAATACAAGACATAAATAAGGAAATAGAAATAAAAAAGAAAAACCAGTCAGAATTACTAGCAATGAAGAACACAGTTAATGAAATAAAAAACTCTGTGGAGGGCTGGAGAGATGGCTTAGCGGTTAAGTGCTTGCCTGTGAAGCCTAAGGACCCCGGTTCAAGGCTCAGTTCCCCAGGTCCCACATTAGCCAGATGCACAAGGGGGCGCACGCATCTGGAGTTCATTTGCAGTGGCTGGAAGCCCTGGCGCGCCCATTCTCTCTCTCTCCCTCTACCTGTCTTCCTTCTGTGTCTGTCGCTCTCAAATAAATAAATAAAAAATTTAAAAAAAAAAACTCTGTAGAAAATCTCACCAGTAGAATGGATGAAGGAGAGGACAGAATATCTAAGCTAGAAGACCAGGTGGCAGATCTAATACAGTCCAACAAAGAGAAAGACAAACTTATAGAAAAGTATGAGTGGGAATTTCAAGATATTCAGGACACTATGAAAAGATCAAATATAAGGATTCAGGGCATAGTAGAAGGAGAAGAATTCCACTCCAAAGGCATAGTAGGCGTCTTCAACAAAATCATAGAAGAAAACTTCCCCCAAATTGGGAAAGAGGTGCCAATGCAGATACAGGAAGCCTTTAGAACCCCAGCCAGACAAAACCTGGACAGAACCTCTCCTCGTCATGTTATAATCAAACTTCCAAACACACAATCCAAAGAAAAAGTATTGACAGCAGAGAGAAAAATCAAGTTACCTACAAAGGCAAGCCCATCAGGATTACAGCAGATTACTCAACACAAACTTTAAAAGCCAGAAGAGCTTGGAGTGATATATTCCAAGTTCTGAAAGATAGCAACTGTCAACCAAGGTTACATTATCCTGCAAAGCTATCCATTCAAATAGATGGAGAAATAAGGCCATTCCATGACAAAAGCAGGCTAAAGGAGTATTTGAAGACAAAACCAGCTCTACAGAAAATGGGGGCTGGAGATATGGCTTAGTGGTTAAAGATTCTTCCTTGGAAAGCCTGACAGCATGGATTTGATTCCCAGTACTCACATAAAGCCACATACACAAAGTGGTGCAAGAATCTGAAGTCAATTTGCAGAGTGACAGGAGGTCCTGGCATGCCTACTCTCTCTCCAATCTCGCTATATAACATTTATATACATTTATATGTAACATATATGTATGATCATATTTAAGCCAGGTGTAATAGCACATACCTGTAATTCCAGCACTGGGAAGATAGAGGCAGGAGGAACAAGAGTTCAAGGCCAGCCTTGGCCACATAGCATGTTGAACTAAGCCTGAGCTACATGAGACTGTCTCAAAAGAAAAACAAATTTAAAAATCTTTTTTTTTCCTTTTTTTTTTTTTTTTTTTTTTTGAGACAGGATCTCATGTATCCCAGGCACCGGCCTCAAATTTCCATGAACTACTGACTCTTCTGCCGTTATCTCCCAAGTGCTGGGACTACAGGGACCACCAAGCCTGTTTTTGTTTGTTTGTTTTTCAGGCAAGCCAAAAAAGACTGGCCTTTTTTGGGGGAGGGGAGTTGAAGCTGAGTTTCACTCTAGCCCAGGCTGACCTGGAATTCACTATGTAGTCCCAAGGTGGCCTCGAACTCACGGCAATCCCTCACCTCTGCCTCCCTAGTGCTGGGATTAGAGGTGTGCCCCACCCCGCCTGGCTTTGGCTTTGTTTTAATGTGAGAGAGTGATAGCAAGAGCAAGACAGAGAGAATTGGCATGTCAGCGCCTCCAGCCACTGAAATTAAACTCCAGACATGTATGCCATTTTGTGTGCATGTGACCTTGTGTGCTTGCATCACCTTGTATGTCTGGCTTACGTGGGACCTGGAGAGTCAAGCATGTGTCCTTAAACTCTGTAGGCAATTGTCTTAACCACTAAGCAATCTCTCCAGCCCAAGCCTGTTTTTCAAAATGTTTTTATTTATTTGCAAGGAGAGAGAGAACGGGCACACCAGAGAGTCTTTCCACGGGAAACAAACTCCAGATGTGTGTGCCACTTTGTGCATCTGGCTTTTACACAGGTCCTGGGGAATCAAACTCAGGCCATCAGGCTTAGCAAGCAAACACCTTTAAATCACTGATCCATTTCTCCAGCCTGGTTTTTATGCAGTGCTAGGGATCAAACCTAGAGTTTTGTGAATGCTAGGCAAGCACTATACCAATTGAGCTACCAAAAAGTCATATTTTTTCTTTTTTAAAAAATCATTTATTTGTATGTTTGCTCTTGTGTGGATGTGTGTGGAATGCCAGGGACTCTTACCACTGCAAACAAATGTCCACTTGAATTTATGTGGATGGCTGAGGAATTGAACCCAGGCTAGCAAACAAGCACCTTTAGCCACTGAACCATATCTCAGTCCCCCTTAAAATCATATTTTTTTAATTTTTTTGTTTATTTAATTAATTAATTTATTTATTTATTTGAGAGCAACAGAGAGAAAGAGGCAGAGAGAGAGAGAGAGAGGGAGGGAGAAAGGGAGGGAGGGAGGGAGAGAATGGGCGCACCAGGGCCTCTAGCCACTGCAAACGAACTCCAGACGCATGGGCCCCCTTGTGCATCTGGCTAACATGGGTCCTGGGGAATGGAGCCTCGAACCGGGGTCCTTAGGCTTCACAGGCAAGCACTTAACCGCTAAGCCATCTCTCCAGCCCTAAAATCATATTTTTAATACTTAAATATATAATATATAATAAAAGTTAGTTTCAATTTTTAAGCTTTTTGGTTTGCTTTGTTTTTCTGACAGATCTCACTCTGTAGCCAAGGCTACCCTCAAACTCATGGCAATTTTCCTGTCTCAACCTCCCAAGTGCTGGAAGTACATGTGTAGGCCACCATACCTGGCTTAACTTTTAAAACTTAAGAAAAATATCTACAAGAAAATGAGATGTGTAGTTTCCATTATATTTTGGATTTTTTTTTTTTTTTTTTTGAGCTAGGATTTCACTTTATCCTACACTGAGCTGGAACTCATTCTGAAGCCCAGACTGGCCTTAAACCCACAGCCATCCTCCTACCTCAGTCTCCAAAGCGTGGGGATAAAACTCATAAACCACCATGTCCCCAGTATCTTCTTTCATGATGGCAGATCTGGTCTGTCCTCCCAGGATGCACCACAACCTACCAGGTAAGGAGAGGCTGCAACTGAGTGCAGTGGGCCTCCAAGGGAGACAAGTCCCTTTCAGCACTCTGGTCAGCACCACAGGGGGCGGATTGTGGCGCTAGCACAGAGGCCCCAAAGCTGCGTGAGCAGAATTGAATGACTACAGAATTCCCTGGTGGTGAGGATTGAATCCAGAGTCTCACATATGTGAGGCAAACACTCTACTGCTAAGTTACAGCCTAGCTGATAAAAGCTTGCCCTACATGCACAAGGCCCTGGCTTTGATCCCCAGCACCACATGCCAAAGGAATTCCCCCCAAATCATCTTGGCTATCCAACACGAAAGACTGGGTAGAGATCAGCATTATTCCCATTGTGTAGAGGAGTAAACTGATGCTCAGCAAGCCCTGTGTATTCCATCCTTTTACTCAGTTGAGGTCTGCTGAGTCCTACTTCCTGAGACGCAGCTGAGTGCCTGTGTGGGAACCACATAGCCATTCTGTGTGATCAGTATAGCAGAGACTGTGCAGCCACACTGTGAGGTGACTGCTAGTTGGAGTGGTTCAGGAACAGGATCACAGGATGGCTTCCTGGGCTGGGTTTGAAGGAGTTTGCCAATTCAGCAGGAGGGCTCAGGCAGACGTGAAGGTCAGAAGGGTCAGGAGAGGCAGCCAAGGGCCACATCACCATCTTGCCTTTTATGCCAAATCTAGGACCACAGGAGGCCCTGGAGCTGGGCAATAGTCCTGCCAGATCTGTGCTTTAGAAAGATCACACTTGGACCATGTACAGGAAGGACTGGGGATGAGAGGCAAGGTAAATGCAGACAATGAAGAGGGACAGAGCCAAGCCAGAAAAAGACTGGTGCATTGGTAGAAATCAGCCCAAAATACAATGACTATTAGGCAAAGGATAAGGAAACCCAAGTCGGGCTGAACATATATAACTCAGGCTTGCCGGGCGTGGTGGTGCACGCCTTTAATCCTAGCACTCGGGAGGCAGAGGTAGGAGGATCACCTTGAGTTCGAGGCCACCTGGAGACTACATAGGGAATTCTAGGTCAGCCTGAGATAGAATGAAACCCCTACCTCAAAAAACCAAAAAGAAATAAATAAAATAACTCAGGCTTGCCTAGCAAGTCCAAATCCCTGGGTTCAGCTCCCAATACCACAAAAGCAAATCCAAGCCCGATAATATCCAGTAACCTACCTAAGGCCACACAGCCAGTCAGTGCCTGTGGAAGCAGGTATTGCGGTACAGGCACAGCCCCCAGCCTTGAGAAGCTTGGTCCTTGACCATGAACATGACAGGTCTCAAAGCTGTCAGAAGCCTCTGGTAACTGTGGCTGCTGTGAGAGATGAACCCAAAATAAAGAAGGTGGATTCAACTTCCTTCTCAACCAGAAGAGAGCAAGTCAGTGCAGCCAGGGCTGGGGAGGGACAGGAGCGCAGGAAAAGGTTCTAAGAAGTCTGTTAGGTGTGGCAGGGGGCAGCTCAGAGAAAGACCAGGCCAGAATGTGCAGTGGAGTCTGCTGGCACAAGGACCAGGGGCTTTGTACAAACCTAACACCTTCTAGAAACAAGCCCCCCTCCTTTTAAAATCTTATTTATTTGTCTGAGAAAGAGGCAGTGGGGGGAGAGGGAGGGAGAGAATGGGCGCACCAGGTCCTCCAGCCACTGCAAATGAACTCCAGATGCATGCGCCCCCTTGTGCATCTGGCTTGTGTGGGTCCTGGAGAATGGACCCGGGATCCTTTGGCTTAACTGCTAAGCCATCTCTCCAGCCCCAACCCCCTTTTTGAGATCTGTTCTCCCTCCCTTTTCACCAGGGTTTCTAAAGAGGCTGCCAATCACAGTGCCTGAGGCCAATCTGAGTTCTTTCTTCCTTAGGGGTTTTCTAATTGGAATTCAAGAGAGAAATTTCTTCTCCTCTGGGGGCAATACAGAGTGATAGGAGCAAGGAGGGGGGCACATCTAGGGGGTCCGGGGAAGAGAAAGGCTGTCTAACAGAATGAAACCCACACACCAAGCAAGCAGGGAGGGGCGAGAACACCTCTGAGCCTGGGCACATCACCTAAGGCCAGCCTTACATGCCCACAGCTGTCCTTGCCTTGTGTGCACTCCTCAGTGGGCAAGTTCCTTGGGCCTCTGGCTGGCACCAAATTCTGCCCACTCTACTGCACCCCAGTTAGTCACTCACAAGCAGTGGGAGATTGGTCTACTCCTTCCTCCACCTCCTGTGGGTCCAGGGGTTCAGCCCAGAGCCTCTCTGTGGGAGTTTATGAAAGTCACATTCCTCCTGTGAGCCATAATTTCCTCACTTATACAATAAAGGACTGTCTGGAGGAAGCAGATAAGATGGTGTCCGAGTTGAGTGAGCACTCCGGGCAACAGAACACTAGGGCTTCTGGAAGGGCAGAAGAGGAGCTGGCAGAGTGCACAGGGCTAGGAGCACATTCCTGAGAGGACTCTGCCCATGCCTTCTCTGACCAGGGCCTACCCCAAGCAGGATTTCAGTAGAACTAAGAGGAAGCCTGTACCACTGAGGCCCGCAAAACTTCGAGGGGGTAGCTGGAGAGATGGCTGGAGAGCATGGCAACCTGAGTTCAGATCCCCAGAACCCATGGAAACACCAGACGTGGTAGCTCACATCTGTAATACCAGCACTTCTACGGTGAGAGGGAGGTGGAGACAGGAGAATCCCAGAAGCTCATGGGCCACACAGGCTGACAGACACAGCAGGGAACAAGAGACCCTGCCTTAATCAAGGTGGAAAAGGCCTGACACCTGAAGTTGTTCTCTGCCCTCCACACCTACGTACGAGCACACCTACACCCCCACACATGAACAATCACACACACACGTATACTCATTATACACATACACAAGATTTAAAACAAAAACATGCAAGGGAGTCCAACACCACTCCTGTACCCTGCTCGAGGAGCCTCTCCACTATAGAAGCCCACACCAGTGGTTTCTTCTCCCTAGCACCTCCAGTCTAGCCTCCTACATCTCCCCTCCCTCAGCTACCCTAAAGACCTGCATCTGTGTCTCAGAGTCCCTAGAAGAAGCCCAGATGTGACCATGTTACCAAATGACCAGGCCAGCAGCAGCATCTATGGACACTGCTAACCATTTCCTGCTGTACTTACAGCATGACTATAGAACCATAGCATGTGCCACACAACTTTCCATTTGCTGACCCCATGCCCCCTCCTCCTGGAAGCCCAGGAACATGGGTGGGCAGAGAATATAACCCAGCAATCCAGCGCCTGCCCTCAGGTGCCAAGCCAGCCTCTCTCCACCCCACCTTACCCTACCCCCCTGGTCCTGCATGACGCCTGAGGCTCCATTACAAACCAGCTCATGCAACTCCCCTGCAGCCTTGCAGACCAAGTCCCACGAAGCTAAGCTGAAGTGTCCCTTCCAACAAGCCTGGGTGTGAAACCCCAGCTCTGCCTCTCACTGTGGCCTTGAGCAAGCCATTGTCCATGTTTGGTCTCATTTTGTAAACACAAAATGGGCAGTTGAACATCTCAGCAAGAATGTCGTGAAGAGGGCAGGGAAGATGGCTCCGTGGTTAAAGGTACTTGTTTGCAAAGCCCAGCGGGCTCAGGTTCGCTTCCCTAGTACTCATGTAAAGGCCAAGTGGTGTATGCATCTGAAGTTCCTTTGCAACAAGAGGCCATGGCATGCCAATATTTCTCTCTTTATCCCCCCTTGCAAAAAATAAAAAATAGCGTTTGAAATGTCATGAGGAGCTGAAGTCATGTGCATGAAACTAGGACATCATATGAGCTCTTCCCCTACAGCAAACCCTTGCGTCTCAATGAAAGGCAACCATGACTGTGACTGGCACTGGAGCAGACCAATCACAAGGGGCTTCACCCCACTTCTTACCCCAGCCCAGACAAAGGACATAAACAAGATCACCCAGGGAGGTAGGGACAAAGACAAGGTCAGGGCTGGCTTAACTTCATCACACAATGTGATGAGACCAAGTGACAGGAACTGAGGAGACAGAAGAACAAAGTCGGGGTCTCACTGCAGGGCACAGGCCTGGGGTAATTAAAGAGCTCAGTAGCCAAATCCACAGAGTGAAGTTTATTCCCAACAAAGTTCCCCTTCCCCCTCCCCAGCCCGGGACAGGGACACACAGGCCGGGGTGGGGGGCAAAGATGGGGCTCCGGTGAGTGGCTGAAGGACCTCTGAGAAACAAGGAGGGCCCTGGCCCCCAAGCCACACTGCGCCTGGTTCCCCACCCCCTGGCCCGGCTGAGTCCTCTGCACCTCCTGCCCAGCCTTGGGAGGGGGAGGGGCGCTGGCTCCTGGGTAGTTCCAAAGTGGAGTGTGAAAATAGAGAGATATATATTTCTGTGCAGTGGGCAGTCCGGCGTGGCACTCACACCTCTGTCTGGAAGTCACCATCTGGCGGTTCTGTGGGCTCCCAGGCTGCTGCCCGGTGCAGGGCCAGCCGTTCTCGGGGCTTGGGGGGCAGTGAGCCCAGTGTCATAGATTTGAAGGTGCTCCAGCTCTGATGTCGCCGATGCTGAGACAGGCCAGGGCGCTCCCCGGGGCTGGGCTTCTCCTGTGGAGTGAATGGGGAGAGCCTGTGATGAAGGGCTGGAGCCCTCATTTTCACCATGGGAGCAAACCAAGGAGGTTCCAGGACCACCATGACTACACAACACTACAGAGCAACCAGGTGTCAAAGCACAGTCAGATACAGGCTGGCCCAGTGTGATGGTTTATATTGTCAACACGACAGAATCAAGAATCATGGGCATGCTTGTGAGGAAGTATCTTGATAGGTTAACTACGGTGGGAAGACACACCTTAACTACTATGGGGAGCGCCATTTCATGGGCTGGAGCGGTGGACCACAAATAAAAAGCAGGGAGCTGACTGAGCACCGGCATGTCTCACTGTTTCCTCTCTGCTGCTGTGATGACGGGAGCTGGCTTTCTGTTCCTGCCATGCTTCCCTGCTACGATGGACTCTACCTTCTGGAACCATAAACCAAATTAAACCCCCTTCCTTCTATAAGTTGTTTATGGTCCTAACAATGAGAAAGTAACGGAACTGATACACATGGCTCTGCAGTCGGGACTCCTGACGCTGTGTTCAGTGGCTCCCTTCTGTGCCCACCCTCCTTCCCAAACCTGGAGGCCCCCATCAGTGCTTACTTTCCACGGCACCTTCCTATTCACACCCAACCTCACAACCACTGCTCAGGTGCTGGGTCAGCCCGTAGTGAGACAGGCTGCAGTTGTACAGGCATGGCAGGAGGGCAGGAGGAGGCCATGAGCATCTCCGAGCTCACCTCACCTCCAGCCCAGGGGGACACAGGCTGCACTCGCTCCACCCTTCCCAATGACACGATCTTCTGCCACTGGGGCCACAGGTCACAGTCCCTCTCCAGGGACCACTCCAGTAAGTCAGGCCCCAAGCTGTGAGCAGGCAGCCACCAAGGAGCCCTCACCTTGGCCGAGGACTGGCTGCGGTAGCGGTCGAAAGTATGGAACTTCTGGTTGAGCTCGTGGTAGAGTTCCGAGTGCCGTTTCCGGGTGTGCATCACCTTCTGGGGGGCACTGGGCATTAGAGGAGTGCTCCCCTGGACAGCAGGATGGACCCACCTCAGACCCCCTGGGGGCCCAGCATCCTGCTCCCATTTGCTTAATGTTGGTTCCTGTTAGCACTCTCTTCACCCCAGAGCTGTGAGTGTGGGCAGGAGGGGATAGTGAGGAAGATCCCACAAAAGCTAGAGGCTTAGGGACTTGGGATTTGGCTCTATGATCGGACTTGGGGCACTTTTAAAAGTAGACCATGTGGGGACAGATCTCCCCTCACTCCCAACACTCACCTCAAAGTCCAAGTCTGAATACCGTAGCTTCTTTCGCTGGGGAGCAACAAGAAGGAAATGAAGGAGAGAAGGGCTTTTCCCAGAAAACCTGGTGCCCCAGGGCTCTGTGGTACTTCCCCCAACCAGGTCCTAGAGCTGGGAATCCTTATGGGGCAGCCGTTGGGGTCATAACACAGTAGCAGAGGACTGCAATACACACACATTTTGGGCCACAAAGACAGGTGCTCCAGGGAGCACACGCAGGGATGCAAGCACAGGTCAAAGGTCATGGGGCAGATCACGCTGGGGCAGGGACACAAAGTCCCCACACACGATCACAGAACACATGCTTGCTCTCGGTGCCCTGGATTCCAGCCTTCTCGCCTACCTCATCTTTGTTTTTTGTTTGTTTTTGTTTGGGGGGGTTGGTTGTTTGTTTTACAAGGTAGGGTCTTGCTCTAGCCTAGGTTGATCTGGAATTAGTCTCAGGCTAGCGAAGAACTCACAGCCATCCTCCTACCTCAGCCCTCCAAGTGCCCGGCTCCTGCTTCACCTGCCCCATGCTCTCTTCCAGCCAGCAGTCCCTGAAACCTGCACGCACCCTGTGAGAACTGGGGGCTGTCAGTCCCATCCTCTGACTTGGCCTTGCCTCTTCCTCAGCCAAACCAGTCCCTATCTCCCTGCCTCTCTTTGTGCTCTCCTGATCCTTACTTGCCCAAGACCACCTTCAAGGTCCTAAAACGCTCTGCAAAATCCAGTGCCACTCAAGGAAGAAACCAGTACCAGAATGTTGGCATTAAAAGGACTCCTGAGAACAAGACCACCTTACCCATGAAAAACAGGCATAGGAAGGGAAACTGAGGCACCTGGGGAGAAGGAAATGGATTGGCCACTTACCCCCAGGCCCTCATGGGTGCCGCTAAGACTATAGGCCATGTGAGTCTCCTAAACCCTAACCTGGTGACACGCTCACCACCGCCATCCCGACTCCACTCTCTGGGTTTCCCTCCTACCTCCTCACCTGCTCTGCCTCTGCCGCCCACCCTGCTTCTGTCACTAGGCCACAAGTGTGATGTACCCCATCCCTGGCTATATCTGTCCTTCTGTCGACAGCAACAAACCTCCCCCCACCCCTAGTGCCCCAAAGGCACTGCAAGCACAGCTTGTATCCCAACCTCACAGCTGCGCCTCCACCACCACCCCGCCCATACTATTCTGGCCATAATTTTTGACCCCTCAAACTGCTGCCACATTTATGCTACCTCCCACACAAGAGGCTCAGCCCAGCACTGCCCTGCTCAGTGGCCCAACCACAGGCAGGCGCCCACAGACAAAACCTGCCATATGAGAACTACACGCTTCTCCAACACTGTGTCTTTTCTGTCTGTCTTTGCTACTCTTTCCTGGATCTTTATTGGGGGGGGGGGCATCTGTGGCAGGAGAAGCACATTTTAGGAGCAAAAACTAAACTTACAACCCCTCGAGCTGCTAACTCCATTTTCTTTGGGCAGAAGATGAAGAGCAAAGTTTTGAGTCCAGATACATGTAGCCAATTATGTCTGTGCTACAACCACAATCCATCCCTCATCCCTCCAACTGGAGTTCTACAGTCCTACCAGGGGTCACTACCACATGCTTGTTCCCAGTGGTCCTCCGCAAGGAGCAGGCCAGGCAGAAGACAGGATAGCCACAGAAAACACAGCCAGGACAGAGGGGTTTACATTTTCTCGGGAAATGGACAGCACCTGGAGCTGATTTCAGGGATGATAACAGCAGCGACCCTCAATTTTCTGGCACTTTCTATTTACTCCACACGGAAATTAAAAAACAAACAAACATGATCCCTCCAGGGATATCCAACCTTTTGGCTTCACTGGGCCACAATGTTATTTACAAAGTTCATGCTTGAGAACTTTGTTGTTGTTTTTTTCAAAAGAACACAAACAGATCTCCTAATGGTTTAAGTAAGTTTACAGTTTTGTGTTGGGCTGCATTCATAGGTAGCCCCTGGGTGAGGGTTGGACACCTTTGTTGGAATTCTATATAGAAATCATGTGATGTGCTCAGCATCTCATTGCTGATCAGAAGAGTCTACATCGGATCTCAGTTCCATGGACCCACATGATGGACAGGCCCAGGCTCAGGCCATTACATTATTCTGAGACTGCCCTAGAAATTCAGTACCTTGCCTGAGCCAGTCTCCTTTAAAGGAGGGCTCGTCCTCACCAGTCACCCCAAAATGAGCACTAGAGCATGTATGAACTTAGACTTACACAGCAGTGCCCGAAGCCCCACCCATTTGAGGCATTCAGATAGTCAGGACTGCCTTAAAGCTGTGTGTCAGCAGAGCGAGGAACCCCTAGGGCATGCCTCCCCCCCCCCGTGACTGGCTAGAGGTGCTGCTCTGGGAGTGCTCATATCTCTCCCTTCCTGGCTACAGCCTGCGACTCTGACACCACCTAAGGCACACACTGGGCAAACTCGTCTCCCCATGCTTCACAGCTCCTCACCTCCAGGGAGCCCAGCTTCATGGTAGAGCCAGGCACAGTACGGGGCATGGTCCGGCTGCGTTCCCCTGGCTCGGGCACTTGGCGAGCGCTGGGTGTTGGTGGTGGTGGTTGAAAGGTCATCCCATAGGGGTTCTGGAGAGACCCATAAGCAGGGCCCATCCCCAGGCCTGAGTGGTCCACGGATAGGAAGCTGGGGTAGCCTTCAGTATGGGCCACTGTCTTGGCAGCCCGTCGGGGGGTCCCCTCAGGCCGGGCCCTTGGGGCTTCCTCACCTCCTGCACCCCCGCCACCAGGCTGCAGGCTCAAAGTCCGCCGGGGCAGCACCATGTAGTCCCCCTCAGAGCCCGGCTCGCTTGGCCGCAGCCAGGTGAGGTCCAGTTGCCGCAGACCACCCTCCCCGCACATGTACACTGGGTTGGTCTCCTGGGGGGGCGGTGGCTCCCCCAAACCTGGTGAGGCTGCCATGGGCACTAGAATGTTCCCAGGCAGTGGTGAGAAGCTGAGGCCTCCCTCAGGACCCATAAGGCAGGACTTGGGCTCCTCGTCCTCATCCAGGGATAGGCGAGACAGTGTACCCGTGATGGTGGATGGGTTACAGGTGTTGACCTCCTTGAACAGAACTGGGGACAGGAGTGGGAGCAAACCATGAGTCCTAAGGATTAGGAGCCCCCAGATGCTCCTGGCCCAGACTGGGCAGACAGCAAGCCACTCAGCTTGGGCAGGGAGGAAGAATAAGTCCTAGAGATGTTTGGTACTTTCACACAGCAAAGGGGACAGGAAGACTACTGACTGACTCAGGGACCCAAGGAAAGCAAGGCACAAAACAAAGCCAAGGCCCAGCTCCCACAGTGCCCTGGTGCACACCCTGACCTCGACACCACAGCCCCAAGGCTGTCAAAAGGCCTTGCTCCTTGCCACTTCCCAGGGAGCACCTACACTGGAGACAGGACTGGAAAGAAATTCTGGTATCAGCCACAGAAACGATGTAAAATTATAACAGCTAGTGTATGCCAAGGCCTCCGCTGCATACTCAATGGCCCCTGATGAATTCATGTAGGCCCTAAGCCTCACCTGACCTGGAACAGAGAATGGCAGTCTCTCCTTTACAGGTATGTGACCTGCAGCTTAGTGAGGGGAGGAGGGTGCCCAGAAGCAGGCAGGAAGTGGCATTCCCGGTGTGAATCTAACACATTCCTGCCTGATGCCAACATAGGACTCCAGGAACAGAGGGCCTCATCAGGGGCCCCATCCTGCCCATCCCTGGGGGCTCCCCATTCGACCCACTGGACTTACCTGTTTGGCACGCCAGATCTACATCCTTTTCAAAGTCTGACTACAGGAAGAGAAGGAGACAGCAGGTGGACAGAGGGAGGAGCAAAGTATCAGGGTGGGCATGGCTCAGGCCCCGCCTTCCCAGCTCTGCGCAGTCCTCCTGCCCCGAGGTGCCTCCCACAGCCTATCGCCCAACCAAGCCTTGGGGTGTAGGGAAGCTGACTGGGGGAAGAACTCGCCCGATGCCACCCTGCTGTCAAGCAGGTAGGTCTGAATGAAACCCCCTCCATGTCACAGATGGGGTGGGGTGGGTGGGGCACCCAGAGCAGGAGGCTGGCGGGCGTGCTCAGGTCTCCTCACTCACCAGGATCTGCAGTTGCCCATTCTTACACGAATCAGGGGAGTCCTCACTCTCATCAGCCCGACACACACCCATCTGGCACTTCACCACATCCTGCACCTGGGGAGAGAGGGTTCCTGCTGGGCCACAGGCTACCAGCCATAGTGGGCAGCGCCTCCCACCTCAGACACCCAGGCAAGAGTGGAAAGAGAGGCATGGCATGCGTCCAGTCAGAAGATGACACCAAGGCAGGGCTGTGGGGGAGAAGGAGCCACAGGAGGGCCAGGCCTGCAAGGCTGCCCAGGCTAGAGACATGCACACCCAGGGCTGCGCACCACAGCTGAAGCACTCGGGTCACCTCGGTACACAAAGTGGGGCGAAGCCCGAGCCTGGCATTGGGGGCGGGAGGGAGGCAGGCAGGAGGGAGAGACGCAGCCACCTCTCGGCGCAGGAAGCAGTGCACAGCGGTGATGACAAAGCCTTGTGCCGAGTTGAAGACAGCAAAGAGTGCCTGGAAGAGGATGGAGCGGCGGTCTGTCATGGCCAGGACTGCAGACATCCAGGTGAGTGCCAGGAGGGGCAGCACCACGCAGGAGCTCCAGAGCGAGGCCCTGAGGAGACAACAGCAGAAGGTCTGTCAGAGTGACACTCCACGAGACGCAGAAGCAGGAGCCTAGGCCTCCACTGGGCTTGGGGACTGGCAGGGCAGGGCCCCAAACTCCAGGACCTCAGGCATGTCCCAGAGCAGAGGACAGAAACAAAGCAGAGAACTGTCATGCCAGAAGAGGTCGGACAGACAAGACAGTCGGACACACACACACACACACACACACACGCACACGCACACGCACACACCAGTGACTGAGCCAGAGCAGAGGCAGGGGCTGGGGAAAACAGAGAAGGGAAAAAGGGACAGGAGAAGAAGCAGAGGCAGACAGAGGCAAATGCAGAGAGTTTCAGACCCAACTTGCACAGATGCACCTGGGAAGCTTTGGGAAAGGACACATCCCAGCCATATCCCCAGAGACTCCAAGTAGGATGAGAACATGAAAGGAAGAGGACAAAGAAAGGCGACAGCCACAGTGAGCGAGTGTATGAGACAGGTAGAGACACCCAGGAAGAAAGCTCAGACAGAGCCTGGACAAGCCCTTAAGGAGAAGATGGGGTCAGGCCCAGCGAGGCTGACACTGTTCCCCCAGCTCCTTCTGCCCAGCTCCTGATGGCTGCTCAGAGCCTAATGCAGAAGGATCATAGCAGGGACCCAAATCAAACCTACAGACCCCTGGTCAGCTGGCCAGGGGAGGGCAGAGGCAAAAGGCAAGACAGGCCCAGTGGGCTGCACCACCCCAACACACATCTGCTATAGTCCTTGAGGGACAAGAGGTAGATGAGCTGTCCCGCAAGCCCTTCTCTGCTGGGAGCCACGCCCAGCCCACTGTGCCCCCCAACAAGCCCAGCAGAAAGTCAGGCACCGTTCCAGAATTCTGCAAAGACAGCCAGAGGCTGAGGCAGAGCAATGGACAGAGGGCCAAGACCTGTCCTGGGAAGAGTGTTTTAGGGCTGTTCAGCCCGGCAGGGGGCGGACACAGCATCTCTGAAGCCCTGGAGGCGGAGCCAAGATCCTGAGAGGCTCTAATCATAGTAATAAGAGCTGCCATTGATTAACCAGCAATTCTCTGCCAGGCCCTACACTGAACACTTTACATATATTATTTCCAATTGTGATCAAAACAACTACCATAAACAAGCCTGAGGACTAGTATCCCAAAAGACAGATGAAAAGACTGGAGTGTGCCCAGCTGGGCAGGGAGAGGGGAGCTGGGACACAAACCCAGTTTGGACTCCAAAGCCCACACTTTGACCTGCTGGTTCAGCAGACAAGGGCAGAGCAGAGAGGCAGGTAGTAATCCAAGGAAAAGGACAAGCTGCTCACTCCTCTGGGCTTTGCGGGGATGGCACCAACCACCTCCACAGTCCCCTGGAGGTGTGCGAGACAGAGCTGGGCCCTCGCTGTCCAGGGTGGCTCAGATGGACTTCCAGACCTGGGGTTGGATGGAGGTTGGGCCCAAGGCCCTTTTACTCTGGCTTAGCTGAAGGTTTTAAGACTCTCAGCTTCTGGGAGTTGGGGTGGGGGTGGGGGGCTCAGTGAAATAACTGTCTACCTCCATGATCTGTCTCCACTTGATGAGATTCAATGCTTGTGAAATTCTAAGTCGGAGTCTATGACAGATGATAAGACTATGATTCACTCATTCGAACATTCTTAGCTTCTGATTGTCTTATTCTATCATTCTAACTCAAAGGTTCTGTAACTCAAAAATTCTAAGGGCCTAAGATTCTCTGAGCTTTTAGAGGTTGGTGGTGTGAGGAGGAAGAGTCTGCGGCTATGCCTATGAAGATTACCTGGGGCAAGGGCAGGAAGAAAGGGCCGGCCTAGAAGAACCCAGCACCTTGGGGAGGCACCGTCGCTCCCATTCCCCTCAGCCACCTCATCCCCAAGCCCCACAGAGCATAAAGCAATGAGGAGACACGGCGAGCTCTCCAGGGCACTGGGCTGATATCCCATCCTCCCCCCACCACAGGCACTGCCCCCCACATTCCTTAGGCCCCTGCCCATCCCCACCACCCCCCAGGGGGCACGACTAACATGGCATTCCTGGCCGAGGCTGAGCTGAGCAGGGGACTGGGGACCGCTCCGCACGCTGAGCAGGGGAGGAGCAGGCTGGCCCAGGGGCACCGCTCCGACCTCGGGGGCGGCACAGACATGGGAGAGGGGGGAGACACATGGGAATCCGGGAGATGGGGCAGAATGAACCCCAAGAAGGGTGGGAGGGGAGGGCAGACGAGAAAGAGAGATCTGGGTTAGGGTGGGTGGGCTAGGGTCTGCAGCTGAGCACCCCGGGTGCCCATCTTGCCTGCACCCTTGATGCCCCAAGGATGGGGAGCCCAGGTTGGCAGAGACAAGCCTTGAGTCTCTGAGGTGCCCCGGGCACCCCCTCCCTGCATATTCCCAGAAAGGCCGAGTTTCAGTGACCCCCCCTTACCCGGCCCTCTGCTTCTTGGATTTGTCGGAGATGCCATCACGAGCCATGAGCTTGTTGAACACGATGATTCCGATGAGCATGTTCACCTGGGGGCCCAGTGCAGTGCAGTGGGGAAGACAGGGTCAACGGGCGACCTCCGGGCAGGGAAACACCCCCAGGTGGGAGCTGGAAGTCTGGGAGGAGGCGGGAGGACACTATGACCCCCTGGGGCCACGGCCCTCCCTGGATGCTGAAAGGAGCACGTACCAGAACAATGACTGCTGCAGGGCCTACAAAGGCGTAGAGCAGGCCACCCTCAAGAGAGAGCCAGCAGCTAGGGTTGGGGGAGAAGAGGAGGCATCAGACAGGCAGCAAGCTCCCTCCTAACCCAATGATACCACCCCCCAGCCCCTGAGCTGTCAGTGGAGAATGAACCTCATGCAGGGTGGGAGGGAGGCCATGGACTCTTAATGAGCCTGTTTCCCCTCCCACAAAGGTCCATGGAGCCACCGTGAAAGGAGGCTGACCCCCGAGCACAATGGTGCTCAAAAATGACTATCTCAGCATGTCCCTTTACAGTCAGGGAAACTGAGGCTGAGATAGGGAGGAACTTGCCCAAAAACCTGCAATAGGTATGAGCCAGGACCTCAGCCAGCGAAGATCTAACAGCTAATCCAGTTCCCTCATGGACCCATGAACAGCTTCTACCCCCACCCCTGCCACAGGAGGCCCACGTACTAGCTGGATGTACCGTATCCTTTGGTGCGTGTAAAGCCAACAGACACAGCCACCACCAGGGCAGGAAGACCTACAGGAGGGGGAAGCCAGCGTTAAAAGGCTGTGGGTACTCGGTAGACCCTCAGTCCCCATCACCCAGCCCAACTGACCCCTGTGCCCAGAGAGCTGGGCCAGGGCCAAAGCAATGCTTCCTGAGCTGCCCCGGCTGCCCCAGGCCCAGCAGCAGAGTCCAGCACTGGCCCCGCTCACCCCAGCCCAGGCAGAGGAAGCGCTTGCGAACGAGACGGGTGCGCATCCGCCCAATGACAGCCAGGTAGGACTGCCAGGCCTCAGTAAGCACCCAGCAAAAGGAGGACAGAAAGAAGAAGTGCAGGAAGGCAGCTGTCATGGTGCATACACCCTGCAGGAAGAGGGAACAGGAGGGTGTGCCCCTGAGCAGCGGCCAAGGTGGTGTCGCCACAGCTTCCCACGCTGACTGCTGGGCCTGGGTGCTGCGTGGCCAGCCGCCCACCCAAGCCCCACCCCCCACAGAGCCCTGCCAGGCACCCCCGCCTTCCTGCACCCACACACAGCACGACACAGGCCTGGTGACATGCACACAGCACTCAGCATCCGGGGAGGCGGGCAAGCAGGCCACCCACACAGACGGGGCTGGCAAGGAGGGGGACAGGCAGGAGCACCTGCCACGTCATGGCCGAGCAGGGCCCACACCTGGCTCTCACAGTGCTGGCACTGTGCAAGAAGGCCGAAGAGACATGGGGACCGGTCAGATGGCAAGGAGACCTCACTGGGGTCCACTGCCACCCACTCAACACACATGTACTCAGGCATGCAGCTCATGCACAATTCACTGATACATACGAGCACTCACCACAGTACACACACCAACGCCCTCACGTATGCTCGCGTTACACACATGCCAGCTCCCCCCCATGGGGCCGAAATGTACACACACGTCCATCCTTCAACACACACACACTCTTTTACCCACACACTCCATCCACCTCTGCACCCTTACCCTATGTCCCTCTCCCCTCCCCTCCCCCACACACCCATAAGCCTGCACCTGCCTTGCTCAGCACCCGGGACTGGCCCACGAGGATCAGGATGTTGGAAGCCAGGATGGACAGGCAGAAGTTCAGCAAGATGATGGAGCGCTCTGATTTGATGAACCTGACGGGGCACAGTGGGCAGAGGCAGAGGAACTGGCTGCCTGCCCGTCCTGGGATAGCTGGACACCTCCCACCGTGTGCAGCATTCAACCTACCTCCAGAAGGCGGCATAGATGGCAAGCAGCGTGAGCAGGGCCATGCAGGACACCGCACATCCAATCACCAGAGGGACCGAGGGGGCACCTGCCAGCTCCAGGCTCTGCGGGAGACAGGTTGCTGGGAGAGGGCAGAGGTAGGGAAGCGGGGCTCCCTGCCCGGTGCAGACAGGCACACTCCTCACGTGCAGAAGAGAGCGTGCTGTTGTTCCCATGTGTGCACAAACCAAACCGGGTCACACAGCAGCTGCCTATTTACACTCAGCCGCCCACACTCTTCCACACATATGTACACACACTCACACACTCACCCATGGCCATACACCAACCCAGGGGACCTGGCTTGCATAACCCCAAAAGCGTGCCCACACAAAGCCACATGGGATCACCCAGATGTTTCCCAACACCATCACCAACAGCGGTGCCTTGCCCAACGCAGACACCTCTCTCCCACTCACCAGGTCCTTGGGTGGCTGAGCCAGGACGGCAAAGGTGGACAGGTGCTGACACTGGCAGCGGGTGTGGGCTGCCTGGGTCTCCAAGGTCTGGCAGCTCTCAGTGTCCCAGTCCCCTGAGCTGGCATCACTTGGGTGGGGGAGAGGTGTTGGGATGAACCTGAGGCCCTGCTCTACAGCCCTGCCCCCAATGCTGACCACTGCCCAGGACAGGTGAAACCCAGGGCAAGTTCACATCCACGTGAACCCCAAGACAGGCTTTTGACCCCTCAGACCAAGGATTCCACCAAGCTACCAAGGAGACCTTTTAGGGTGAGAGGTTCTAGGACTGCCCCCAACTCACGCTCTAGAGTAGTCCCAGCTGGCACAGTGGGGATCTGTGGTGCCCTGGGGAGCAGAAGACAGGCATGCAGTCCAGGGTGGAGAGCGCACAGGCCCTGATCGCCACCCACCCTGCCACAACAGCTCCCACACAGGTCAGGCCCACCATCGGGGACAGACCACCTCCCCATCAAGAGAGGCCTCTGGCCACTCGTGTTGGTGAACGCTCTTGGGTCCCACTCACATTGATGATATAGGAGAGCTCCACCGTAATGAGGGGCTCAGCGGGAGGCTGGGTTGGGGGCCGTACAGTCACTGTCATCACCCTGGAGGTGACAGCTAGTGGAGGCCTGCAGAATAGGTGCTGAGGTTAGTGCTTGCCAGCAGGCACAGCGACCTAGTTACAAACCCTGAAGCTGCTTTGGATGTGGGCTGGGCTGCCAGGAGGGTGAGACCCAAGGGAAGAGGCCAAGGCTCAGTGGGGCCTGGCCTTCGGGCGAGGTCTTGCATCTGGTCCACAAAGCTCTGCATGCCTGCACAGCCCCTAGGAGCTGCCTGGATGTTTTGAAAACAGGTCGTGTCCACAGGCAGTTGAGGGGTCCCTGAGGATGCAGAGCTACAGATGGGTATGTCTGCTAAGGGACACTCACCTAGGGGGTGGCAGGATGAGGCCAAGGGTGCGGTAGAGCACAGCACCGATCACGAAGTAGGAGGACTCATCTGGGTCTGCTGGAAGGAGGCGCTGGTGGGCGTGACCTGGGCCTGGGGGCACTGTTCCTGGGCCCCTGCCCCGACCAAGGTTCCCTGCTGTGGCAGCCCCTGGTGCGGCTGGCTTCCCTGGGGAGGAAAGGCTGAGCACCTCCTTGGGCAGGAAGAGGCGGTCCTCTGAATGCCGAACCCAGTCCTTCATGCCCCTGCGGCCCCGCATGGGAAACGTGATGTCGCTGGACACAGCCGAGATGGGCTCCCGTTGAATACTGATCACTGTAGTGGGAGCAGGGTGGACAGGGCAGAGCACACCAGAGACAGACAGAGGGGACACCCACAGGAAAAGACAGAAGGGAGAGGCACGCCCGAGAAAGCAGACAGATACCAAGGTTGGTAGCAACAGAGAAGCCGGGTGGGGGTGATATGTAAACACAGAAGTACAAATAACAAAGAGATGGAGGGGGTTGGTCAGAAACATAGAAAGAGAGAAACAAACACGGAATTAAATGGAGGAAAGACAGGGCCTGAAAATAAGAGAAAAATAGAGCCCCTCAACACCGTCCCTCACCCACGGTGGTCTGGGTTCTGTCACATCCAGCACCCCCTCCCCGGCCTGCCTCCTTGTACCCAGATTGTCCGTGACAATCAGAGAGCTCTGGAATGCCTTGAGGGCATCGCCCACCAGGTGAATGAAGTCCTCCACAACACGGAGCAAGTGCACGGAGCCAGGGGACACCTAGGGACAGAGAAGATGTAAGGGGCAAGGCAGCGGTGGGTCATGAGGGGAAACCTGGAAGGAAGCTGGGCCCCTCACCTGCTGAGCATCGTCCCACTTGTCCTTGTTCTCTGAATCGACCATGAAGCTCACCACCTGGAAGAAGCGCTGGGGACAGAACAGGGATGGTCGGGGGAACATGAGGCCAACAGGGCCAACTTGCTGCCCCGGCAGACTGCCACAGGAGGGCAGCCTCCCTTCTCCACGATCAGCCCCCTACCTCTACCAGTGTGGACTGGTACCTGCACATCATCAGCTGAGGGCACATAGGTGGCCCTCTTGAAGGTGTCAGTGACATTCCTCAGAATGTCCACAGAGAAGAGCAGATCCCCACTGTAGTAGGTACGCCGCGCCAGTAGCTCCTGCAGACTGCGTACCACCTGTGACATGCCCTCACCGGCCAGCATGCGCTGTCCCTTGGCCAGATGCTCCCGAAGCTGCAGGTGACATGCGCGCCCCTATCACTGGAGCATCGGGTACTGTGGCTGGCCCGTTCGTCCTGCCCCCATCCACCCGCTTGTGTACAGGAGGCGAGAGGACATATGAGATGTCCAAAAAGGACACAGAACCCCAAAAGGTAATTTAGAAAGATTGACATAGGGGCTGAAGGGATGGATTGGTAGTTAAAGGCACTTGCTTGCAAAGCCTGATGGCCTGGATTTGATTCCCCAGTACCCACGTAAAGTCAGATGCACAAAATGGCATATGTATCTGAAATTTGCTTGCAGGGCAGGAAGCCTTGGCATGTCAACTTTTCCTCTCTCTGCTTGCAAATAAAAAATAATTTAGCTAGGCATGGTGCCGCCTTTAAATCCCAGCACTCAGGAGGCAGAGGTAGCAGGATCACCATGAGTTCGAGTTCACTCTGAGACTACATAGTGAATTCCAGTTCAGCCTGGGTTAGAGTGAGGCCCTACCTTGAAAAACCAATAATAATAATAATAATAATAATAATAATAATAATTTAACAAAAGAAAGATTGACAAAGAAGCACCTAGAGAAAGGTGCTCAAATGCCTACATATGAACAGCCAATGTCTGTCTGTCTGTCCGTCTGTGTGTGTGTGTGTCTCTCTCTCTCTCTCTCTCTCTCTCTCTCTCTCTCTCTCTCTCTCTGTGCAAACACACCACCAAGACCTACGGTTGGAAACATGTTCATACAGGCCACATTTGCTGACACTACCCTTACTCCATACAGGCCCTCAGCTGGGCACTGGATATACAAAGATAAATTTAACCTTGTCCCTGCCTTCAAGGAGGCCCCAGTTTAACAGAGCACGCAAATATTCTTAACAGTGACTGAGAAACTCGGGGTGGGGAGGCAACAGAAGCTCAGAGTAGGCACAAGAAATAAGAGAAGACACTTGAGTGTTAGGCTTTGACATGTGAGTAGTAGTTTGCCAAACAAGAATCACAGCCAGGCAGAAGTGGGCACAACATATACCAAGGTATGTAGGAATGAGTGAGCCTCAAGCTCCTACCACCCCCTACCAGAGCCTGGGACACACGGGCATGTCATATGATGCCCCAACCCGACAGGGCACACTCACTGACAGATACAGGTATCGATATTCATGGGAGATGCAGCGGGCAAAACTAGGCAGTCCCCAGTATGCCACACCCTGGGCACTGAGGAGACAGCGGCGGCTGGCAGACCCTGCAGGGCGACAGGACAAAAGGCTTCACATAGAGGCCAGGCTCTCCCTCCCTCCTTCCCTCTGAACCTCAGGATTGAGACTCAGAAGCTGGGGACCCAAAGGGAGGCAGCAAGAATGGTGGGGTGAGGATCTGTTCCCCCTTACCCGAGGCATTGGGGGGACACTTGTTGTAGATGATCTCCCCAGCTGCAGCCTTCTTCCACGTCATCAGCATCACGTATTCGTCCCTGCACATCTCATGGAAGGCTATGGGGACAGGGGTGCGCTCAGCCAGGCTCACACACCTGCCCCAGCCCCAGCATGGCATGAGCAGTACCTGGACACCTCTTCTCACTGCAGGGCTTCACTTCTTCTCCAGTGCCCTCGCAGGGGTAGCCCTGCGTGCCCGTGGCCTGGCACATGCGGAAGCGACGCTGCCAGCCTGTGTCGCAGGTCTTGGAGCACAGGCTCCACGCATTCCATGGTCCCCACTTGCCATCAGAGGCTGCGGAGAAAAAGGAACGTGAGAGTCTGCAGGAGCAGAGACCCCAGGGCCAGGGCTGCCACCTGCCACCCGTGCACCACTCACTCACCAGGGCACTCAAGGTTGCTGCACTCGCGGGTGTCAGTGAGGGCCCCCGTGCACGTGGCCCAGGCTGGGCCCGCTACACTGCACTTCCGGCTGCGCTGCTGGGTGCCATTGGCACAAGATGACGAACATGGGCCCCAGGGACCCCATTCTAGCCACTGGCCTTCCACTGCATGGGGAGACACAAGCAAAGGTGGCCATTGAGTAGAACGTGGGTGGACTGGCAGGGGCAGAGGCTGCTGTTCACTCAGACCTGTGTCAGGTCAAAACCACTGAGCTGGGCATATGAAAGGGGCTGAAGGGAGCAGGTGGTGTCTGGGCCTCATCCTGCCTGCCTATCACCAGCTCCAAGAACACAAGACACCTCTCTTCTCAGCATTGAGGGCAAGCCCCAGGGGTGAACTCCATTCTAGGTGAGCACATGGACTAGAGGGGCGCCTGCTGATCTCTAGCCACACTGGAAGTCCAGCTATCTCATGGTCCAGCCGATCATGGGCACCAAGGGCATCCTAGAGGTTGGAGGAAGGGGCCCTACAGAGCGGACCCCTTTTGATGGTCACTATGTGCAACTCTAAGTCAGGGATGAGATTCTCCTCCCACACCTGTGGGTATACTTCTCCAGTCTCCCCATGCTTGGTTAAAGTTAATGGGAAGCCCCCTCCCAACCCACCCCAGAGGCAGAGCACTGGACCTGATGGCCTCCCCTGAGTCTCCCATTCCTCCCACCCACCCGACTGGCAGCGCCTGCCTAGAAGCCCCTTGGCGCTACTGACCCGGGCAAGCGGCCATACTGCAGAGTTTAGTCTGCAGCTCAGGACCCTCGCAGGCCTTGCCGCCATGCTGGGGAGGCACGCAGGTCCGCATCCGGCTCCGGGACCCACGCCCGCAGCTGCGGGAGCACAGGCTCCAGGACCCCCACTCCTCCCACACGCCGTGCACTGCAAGGAAGCACGTGGCCGGTGGCTGGGCGGCACCTTGGCTCCGCCCACTACCAGCGCCTGCCCGTCCGCCCACCAATCAGGAGCTCCGCAACTCAGCGACTGCTCCTTATTGGTTCCACCCTGTCACCAGGGGGATCACTCAGGGCCTCCCAAGATACGCCACCCTTGGAGGGGGATGTAAAAAGCACAGGCTTCTAGTCCCAACTCACACAGGGCAAACCCTGTGGACACCGGGACAGAGAGGCTAGGACCAACCCAGGAGGGAAGCCAGGGATCCTCCTCTCCTGCTGGCATAGGAAAACCGAGGAAAGGATCCAATATCCACCCTAGCCCTGCCCTTCCCACCCCCCCTCCCGACCCAGACCCTGAATCCAACACGGCAGGCCTTGGGGCAACAGACGTGCCCCTCCCAGCCCCAAGCGCATAGACACACAGACAGACATGAGCCTATACATGGACACCAACCGACAAAACAAGCCTCACACACTGAAACACAGCTTCGCCCCGGTCCTCTGCAAGCTCCTGCCTCAGACACCAAGAGCCCCCAACCCAGGTCCTAGTCTAAACCTGCTAGCAGCACGTCACCCCTGGGGAACAGGACCGGCTACCTGCCCTTTACAGTCACCACCTGTCCCAGGCAGGCACATGCATGTCCTCAACACCTATGTGCTTCATTAAGGAAGGCTTGAAGGGCTAGCAGAGGTGCCCAGGGGAATGCGAGGAGAGCCCAGAGAAGAGAGGGAATGCCAGGGATGGCTTTATGTAAAGAAAGTGGCATTCATCTTAAGAGTGGAAGGACCGGCTGAACGCTTACCTAAGGTGGCTGAGGAACAGGACAGTGTTAAGCAAAGATAGGGGGCTGAAACACTGCAAGAGATGATGGGAGGCTAGTGATGTGCGGAGACAAGCCTAGCCTACCAGGACCTGGACATCAGGCGAGTGAGGTGCCCTAGTGGTGTGGTCTGATTCGTGTGTCCCCAGTGCTCCAAGCCAGGCTGGCACAGTGGGTGGGGCTTAAGCAGGATGTGGAGTGAGGCGGGTTGAGGGGGGAGCAGGCAAGTTTATTGAAGAAAAGGTGAATGCAGGCAGATTTTTGGAAGGTTCATGTGCCCAAGTGGCTGGCAGGACCTAACCCTGCAGGCAGATGGGGCAGGGAGGAGGACGGCCTACCTGGGCAGGTGGCTGAATTGTTGCAGGGCCTGGTCTCCCGCAGGGGCCCGCTGCACAGGGTCCCATAAGGGGAGGACACACAGGAGCGGGTCCGCACCTGCAGACCCTGCCCACACGTCAGGGAACACACGCTCCACGGGGACCACTCCTCAGCTGCCGGGTCGCCTACGAGAGAGGGACAGCGTCGGCCGCAGGGGACACCTCCCAAGCACTCAGCTGCATGGGGAGCAAGCATTTAGGGGACCCTCCTACCCTGACCCCGAATGGCAGACTCTTTGGTAGGCAACCCAGTCCTGCCCACAGGCCTCACATGGCAGACATGACTGAGCTCCATGACACAGACACAGACGGGCACACGCCAAGCACACATGCCAACAGATGCCACAGTCGGGCCCCGCCACAGAGGAAGGGAGGTGGCCCGAGTTACCTGTCTGCGCCATGTATAGCCCAGGCTCATCTGCAGACCTTGGCCACTGGGTTTTCACCTTCGGTTCCTCTTCCGGCTCCTCACCTGGAACACGGAGGTGGTGGCAGGGGCTCAGCAAAAGCCAGCTCAGTGCTGCCACAGTGGCAGAGAGGGGTCAGCCTTGCTGGCCCTCAGCCTGAGGGCCTTGAACCAACTGCAGGAGATGCAGACAGAGCATCCCATTCTGCCTCCTGCCCCACCACCACCATTTTACAGATAAGGAAACTGAGGCACAGAAGACCACACAGGACTTTTCCAGTCTCACAACTACCTTTCTACTACTTGCCTCAGCCTAATGAAAGCTCAGAGGGCAGTGGTCACCATATGAATGAGCTCTGGCGAGGCATCTGTGCCAAGCCATGCCCACACCTATTTCCTTTAGCCCCCTCATTGGCAAGAACTGACTGAGATGGGGAAAATAAGAACTAGAGAAAGGAAGTGACTTGTCCAGGAGCACACATAGCAGTAAGCCCATAGCTCAGCTCTTTCCTCTTCCAGAGCTCAAAAAGTCTCTGACAAACCTGTCAGCTCTCTGCTCCATACAGGCTCCTGGATGACCATTCATGCTGGGTTAAGACTGGGCACAGGAGGATTGTGCCCACTCCCCCAGGTAGTACTGGACTATGATGTGGAGGCTCAGGTCAGACTACAGCTCCTCTGAGACCTGAAGGGATAAGGCAGGAGCCTATTCCCAGCAGACCTTCCTCCCACTGGAGGACTGGACTGACACCTCTGGTGTAGGCCTTGGCAGCCCCACTGAGCCTGGAGGCAGGAGCCTGCCCTGCTACATAAACAGCTCCTACAGCCTCTCCTTTGCTGGAGTGTGCCTCTAAAGCATCCCCCAAAGGTGGCAGAAATATTAAGAGGCAGATTTAGTAGGACTAGTGGCATTCCCTTGTTCTTTTCATTCCTAGTCAAAAAGGCTAGTAGTTTCCTGTGTCACACATTCCCATCCTGATGTGCTGCCTCCACAGACCCAAAAACCACAGGAAAACTCACTATGAACTGAAAGCTCCAAAACCGTGAGCCAAAATAACCTTTCCCCAAAACATTATAAAGAACATTTTTGCTTTGTAAGCTGATTATTGCAGGCATTTGTTATAGTAATGCAAAACTGACTTAACACCCTCAGACATGGTGATAGGAATGAGGGTCAGACTGGAATGCAGAGGAGAAAGGTCCCACCCACATAGGGGCCACTGGGCAGGTGGGATTAGAAAAGCATTTAGGGACTGGACTCAGCCCATGGTGTTCCCTAGACTAGAAGATACTGCTTGCACCACCAGATCTATTTCTGAAAGCTGGGTCAACAACAAGCAAGCATTGGGACCTCAGGTACTGTGCTTCTTCTGCCCCCTGCTGCCCACTCCAGGCCTTGCACTTCAGAGAAAGCCCTCCTGACCAAGCCAATAGTGTGGTCACTCCCAGGAAACCCATTGCTATGCTATGAACTACCAGGATTCAGGCTTCCAAACCTTGCCCTCCATGTTAGCCACCAGTCACTGGGCCTGAGCCACTTCCTGAAACTTCTCCATCATCCCTGAAACCTGCATCCCAGAACACTGACCAGCTGTCTCTTCCCATCTCTTATTCTGACTTTCCCTCTGGGAAGGGTACTTACTCATCAAACCCCTTTCAGGACTGATTAAGCCCCCCTGAAGGAGGCTAGAAGCCCCTAGTGCCCTGTGTGGCTCAGAAAACAGGAACTAGATGCAATGTGGTCATTGTCTTCTCTGTTAACCACCTCAACACCATAGGCCCCTTCAACGCTTCCTGTGCCTCTTTTAGTTTTGTGTGGCTCCTGTCTCTGCCAGACCTCAAAAAAAAATGGCATGGCCAGGACAGTAGCTCTGCAGTCCCCTCACCCTTCTGCCACGCCCGCTCAGCCACCCAGCCTGGAGCCTTGTGACAAACCACCTTCTCCACTCCCACTCCCAGACTGCTGAAAGCTCTACAGCTGAGCCAACTGGCACGGTGACAGGTTTGGGGCGCTGTGTCTGCCTAGGACTTCTCAGTGGCCCTTCCTCATTCCCCTCTATGGTCACGACACAAGCCCTCATCTTCTCTCTTCCTCAAGCCTGCCTCAGCCTCTCCTTTTGCCACAGCTTCCTTCACAGAGAGGGGAGAAGCCAGGACACAAGGTCCGAGTTCTGGCCTCACCTCTCCTCCTCCCACCTCTGCTTCTCCCACCGGCTCACCCCTTGCCTTGGCCCTGCCCTGCCTCTGCCCCTCGCCTCTCCTCCACCTTCCCAGGAGGCCCTGTCCACCCACTGTCTTCTCTCTATCAGTCGTTTCTCACAACCTCTCCCTATAGTACCGGTGACTAACCCAGACTTCCTCTATTCTGGGGGGACCCTCCTTGTATCCCACTTCCTCCTCTAGCTGCTGCCCTTGGCTTCTTTCCCATACCACTGAATGGTCCCCAGCTGCCACCTCACTTTCTCACCTGCCACTCACTTCCTGGCTCAAATGTTACCTCCCCAGTTGGTCCACTGCAATCCCGCTGCGCCCACATCTTTCTGCTGGAACTGGTCTTGACAAAATCAACAACGTCCTCCTTGCTGCTAAACCTTGGGAATACTCTGCAGGCCTCATCTCACTTGACTCTCAACACACACAACGCACACGATTGGCCCTGTTGATCTTTCCCACCTTCAGAACTGGCCTCCCTCTCACCTCTCTCCAAGTGGTGGGGGGCTTCTGGCGCCTTCTTTAACAGCGTATTTCCCTGCCGCTCCCCAAAGCAGGTGTCCATGCCTCTGCACTGCACACTGCCCCCCAAGGCTTGAGGAATCCCTCTGAAACAGCAGCCCCAGTTGACCCTCTTGGCAGATCCTATTCAGCACCCTCTACCCACAGTTCCCCACCTCCTTAGCCTAGAAGACTCCTATCCAACCTTGCAGCACCATCTCCAGTGACCTCTCATCTAGGCAGCCTTCCTTCCCGCCCACTCGCCCAGACAGAGTAGACTACCCCTTTCCTAGGTCTCTTTCGTCACTTCTATTTTCCTTCCATCTTCTGAGTGTCTGAAATAGCTCCCCCTCCCCACCTTGAGCCCTGTGAAGCTGTATGAGTCATCTTCCTGACCCTTGTGAACACCAGCAGAGTCTGGCCCAGAAAAATATCAATAAGTGAATGTCAATGAACTCCGTGCCCCAGACGTGTCCCCTCCTACACAGGGATCACTGGAACCGGTCTCCAGCAAGGTGTCTGCTCTGCACAGGAGTGCCTGCATTAGACTGTTAAGCTAGCCTTCACTGTAGGGATGCAAAGACGGGCTGTGAGACAGACTCCCAGCTTCCATCTGAACCACCTTCAAGTCCAACACCCAATCATATGCACTCTGAAAACACTGCTCAACCTGTCACAAGGAGTGGCACCACCCTCTGGTCCTGCCCCAGTTTGGCTTTATTATGCCCACGGCCACATGGGAACAGTGGAGTCCTTCCAGTCCAGTATACAGTAAGCTGATCACTCAGAGACTTCCTGAGTTGTGTGTCATGGGTTCACCCTGCTCATCCAGGTTCTCTACTCACCAACCACTTGCTGGCCAGCACCACATTCTAACCAGACATGGATTGGTAGCTTCCAGAATCTACCCTATTTGAAATCAGCATAATTTCCAAGCACAGCTTTGGGATCCCTCTCCCAGCCTCCTGAACCGAGCCAGAGAGGAAGGAACAAGCCTGCAGCCGCACAGCGAGAGTCTACACCAGCCACACATACCACCCTGCTTCCCTCAGGAGAGGCCAGAGATTCATCGCTCTGCTTGAGAAAGCCAGTGCTCCCTGAGGGGGACAAAGACAGATAAGGCCAGGTGGCAGTGACTGCCAGGATCATTTATTCAACATGCATGCACAGGCCCAGAATAGGGCAGGCAGGGCCTTGGGGAAGCTGAGGCAAGCAGCATCCAAGAGGGCAAGGAGTGCCCGGGAAGGTTGTGAGTGCCCTGGAACTCACAGACACAGACACCCAGACACTGGATGCAGTGTGCCCAGTCAGCTCACCGGACCAGGGCTGGGGTGCTCATAGATCTAACACCCATCAGTCTCCAGTACCATACAGGTGGACCTGCAACCTGGCTCATGCCCACTCAACTACCTGGTGGCCTCTTTTGTTTCAATTAAAGTAGCATGTATTAAACAACTCAAGGTGCGTGCAGATCAGCATAAACTCCCCCCCGCCATAACATCTCATTCAGTCCTCACTAGGGTCAGGCCACCCACTTTACCAGTGAGGAGGCTCCAGTACTCCCATGGGGTGAAGATTAGTGAGACTCAAAGCCAGACCTGTCCACTCAGAAGGCCTGCTCTCTCCCTGGACCTTCAGGCTCTGCTCTCACCTTCACAATGCGCTCAACTGGCACCTTCTTGGATTTTCCTTCCTGATGCCTGTGGGGCCCATGAAACCCCTGTCTTCGCATCCTTCCATCTGCACATGCTACCTAATCGTTCCTTTGTACCTCTGCTGCCTCCACTAGCACTGCTGTGTGAGCCTTGGCTCTCCTGAGTGGCCTCTAAAGTGGCATTCTGAGATCCCAGCTCCAGCCGTATGACTCTCCTCCTGAGGGGCCTTCAGGGGCTCCCCACCAGTTCAGCTACACTGTAACCCTCCAGCTCCTGCCGGCCTGTCTGGTCCTGTTTGTTCCTTTCTGCTGGGCAGCCAAGCACATTGCGAGGCCACCTGGACCAGCGGGAGGGGCATGGATTCTGACAGACAGGTATAGGTGTGACTCCCAGCTCTTCCACCATCTTGTAGATGCCCACAGACAAGTAACTTCTCCTCTCTGAGCTTCAGATTCGCCATATCAAAAATTACATGGAAGAGATATGGACTGCTTGGAGAATAATAAAATGGGGACTGTGCCTTCTTCTCTTTATCCTCTGGGTATGCAAACATTTTCTTCCCCTCCCAAGCATCTGCTAATGTTATTTCCTCCTTGCAAAATGCCCTTCCCCCCATCTTGGTCTGCCAAAATCTACACGTCAAATGCCATCTCTTCCAGGAAGCCCTCCTCTGCTGGCCACACAGGAGTTTGGGTGTGCTAGTCCCCTTTCTGTGGCCTAGACCTCAGGATGTCTCCTACTGTAGCAGCTGTCAGTATCCTATGCTCATAACTGCCATGGTCCTAAAGGAGGGACTCAGTTTCTGGTGCCCTCTGGCACAGAGGGTTTGGACTCTGGACAGGCAGGCATTTAGTAAGTAAGACTATCCTGGTGGGAAAAGGGGGGAGAAAGGGGTTCCTCTACCCTCACCACTAGGGGCCACCCTTGGCTCGCAGTGGTTCTGCAGGCAAGGTGCAAAGATTCTATGCCACTGGGCCACAACTACAGCTATCAGCCAGGCTGGATGTTACCCAAACACCACACAGTCCAGGCCCACCCCACCCCCACAGGTTTCCTGGCCATGAGTGTATTCAAAATAACCACAATAATTACCACTTCCATGGAGAGAGAGGGCCTGGGACTGACAACACAGTCCTTCTTCCCCAAGGCTCTGTACCCTCCCAAACATGGCTCCTAATGCCCAAGTGGCACCAAGGTGTCCCCTGCCAGCTCCCTCCATGGCTCCCCATCCCATAGTACACCAGAATCCCATGGGTGCAGGGGGGAAGGGCAGTGGCTTTTATATACTCCAGGTTCTCCCTGCAGCCCAGTGCAACTGGGTATCCCCATGAATCAGGCGCTCTGTCAGAATGCCAGCCCCCCTCCAAGGATCCTTCCTCCCAAACTGCTGATCTTCATGCTCTGCCTCCCACCTAATCTGGCCAGGCTGCTGCCACCTCCCCACACAGTCTTGAAGAGCAGGGACTGTGCCTGGATCAGCCTGCTTCCTCTTACTGTCTTCAAGCCTCTGGCCAACAGGACTGGGATGAGGCCCCAATGTCTTGGGACTGCTGTCCCAGCCCTGCCTCTGTCTCGCTCCCCTTTCCGCAGCCCACAGCCCAGCTCCTTCTAGCACCTTCCCCGCGTGATGTTTCACACTCCCCTCTGCCACCAAAGCCCTCTTGAAGCTTCCTGAAGTACAAGGCAAGATGACGTGGGGGGGGGGGGGGGCTCAGGAATGTGCCATTAACAGGCACTGCATCCTGGACTGGGGTGTTGCCCCTTTTGTAGGTGTCTTCCAGGACAATTTGTTGATTTGTCTGGGACAGTCCCGTTGGTAGCTACTGTCCTGCTGAAATGGTACCCAACTCCTCCTCCTCAGGAACCTCAAGAGGGCCCTTCCAACTGCATGAAGGAGAAAGTCTGTGTGAGCCCTAGGCTTTACACACCCCCATCCTGAACTAACTTCTCTTTCCAATGAATGGAGAAGCAAGAAGAGCATCGAACTAGGGTTTGACAACACGCTGCCATTGCTTTGCTTTCACTGGGGTCATTTCTTTGGTCATCATCTTTTTTTTTTTTTTTTCTTTTTCTTTTTGGGTATTTTGAAGTAGGGTCTTGCTCTAGCTCAGGCTGACCTGGAATTCACTGTGTAGTCTTTGGTCATCTTCTATTTAAGATACTCCTTCCATTTATGATATGAAATCTCTTTTTAATATATTAAATTTTAAAAAGCAATTCAATTTAAGGAGAAATTTCACAGGCTAGTGAATTCCTATTCATTCCTCAAAACCCACCTCAGAATCACCTTCTTGAACTGTCTCCCAGCTCCTTGATGGTTTGATCACCCATTCTCCCTTCCCATCCTCATGACATCCAGCATATGCACAGTTGTACCCTGAACACTAAATTATAACAACATAGAAACTATCAGTTCGGGACCAACCAGTGCCAACACTGTGGTTTGATCATAGTTTTCAGGTTTCAAGAATAGAAATTTGGGGGCTGGAGAGATGGCTTAGCAGTTAAGGTGCTTGCCTACAAAGCCTAATGACCCAAGTTCAGTTCCCCAGTATACACATAAAGCCAGATGTACAAAGTGGCACACGCGTCTGGAGTTCATTTGCAGAGGCTGGAGGCTCTGGCATACCTATTTTTTCTCTCTCTCTCCTTGAAAATAAAAATACAAAAAAGCTTTAAAAATTATCATGAGGAATTGAGAGGGTAGAAACTTAAAGCTGGGTATGGGGGCACATTCCTGTGACCCCAGAATTCAAAATGTGAAGGCAGGAGGGTCAGGAGTTCAAAGTCATCCCCACTAGATAGCAAGTTCCAGGCCAGCTTGGGATTCATGAGACTGTGTCTCAAAAGAAAAAGAAAGAGAAAAAGAAAAAGAAAAAGAAGGCCAAGCATGGTGGCATACACCTTTAATCCCAGCACTCAAGAGGCAGAGGTAGGAGATTCACTGAGTTCAATGCCAGCCTGAGACTACATAGTGAATTCCAGGTCAGCCTGGGCTAGCGCGAGATCTTCAAAAAACAAAACAGGGCTGGAGAGATGGCTTAGTAGTTAAGGCTCTTGACTGCAAAGCCAAAGGACCCAGGTTCAATTCCCCAGGACTTACGTAAGCCAGATGCACAAGTGACACATACATCTGGAGTTCATTTTCAATGGTCGGAGGCCCTGGTGCACCCATTCTCTCCCTCCCTCCCTCCCTCCCTCCCCCTCTGTCTCTCTATATACCTTTTTCTCTCTATCTTTCTCAAATAAATAAATTAAAAAAATAAAAAGAGGGTGGAAACTTAGTCAACGTGGTTTCTACAGATGGGGCTTTGGGAGGCGACCGGGATTGGAGACAGTCATCAGGGTGGAGCCCCATGACTGACTCCCAGCTAGTGGCTTCATAAGGAGATAGAAAGGGGGGGGAAGGAGAGAAATACATGTGCAGTTCCTTCCTTGCTGTGTAATACTTCGTCCCACCTAGGGACTTTGCCAGCGAGAAGGCCATCACTGCACACAGGTCCTTGACCTGGGAACAGAACCATGAGCCAAAATAAAGCTCTTTCTTTAGAACTTACCCTGTCTGTGATGCTGTGTTATTAGCAACCGGAAATGAGTAGATGCAGCCAGGCACTGCTCTGAGCACCTGCCCACATCTTTCCCCAGTCCTCCCTTTTATCTGTAAAACAGCAGTCACTATCCTCACTTCACAGGTGACAAAAGGGCAGTGAAGTCACTTGTCTGTGGTCACACAGCCAGTCAGTGACAGGATCAGGAATTGAACTCAGGAGTGGATGACTTCAGCCTGTGGTCTCAACTACCAATGTACGCCATCAGATACTGCCTTACTAGAGGGTAAAAAGTGAGCCTCCACTCCCTTGCACCCTCACTCTGTCAGAGCTGGAACGAGGTCTGGCACAAACTCCCTTCTGATACAGACATGTGTGAGAGGCACAACCCAGTCCCTGCTGAGAGGCTTAGGGAGTCTGAGCCCCACTGCCCATCCTAGCATAAAGATTCAGGGGACTGACAGGCTCTCCAGCAAACACCAAGTGCTAGTCTCCCTCAACTTACCCTGAGAGAGGACCTGCCTCCACACTTTTAGAGCCCCGAAGAGGCAGGTGAGACCCAGTTCCTGTCACCAGACCAGGAGAGCCAACAGAGCACAGAGGGCCCTAAGTGTCAAGAGGAATGAGGCCACTCTCAGGACTGGGTTGTCCAGGTCAGGAGCTCGCGTGTATATGTGACTTAGCAGGATGGCAAAGTTTGAGTTCACCCGGGGCAAAGGGCGTTCAGGGGGAGAGGAACAGCTCAGCAAGGGCAGAGAGGCTAGAAAGCCGAGGCTCTGGGGACAAGGGAGGAGGGCAGGGAGAGGGCAGGAGGGAAGTGGAGGGAAAACTGGAAAGAGTCAGGCAGCTTGAACACCAGGCTGAAGGGCTTCGGCAGAGCTGGGGTTCCAATACAGGACTGGGGAAGTGACCCACAGAGAACTGGCAGGGTGGAGCTGAAGCTCTGGGAATGGCAGCAATTGTTCAAATCACACAATAGCCAAGGCAGAGTGGAAGCCTGAAGCCACTCATGCCTCCCAGAAACCCCCAGGTTCCCAACAGCCACGCCTCAAGAATGGAGCACAGATGATGGAGAGGACAGGCCAGCAACATCTGTCCAAGGTGAGACAGTGCTCTACGAGAAGGAGGTGTGCTGCCAAGGAGGGAGGATTGCGCTCACAGAGCACTCCGCCTAAGTTTCTCTCAGCACAGCTGTTCCTATGGGAGGCTGCTTCCTTGGGCTGGAGGGTCAGTGGACGGAAGCTGCAGGCTGGGGCCCACCCTCGGGAACTGGGCCCCGCAGCAGGTGCCACCTCCCAGCTCCGGCCTCAGCTAGCCTCCGTGCCAGTCCTCTGCCAGCTCCTTCCTGCCTGCCTTCCCTTTCTTCCTCTCCCCACACTTAACAGATTGCGGCAGCAAGATGGCACAAATTTATGGCTCAACTCACCAAAAATAACAAGAGATCTATCAAAGGCAGTTTGCGTGAAATTAACAGGCGCCTGTACCCTCTTGTCAAATGCACTCAGCTCTGAGGCAGGCCAAGGCCCCTCACTCGGTCACTTCCCAGAAGCCCCTGGCCTCCTTATGGTCCAGTGCCCACCCAAGCCCATCCTTAGTCTAGCTGCTGACCTCACTCAAAGATATCCCAGAGAGGGTGAGCCCAGCTTCATGACCCCAGCATCTGGCAGAAGGGCTCAGATGAGGGTCTCTTCCTGTTCACCCTCTCATCAACTCTCCCTCAGTCTGGCAGCTCCTTGTGGCAGCTTATTCTCCTACAGCCCAGGGTGAGGCATGAAAGGTAGCATGGAGATGGTCCAAGGACTTGGCAAAGATGGCACAGAGTGCTTCCAGCCCCTCTGCCAGTGCGGAGGATTGACAGGGAGGCTGGCTGAGGCTGGAGCTGACCAGCAGACATACCCTGACACATGAAACAAACTGAGTCATGTGCCCACTGTCTCTCACATCAAAAAGGTTGGGCAGGAGGAAGGAGGTGGCAGAGCAGAAGAGTTTCCTGCTTGCCAGGGGAGAGGAGAGGGCTGAGCCTGACAGCTCTGGGTACCAGGTGCATGTGAACACACACGTCAACTGATGTCCCATCACTCCATGCCAACTTCCCATGCATCCTCCCTGCCCAGCAACCACATGGCAATGTGCCAAGTGGAACAAGGGGGAGGTTATAGGTCAGCCTTGGGAACAGCTAGAGTTTTCAGCTCAGAGGTCCCCACCCTAAGATGTTTAAGAATAACCAGCCATCCAATCTCCATCCCCAGCCCTAGTGGTCCCTCTATCCAGAGGCTCTGCTAACGGTCCCCTTCTAGTCACCAGCCTTCTCTGACCCTTGAAGATGTCCCAGCTACCAACCAACTCCTACTTCCGCTTCAACCAAGCCCAGCTGGCTGCTCCTGGCTCTGTCTTCCACATGGCAGCTTGCCCAGCCCATTCCTGCCCAGGAGGGCAAAGCCTTGCTCAGTCCACTCCAGACCACTGGACTGATGGACCACAGAGAAAGTCAGACAAAAGAACCTGCCCTCAGCTGAGTAGAGTGGGGGAGGCCCTTCGAGAGTGACAGCAGTGGCAGCCACAAAGGAAGCACCATAAACCTCCTGATATACGCCCAGCACTCTCCGCCGATGTTCGACAAAGAAGCAAAATTCAATTTCTTCCTGCAGGCACTAAATCCTAGGCCAGCCTCCAGGACCGGTAACCTGTCCACAACCTGGCTGTCATTCGGACGGCTTCATCGACCACTGTGATAGAGGCCAAGCTGGTCTGGAAGAGAGATCACAGCAAGGCTACTGGGTGTTCACTGTGCCTATGTGGGCATGATGCCAGATGTCTCACAGGGGCAGCCAAGAAGGTCCCCATGCAAAGCACTAAAAGAGACCACTGTCATTGTAACTATCCTTCTGACTAACTCAGAGACAGCTCCATATTTTGCAAAGAAACCAATGCCCTTGTTATTCAAGCTAAGTCAATGGCAGTGCCCAGCTCCAGGACTCTAGTCTCCAAATGAGGGATGGAGGGAGGCACTATCCTCCTCCAATCCTCCCAATGGCCCTTGTAAATACTCAGTGAAGCTCAGATGCCCTTCTGACTGCATATCCCATCCTTTTGGAGGCACTTGCTATCCAAACGGGGTAACTGAGGTCCAGGGAGGCAAGGGCCTCCCTATACATGGACCACCTTCCAGACCTGCCTTCTTCCCACCCACCTGTCTTTCGTTCCTTTTCCCTGCTACACTCTGAGCCAGTCATTGGCCCAGCATTGGTCACCATGCATGCAGGGTCCAGCTGGACCTGGAATCTGAAGGAAGCGGGTCAGTGGAAGGTGGCTGTGGATGGGGAGCTGGGGTGGGTTGGGAGCAGGCAGGCGTAAGGGCTCAAAGAGCTTTTGCCCAGTCAGCAGGAAGCTCTAGCAGCTGGCGGCCTTGGTCCCAGAAGACATGGGCCCAGAGGGGGAGGTGGGATGCTGGGATCAGAGCCAGCCCAGCCCTCTAAGACAGCCTCAGAGCTCAGACCTCTTCACACAGGCACACTCTTCCTCGCCTCCTTCTGCCCCGACCCTGGGGCACTGCCAAAAATCATTGACCCGTGTGGGCAGAAATACATCTCTGCTCCCTGCCTACTCCAGCCTCCAGGCAAACTTGTCAACTCACAGTGCCAGGGCCTGCCACCACCACTTGGGCTTTGGGCCCTTGCGCACACTCAGTCCATCTGCCTGGAATGCCCTCACTGCTCCCATGACTCATCTCACTCACCCCTGTCCAGGAAGGCTCTGTTCCTCAGCTTCCTTCCCTTTAGGAAATCCCCTTGGCTGCCCAGCTAGGGGTCCGACATCAGCCTGCACTCTCTCGTGTGTGCGCCACCCAGCCACCCCGACTGTGCACTCTTCCAGTTGAATCTGACCCCCAAGCCATTTTGATGACCCCTACATCTGGAAAAGGCTAAACACAAAGGTGACATCCACAAATGACCCCATGAGCGACCTGGAATCAGCCAGGAAACTCAACCGGGAGACACTGTCAGCGTCTTAGAAGTCCCCATCCCACTTGGGCCCCGCTCGGACTCACCATATCTCATCTCGGTGGTGAAGAGGTCATTGCTGCTTCCCGAGTGCAAGTCAGCCTCAGCAGGTGGGGCCGGGCCCCCGGGTACCAGGGCATTGGACAGGGTGTGGGCAGCAGGAGGCCCTGGAGGCGTGGTAGTGGCTGGGCTGGCCCCAGCTTCTCCAGGGCAGCTGCAGCCTGGCTGCGCAAAGCCACAGGCCCTGCCCGCAGCGCGGCCACACTCCTCGCTCCAGCGGCACAGCACACCGCAGGTGAATTGGCTAGAGTTGTTGTTGTTGATGAGCAGAACCTCCACAAAGCGGAAGGCTAGGGCGGCAGGCGCCAGCAGGCGTGGGGCCTCTGAGGGCTCAGCCGACAGGCACAGCTGCACGAAGTTCTTGTCGAAGTGCAGGAAGGTAAAGGGTCCTGAGCCACCACACAGCTCCAACCCCGCCGCTGCCTCCTCCTCCTCCTCGGGCCGCCCCGCCTCAGACTCTGCCTGAGTGGCTGCCTCCTCGGGGTCAGGCCGCAAGCAGGTAAAGTTGACCAGGTAGTGGTCCAGAGGCAGCAGGCGAGGGGCAAAGTGGGCGCACACCTGCTCCTGGCGGTTGAAACGGAGGTAGAGGGAGTACTTGGTGGGGTCAGGGTTCTCCAGGGTCCAGGAGCAGCCCGAGGCGATGGTAGGAAATAGGTCCTGCAGCGAGAAGGCCCCGTAGAGCACACCTGAGGCCAGGGCGGAGCAGGCACTGGGGGCGGGGTCGAAGGCGGTGGCCAGGCGCAGGGACAGAATCACAGACAGTAAGAGGGGACAGGCTGGGGTCATCCTATGTCCCTTGCCCTGTGGAGAGAAACAGAGGTCAGCAGAGTCCAGCTCAGCCAGCAAGTGCTCTGAAACTCCAGTGGCCACCTGCGGGTAGTGGGCTCATCATTTAGACCTTGCTCTTTTAAGTCATCAAGTCCACCTCTGTAATCTTATACCAGGCACTTGACCTCTGTAAGCCTCGGTTTTCTTACGTGTAAAATAAAACAACGATGTGATATCTCATGTATTTCCTACGAGGCCACAAAGTGGGGAGGGGCCCAGGAAGGGAGAGAGGCTTGGAATTTTGCAGGCTCTTAATTTCTAAGCGTCCTGTGGTGTTGCGGTCTCTACCACTGCCCAGCTCCTTCTGGGCATCCTATCAACAACAGGTGTGATGTGCACCTCCGAAGCCACCCCACCTTTATTTTCTATAACTGATACAGTCACACTGTACTGTGATCAGCTGTAAGGAGTGTCATGCAGTAATCCAGCAGTAATTGTCAAAGTGGTGATGTTTGACAACCATTTGCTTTTTTCTAAATCAGAGCGACTCAAGGTTATTCCTGGAACAATGTCATTCTCACTCACTTGCTTCACTGAGTGGAGAGGAAGGGGTGGAGTCAACACCAGTGTGCCAGGGACTGTGCCCAACCCTGCCACGCCCACAGGAGGGAGGCCATTGCCAGTGTGAATATTACCACTGTGGATTTGTGGTCAGGGCTGGGAGGGAAGGCACCAGGCAAGGTGATGCTGGGCTTGCCATCCCAGCCAAATACCTGCTGGCTAAGTGAGCCTCTCAAGCCCTCTCCACTCCCCTCCATGGCATTATCCTCCAAGGCCTGGCATAGGGCCTGTCACCACAGTATAACCAGTGGCTCCTATGACTTTTTCCCTTTGCTGTGACCCCCACGGCTCATCTCAAGCTCCCAAGAGTGAGGACCAGAGTTCCTTGTTTCCTTCTTACCCTCAAAGCGTGGACGGACCCCACGGGCATGGAGGGTGCCTGGGACTCAAGCCCCACCCTCCCACCCATCAGGCACCGACCACTCTCACCCAGCCTACACCCCACCTAGTAGAAAACACCCTGGTATACAGTCTGGATGAGCCCCACTTCTGGTACCATCCCCAAAGTGACCGCCAAAGGCCCCCTCCTCCCTGAGACAATACAGCTCACAACTCTACATGGGCCCCAGAGCCCAGCCCTTCTACATGGACGATGCTCAGAGAAGGGAGGCCACCTGCTTAAGATCACACCACAGTGTCTCAACCGGGACCAAAATTGGGGGCCTTGGCTCAGGCCCACCATTCTCTCCCCTTTCCTTTTGCTTGCTGCTCATGATTCAGGCCAAATAGACAAAGCTCTTCACGCTGAGAACTGAAGCCCAAGCACAGGCTAGTTCACAGGTGTGGCTAGATTTTCCCAAGGCACAGCCGCTCCCTGGGGACAGACTTCCCCTAGGCTGCTCTAAATAGTTCAAGGAGGGGGATAAGTATTAGAGCCCCAGTATCCAGTTCTCCCTGCAGTATCCAAACTCGACATGCCCACAAGGGGCATCTCTGAGCCAGACCCAAGCCCCCATCACAGAGGAGCACCTGCCCCGCCCCAAGCATCCAGTGAGCAGGAGGATGGGAGCCAGTGAAACTCCACCAGGCTCATTCATGGGGAGGTGCCACCCCACCCTCCGCCCAATACCACCAGGAGCCAGAACAGACTTTGTCCCCACCATACGCCTCAAAGTTAAGAAGGGGACCCCTGGCTTTCTCTGCTCCACATCATGCCTATCCCAAACTGTTCAGTCAGCAAGGAAGCACCAATAAACCAGCAGCGGATGATGAGTGACATCCAATTTCCCCTGCTGCCCCCAATTATTTTTAAGCAGGCTGCAAAATTCAGGCCATGGCCACAGCTCAGTAGAGGGGAGGTGGGGGCTCATTATAACTGGCCTTTCCTCCCCCACCCACAGCAAGGCAGAGAGCCTCCTCCCCATGGACACATCAACTGGCATAGGCTTTTACAGCCTTGTGCCCCGGAGAAACAGACACAAAAGCATGCATACACAGGTGTTTGTGTGTAGTCAGACATTCACAGGTGTTCTGCTCATGAACACACACATGCACACAGAATTATGACCTTACATGCATGCAGCAGCATAAATACCACACAGGGTAGAGAGTCGGCTGCAGACATACAGAGACGCACATTTTCCTATGTGTGAACACACAGGTGTTTGGCCCTGTATATGACAGGTGGTATTGGGTGAGATCTGCCCATTGCCCCTTCCCTGTGGTTCCGTAGACCCCAGGCCCCACCTCCTGCACCTCTGCTGCTCCCAGTTCATCAAGAAGCATTAAGTCCTTATCGTTCCTTGCCAAGGCCTGAACGAAGCCATCTATACATGCTGGCCAAGCCTCTTCATCAATTCAGTTCCCTTCAGACATGTCACACCCATTCTGAGATTCCCCCCCCCCCCCACCGTCCTCGGGGTACAGCACTTATTATTGTTCAGCTGCAAACTGAGACCCGGGGAAGGGATGTTTTTACATTACTTCCCACCCCTTAAAATAATACCGACCCACCTGAAGCTGAGTTAGTCATTGACTTAAAACCATTCTAGGGTGTGTGGACAGAGCCTGGCCTCTTAGGGGCACTTACCCACAGCCCATTCCCTGGAAGGACGCTGGCCTCCCAGGCATCCAACTGGGTATTACCCATGAGTAACCACCAGGGCCTATTTTTGCACAGGCCTCTTCCTCAGCCTTCTCAGGAGTTCCAGAAAAGACTGGCCCACCACCAACTCTCATGAGATCCCTTTCTGGTTTCCTCTCCCTCTCAGGCCAGAGAAGGCTGGTGGAGAAATTCAACAGGCATCCTCCTCTCTAGGGCCCCTTTGGGCTGAGGTGTGACGGGAGCTGCCTGGAGTAGTGTCAGGAACCCTGTCCTCACCTAAGCAGCCCCCTACCACCAGCTCCTCCAGGAGTTGGGCTGGGGTGGGGAGCGGGCACCTCAAGACAGGACTGGACCTCTGGGATCGATTACTGTCAGGCCAGCTGTGAACTGGGGTGCTGGGCGGCCAGAAGCTGCGTGGCTCGGCTGGGGTCCGGGGAGGGGCGAGGGCGGGGGCGCGGCGACGCGCACATCCGTTGCGTTTATCCACCTGGCAGCTCCAATTCGCGCGTCCGTCACTCATCCTCCACCTCCCGGGTGCCTGCTGCGGGGCCTCCGGGTCTTTTGCCCTGGTACTAAGCTGCGAGTAAGATGCTCCGAGACCCCTCTCCTGGAGCTCCGGCCCCTAGAGAGGCGTACACCTCCATCGGGCCTTCCGAGCTAGGGGGCGGGACCGAGGGCAGCGGGCGACCCCGGAGAGGCCTTCCGGATCTGAAAGGAGGATGGCTCCGTGCCACTCACAGGGTCTCTCGGTGGGGCGGCGGGGGTGGAGGGATCCGGAGGTCTGTCTCACACACGTTAAGGAGGGATGGGCGGGCCGAGTGGACAGGGGTGGGGGCGGGGGCGGGGGCGGTGCCGCGCGCGCGGGTGGCAGGGGAGGGGGCGGTGACTCAGCTGCCCTCCGCCCGCCTCCCCATAACTTTGCAGCAGCTGGAGCTACCGTTGCTACAGGAACCGAAAGCTTTTGTTCCCCAATGTCTGGGCTGCCCTGGCGGGAGGATGGTACCCCTCCCCAATTGTACCTAGGTCCCTCCACATCGCCAGAGGCCTTTCAGTCTAGCAGAACGCCACGGGCTCCGGACCCCCTTCCTCCTCCTATCCACCCGTCACTGAACCGCTCACGCTAAAGCCAGGTTTCTTCAAACTCCTTGGGCCCTCAGACCAGGTTACCCCCTAACTCTGATTCGCAATGCTAACTGCCCTGGAAAGTTCCTGATGATGTCTAATATCCTGAGGGAGAAGGGAAGGCTCTATGCCTACGAGTTGCTGGGGAACCGTGATCCCACTTCCCTGACCTCTGTATACTTGAACCTATACCTCGGAGTCCTTGACCTGGCATTCATAGTTGCCCTTAGGGACAGAGAAGATCCCAGAGGGGTTAAGCCAGACGATGATGGCCAGTGAGGGGGAGTCATGGGCTCCCTAGACGCATGGGGCAAGGCTTATTTTCTGTATTACCCATGAGGTTGGAGTAAAGGCACTAAAACCGATTTTGCATTTCTCCCTTGGGATTAGGACTGGTGAGGGACCTGACCTTGGTTTTGAAGAAAAACAGCGCAACACATTATCATTAGTGAATATTATAGGTGCCAGGTATTTCATACGTACAATCTGAATTTATCCTCCTAACAACTATATAGCGCACTGGTCACTGAGCCACTTTATAGTCAACTGAGGTTCAGAAAGGTTAAGTAGCTTGTCCAGGTCACACAGCTTTTGAACCTAGGTCACCTGACCAAAAGCTGAGATCTGAGCTACTCAGCTTCAGTAGCTGGGGATTTGGCAGAGGGGAAAGGGAGCAGAAGCCAGCGAGAACCTCCCTTTGTGTCACAGAAATGACCACAGCTGACACATACACCAGAGGAGACCTGTCCCTTTCTGAAGAGCGATGGGGAAGAGGGCAGTAGGGGAGAGGAGGCAGAGATCTTGGTCCTTCATCTTCCCTCGATCACCACAGCATACTCTCTAGTGTCCACCCGGACCCCCCACTCTCCAGGTGTCTGCTCTGTACCTAGGTCAGGCGAATTCACCCACAGCCTTCTCTGTGCCCATCGGACAGACTTCCCCCTTGTCCCCTATCCTGTGTGCGTGTGGGGGTGGGTGATAGACAGAAAGAAGTTCCCTGGGGATGTCTGCTCTAGTCCAACCAGACCTTTCTGAAGCCAGGACCAGACCCAGACAATCTGTGTCTGGCGCTGCTGGTATGAGTCCTCCATCCCACTCCTCTATCCCACTCCATCCCCAAAGCACGTAGTCTAGCGACCCGGAGTGTTGGGTCGTACTATTTATTCGAGGGGCACCTGGCCTCGCCCACCATCCTCACCTCCCCAGGGACTTTCCCAGTGCCAGTCCCCGCAGACACCGCTAATGCTCCTAATGCTAGGGCTGCGGAAACCCGGGGTTTGCCCGCGGGAGAAGGGGCGGCGGGTCCCGGGCTGCGGGCAGGGGGCGCCAGAGGGACGCCCAGGGGCCCGGCAGGCAGCTGGCAAGGCGGGCAGGCGGGCGGGCGGGCGGGCGGGCGGCATCTCTCGGCCCGGGCGCCCCTCCCCCCCGCGGGCAACCGACCGGTCGCCCGCTCTGCACTCGACGTGGCGAGGGGCACTTCCAGTGGCTATGCCCTCGGGCCCGGCCGACTGCGGGAGTGGCCGCGAACTTCACAGCCTACAACCTCCCCAAATCATGCCGGGGCCCCGAGGTTGCGGGAGGGTACGTCTGGTACTCCAGGTGCTGGGTGGTGCGAGAGGGATGTGTGTGTGTGGCGGGGGTGGGGGGAGCAGTCCTATCGAATATGAACCCGGGAGTAGAGACCGGTCGGATGGAGATTGAGGGAAGGGCTGGGGGAGACATGGGGGACACGGCCCCAATTCCAGGCTGGGGGGAGGGGACTTGCAGCAGAGATTGGCGAGGGAAGGCGGGACTCTGGGCAGATATGGGGGAGGGGGCACTTGGGGCAGAAATAGAGGGGGAGCGCGGTAGCCTTAGAGGCGCGGGGGAGGGCAGCAACAGACACGGATGGGGACGGGAACGACTCCGGGCAGAGATGAAGTAGACAGGACCAGGGTCCCGCACCCAGACTAGAAGGGGAAATGGGGGAGGGGGCAGCCGAGCTGCAGGTTGGAGAAAGGGGCTCTAACCAAGCTGGGGGAGCCCCCGCACTGCCGGGATCTTGGCCAAGACAGGCAAAGCCTCGAGACAGCGATGTAGGGACAGTCTGGGTCAGAATTCTAAAGGTGGGGGACTTTAACGTAGCCAGTAAAGGGGTCGGTCCAGTCTAGTGGAAGGGAGATAAAAAGGACTCATCAGAGATTGGGGGGGGGGGCTTCGGGACTGGGCTTGGGAGTCCCCCCCTCCTCCAAGCCTGGGGTGGGTGAGCGCTGAACGGACTCAGTTGGGGCCCTGGGAGAATTCGGCCGAGATGGGCTAGCAGGAGCTCCCCGAGTGCCGGCTGGTGCGGAAACTCGGGACGGCGCGGGAGGGCTGGGCGCGGGTCTGGGTCGGGGGTCCGGGGTGGCACACTCACCTGGGCGCCGTCAGCAGCAGGAGCGGGGGCCGGCGCTGGCGGAGGCGGCCACGGGGCGCAAGTTTGCCATCCCTAAGGCGGGGGCCGGGCCGGGTGCGAGGCAGCTCTCTGCAACCGCGCCGAGGGCCGAGGCTCCCGCTCCGCGGAGCGGCGAGTGCAGAAAAGGCGCCGCGGAGCAGCACGGGGCGGGCGGGCGGGAGGGCGCGGGCGCCGGGCCGGGCGCGGGCTCCTGCCGCCGCCGCCGCCGCCGCCTCCTCGCCGCGCCGCCCCCCGCTCCCCCGCCCGGAGCACCGCCCGCGCCGCGCGCCGCCTCCTATTCGCGGGCGGCGGCCGCAGCCCCAGGCTCTGATCGCCGGTGCCGCATCCTCGGTCTCTGAACGCAGCCTCCGCCGCCGCTGCTGACACCCAACCGGATTCCTCCGGCCGCTCCGGCCGCTGCCCGCAGCGCGCGCAGGGCCGAGTGACGGCCGAGGCGGGACGCGGCGCCTGCGCGGGCCGGGCCCGGGAGGGGGCGCGCGCCGGGCCGGGCGCGAGGAGCCGCGGGAGAAGGGGCGGGGGGCGGGGGCGACGCGCGCCGCCTCCTGTTAAAGGGGGAGCAGAGCCAGCGGAGCCAAGCGCGCCCTCCCCTTCCCCTCCTCCCCTCCCCTCCCCTCCCCTCCCCTCCCCACCCTGGGCCCCAGGCGCCGGCGCGGGAGAAGCCCTGGGTAAGCCCCCGCCCTGCCGGTAGCCTCCTGGACCGCAGAGCGAGGCGATCCGCGGCACCCCTCCAGCGATATCCCAGGCCAGAGTCATCTTGCGCAGCCAGGGTCTCCCGGGCTGTGGAGACGGAAGCATTTTCTCCCCCTCCCTAATATGCATTGCATATTGCGTGTTCCTGTGCATGCAGGTGCCACTCGTGTGCCCTGAACTTTGCATATGCATACAGGTGCCTTGCGTGTGCACTGCAATGTTGCCTGGCTGGATGCATGCAAACGCAAGCTCGGGTCCTGGATGGATGTTGCTCGGCCCTGCGCCTTAGGAATGCTGTATGGGTACCAGCTCACAGGTGCCACATGTGTGCGGAGTGCGGTGTGTATATAACTGGCATATATGAGCAACATATGTACACTGCAGTGTGGCATGTTTGCTGCATACTCTGGTGTAAATGCTGTAATGTTGCATGTCCCTGAGCACGGGGTTGCTACACGTGTGCAGTATGTTACATGCTTTCCTGAGACTCTCTCCCACAAGTGCCTTTCTCTGTGCCAGGGGCGCCCCCATGTTGCATCTGTTTGTGTAGAAGCCACAGAGATGACAGACCCACCCCATCCTGGCGCTGTGCCCAGGAACAGTTGGGTGGGGCCTGAGCCCACATGGCTTAGGAGGTACTCACAGATATTCCCATGGCTCAGGGCTCTGGTCAGGCGGTTTGTGGCCTGGGCATGTTGCCACAAGGAAGGTGGGCCTACTGGGGACACACCACTGCAGCCAAAACAAGTAGGTTAATCTGGTGGCTCTGGTCAGAGGAGCCAGCAGGGGGCAGCTTTGTAGTGAGGGTGGGATGGTGTCTGGTCATACTTTTGAAGGCTCTCCAGCCAGTCCTACAGGGACAAGGCAATCCGTATTCCTCCCCCATCCATCTTTCCACTTGTCACCCCTTGAGTTTTGTCACCCTAGACACTGGGACAAAATGAGAAGAGCTCACCTTTCCCCAGAGACAGTACCAGGAAGAGGCAGAGAACCGCCCCTGTGCCTTCCCTCTGTCCCTCCCCCTCTAACGGTCCCAGTGACATTTGTTGTGAGTGATTGGGAGAGATTATCGACTTTAATGGAAGGAGGTAATAAGAGGCGATGAAGGAAACTCACCCGTCACCTTAAGGGAATTTATGAGGCTGTATGAAGCAGGGAGGAGGAATGGGCTGACACACTCCCCTTTCCTGCTGGAATCTAAGGAGCCCAGTGCCTTGGACTTAGCACTGGCAGGCAGAGTACCAGAACTCTTGCTGGGCACCCTCAAACACACCCTGGCATCTCTGGTTTGAAAGCTCAGCTGCTACTGTGAAAGCTGAGCCAGGCAGGCCTTGCCATCTGCAAAGTGTTGAGAGCTACATGATACAGTGGGAAATCCTGGGCTCCCGCTTACTTGGGCACTGAGAAGCAGTAGGGTTCCCAGGTTTGGAGCCTAGAGGAAGTGGATAAAAGTGGAGACAGTGGCCAGGACATGGAATGTCTATACAAATATGAGGACTGCCCCTTAGAAGTCCCCACAGCCCTATCCACCAGAGCTCCAGCCTCTTCCTCTCCCACAGAGCTGCCTTCCTCTTCATGAATATTCATGATCATTTGTATGCCTGAGACCCAGAACCCAAAGAAACCCAGGCAGGTCTCTGGCAGATGTAATGCAGCTGGATCTTTAAAGTCCTCCTCCTTCCCCACCCCCAGTCCCACCATCCAGCTGGGTGAGGGGTGATGGGAGGGGCTGCCTCCAAAGAGACAGCAATGTGTTTCCTTCTGTGCTCCTCAGTAGCCCTCTGACTTCTTGACCCTTTTATTCAGCCATAACAATGTGTGCCTGGGAAAGACAGGTGGTGGGACATGGTAAGGGACAGGCAGGGTTGACACTACATACCCCAGAGGCTCACAGAGAAGGCTGGGGAGGTCAGCAAGAGCTAGATGGAGAGCAGGACCTCCCGGGTCAGTGCTGAAGCTAGCTGAAATAGGGCAGCCACCTGAAAGGCTCTCCCTACATCAGGGCTTCCCCACCTCCTTTCCCAAGAGCTCTGGCCCTTCTAGACTCTCTCTGGTGATAATGCCACTCGCCTGCCCGCCCGCCCGCCCGCCCGCCCGGGAGGACTTGGAGTAATTACAAATCGTTTCCATATTCAAATCCAGCTGGTTGAGGAGAAATTACTTCTCTGAACAGCCCAGGCGGGGGTGGGAAAAACACATCTTAGCACCAGGAGGGGCCCCCACGGAGCTTGGGGTAGAGGCACCATGGGAAGAGGGGCCATCCAGTGTTTTAACCCAGAGGACTTGGGCAGAAAGAAAGACTACTTACTCTATACCCAAAGGACAATGGCCCAGACCTTCTGTTTCATGATCCTTCCCTTGGGAACCTCTGATGGCATGAAGAGGCCATGAGAGGCCAGGCTCTGTACCTTGACCTACTGCCATGCTAGGTGACCTTGAGAAAGTCCCTAGCTTTCTGGGTCTCTGCTTTCTTAAATGTGGAATGGTATTAACTATCTGAGCCTGCGGGCCAGAAAGGTCAAAGGTATGGAAGAGCAAGCGCTAGGCTCTGGAAAAGGACCTTTTGTAATAATGATCTTATTAGCAATTAATTAATATTTTTGATAACAATCACAACCACCAATGGCCTAGCTGGCAGGCGACATGCTATCAAAGGCCAGACCAGCAGGACAGCTCATGAGAAGATGAGGGTACAGCAAGGGAGCTCCCTGGCCTCACTGGCCTGGCCTTGGTCTTGCTTCCCGCTGGGCCAGCTCTGCTATGCTTCATTGCCCTTTAAACAGATGAGAAAATGTTCTTCTTCCCTGCCCAGTGATTTATTTGGCCCAGAGCCTAGGCAGGTTTCCTTCCGGCCTATGGGACCTAGAGTGCCCCTCACTCAACCCCTGCCTACCATTGCCACTCACCAGGAGCTTTAGGGTTACCCAAAGCTCAAAGAACCGAGGCTTCCTTTCGATCCCACACCTACGTGAACACCTCAGTAGCTCAAAACATGTCCCCAAAGATGCCCAAAGCGATGTGACAATCTCTTCTCTAAGGTCTGCCCCAGAGCTCCTGTTTCTGTCTAACACCTCACTGTTTTGAATATCATAGCTACTAGAGGGCTATGCCTGTGAAAGTAGGTGGCCCTCTGTGCCTACAGGAAAAAGGCCTTCCATCCTTCCTGCTGCAGGTACTCAGGGGGTTAGGGGCCTGAGGCAACCTGAACTGGGCATTTGTCATTTTCTTTGTGTTGCAGATTGGGAGCAGTTACTACCTAGCCAAATCCTCCCAGAGGGTCCTGGGTGATTTTCACACATGTCCCATAGAGAAGGGTACACACAAGTGTTTACAGAGCCTGGTGTCAAGGCTTTATTGGTGGGGGGGAGACAGAATTTCATGCAACGCGGACTAGCCTCAAACTCATCATGTAGCAAGAATGACCTTGAACTTCCAATCGTGCTACCTCTGAGTACAGAGTGCTAGGATGACAGGCATACACCACGCTCCCAGTCTGTGCAGTGCCGGGGATGGAGCCCAGGGCTTCTTCCTGCGTGCTAGGCAAGCACTCTACCAAACGAGGTCCAGCCCCAGCCCAAGAAGCCTCCTTTTTCATTCACCCAACAAATATTTGTAGAGTGTTTGCTGTGTTCTAAGGGCTGGATCCAGTCCATCAGCAAGTTCATCTGTTCCTCTACCTCCAAAAATATCCCTCTTCACATCAGCACTGCCAACACCAGAGTCCTAGGGCCTGGGCTCTCCAGACTTACCTCTGCGCCCTCCCACCTCCTCCTCCCCCACCCCATGCCATCTCTTTAATATGAAGTAGAGTGTGTGGCTTCCACTGCACTAAGCATGGGGGTCTCCAGGCTCCACAGGCCCTGGCCCCTGGCATCCTTTCCAGACCCGTCTCCTCCTCCAGCCCCACAGACACCGAGCTCCAATCTGTCACACACATCCTTCTTGCTGTTCTAGGAAACTCCAAGCTAACTTCCTTCTTATCAGAAAAGCTCAACTCTTACATCACCTCCTCCATACCATACATCTAAAACAGCACACCCCCCCCACACACACCTATTATCCCATGTCATGTCCCTTATATACTTTTTTAGATAGCACTCATTTCCCTGAAAACATGTTCTTTCTTTATGAACATATCACCTGTCCCCCTGCCTCCCATGAGCTATGAGTTGTGTTAAGACAGGACCCTGTCAGTCTACTCATAGGGGCTTCTTGTTCCTGCATGCAAGGCAAGCACTCTACCAAATGATGCCAGACACAAGGGAGATATTCAGTACATACTTGTTTAGTGAATGAATAGTGAAAGGGCCAGGAGAGACCCAGCTCTGCCAGAACTTTCTGGCTATGACCCTTGACCCATGCTTGCCAAGAACACAGTCTCTTCCTTTCCCATAGGTTGAAACAGAACGAGATAAGGCTCTGGAGTCACACAGATATGGATCCCTGCCTCCATCCCCTCACTAACTGTGTGACCTTAGGCAGGTCACTTCAGGTCACTTGGGCTTGCTTGCCAATCCTTCAGTTTTCTCTTCTATAAAATAGAAATAATGACCCCCAACTTCTCAGAGCCATAGAGATAATGAAGACAAGGTACCTTTCACAGTGCTGTGCCTTGAAGGGGTCATCTGTGTGACTGTGAGCCCATTTCAGACTTACTCAAGGCCCAGGGCTGGTCCAGGTTATGGAGACATAAAGATGACTCAGAATGGGGGATCCCTAAACTTGACCCCTTCCTAGCACCCTCCATAAAGGAAAGACCTATTAACAAGAGCTCTGTCTGCTAAGACCATCAAGAGAAGGGCCCAATGGAGCCCAAGGATGAGATGCCACCATGGGAGTTGGCAGTTGTGGTTCTGGACTGTGTGTGTGTGTGTGTGTGTGTGTGTGTGTGTGTGTGTGTGTGTGTGTAGGATTCATAAGTGTATAAACTACATGTATAACCTCAAGACTCTGGTCAAGGGGCACCCACCTGTTCATCACCTCCTGCTTTAGGCTGGGGCCATATAGTTCCTCACAGGAGGCAGGCAGCTCCAGCACTCACTTGATGACTTCCTACTGATCTAATCCCATACTCCCCTGCTGAAGACCTAAGGACAGGCCCTCGCAGCCACTCCAGGCCACCAAAGGTGGCATGCGCACCCTGAGGCCGTGGACCTGAGGGTGGGAGAACTGCTTCCAGCTCCTTCCCAGTGAGGCACAGGAGACTTGTTCAGGGAGAGTGGCAACTTTCAGCAGGCCAGGGACACATGGGTGGTGGAGGACCCCTGCATTCTGACCATCTGGGTCGCCCCAGGTCCTCTTCTCTGGGCTCTGTGCCACCTGGATCCTCCTGAACTGGGCTTGTGCCAGACAGGACACAAAAGGCAGAACAGACAAGGTGAGGGGACCTAGGGAACATAGAGATCTAGGAAGTGGGGGGACAAGCTCACACTGTGGAGCCCTCTGGGGGCAGATACCATGTCAGCTGCTTTGTACTTATTGTCAAAATTAGACCACAGAGCCACCCTAAAATCTGTATGGGCACCCCATTTCACAGATGAGAAACTGGTTTAGAGAGAGTCTGAGACAGGACCTGCGCCTCCGCCTTCCTCAGGACTTGTGCAATGCCTTGCTTCAGCTCTGGCCTGTCCTCATCCTCCTCATCACCTCCCCCAGAGGACAGACCAAGCACCAGCTGCGGAAAACGATTTATTTCGGGATTAGAGTTGATCTACTGAAGAAGACCAGCTCCCTCAGGGTGAGAGACTTGGAGGGCCTAACTCCCGTGCTGGTGCCTGCAAGGAAAGGCTGGAATCTTGGGGGTGTCAACCAGAGTTGCTGAGAACAAGGCATAGGACCATCAATACCTACACACCTCCCCAGTGGGTGGAACCACACCTCTCGCCACCCACACACCCCAAGAAGACATCAGTGCCTCACTTGGAGGATAGCAGAAGCTGCTGGATGAGGGTGTAAACCTTCTATTCACCACCAACCCCGGCACGAGTCTGCTGTGGGGGGCTCCAGGCTAGGGGAGTGGGCTGTGGATGGGGCTGGGAGGTAGAGAAGGCCTCTGAGGGCTGTGGTTGGAGGGGAGGGGCCTTGCTTGCCTGGCTGAGCCAGTGTGCTGCATGTCAGAGTGGGAGTGAGTGGGGCTGCGGGTACATGAGTGGGCGGTTGTATGCGTCAATGTGTAGGGGAAGAGTCTGTGTGTGTATATGGTGTGCCTGGCTCGGGTTTTGTGTATGTCTGCCTAAACCTTGTACGTCAAGAGCCTGAACCTGGCTCTGCGATCTCTGCTGAGAGAAAGAGAGAGAGTGTGTGTATGTCTATCTGTCGGTCTGTCTGCAGAGCATGTGGCGTTTATGCATTTATTTTACTGTTTACATGCATGTGTGATGTAGAACGCACGCCCGTGTGTAATGCTGGGGTCTATGAATTCACTTGGTGTCTTGGTGAATGTGAGGTGTGTGGGCAGGGTAGTGTTAGTGTGCTTGTGTAACCCTGGAGTTATGTGCAGCCAGATCATAGTATTTCCTTGTATTGGTGTGTATGTGTGTGCGCGCGGCTCACTGGCCTTGGGTGAGTCAGGGTGTGTGGCATTTACAGGCCAAAGCAAGATGTGTCTGTGTGGGTCTGTGCTCAGTATGTACCTTTGTCATTCACTGTGCTTTGGGTACCAGTGGGCCCCAGTCTTCTAGTAGGGTCTCCATGTGACACTATTTGGTATGTGCCTATGAATGGACAGGTGCTTAGGTGAGGGATGTGGATCAGCAAGTGGTATGTGTCTACAGACCCTCCAGCCTTTTGCTTCTCACCACCAGGGACCCTGCGGGGTGGGGGGCCGAACCTCCTGGGAAGCCTCATCCCACTATGGGACTGGAACTTTGGCCACACCAGGCATTTGTAGCTAGTATGGCAAGATCTATGCCTAGTTTCCCCAGTGGTTCCCCCTCCTAAAGAACCCTGAGGGCTGGAGAGATGGCTTAGCTGTTAAGGCACTTGCCTGCAAAGTCTGAGGACCCAGATTCGATTCTCCAGTACCCATGTAAGCCAAATGCACATGGTGGCACATACATCTGGAGTTCATTTGCAGTAGCTAGAGGCCCTGGTGCTCTCTTTCTCTCTCTCCTTCTCTCCTTCCCTCTCTCTCTCTCTCTCTCTCTCTCTCTCTCTCATTAAAAAAGAACCCTGAGACTAAGGGCCACAGGTCAGGTCAAGGTCACATAGTGAGGAAGACAGGCTCCTTTTCTGATAGTGTCCATCACTGGCTCTCCACTCACAAAGAGCCCCACTCCTGAGGCTGCCAGTGCCCCGTGCCCTGCCCAGTCTTCCATGGAATGAATTTTAATTTCCGTTCGCTCAAGGCAGGCAGGTGCACGAAGCTCTGAGCTGCGGTCAGGTTGGAAGCATGGGTGCTGGGGCCACCAGAGAACCATGGAGTGGAGGAAGGGAGTGCAGATTTGAATTTCAAAGGCAGCTGGAGTTCCAAGTGCATCTGCGCCTGCCTTGTGCAGTTGTGTGTATGTGTGCATTTTTGGTGCATCCGCCAATGAGCACCTGCAATGTGGAATGTGTCTGGATGAAAACATACTTTGTGACCATGCCTCTGTAATACCCTGGGAGTCCTTGCATTGGCCATGTGACAGCTTGAGGGTTCATAGGGGACTCTTACCAAATGAATGCCCCTGAGAGCCTTTCTGAGCATGCTGCCTCTGGGCAAATGTATGTTTGGGGAATATATGTGTGTACCAGTGTCCGTGGTCCATTGTGTCTGTGTGCTTGATGCTTGTCACTGAGGAGACATCTGCAGGGGGATGGGGACATATCAATGTGTTTGTATACACACAAAGGGGAGTATTTACATTCCCACGTGTGTATCTGTGAGCCTGTGCAAGCATGTATCTATAGAAATGACTGTGGGTGGGCACATCTGTGACTTACTGAACCCCTGCTCTTACCCCCACATACGTCTGCGAGTACGTCAATGTGTTTGTGTACTAGGAGGTCTGTGTCAAAGCACAGCTCTGTAAGTATTTGCACCTGTGAGTGTTGGTGTGTCTGTGTAAGTGAATGGTTAGGGGACTGAGTGTGTGAGTGTGCGGTAGGGTCACAGCCCGTGGGAGCACAGGCATAGGTGACCCATGCCCCCACCGCCAAGCCGTGTGCCAGCACTACCACAGTCCTCTCTGGACACTGGGAGGGGACTGAACCCTCCCCTCACAGGAAGAGGCCACCAGCCCCAAGCACACCCTCCCCTCCCCCAGCAGCTGATGCTGACCCACACGCACCCAATGTGCTTTTGGGAGGCAATGGCCAGAGAGGATGGGCCATTAGTGGGAGGGGCAGCCCAGTGCTTATTTTACCATCTTGCTGGCTGAGGGCATAGGGGCAGCTCATCCATCTTGGGCAATGGGCCTTCACAGCTACGACATCTCCACTGTCTGTGACTGTGCTAGAGATGGAAACTCCCAATAGAGCTCCAAAAGGACCAGCTGGTCCACAAGCAGTGGTCTCCCTGAGTAAGCACACACAGAGCCTTGGTTCAGACACACAACATTCCCACGAAGCCCTCACATCCAGAAGTCTAGAGCATCCGCGTGTTCACACACATACACGCTGACTCAGAGAGGTGAATTTCAGTCACTTGACCAGCCCCACCCTTCCCTGAGTCTCAGGCCCAGAAGAGAAAGAGGCTCAGAAGACCCAGAGAATAGGGCAACTGCGAGTCATTCCATCACTCTCATATTCTATTTGGAGGATCTAGAGGTTGCTCACCCCAAGTCCGGCCTCCCAGATGTGTTCACATAAGGGTTAGGAGGCAAAGTGCAGACCCCAAACCCAGCCATTCTTTTAAGGTGTCATTGCACAGCCAGAGGTAGGTAAGGGCCAGGGTCTGCCTCTACATGGGGGGTCCCAGAGACCTGGCTGGGCCCAGGGAGAGGGTGTCAGGGTGCCCAAAGATAATAAGGGAAGCACTAGAGATGGAATAATAGCTGCGAGGCTCCTTTCCCAGCAGACAGCCAGCATTTGAAGAAGCAGGGGCTGACTACTCACTGCCAGGGCTTAGCGAGAGGTCCGGCCCCAAGGCTCTGCTCCAGAAACATGGACTGCCTCAGTGAAGGACAGAAAGAAGTGAGAATGCAGGGCCATGGAGGTGAGGGAGCACTAGACAGAAGAGGCAGAAATAGTATGCTAGGCTCCGTGTGTGTGTGTGTGTGTGTGTGTGTGTGTGTGTGTGTTTATATACTTGGGGGAGGCTGCACTAAATACCAAACACTTTGTAAGCAAAACCCAAGGTGGATTTTATTCTAGAAGCAAAGGAGATCCTTGAACAGTTTTGGATGGGAAAGAATCACAGTCAAGTTTGTTGGCCTAAGAAACAAGTGAAACAGTGGAGCAGGGCCTGTGACACAGGCCTGTACTCCCAGAAGCCAGGGAGGTTTGAGGCAGGAGCACGGAAAGCTGAAGGCCTGCTTGAGCAACTTGGTGAGACTCAAAATAAAAACGCACACACACATTATAATTTTAGCAATTTTCTATAGTTAGACATTCAGATTTAGGTCTTTAAAAATATGCATTTGTGTGTGTGTGACATGCATGCCACAGCACACATGTGGAAGTCAAAGGACAGCTTCGAGGTGTCTGGGCTCCACCTTCTTTGAGACAGGGTCTCTTGCCACTGCAAACACCTGCCTAGCTGCAAACGAATGTCAGGCTGATGCGGGAGAGAGCTGTGAGATTAGCATTCCCGTGCCAACAGCTCTCAGTTCTCAGGTTCTTGTCCATGTTAACAGAGAATTGAGAATACAGATTCAGAGGAAGGGTAAATTATGCAATTTATATTAGGGAGAGTTAGGATTAGGAGGGAAAGCAAAGCAGGGAAGCCCAAGCCTGGCTGGGAAGAGGGAGGGGACACCAAAAAAATCTCCCTCACTATGGGAAAGGTCTCTCTCCAGGGAGGAAGCCCCTGGGGAAGAGGTTCTCACAAACATGGAAAGCAAGCAGGAAAGTGCCCAGTCAAAAAGAAATTCTCATGGCTTAGTGATTAAGGCACTTGCCTGTGAACTCTAAAGACCCAGGTTCAATTCCCCAGTACCTACGTAAGTCAGATACACAAGGTGGTGCATGCATCTGGAGTTCATTTGCAGTGACTGGAGGCCCTGGTATGCCTATTCTCTCTCTCCCTCCCTCTCTTTATCCAATAAATAATTTTTTTTTTTTTTGGTCTTTCTAGGTAGGGTTTCACTCTAGTCCAGGCTGACCTGGAATTCACTATGTAATCTCAGAGTGGCTTTGAACTCATGGCAAACCTCCTATCTCTGCCTCCCGAGTACTGGGATTAAAGGCATGTGCCACCACGCCCGGCTAAATAAAATATTTTTTTGAAAAATAAATTCTTAGCCTGGGCATATTGGTACATACCTTTAATCTCAACATTGAGGAGGGCAAAGGTAGAAGGGTCGCTATGCATTTGAGGCCAGCCTGAGACTACATAGTGAATTCCAGGTCAGCCTGGGCTAGAGTGAGACCCTACATAGAAAACCCAGAAAAAAACAATTCTCCCCCATTCCAGCTAGGCTGGGAGGGTGGAAGGGGAAGCTGCAAAGCTCTCTCTCACATAAGGCAGAAGGGGTAAAGAAGGGTAAGAGGGCCAAGAGAGAGCTAAGAAAATTCATACACCAGTTTTGGGCCCATTTATGTGAATCCAACATCCAATTAGAGTGAGCCTCATCACCAGACTCAGGGCTGTAAGGGAGAGAGACCTGATTGGTTGATGGGCCCAAGAGGCTGACAGGAAAGGCCAGCCCAGAGGTGTGCTGAGCCTGGGAGAAGTTGAGGAAGAAGCTGAGGAGTTGTTGCCTTCAACCATCTTGGATGAGACAGTATCAGATGCCAGTTGTAGCCTTGCCAGGGCAGGAAAGGTGGCATCCAGAGACAAGGCTGCTTTGCTCTATCTGTATCAAGACTAGCTACACCCTCCTGCTTTGGATGACCCTGGCTCTGCCTCCATTGCCATGGGCACACTGGGATCACAGAGGTATATGCCACTTTGCATTCAATTTTATGGGGGTCTTGGGGAATTGAACCCAGGCTGGCAGGCACCTAAAGCAAGCACCTTTAACCTCTGAGCCATCTTCCCAGCCCTCAGATTAAAAAAAAAAAATTGTTTTAAATTTCAAAAAAAAAAAAAAAAGGGAGTTGGGGCTATAGCTCAGTGGTAAAGTGCTTGTCTCGCATGAGGGAGACCCTAAATTCATTTCCATCATCACAAAAGAAGGAGGAGGAGGGAAGGAGAGGGAGAAAGACAAGACTGGGGCAAGTGGGAGGCAAATTAGAGGTGGAGATCTGCCGCACAGTGATTCATTTATTTAACAAATATTGATTAATGGCTTACTAAAAGTGTCCAACACTGAGTGAGCCAGACACATCTAGATCCCAAGGAACTTGTAGATCCAGACCTGGTCACTGCTGCATTTCCACAGCATCACAGTCTACTAGACCAAGGCAGGCAGATGAAAGTGCACCCAGGGATGGCTACGGTAAGCACGAAGAAGAGAAGTGGAAGGAAAAGGGGGGCTGTTTCAGGGAAGGTGGTCAAGGAAGATGTCTCTGAGAAGGTGACATCTGAGCAGACACCTGAGGGAGGTGAGGAATGTTTGGAGGAAGCGCTGTCCAAATAGGGGAAACTGCAGGTGCTAGGGCCCCCAGGGGGAGTGTGCCATTTACTCAGAAGGGGAAAGAGTCACAGGAAGTCGATCGGTTCTATTTTGGACTTGCAGCATTGAGGCGCCTTCAGGACATCCAGTGACAGTGACCAAGAAACAGGAGCGATTTGGGAAAAGATAGGGATTAAAGAGAAGGGCACTGATGCAGGCAACTGCAGGGAGAATGGAACCAACTGCAGGCAGAAGACATGGGCTGTGAGACATGAGGGTTGGGGACCACATGATGAAAATGGCAGCCCCACCGCAGAGATGGCTCAGTGATAAGGCATTTGCCTGCAAAGCCAAAGGACCTAGGTTTGATTCCCCAGTACCCACATAAAGCCAGATGCACAAGGTGGTGCATGCATCTGGAGTTTGTTTTCAGGGGCTAGAGGCCCTGGTGCACCCATTCTCTATCTGCGCGCCTCTGTCTCTCTTTCTCTCTCTCTCTCATAATAAATAAATAAATATTACCACTGCCCCTTCTGCAATCCAATCTCGTGCCTGAGATAAAGAGCCAGGGGACCCAGCTGTGCTGCTGGCAGGATCCCCCTTCAAGAAGGCCTCCTGGGCTCCCCTGGTTCCTGCGGTCCCTCATTCTGACCATCAGAGTTAATTCTTCCTCCACTTCCTCTTGAGGCAGGGTCTCCCACTTCACAGGCCCCTTTCAGCTGTTATCAAACTGGAGCAGCAGGGGAGCCCTGGCTGAGATTCTGGAGGTTTGAGTCTGATTTCCCAGGTGGTCTCTGGGCCTGCTTCAGCCTGCCAACCGGGATTTGGAGAGACATTAAGCATGACCTTCCAGCCCTCCTGTGATCAGGATCTTTGAGTGAGAGATCCTGACTTCCATAGGGGTTTTCTGGTGTGTCGGTACCTGTTCAGCACCTGGCACAGGCTGGGGAGGTGGAGCCCTGCTTTGAGCAGCTGCTGGTTCCCATGGTGTCAATTCTCCCAGGATGGCCAGTTTAAACTACCAGTGGGAAGTCAACTGGCTGAAATCCTTAAAAAAACATCTAACAAGCAGCTTTCATGAGCTGGGAGAAGATGGTCTGAGCATCTTCTCAAACCATTTCCAGGGAGACAGAGAGAGGGAGGGAGCCTGGGGGTCACCTCTGCCCCAGAGAGAAACTCTGTGCTTGTTTGCTTCATTGCTCCTCCAGCTCTAGCTGTGTAGCATCCCGCCCAGGCCCTGTATGTACCCAGTGCATTTCCTACACAAAACATGCTCAGGGGCTGGAGAGATGGCTCAGTGGTTAAGGTGCTTGTATGCAAGGCCTAACAACCCAAGTTCAATTCCCCAGTATCCATGTAGGGCCAGCTGTACAGACAGGGTGGCACATGCATCTGGCATCTGTTTGCATGCAGGCCCTGGCATGCCTATTCTCTCTGTCTCTCTTCTATCTCTCTCTGCTTGCAAATCAATAAATATATTAAAATAAAAACATGGTCAGGACCCCCCCCTCCTACCTTCACCTGCTTTGCTTTGCCCTTGGAATTAGAAACCAGAAAGCCAGGGGCCACAGATGGCAACATCCTGACCCACAGCTGTGGTCACTGCAGGCCACTGACCTGGATGTCAGACCTAACTCTGCCACTAGCTCTCGGAAAGTTCCTGTGCCCTCACTTTCCCCATCTGTGAGATGGGCAGCAAGTGCTAGCCCCTCCAATAGCCCTTTCACATGCGAGAGCCTGCAGTTTTGCCTCTCTCTGCCTTAGGTTCAGTGACTGCTCAAGGCCTCCTCTCTCAAACATATCCCCAGCCTCTTAGACCCTCCCTGCTTGTAGTGCCCCCCACTGCCTCTGGCTCCCCAGGCTCCCCGATAAGGGGCCCAACTAATTACATTAGGATTTCATGCCAATTAGCAAACAATTACATGGGCAAATTGGTGCCTAATTTGGAGCAATAAGACAGCTCCACTGGCTGAGGAAAGACAGCCTGGCCCTATGGGGCCCCCCAGAGGATGGGGGCCAGCTTTCCACAGAGTCATGCACCAAACCTCAGCTCTCCTTTTAGGATCCTTAAGCGACTGTTCATGGTGCACCCTGGCCAGTGCCAGCTGAGCAGACTGGGCTGGCTTCATGGAGGAGCTGGGGAGGCAGGAAGGAAGGTGGCATGGGTGAGTCAGTGGAGGGGTCTGTGATTAACATGAGCAAAGGCCTGAATGCTGGAATGAGGGAGAGGGCATACTCAAAGCTAATGGAGAAGCTGGTTGGGTAAGAACACAGGTTGGTGGTGAGCTATGGCCGAAGAGGTATGGAGGGCCAGATGTGGAAAGTCAGAGCAGGGAATTCATCCAAACATTCTTTTACGTGAGGCACAGAGCATTTAGAGAGGGAGCAAATGGTGCTGGGACCCATCTTGGGTTTGTTTTTTGTAATATTTACTTGTGAGTAGGGGTGATGGGTGCACAAGTGCTCCATTCACGGCAGACAAACGCCAGATGCATGTGTCACTTTGTGCATTTGGTTTTACATGGCTACTGGGAAAATGAACCTGGGCCTGAAGGCTCTACAAGCAAGTTCCTTTAACTGTTAAGCCATCTTTCTACTCCCTCATCTTGAGTTCAGTCTCTTGAGGTCTGGTCTCCCCTTTTAAGACATTACTATCATTATTCAAGTTCTCAGAGACCACCGCTCTAGCCAGCAATCTGCCCCCACCACACAGACACGCCATTTCTTGCCCAAGTGATCACCCTGTGACCCAAGCCCAACCCTGTTCCTCCTCTGCTTAAACCCTCCATGGCCCCTTGGTTCTACTGCCCTCTGCCTCACAGCCTTCCACCATCTGGCCCCTGGGCACATACTAGCTTTCCCTCTGAGTCCTCGCTCTACTGTAGGAGCTGGGCACCATACACACACTGTGCCAGGCTCCTCACCAACTGGTCCTTGCTGCTTCCTTTGGTTCAGATTGGTTTAAATCACCTGTTTGCTTGTTACCAAGCCCCTCCCAGCCCACTTCCCCACCTCCCCATTCCTTCCCCAAGCTCCACTCCTCCATCCTCTGGGCTCCTTCTGGGTCCAGCTGCATGTGTTAGGCTTCCTAGTCCTGCTGGGTTGGAGCTGCCTACAGTAAAGGAGGAGAGTATTAAGCTTCCTACCTCCAGGACCAAAAAAACAGAAGGCAAAGGGTGGGCTGAAAACATTCTTCTTCCCTGCGGGACAACGAGGACACTGAGGCAGAGAGCCACAGCCATAGTCACGAGTGTGGTTTCTCTTAGGAAGGAAAGCCAGGTTTTTCAGCTCTTGCCCACCGGAGCCACCACGTCTATCCCCAACCCCTCCTGACTTGTTTTGGCACATCCTCACAAAGCCTGCAGTAGCCACCTCCTCCTCTCTCCTGTCTCCCCCCCAACTGCCCCCAGGCACTTTCACCTCAGCCTGGAATGGACATAGTAGAGAAAAAAAATCCCTGTGTCCAAGGATCCCTAGAAAGTAACATAGAGGCAGAGAACAAATCGCAGCATAAAGAACTGTGGGCAGCCTCAAGGAGGAACCTCCCGACCATCACACTTGGTGATTCCTAGAGGGATGGCCCATGAGAAGGGGCACTGGATGGAGCGGGGGGGCGGGCATGGGAAGGGGGGCTGATCTCTGAGAGCCCAGGAAGAAGCCACAGTCTGAACCCAGACCTTCTTGGGAACAGAGGGATGACCCAGCTGACTTTCCTGGAAGCTTCCTTCTCACTTAGGGGGCTGCTTCTCCATCTCAAGGCCCATCACTCATGTTAATTACCGAAGAAAAGCCGATTTCTCCTCATTCCCAGACTCCAAACGACAGTATCATTAGGCTGGTAATGTGCAGAGAAATTGTGCGTGTCTGTCTTAGAACATGTCCTGAGCCAGGATGGGTGAGGGCACCCCTGGCAGAGGTTTGTCTCCAAGATGTCCCTGTGGCAGAGAGCCAACTTCAGAGGAGATACTGTGCCACCCGGGCAAAGGTGCTCTCCCTCTGTGTTCAGTGGGCATCAAAGATGGAGACTGAATCCTTCTAGCCACAGGTGTGGGTAACAATCTACAACACACCAATCTTGTCAACTGTTAACAGGGCTGTTTTGGATTTACACGAGGACCCAGGTCCCTTATCTCAGCTGGACTTCAGCTCAGCCTATCTATTGCTTCATCCCTGCCCAGTCTTGCCTGCATCCTATTCTCTGAGCTCCTGCCCAGCTCTGGACCAAGACACAGCTGGACAACTTCTTGCATCTGGGAGGGAGGAGCTGGCCAAGTCACTGAGCACAACATGCCCTCCCCACCCTGGAACACTAGGCACTGCTCACACACGCCTCTTCACACCAGGCCTTGTTCAAACCCATTCAGCACATGGGAAGACTGAGGCCCAGACAGGTAAGGTGATCTGCCCAAGGTCAAGTCTCAGAGCTAAGCTAACCCAGGCCTTCCGCATGCCGAAGCTCTGGCTGACAGCAGTCCCTTCTCAATCCACCTGGCATTCTAGGAGCACATTCCCTCTCAGCTCCTGTCCTCAAGCTGAGGTGGTGAGGCAGAGGCAGGCTGTACGAATGTAATTATAGTTCAATGTGATCCACGCCTGCCACAAAAGAGGAGTACAAAAGGTTCATCTCACCAGCCTTCAAAGAAATGCAAATTAAAACAATACAATACTGGTTTTTACCGATTGAAATTAATACAGGTTTTTGTTTTGCTTTTTTTTTTTTTTTTTTTTTTTTAAGACAGCCCCAGTGTTGATGAGAACTGGAATCCAGGCTCATCTCAGACTCTGCTGATGGAGGCTAAAGTAGAACAGCTTTCCTCGAAGACCACTGGGCAGTTGGTGTCAAGAGCATTCAAACCAGACCATTTAGTCCTGTGAATCTACTTTTAGGAACTCAATCCAAGAAATAACTAAGGATGTTAAGAAAAGAGCCATGTACAAGGATGTTCATTGCTGTTATTTATAACTGTGAAAAATCTCAGCCAACGTAAACGTCTAGCAGTGGAGGGCTGGTTAAACAAATTATGATCTATCCATATCTACGAATATTGTGCAAACATTAAAACGTCATATTCTTGAAGAATTTTTAATCACCTGGGGAAATGCTCACAATATAATAAGTGAAACAAAGCAAGAGGCAAAACTGCACATCTGGGAAGGTTTCAATTGTATAAAGAAAACAGATAATCAATGCATGGAAAGAAGTCTGGAAGAAAATAAACTGAGGGGATCTGAGAGAATTATAGGTGATTTTTTTTTTCAAGTTATACTTCTTTCTCTAAATCATCTAGAAATTTTCAGGGGGAAAAAGTGATTAGAATAATGGTAGTGTGTCAAGCCTGGTGGTGCAGACTTGTAATCCCCCAGCTACCCAGAAGGCTAAGACAGGAGGATCACAAGTTCAATGCTTACCTGAGCTAGAGTGAGTTCAAGGCTAGCTTGGGCAATTTGGTGAAATAATCTCTCAAAATAAAAACTAAGGGCTGGAGAGATGGCTTAGTGATTAAGGCGCTAGCCTGCAAAGCCAAAGGACCTCAGTTTGATTCCTCAGGACCCACATAAACCTGATGCGCAAGGGGGCTCATGTATCTGGAGTTCATTTGCAGTGGCGGGAAGCCCTGGCGCACCTATTCTCTCTCTCTCTCTTTTTCTCACACACACTTTGCTTCTTTCCCTCAAATAAATGAATGAAACTAAAATATTTTTTAAAATAAAATAAAAAGTAAAAGGAGGGTTGGGGGCTGGAGAGATAGCTTAGTGGTTAAGGCACTTGCCTGCAAAGCCTAAGGATCCAAGTTAGCTTCCCCAGTTCCCATGTAAAGCCAGCTGCACAAAGTGGCACATACATCTGGGATCCATTTGCTGTGACTGGAGGCCCTGGCATGCCCATTTCTCTATCTGTCTCTCTCCTATCTCTCTTTGTTTGCAAATAAATAAACAAAAAGAAAAATAAAACTACTGGTGGCACACACCTTTAATCCTAGCGCTTGAGAGGCAGAGGTAGGAAAATTGCTGAGTTTGAGGCCACCCTCAGACTACATAGTGAATTCCAGGTCAGCCTGAGCTATGTCGGGAAACCAAAAATAATAAATAAATAAATAAATAAAAATACCAGGGTTGGAAGCTGGACATGGTGGCACATGCCTTTAATCCCAGCACTTGGGAGGCAGAGGTAGGAGGATCACCATGAGTTCAAGGCCACCCTGAGACTACAAAGTAAATTCCAGATCAGCCTGGGCTAGTGTAAAACCCTACCTCAAAAAAACAGAACAGAACAAAACAAAATATCAGGGATGGAATACCTCCCAGTGAGGTATTGACCAGGAGGTCCCTGATACCCCCAAAACATTACAGGTCATTGCCAAAGCTCTTGGTTTCCACTAGAAATAGATGGTAAGACCCCACTGCTGAAGACTCCACATGCTTGTGCTGCAAGGTCACTGAGAACTCAAGCTGCAGCTGAACTGAAACCTGCCTCCTTTGTAGACCAGCCAACAGAAAGCTGTGCTGCATGCAGCCCCATGGGAGAGAGAAGTTATCAGCGGTGATAAACAACAGTGGCACTGAAAGCCTTACGTTTGACCGGCCAGGCCAAATGAGCCAATCGGTGCGATAGTGGCATGTCAATTATGGGGGAAACCAACAGCTCTGTTATTATACTAGAGGCCTGCTCCACAGGAGGGAATACATGCTTGGTACTGAAAACTTGGTCAAAAGCCGGGGAGGTAATGAGCTCTAGGGGTGTAACACTGGCTGTTGTCTGGCTAAATGAATATATTATGCTCACCAAATTGCCCTGTGATCAGTTTTCTTAACATTCATACCCATATATTAATTAAAGAGAAGCTTCTCTTTTCAGATGACAGTGACCAATGGGATGATTCAAAAGGCACCACAGTGCTAAGAAGTGTTCAGCACTGAAACATCTCTATCACAGCTTCTGAGGCTCAGGGTCCATTGCAGAAGAGGTGGCAGAAAGAATGTAAGAGCCAAAGGAGGGTAGAACTGCTTACAGTACAATCTTCCAGACACAAACTTCCCTCAGTATTCAAGACATTGCAGTGTCTAGTACTACCTACACAAGACCCTCATAGTAGGAGGAAAAGATGATGATATCAAAATAAAAGTGAGACTAATTGAGAGGGGAGGGGATATGATGAAGAATGGATTTGTAAAGGGGAATGTGGGGAAGGGGAGGAAGTTATCATGGGTCATTGTCTATAATTATGGAAGTTACCAATAAAAAAATGTTTTAAAAAATAGGGCTGGAGAGATGGTTTAGCATTAAGGCACTTGCCTGCAAAGCCAAAAGACCCAGGCTCAATGCCCCAGGACCCACGTAAGCCAGCTGCACAAGGGGGACACATGTATCTGGAGTCCACTTACAGCAGCTGGAGGAGGCTCTGGAGCACCCATTCTTTCTCTCTCTCTTTCTCCCTCCCTCCCTCCCTGCCTACTTCTCTCTCTCTCAAACAAATGAATAAAAATAATTTTTTAAGTTAAGTAAATAAAAATCAAAAGGTGAAAGGAGGGCTGGGGATGTGGCTCAGTGGAAGAGTCCTTACCTAGCACATGAGAGGCCTTCAGTTCAATCTTCAGTATTGCAAAGGAGGAGGAGGAGAAAGGGCGGGGGGGGGGAGATGCACTGTGTGGTGTGTGTGGAAGGGAAGGCGGCCCAGCTGTCAGGAGAACGCAGACCCCTCTCTCATGCAGCTTGCAGGTAGAGCAGCCCAGGAAGGCTTCCTGTGTGAGATGGTATCTACTCAGAGTCCCGAGCAAGCAAACTTTGCCCAGAAGAGGAAAGACTGGTGTTTTAGGCTAGAAAGTAATGTGCAGAGCAAAGAAGTAAAAGTGACACAGACAGCTTCTAGAAGCTGTGCGTAGCTGGAGGGGCTGGGACGAGAGGCAGGCGGGGAGGCCTGCAGGCCAGGCTGCAGAGCCGCACTTTGCCCTGAGTGATGATGGGGCCTCGGAAGGCAGGGAGGACAGGAGCTTGGGCAATAGGGCTCAGCAACACAAGAACCTAGAAACCTGCCAAGAGTGGAGTTGGCTGAGAGGAAGAGAGGAGGGGCCTCTGGAGCCGTGATTACAGCAGATTTGACAGGACTTGGTGATTAATTGGAGGAGGGAGGCGGGCTGGAGGAGGGAGCTCTGCTGCTGACGGCGACTGTAGCGCACACGTACAGGCGCGCAGACATGCACGCACGCCTCCAAGGCTTAGCTTGCACATTTTAGGAGGGCTTCCACCCCCATGGCACCCAAATGGGCAGAGATGGAGCTTATTTGGTATCTGATGGCAGGTCCTGGGAGAAGTTAACCCCATCACCATACCTGGCTGATGTCTGTGTGTGAGGACCTCTGTGCCACCTTCCCCACTGCACTGTCAGCCTGGAGCTCTGGGAAGTAAGGGGCAGGGGCAGGGGCATGCCCAGAAAGGCCGCAGCCAGGTCCCTCCATCAGCACAGTCAGTGTCACAAAGGACACCTATCCAGAGAGAGACAGGGAGAGAACACGGTCATTCTCAGGAACTTCAAGAAGCAAGTGACAGGCATTGATGTGTGCCCAGGGACACAGCCCAACAGAGCCCATCGCACAGCCACACACCCCACAGTCACACAGCCTTGACATAGACGGCTCCAGCCTGGGTCTCACACACAGGCCATTGTGCTCTACTGGCGTCCCCAAGGTCCTCCTGCCTGCGCCACCCCCAGTCCCCCACTTGTTCCTCCCCCACCCCAAGGAGGACAGGACAGAGGGCTGGCAGAGGGGCCAGCACAGGGGACTGGCACAGGGACCTGCGGCCAAACGGGGCAGCCCAGCCAGGAGGGAGGCCTCTGAGAAAGGGTTGCCACGGCAACAGGCTCCCGCAGAACCAACCAGAGGCCTCAATCCTCGACTCTTATTTTTAGAAGTTGGGCCTAGACTGGTTGGGCCTGCCAGGGGCCAGGCTCCCCTGGGCACCAACATCAGCCAAAACCCCCAGGGGCTGTGGTGGGCACTGCCCATATTAAGCTGCTTCTCTGTAGTTGTTGTCAGAGGAGGGTCTTCTCTGTCTTCACCCTGCCCAGCAGCACTTTCTACCCTCCCTTCAGGCCCAGAGTGGAGACATAGCGGCAGTCGCACCATACTGCAGCCCCTGGCTTAATTTGTAGCATGTCAGAGAAGAGACAGGGGCCAGGGCTCAGGCTGATGGTATGGTGGGGCGAGAAGCCGCGTCTGAATGAGTACGTTTGTGTATGCAATGCTGGGACTACAACTCTGTGTGTATTCACGTGTTTGTGTTTATGAGTGTGCATTCCCTCTCCCACAGGGACAAAACAGGGAAACACTGCCTAAAACTAGCCTCCACCCCTGCCACGATCTTGTAAAAGCCTGGAGAGAACAAAGATCTCAGACTGGAAGGCTGCTAGCCTTAATGTCCCCTTTTGGACAGACTTCCTATGTCTGAGCAGCTAGTTCTTAGGGCAGGGCAGATGGAGGGTGGCCCAGACAGATCCAGGTGGAAGGAGTTGGAGTTGATTGGGGGGGGATCAGGAAAGCTAGAGCAAACTGACTTGATGGTGACTCCTCCAGCTGCTGGGGATTTCTCTGTTAATCTAGGACTGCTCTGTTTGCATCTCATTTGCCTATATTTGCATAACAAGGGCCTGGCTGGCACCAGAGATCTAAATTCCTGGCCTGGGTAATGGTGTGGAAAAGTCTCTAGAGATTGAACAGGAACCCTGAGGTCCCAGGAGTAGACACCTGGAACTACCTGTGGATGTGGAGGATCCACATCCAATCTGCCTTGACCCTTGGTGGGGATGGAGTGGGAGGGGTTGAAAAGATTAAGCATTGGTCATCCTTGAGAGGCCCCATGGAGCTGAGCCCAGAGTAGTCCCAGGTGGTCACGGCCTGAATTGGACAACGGCTGGGCTGGGATGGGGGAGGTAACAGTCCACTTCTGCCCTACAACCACCAACTCCTATAGTGTGGTTCTCTGGTCAGAGTGACTGGGTCATATCCTTGACCTGCCACTTAATCTCTCCAGGACCCCGAGGCTTGGGCAACACAGGTCCTTGCTGTGGATGCCCCACTTTAGACAATCTCATTTTGGCCCTCTTCTGCAGGAATGAGAAGTTCATAGGTCCATGAGCCAACAGGGTCTTGCCCAGCTCTCTTCTGAACCCTAACTCAACCTAGGACCACAGAATCCCCTACCTAAACATCCCACCCAACCCAGCTGCCAAGACCTGAGGACCTACCTCTCCACCTCAAAGGGTGGCAATTTGCCAAGGGTATGGACCAAGCAAGTGTCTGGAGAGTCAGGGTATCCACAGACAGGCTTATGAGGCTTCAGGATGCCAGGGTAAAATGGATGAGAAGCAGGGTTAGAGGAGGGAGAGGGGCCTCCTTTAGTATTCTTCAGACATTTGGGGTAGCTCTGACAAGCTGATTGACCTCGACCAAGTTACTTAACCTCCCTGTGCCCCCAAGTGGGGTTAATAATACTAGCTGCCTCTGAGAGCTGTTATGAGGAGGTATGGAGTTAATTCATGTAAAGCACTTAGAACAGTGCCTGGCGCAGCGTAAGAACGCGTAAGTGTTAGCTATTATTATATATCATCTTGGGATTTGGCGCTTTTCCCTTCTGCTGCTGGAGAAATATCTTCTCTTTCATTTCAAGAAACTGAGGAACAAGTAGGACCTGGAGGGGGGGGGATCCCTTCCTCCCCTCCCTGTAGCCCAGGCCCACTTTCTCCTCTACCCCCCCCCCCCCGCCCCCGCTCCATACCCCCAGGCCAGGATCCAAAAGGGCAACTCCTCACATTGGACTGAATGTCATGATTTGTTTAATGTCTTTATTGGTTGAATAAATGAGTACACGAATGAATAAATGAGCTGACAAATGAATGAGAAGCAGACTAAATGAGTAAGAGGCAAACAGGAGGCTGGAAGGACTGAGCAGGACAGCCTGACAGGCAGATGTTTAGGCTGTGGGATCCTCAGATCTGTTTCACTGACCATCACTGGTTGCTGTCTATTTTCATTAGATGGTGGGAGGCAGAGAAGCCAGGGACTGGCTGGGTTATCTGCAAGTCAGCCTTGGCTTTAGAAGGTGGCTTCTCCCTATGGAAGTTGAGAGCATTTATCTGTGACCTGGGTCCTAACTGCTTTTTCCCCCTGTCCTATAGGTGTCCCAAGTGGGGGAAAGGGGCAGTTCAGAACCTCCTGGTTTGGGGTAGGATGCTTGGAGGGGTAGGGGAGATTCTGGCAAGCTTCATCATCTCCTTATATACCCAGGCCCCCTAGTCCCTCCACAGAGCCAGGCCTCCATGTGCCTGCCTCTCAGCAGGCAGGTTAGCAATGATGGAGAGCCCTCTTGGGACCTGTCAGCCTCCACCATCTGGCCAGGCTGGGGTTACGAGTGGTGGGAAGACCTGTTAAAGGATGGCCCTCTGGGCTTCAGACCTGGGACTAGGCTCACTTCAGATAGCAGTAGTGCATGAGCGTATGATTTTGTATGTGTCTCAGCTTGGACGTGGTGGCGAGGTCTGGTGTGCCAGAGTAGCATTTCATGGGTCTGTATTTATAACCTGCATTTATGTATCAGCAGGCCTCTGTCTTTGTACTCTGGGATTCTGGTGTATGATGGTTTTTGCCCCACCTGGGGCTTGTGTCTGCACATTTTCTTTTGCGTAGAGAGGATGGATCCTGGTTTGATTAGACTGGTTTTTTTTTTAAATATTTTTTTAATTTATTTGTTTATTTGACAGAGAAAGAGGAAGAGGGGGGCCGCACCAGAGCCACGAGCAACTGCAAACGAATTCCAGACGCATGTGCACCCTTGTGCATCTAAAGTGGGTCCTGGGGAATCGAACCTGGGTCCTTTGGCTTTGCAGGCAAAAGCCTTAACTGCTAAGCCACCCCTCCACCCTGGTTTTGTTTGGTTTTTAATATTTTTATTATTTTTTTGTTTTAGAGAGAGCAGGACAGAGAGAGAGAATTGGTGCACTGGGGCCTCAGCCACTGCAATCGACTCCAGACACTTGCTCCACCCAGTGGGCATGTGCGACATTGTGCTTGTCTGACCTTTGTGCCTCTGGCTGTGGCATCTGGAGAGTGGAACATAAGCCCTTAGGCTTCACAGCCTTAACGGCTAAGCATCTCTCGAACCCTGGTTTTGTTTATTAAGACTGTCTCAATTTAACCATGGTTGGTCTGGAACTCACTATACAACCCAGGCTGACTTCAAACTTGCCATCCTCCTGCCTCAGCCTCCTGGTCCAGGGCTTTCCATGGGAACCTCTGAATGGAGGCTGGGGTGCTCTATAGATTCCTTTTCATTATAACAGTGAAAGGAAGCCAAGCCAGCCAAGGAGTCCCTAAAGCACTCCTGACATTCCTCATACCCCATTCCCTGGAGGTGAGCTCTAGTTTTGTAGCTCATCAGAACACCTTTAGGTCTGAAGAGATTGCTCAATGGTTAGAGGAGCTTGCTTGCAAATCCTGTAGGCCCAAGTTCAATTCCCCAGCACTCACATAAAGTCAGATACAAAAAATGCTGCAAGCACCTGGTGTTTCTTTGTAGTGACAAGAGGCAAGAGGCCCTGGTGTGCCCATACACACACACACACACACACACACACACACACACAAATAAATAAAAATGCTTGGAAAAAAAATAACTCCTGCGAGGCATGGTGGTGCACGCCTTTAATCTCAGCTCTCAGGAGGCAGAGGTGGAAGGATCGCTGTGAGTTCGAGGCCACCCTGAGACTACAGAGTGAATTCCAGGTCAGTCTGGGCTAGAGCAAGACCCTACCTCAAAAAACCAAAAAAAAAGAACTCCTAAGGCTGGGGAGATGGCTCAGGGGTTAATACACTTGACTGCAAAGCCACATAAAGCCAGATGCACAAAGTGGCACATGCATCTGGTCATTTTCAGTGGCTGGAGGTACAACCATTCTCTCTGTCTGTCTATCTATCTCCCTCTCCTCACTCTGCTTTCAAAATAAATAAATAAATTAAACACAAATTCCTAGGCTTCCCAGGGTAGCCTCCTCTCACTTGCCCCAGCAGAGACAGGTCATGTGCAAAGCAATTAATGAGACCTTTGTATGAGCCCCACCCACATACATATAGTCACAGATCTGCCAGACCCAGTCCATGATGAGCATGTGTCGTGGCATCCAGCCAGCCAGCCACATAAGCATACAGACACATGTGTGTTTACATACTGGAACATATCCACAAATTCATAACACATATTCTCACATGAAGTTAGTCACAGGACTACCGACACACTTGCATTATGCACTCACATACACTCTGTCTCTTACATGTCTCTTCCACCTTCATTCCAATTCTCTCTGCCCTATGTTATTCCCCTCACTGACCATGGATGGTTCTGCACAAAGTGGGCTTAAGAGAATGGCCAATATGATATGCACATGTGGCCCCATGAGTATGAAGCTGTGTGTTTATATATCTATGTTTAGATGACAATTTGTCTTGTGCACTGTGTGTCTCAAGCTCTAGGAGACATGTGATAGTCTCTTTGTGACACTGGGTGTTTGTCTGCAGGTCTGTGTATACTTCCTGAAGGACTTACATGTATCCACCTGTGTGAACGTGAGTGTGACAGTGGGGTACTGCGTCTGTGTAACTTTGTCCTATTGGCCATCTCTTAATGTGCTCGTATGTGTAAACTTATGTGTACATTTGCAAATCTGGGCATGTCCCATGTGTCCATGGCTCTGTGGTCCAGGCTCTACAAGCTGGCTTGCTTAGCTGACTCTACTGCCAGCAGAGCCTATGGCCTGGGGTGGGGCCAGGTGAGACTGGACTGAATTCCCCAGTGGTTGACAGTAGTATTTACAGAGCTCCAAGTAGGACATAATTGCTTCTATTAATCTTTCTCCGGTTGTTAATTGCTCACTTATCGGGTTGTGTATTATGCCGACTGTTGCTCTTAATTCGCCTCCATAGCTGCAGGTGTTTGCTGCCTTATTAACTGTTAATCGGCGTGGCTAGGGATAGAGATATAATTGGCCCCCAGAGTGGGACACAGGCAGGCCAGCCAGGCACTGCCAGGTTCTCAGCCTGTCCCTGGAACTCTCACCTGTACAGCACAGGTGGCCAGGGAAAGGCTGCCCTACTGGCAGCCAACAGCAGTCCTACATCTGGAGACAGAATGACAACTGCAAAGTAAGGCCCCAATGCGTCATACCTCCTCCCTCAAGCCAAGTGACCAATCAGAATCCAGCTCCTCTGCCACCTCTTCATCACCAGCAACCTTCTTCTCCCGGGACAGGAAGCAATCTCACTGGTTTTAATTATCTCAGCCCAATTGAGAGCTAACCCTAACACTGAGTGGAACTGGGTTTTGCCCTTTAATGGCTCATCTGACTCCCTGTGGCCCTAGCAATCAACGCTATAAAAGCTAGAGGAACACTGAGAGAAAGGAGGACAAGAAAGACCCTTGACCAGAGTAGGAAGAGCAGAAACCCGACCCACAAAGGACTTCCCAGCTTTTGAGGAGGATGTGTCAAGAGCAGTTGGGTTCCAGGAGGAAGTTCTGTTGCTGCATCCCAGCCACACCTTCTGCTTGCACAGCCCCACAAGCAGGGCGCTCCTTTGCACCAAGTTGACTCTTATTCCCCAGTGTGTCAGTTGTCCACAGTGGGGGAACTGAGACCCAGGTAGGGCAAGGGCATGGCTCCAAACCTCCTTAGACCTCTCTGGTAAAACAAAAACACAGACTTGCAGCTCTCCAAGGAAAGTTTCTGCCCGACTTCTTCCCCGGGGCCTGCTCCACCGCAGTCATCTTAGTCCTGCCTCCCTTCTCAGTTATCACTGCTGCAGCCACCTTAAGCTCCAGCGCCTGGATGGCAAGGCAGGGGTTCCAGTCACAGTGGGCGCCCTAAAAGAGACAAGTGAGGTAGAAAGATGGAATCCGTGTTGCACCGACCTGGCCTGGTCAATAGTATTCATCCCACACCTGGGATGCAGTCTGTCTTGACTTCTGGAAGTTCTTCCTGGTGTCTACTTGTCATGTCCTGATGTGGAAAGGAAGTGATTTGCTTTAGCTGGGTTCTGAGAGGAGTTGGGCTGTAAGGGCTGGAGCAACTATCCAATGCCTACTGTGTGCCAGAGCAGTACTGAGTGTGGTACAAGTGGCATCCCAGTAACCCTCTCAGAATCCAGTGAGTTAGTTAGTGTACCTATTTAAGAGAATGAAAAGGGGGCTGGAGGGATGGCTTAGCCGTTAAGGCATTTGTCTGCAAAGCCAAAGGACCCAGGTTCTATTCCCCAGGATCCACGTTAGCCAGATGCACAAGGGGACTCATGTGTCTGGAGTTCGTTTGCAGTGGCTGGATGCCCTGGTATGCCCATTCTCGCTCCCTGTCTCTTTCCCCCTCTTTCTCTGTCAAGTAAGTAAATAAATTTAAAAAGAGAATGAAAGGGAAGAAACTCAAGACCACACAGCCAGAAAAAGGTAGAACTGGGATTCCAATAAATCTTGGCATTGCTTAGGGAACTGTCTTCCATCAAGGAATCCCGGACAGATCCATGCTATGGTTCAATAAGGGCTTGAGTGGATGGGAACTGGTGGTCACCATCAGAGCTCTCTCACTCACCCCAAATCGGAGAACACAGACACAAAACACTCACGCATGCGCAGCCCAGGTGCCCATCAGACGGGATAAAAGCAAAGCAAAGGGAACTGTCCAGGGATAGTTGCTCAAACAAGTTCTGGCCCCGCCTCTATGTTAATAACATGCAGATAGATGCAAATTAGTACGTGCAACGTTCAAACCTTCGGGAGCAACGGGGTGACACGAGATCAGTTGCTAGGGAAATTTAAGAGCAACATTACCCCCCACACACACACCCGCACCAGCAGGAGCATAGACACGTGCACAAAGGCCCAGGGTTCCTCTTTCGTGCGCCCTGAGGATCACGGAGAGGCAGAGGGTGTGAGCCGGAAGGACCCTCGGAGACTGCACCCAGCCTGGGGACGCTGGGAAAGTTGGGGCGTGGCGGGGGGCGGGGAGGATCACGATCTCAGCGAACCCCGGGCGCCTTCCGCGGACACCCTTTGGGTAGCCGGAGATTCCATCTCGGCCTAGCAACGCCACCCCCCCCGTGTTGCATAGCAACGTTCTTCGAACCTAGCAACCGCCGGCCACTCCCCCTAGCAACGTCAGGCCTGAGTAGCGTTCCTGGTCCCTACCAAGAGGCAAGCCAAGGGGGCTTGCGAACTAGGGCCAAAAGGTGGGTGAAGAGGTCATATGGCTCAGTTCCCCCACGGGATGCAGGGTTTCGGGGTTCATCTACAGTCCACCTAGAGCGGGTGAAGTGTCAGAGGGCTGCATTAGCACCCCCATTTGTGGAGGGGCAAATTAAAGCTCTAAAAGAAGGCCCCACCCAAGGACAGAGCTTGTCTCGTTCACCACCACCACCCCCACCGGCCTCTTCGGCCTCTCCCGGAGGAAACCCCAACTAGGGGGAGGAGTGCGTAGCCGGCTCCCCAGCCTCGGGCTGCGTTAGGAAAACCACCCAAGTTGCGGGTTCCGAGTGGAGTTGCAGGTTTGCATAGTAATTTCGTCATTTGCATACGGAGGGAAGGCTGCGGCTTTCCAGTGCCCTCCGAGCCAGACTTCTCCAAAGAGCCCAGCTCCTTTCCCGGGTTCACTTGATCAGTCCCGTCTCCCGGCCCCGACCCGCACCTCACTCGTCCCCCCTCCTCTGTGCTTCCAACCCCGCGGACTAAGTTCTCTCACCCCGCCCCCAGCTCAGCCTCCGTCCTGCCAGCCCCGACCTCCATCCCAAGGCCGAGGGCCCCCTCTGCTGTCGGCCGTGGGAAGGGCAACCGCAGGGATCACGGGGCAAGGAAGAGGGCTCCCCCTAAGCTACCATCGCTCTTTCCCATCCTAGTCCAACAGTCCAGAGCGAGCGGACAGGTGGGATCCTGGGAGGGTTAGCCAGGGGCAGCTGGTTCCCAGACTCAAATATCTAGACTTTCACTCCACCCTGACACAGCTCCCATCAAAACTGCACGGCGGGCCCCTGCTCCAAGCCCAAGGCAAACAACAACCAATCTTGCGCCCACCTCACGGCCCTGCTGAATGCCTTTCCTAGGCCTAGGCTGTGCAGCCAGCAGAAAGGAATCACCCTCCACAGAGACCCACACGCACACGGGCATCATATATATGCACCCACAGGAACCCTCGCGGGTGCACACTGACACAGACACCCAGGGAACATGATGGTAAATTGTGCCCTCCCCTCACCCATCCCAAAGAAAACCTTCGTCACAGAAGTTAAAGCTACTGCTTTTGTTTCTCTAACATCTCTCCAATCCCATTCCTGCCTTCGCTCCCACCACCTATTCTCCCTAATTCACAACCTTCAAAAGGTGTGCCAGGGCCTCTTGCCCCTGAAAATGAATGCCAGATCCATGCACTACTTCGTTGTGTCTGGCTTTTACATGGGTGCTGGGGAATTGAGCCCAGTCTAGTAGGCTTTATAAACAAGCACCTTTAGCCACTGAGCCATCTCCCCAGCCCCCAGAATATTTTGGGATGTGTGTGTACAGTATATGTGGTATGTGATGTGTGTGGTGCATGCCTGTGTTCAGATGCGTGTGCTCCATAAGCCCGTGCAGAGGCCAGCGGAGAACACTAAGGCCCTCCTCTATTGTTCGTCCACTTACTTCCTTGAGATACAGTCTCTCCCTCAAGTGGGAATTTCCATTTTCAGTCATTTACTCAGTCAGTGAACCCCAGGAACTCCCAGCAACTCTCCAGTCTGCCTCATACCCCTGGACTGGGATTACAGACCTGCATGGCCATAGCCAGCTTTTTGTTTTGTTTTGTTTTTAGTATTTTTTTGTCCATTATTTATTTATTTATTTATTTGAGAGCGACAGACAGAGAGAAAGACAGATAGAGGGAGAGAGAGAATAGGTGCGCCAGGGCTCCCAGCCACTGCAAATGAACTCCAGATGCGTGTGACCCCTTGTTCATCTGGCTAACGTGGGACCTGGGGAACCGAGCCTCGAACCGGGGTCCTTAGGCTTCACAGGCAAGCGCTTAACCGCTAAGCCATCTCTCCAGCCCTTCTTTTGTGTTTTGAGGATAAGGTTTCACTCTAGTCCAGGCTAACCTGGAATTCACTATGTAGTCTCAGGGTGGCCATGAAATGACAGCAGTCCTACCTCAGGCTCCCAAGTGCTGGGATTAAAAGCATGTGCCACCACACCCAGCTCCATATCCAGCTTTTTAAATGGATGGTGGGAATCAAATTCTGGTGCTCTTGGGTTCTCTGAGGCCTTCATGCTTAAGCAGCAGCACTCTGACCCATTAAGCCATCTCCTCAGTCCTCCTGAATACTTTTTGTTGTTTTTTTTTTTTTTTACTATCCATTTATTTTTTATTTATTTTTATTTTCACAATTTTTATTAACATTTTCCATAATTATAAAAAAATCCCATGGTAATACCTCCCCCTTGCACTTTCCCCTTTGAAATTCCATTCTTCATCATATTACCTCCCCACTGAATACTTTTTTTAAAAAGATATTTATTTATTTGAGACAGAGAGAGAGAGAATGGGCATGCCAGGGCCTGTAGTCACTGCAAAGGAACTCCAGATGCATGCACCACCTTGTGCATCTGGCTTACATGGGACCTGGAGAATCGAACCTGGATCCTTAGGCTTCCTTAGGCAACTACTAAGCCATCTCTCCAGCACCCCCTAAAACTTTTAAATATTTTTACATTTTATTTATTTAAAAGAGACAGAATGGGCATGCCAGGGAGTTTAGCCACTGCAAATGAACTCAAGGCACATGTGCTGCCTTGTGCATCTGGCTTACAGGGGTATTGGGGAATTGAACCTGGGTCCTTAGACTTCACAGACAAGTGCCTAAACCGCTAAGCCAATCTCTCCAGCCCCCAGAACATTTTTAAATACTTCCAGAAGCCACATGGCAACAGCTATGTCTTGTGGCACAGTGATGATTCAGGATCTCAAACCAACAACTGAAAAGGTCATGTCTTTGTACAAAACTTCAGAGAAGGTCTGGAGGAACGGCTTAACAGTTAAGGCACTTGCCTACAAAGCCTAACAACCTGAGTTCAAATCCCCAGTGCCCACACAAGACCACACAAGACAAGATAGTACATGCATCTTGGATTCATATAAAGACTGGAGGCCCTGGTGTGCCCATTTTGTGTCTTTTCCCTCCCTCTCCCTCTCTCTCTCTCTCTCTCTCTCTCTCTCTCTCTCTCTCTCTGCTTACAAATAAATATTAAAATTTAAAAAAATCTTCAGAGAGGACTATGTCATCTCAAGGTGGCCTTGAACTCATGGCAATCCTCCTACTTTTGCCTCCTGAGTGCTGGGGTTAAAAGCATGTGTCATCATGCCCAGCATTTTTTTTTTTTAAACTCAAGAGAAACATTCATCCATACCTGGCTGGGCCTAGATTCTCTCCTGTACAGCCAGCAGATGCAATCCTTACTTTGCAAAGTTCTTTATTGAACCAAAAATCAACACCCAACAGAAAGAAGAACAATAAACACAGGGCAGATGGGGAGAGCTGGCTCATCTTCCCCTGGCTCAGCACTAGTAAGGGAATCGAAACCCCAAGTCTCTCTAGGAAGATGACATTCAGAGCTGGCTTCATCTGCAGGGCTCAGAAAGTGGTCAGGTGCTGGGTCAGAGGGGCTGTGGGGCTGCAGGAGGTGGGGCAGGTATAGCAGAGGGTGGTGGGAGGGGCTCCTGGCCTTGGGGCCACAGTGAGGCTTGAAGCTGATGATTCATGGTCACCAGGGCATTGAGGTGTTGAAGCAGGCCATGGTGGAGACAGGAGGCCCTGTGGAAGTGTTGGCCATGGCCAAAGCCAGGAACAACTGGTACTGCTGAGTGTTGGGGCTGGCTCGAGCCCGAGTCTGAGGGCTGCTGTCCCTGCCCAGGATCCTGCTTCCCTCTGCCTCTGGGGAGCCTCTGCCAAGCACAAATGCCCCTTGGAGTCAGACTGTCTTTGGCCTGGCTCTTCTGTAGGGCCACCTGTGGGGAAGGGGAGCCTCTCCTGTCCTCTGTCTGGTAGCATCTCATCTCCACTTTACTGTTGAAGGAGACTGTCTTTCGAACCTTGCCCCACAGGGGGTTGGACATGGCTGTGTCTGGAAGCCCTTCCTTGGGGAGCAGCACAGCCAGCAACAGGCTTGAGTGACTGGCTTCCAGACCTGGGAAGAGAAGGAAAGAGAGACCTAAGACCTGGAGAGGTTCAACGTGGCAATCCTCAAATCCTCATTCTGGCTGCAGTGAGGCTAGATGGTGCATGTGTCTGGTGTACACTTGCAGCGGCTGGAGGCCCTTGCATGCCCATTCTCTCCCACCCCTTCTCTCTTTCCATCTCTTTCTCTCAAATAAATAAAGATAAAATATTTAAAAAATAAAAGAGAAGATAAAAGGCTGGCAATATTGTTCAGTGGTAGAGCACATGCTTTGTGTTTGAGGCCCTGGGTTCCAGGCCCAAAGCTAAATAAGTAAGTAAAAAGATATCATCTAGGACTCAGCAGTGTCCAACCTTTTGACAATGCAACATGGCATCATCATCTACAAATGCTTTGGGCCACATTCACAGGACTCCTGGGACACATGAAGCCTGCAGGCTGCAGCGCTGACACATTTGATCTGAATAATGACTAGCACACGATGGGCAACATGCAAACACCTCAGTATGAGCTTTTTTCTTTTTATGACAGTGCTGGGGGCAGGTTCCACAGCCAGGAGCATGACAGGCAGGCGCTCTATCATTGAGCTACAGCCAGCCCGAGCTATACCATTCATCCCATGTCATGTGCTCTCTTCGAGATGTGCCTGCCTTTTGACTATGATTCGTGCTCAGTGTGATCACCGAGCTAGGAGAGGAAAGTGTGGTGTGGGCAGCGGGCACTTACCTGGGCCCCCCAGAGAGCGCAGTCTGGAAGGCAGGGGCTGGAAGGCAGGCAGGGGCAGCAGGACCACCCCTATGTGCTCCACAGCTGCCAGGCAGTGGCGTTGCTTGTTGTTGAGGTAGGAGTAGAGCAAACGGCAGTTCTGGGTGTCCCGAGACTTATGTGGACACAATCTAACCACACAGACATCCTGCAGTCACAGGAGCAGAGTGGCAGGGCAGTTATCCTCTGTGACTGCTGCCACCTCTGGGCTCACCAGACCTCTGAGAGCTCATCTCCTCTAGGGGAAAGCAGAAAGACTTGCCCAGGGTCACTGGTGAGCCTGCAGCCACAGTGGGAACTAGGCCTCTGTGACAGAGGTAGTGAGAACGAGTGCAGAATGCTGGAGGGAGGAGCAAGAAGAGAAAGGGCCCAAGAGCAGTTACCTTGATCCCCGCTGGGCTCAAGCTGGCCAGAAGGTCCCAGACAGTGTTGGGAGGGAGGCAGCCTGCTGAGCGGATGACCTCTGGCAAAGCCTGGAGCAGGCAGAATGACCAATCAGCCCAGCTCCCACCCTCCCAGGCAGGCTCACTCCCTGCCACTTCCGCCCCAAATCTGTGATGAGAAAGCAGGCAGGAAGACCACAGTAGCTGCTCAGAGAGTTCTAACTATCCGGAGAGGGTTACAGTCTATTCTGGCCAACCTTAGGAGGCACCTCTTAGAAGCCCTAAATTCCTGCCTTCTCCAACACTTTATTTGATCAATCGCTCACTCCAAAATTATTCCTAGAACTCTCTGCTGGGCCAAGAAGCACCAGCTACCTTTCCTGGGTTCTACAGACTTTGTGTCTTGCAGTACAAGGGGCACTTTGCATTTGTCTCTCTGAAGGAATAAGGCTGGTGTCTCTTCTGCCCTTGTGCCTAGCATAAGGCCAGGCATTAACTTGTAGGGTGGGTGGATAGATGGATGGACAGACAATGGACAGAGAGTGGCTGACTGGGTTGGTCAGTATTGAAGCAGTCCATAGTGAGCAGAGCAGTTTTACCTGGACAAGCCAGCAGCTGTGTCCAGAGATCAGCTGGGCCTTTGCTCGGAACCGCTTGATGGAGAACATTTCAATTGAGCCCTCCCAGGGTGGAGGAGGGCTAGGTAGAACGTTTGTAGGTGCAGCAGGCATCTGGAGCCTAGAAGGAGAGATGGAGCAAGGCCAAGCCGAGCCAGTCATTAGGACTTCCCCCAGCATCTCCTTCCTTTGCAGAGCCAGCTATGTCCCCACCGGTGAAGCTGGAGCACTGACTGGTCCATGCATGCCTTGTGCAGGAGGGTTCCACTAGTCTGAGATGATGAGTCCCATGTCTTAGGCAGGGAAATGGGCTCATAGAGTGGGAAGGAGTCCTGGCTGTGTGTGTTTGCTGCCTTGCTGGCGACCCCCGCCATCACTAATGGAATGCCTACTTCCAGGCACCCAGCTCATACCTGTCTTGGGGTTCCTTGGGAGGTGTATTCTTGGCTTTGGGCATCTCTGGAGTGGAAACAGGAGGCAGACTAGAGGTTCTCTGGATGACACTGTCTTCCCTGTGCATGGTGGCTCCGTAGACGCGTGGCAGCTCACCGGAGGGCTGCCAGTCTGCAAAGAGCAGAAGCAGGAGCTGAGACAGGCAGGCAGAGGTGGAAGGCAGCCCACAGCCAGCCAGACAGCCTGGCCTTGAGGTAGCTCTCATTCCGAGGTGACTACCCACCCTGCCAGCTCCTTCCCAGGTCTGCCACTTGCCTTGCAGCTGGTCCCCACTCATGGCCCCAGCCTGCTCACCGCATCCCATATCCTTCCCACACCCCCTCCCACCCTTGCAGATGAGGCAGTTGGGGTCCAGGAAGTGGTGCTGGTGCTGTGCTGTGGTGTCCTCTGGCAGACTGGGCAGGGTCCATGGGCTACAGTCCCTGGACACCATGGGTTCCTGGAAGGCACAGGGGCAGAGAGGGACAGATGGTAAGGTGGCCAGGGAAGTCACTGAGGGCAAGGAACCTCAGTGATGTGCTTTATTGTTCTACATAATGTTTTTATTACAAAATACTGTGAAATTAGCTAGGCGTGGTGGTACATGCCTATAATCACAGCACTTAGGAAGCTGAGGTAGGATGATCACAATGAGTCTAAGGCCAAGCTGAGCTATAGAGGGAATTTTAGGTCAGCCTGGGCTGCCTCAAAAAAAAAATTACTGTGACATTGTAAAGTTTGGGAAATAAATAAATTTACATATTTTCTAAGTCTACCTGTTGTTTAGAGACCTGTGGGATGCTGAGTATCCTTTATCATAGTTTTATTTTCTGTTTTTTTTTGAGGGAGAATCTCACTTTAGCCCAGGATGACCTGGAATTCACTATGTAGTCTCATTCTGGCCTTGAACTCACAACAATCCACCTACTGCTGCCTCCCAGGCGCTGGGATTAAAGGTGTGTACCACCATTCCCAGGCTCATAGTTTTTTTTTTAATATATACCAAGGGCTTGGTAGTCCTTTCCATATTAAAAGCTGGGATCAAATATTCTGCTTTGTATCCTAATTTTGCCCATAAATTACAGCAGATATTTGCCTGTCTTTTAGTCCCTGTGGATACTATGCTTACAGTGTGAGTGGCAGTGTACATGTCACCTCTGTGGCTAGACAACTGGGTTGTTTCCAGGTTGTCACTGTTACAAAGCCCTGAGGATATCTTTGTTCAGAAACTATTGTGCTAAACCTTACATCTTCCTTAAGTCAGGTTCTCAGAAGCAAATGACAGAATCAGGGAGAATCAACATTTTAAAGACTCTCAGGTGCCCATTTCCAAATCACTTTCCATCCCTCATAACAGAAATCACTTTTTAGGGGCTGGAGAGATGGCTCAGTGATTAAAGGCACTGTCTTACAAAGACTGATGGCCTGGGTTCAATTCCCCAGTACCCATGTAAAGTCAGATGCACAGGCTGGTGCATGCATCTTGAGTTCATCTGCAGTGGCAAGAGGTCCTGGTGTGCCCATACTCTCTGTCTGTTTCTCTCTCTCTCTCTCTCTCTCTCTCTTTTCAGGGACAAGAGGTCCTGGTGTGCTCATACTCTTTCCTTCTCCTTCTCTTTTAAATGCGTAAGTAAAATAAATCATTTTAAAAAAAAAAGAAATCATGGGCTGGAGAGATGGCTTAGCAGTTAAAGTGCTTGCCTGTGAAGCCTAAGGACCCATATTCAACTCTCCAGGTCCCAGGTAAGCCAGATGCACAAAGTGATGCAAGCGCACAAGGTTGCACATGAGCACAAGGTGGTGCATGCATCTGGAGTTCGTTTTCAGTGACTGGAGGCCCTAGTGTACCAATTCTCTCCCTGTCTCTCTCTTGCTCTCAAAGGAAGGAAGGAAGGAAGGAAGGAGGGAAGGAGGGAAGGAGGGAGGGAGGGAGGGAGGGAGGTAAGTAAGTAAGTCATGTAACAAAAATGTGTTGCTGAAATATTTACAAGCAGAGAGAGACAAACTCCAGATGCATATGCCACTTTGCGATCTGGCTTTATGTGGCTATTGGAGAATTGAACCCAGGTCATTAGGTTTTGTAGGCAAGCACCTTGGCCATTGAGCCATCTCTCTAGCCCCAGTAGGTATATTTCTGAGAAGACTTTAAAATACTGCCCTCGTCTTATAACTACATTAAAGGCAGGCAAAACAAGGACTTTGCAGTGACACAGCCCAGATTCAAGTCTTGCCTCCACCACTGCACACTGCACTTCCCTGGGGCCAGTGGTTTGGGGTTCAGCATGGCAATGACACTAATGTCAGTCATTACCAAGTTTGAAAGAGAGGCTTTATGTAAAAGGGGTACGTGGAGTGGAGATTGCTATCACTGGTCACACTCCCCTCCCCTTTCTGGCTACCTCCTCTTTCTCTCTCCTGGGGCTGAGAGCTGGGGCTTCTTCCTAGGTGTCCCTAGCACCTCCCTGGTACTGATACTCAGCTCCAAGGAAAAGGGGCTTGGTTGCACTGGGAGTGGGGAGGGGCAGAAATTCTCCTGGGGATAGGAGGTATAGGGAACAAGGAATTTTACCTGTCAAATTCACTGCCATTTCCCTAGGTTCTGTTTGACAAATCTGTACTGAGGGAATTAAGACAGGTCAAGGGGCCAGGCATGCACCTCTCTCTCCTGGGCACACACCTATCAGAGCCAGGTGAGAATTGGACCATGGAACACCCAACCAAAACTCACAGTGGCCCTTTGAGAGTGTTAACTGTGCAGATCATGAGAAAAGTGAGTTAACCAAGACTCCAGCTGCTGAGCCACCAGGTCAGGCAGCTTTGGGCAAGATGGAAGAGCCCAGTATGTGCTCAAGGGTGGAGCCAACCTGGGCAGGCCTAGACCCTAGGCCTCTTCAGGTGCCAAGGCAAGTTCCAAGAGGGCCTTTGGCCCAACTGCCCAGGTCACCTAATGGTTCCTGCCTGTGACATCTCCATTAAACACCCTCTGATCCTTACATTAGAAAGGCCATTGCTTGGAATGGTGTGGTCTCCTGCTTCCCCAGCTCACATCAGCCACAATGGATGGGCATGGGAATGACTGCAGTGATAGGTCTTAGTGCCATTCACATGGGTGCCCTGGAGTAAGGCTAAAGACAGGAGACTGGCACTATGCCCTTGGCCCTATCTTGCACCACACCCACCATGACCCTAAGCAGTAACGGCCTCGGTGCCTGCTCAACTGTGAACACTGGGATCACAAAGCAGGCAGATTACTTGTGCAGGGCCACACAGCTGGTCGGGTGAGGAGTTAAGATTCCTGGGCACAGGCCCTGCCTGACACCAGTTTAGCACCCCCTTACCACCAGGTCCTCCAGGGTCAGCATCTGGTCCGTATCCCGCAGGATCTCCACTTCACCCTTGTGGGTCATCTTGGAGATTGGAAGTCTTTGTGGCTCCTTTTGTTGTTGCTCAATGATTTCCAGACCCTAAAGAGGCCAAGCTAGGCCTAGTCAGGGGCCTCTGGCCACCGGGGGCCCAAGCACTCCTTTCTTGATGTCCCTTGAGAGTCCCTCAAGGATCCTGTCCTATGGCTCCTCATCCATGCCAGTTTCCCATACTTCACCTACAAATCCAGCCCTGTCAGCCCTGTGCCTCCAGATTCTAGTCATTAAAGTCCTGCCTACTCCAGGAAGCCTTCCTGGACTTCACCTTCAACAAGTCAGTTTTGCCACTGGCTGTCCCTCTTCCACTGCCCTGGGAGGCTTTGGTGTAGGGGAAAGTGCTGACAGGCTGAGTCCCAGATGGACTATTAATAAATACTCAGGAGGAAGCATGGCCCTGAGCAGCACTTAGCTGCCCTAAGCCTCAGTTTATCTGTTCTCTGGGGATTCAATTAAGAGCACTGTATTAAACACATGCAGAAGGCCTGACCTAGTGCTGTGATTCTGTTATCAATGTCACCTGACCGGAAGCAATTCTCAAACGTCTGCTCATCATTTTATTAAAAATATATTTATTTATTTATTTATTTGACAGAGAAAGAGGAGGAGAGGGAGAGAGAAAATGGGTGCTCCAGGGCCTCCAGCCACTGCAAACGAACTCCGGATGCATGTGCCCCCATGTGCATCTGGCTAACGTGGGTCATGGGTCCTTTGGTTTTGTAGCAAATGCCTTAACCACTAAGCCATCCCTGTGCATCTGCCTTACATGGGACCTGGAGAATTGAACCTAGGTTCTTAGGCTTCCCAGGCAAGTGTCTTAAGCGCTCAGCCATCTCTCCAGCCCCGAAATTATCTTTTTAAAAAAATACATGGGGGGGGCATGCATGTGTGTGTGTTTATATGTGTGTGAGGGGTGCATATACATGTGTCCGCATTAATGTGGAGGCAAGAGGTTGACATTGGGTGTCTTTCTCAATTGTTTCCCCCTTCATTTATTGAGACAGGGTCTCTCATTAGACTCAGAGCTCACTGCTGGGACTATACCAGTCAGCTTGCCTCAGACATCCACAGGGCTCTGCCTCCCAACCTCTGAGATGACTGCCATGCCTGGCATTTATGTGGGTGTTGGGGATATGAACACTGATCCTAACGCTTGCATGGCAAGCACTTCAGCAATTGAGCCATTTTCCCAGCTCACCCTGAAAAAAAATTTCTTTTTCGAGGTAGGGTTTCACTCTAGTCCAGGCTGACCTAGAATTCACTATGCAGTCTCAGGGTGGCCTCAAACACATGGTGACCCTCCTACCTCTGCCTCCAGAGTGCTGGGATTAAAGGTGTGCACCACCACACTCGGCGACCCTGAAATTCTTAACAACTGTCAAGCAAAGGTTGCACTGCCCTTCCTCCAATCTATGCAGCCACTCCTGCCCTATACTACCCACCCCAAAGTGCCTGCAGGGAATATCAGCCAAAGGAATGGATGAATAGATTCACTTGCTCTCTGGTTGCTGTTTATCCAAAAAAGCACCATAGTGCCCGCTCCACCCCAGCACCTCAGCCCTAGACCAATACCACCTCCTCTCTGCCCACCCAGCTCTTGAGTCTAGCTTTCTCCAAAGCCAGCTCAGTGCCCCGTCTTCCTTGGCCAGCTCAGTGTCATGTCTTCCTTAGCCTCCAAGAGTTTGCAAGCAAGGGTACAGGGGGAAATGTCTATGGAGTGTGGGGCTACTAGACCCCACGCCCAGCCTTTTCCACACGTTGTGAGGCTGGGATGGGAGGTGGAACATTCTGGAACTTCTCCAGGGATGATCATGATCATCACAGGCTCCAGACTGTAGACCATCACCCCACCCCCACCCCACACACTCCTCCCTCCACACACAGCCCAGCGCCAAGGAAAAGCATGTGCCACCTTTCAATGAAGCCCTCTGTCCCCAATGCCTTCTCTGTTTTCCTAGCTTCTCAGTCTAGGGATTTTATTTTATTTGGCCTGCCACCCCCTGCTCTCTTGTCTTCCGTCACTAGGTCACCCCCCCCACCCCGCCCACCCATGTCCTCTCCTGACTTTGCTCCATAGCTCACCCTTCTTTCCTCCTGGTCCCGCCAGCGGGACAGCTCCTGGGGGGCCAGCTGGATTGAGCTCATCCGCACCAGGTCATGGGGGGTGACATCACAGTGAGCCACTTTGAGAAACAGGTCCTGTGGGGGCAGGGGCCGGGTCATTCTACCCTGAGAGCCCACACCCCAACATACTGCTCATTCCTGGTGCCCTAAAGGGCTGGCCAGGCTGAAGTCCAGCCCCCCAGCCGTCCTCACCAGGTTGCGGGGATCACGCAGGTTAAACAGCAGGCTGCGGTACTTGGTCTTGTAACGGCTATTGGTGTCTTGGGTCAGGTGGAAGAGGGCTGACTCTATGTCTGCAGCGATGTTCTCCACTTCCTCCTCCCTCAGCAGCAGGTCAGGAAGCTCCTGGAGGCTGGGGACCAGGACAAACCCTGAGCAGTGAGGCTATCCACACATTCAGCCCCTGAGGGAGGTGGGGGAAGGGGCGAATGGGAGCTACACTCCTTTATGTATGTTTTCCTATGGGACTATTTACTCCCATCCCAGCTCTGTGAGGAAGAAATATCACCCTCCACTTATGGAGGGAGGGCTCAGAGATCAGGGCTTGCTCAAGGCTACATGATCGATCAGTGGCAAAACAAAATTTAAGCCCAGATCCCTCAGCCTAGCCTCTGTCGCTGGCCAGAAGAACAGGGAAATGTGTGGAGAAGACGGAGCCTGGGAGGAGGAGGTATGGCGTAAGTTAGAGAAGAGAGCAGACGTGACTCGGAGTCTGTCACTGACTTGCTGTGACGTCTTGGCAAACTCCTGCTCTCTCTGGGTTTGGTCTCATCGTATGCAGTGCAGGCTCACATCTCTGAGACACTCCCAGCACTGACTCTCATTGCAGCTGCAAGCATGTGCTAGAGACACCCCAGTTCAAGTTTCAGCCCTCCACTGGCTCTCTGTGAGGACCAGTGACCTCCCCATTACCCAAACAGAAACTCCTGAATGTGGCCTGACAGCCTACTAGCACAGCGGGGAGACGAGGAGCAAGGCTTTACCGACGCCACAGCACCTCCTGCATGGCACGAACCACGGTGGCCCGTATCCCAATATCCAGAGGCATGCTCTCCTGTTGGGACTGAAGCTGAGCTGTGGAGAGAGAGAGAGTGTGTGTGTGTGTGTCATGGGTTCCCGGGGACATCCAGGGGAATGGGGAGGGAAAGACTCAGTTTCCCCCTCAAGTACACAGCCCCTCCCACACTGCCCCTTAGGGAAGGATTTTGAGCAGATAAATGGAGAAAAGGGTCCTTCCAGGAGCCAGGGCTGTGTACAAATCTTCCCCAACCCTTAGGAGCCCCTCTGTGGCCCTTCACCTGAGTCCTGTATCATCTGTTGAATAGGCTCTGGGTCCACAGTTTCCACAGGGCCGCACTAGAGGGAGAGATGAAGGGTGTGATACAGAGAGGCTTTCCCAGCCCAGGTCTTCAGATATGCTCCCTATCCACTCTAGCCAAGGCATCTCTAAGACAGTGGTGGCTCCGCTCGCCCTCTGCAGAAGGGTCTCTGAGGTAAGGTGGGGTCTGAAAGTCCTCTACAGCTCCCTTATGAAGAAAGTTGAGGAAGCAGGCCTCCAGGGCCAGTCAGAATGTCAACGGAACCTCTCCAAACATGCTAGAGGCCCAGCTCCCCGCACCCCTTAACTCTTGAACTCAATAGGAAGTTCCCCTCCCCAGACCCAAGTCAACAGCCAACTGAGGTTCCCCCACCTCTGGTCACTGTTCTATGTAGCCGGAAGCAAGTCACACCATCTCTAAGCCTGAGTGACATCTCTGAATTGGGGTGCCTCTCTTGGCAGGATTAATGAATATCCCCTAGATAAAGAAGCATGCTCTGGGGCTGGAGAGATGGCTTAGCAGTTAAGGCATTTGCCTGTGAAACCTAAGGACCCACATTCAACTCTCCAGATCCCACATAAGCCAGATGCACAAAGGTGAGGCAAGCGCAAGGTTGTACATGCCCACTAGGTGGCACATGCATCTGTAGTTCAATTTCCGTGGCTGAGGCCTAGGTGCACCAATATTCTCTCCCCCCCTCTCTCTCTCCCTCTCCCCCTCTCCCTCTCTCTCTCTCTCTCTCTCTCTCTCTCTCTCTCTCTGTCTCTGTCTCTGTCTCTAAAGTAAAAACAAGAAGCATGCTCTGTACCTGGTGCCTGGCAGGGCTCTGAGGCTCAGGCTTCCTCCTCCTTCTGGGCCATGGAGGGGATGAGACTGAGCTGACCTTCATGAAGTCCTCCAGAGGCTCCAGCCTGGATGGCTTCTGTGCCTCGGTCTGGCCATTGCTGATGGCACCCAAGAGCCGGATCCCTTCTCCAGAACAGACCTGCAGGGAGAGACAACTTCAAGTCCCATCCCTAAACAGTGGCAGTCTCCACTGTATTCTTTACAGTCCCCTCCTCCACGATGACAGTGTCCCCACTATATTCCCAGTGTCTGCAAAGGCCTGGCACACAGTAGGGCTTACAAAGTGTCAGCCTCCATCCCAGAAGAGGAGCCACCTGTCATCATCCCACCCTCTCATTTGCCCTCTCACCTCCCAGCCCTGCTCAACCAGTGTCAACAGGTCCAGTTCCATGACCTTTCTTGGCCCTCTTCCTGGCCATGCCTCCATTGGGAAGAATACCAATGTCTTAAATCATCTCCTCTTGCTCAAAGCTCTCACACCCATTTTCAGGGGGCCACTGATTTTCTCTTTAACCCTCCCCCAAAGCTTACACTAGTGCTCCCCAGTCTATTGCCCCTGAGAGAAATTCTTTCAAGCCCACTTCAAAAAACTCCACTGGTATGGCTGCCAGGAAGCACAGTGGTAACTTGTATGCATGTGCATGTGGGTGCAGAGCCCACAGAACAACCTCAGGTAGTGTGGTACTGCCCACTTTTTTTTTTTTTTTTTTTTTTTGAGACAGGGTCTCTCATTGGCCTGGAATTCACCAAGTAGGATAGACTGGCTAGCCAATCAGCCCCAAGGATCTGCAAGTCTCTGCCTCCCCAGCACTGGGATTAATAGCATGCCTCACCACAACTGGCTTTAAAACAAAAATGGGTTCTGGGGGTCAAGCTCAGGACCTTGGCTTGCAAGGTAAGCTCTTTACTGACAGCCCAGCCCTGCCCCCAACCTCAGGGTTAATACTGAGCCTAGAGGTCCTAGTTTTCCAGGATTGGTAGACAGAGGGTGAGGGGCTGCTGTACAAGATGTTCCCTTCTCTTACTCCTTTTTTTTTTTTTTTTTGCTTCCCTTAGGCTTTTGTTCCATTTTAACTGCATTTCATTCTTTTTGTAATGTATGACACGCCACAGGAATTGTGTTGAAAGCAGGTGTGTGTGTGAAAACTAATCCCTACACCACACATGATCATGAAATGGTCAGGTGCCAGGGCTTGGAGGAAACTGAAGTCTAAGCTTCAGCCTCATGAGGATGGGAGAAAATGGTAGGCTGTATCAAAAGAGGGCAGGACAGGGGTCCCAGTTAGTCTATGCTAAGGGGAATCTGCCCCCCCTGCCACCCCGAACAAAGGGACAAAGAAGGGCAGGAACAAAGACATAAAAACCTACGTAAAGCACAAGCTTCACCCCTTGGGGCTTTCTCACTTCCTCCTTGGAGAGAAAGAGGATGCAGACATTAGAATTCAAAGGGCCAGGGACCCCCCAGAACAGAATTCACAGGAAGACATGCCCTGTTCACTGGGCTGGTGTTTATAACAAATACTTTGAGCACAATTCAACGTCTATTAGATGGGTTATGGTTAATAAATGGTGACACATCACACTATAAACTCTATGTGGCCATTAAAAGGAATGAGAAGCTCCTAATAAAAAAGGGCTTTTTTCCTGGGGCTTATGCAGTAGCTGGCCAGAAGGAAACTCGTCCCTTGTGATCTTACTGCCATCTGAGAACACCAGCAGACACGTGCTATGACTGCCCTACCACTTTACAGATGAGGAAACCGAGGCTCTGAAGGGCTTTTTAGAGTTCCACAGCTGCTAGGCTGCCGAGCTAGTGCTTCAATCTAGTTCTGTCTGATTCCACAGCCCTGCCCCCTAAACTGCTGAGTAATGTGGAGATGTGGAAAGATTCATGGAAAGATGTCACGGTGCATTACTGTGCGGGGGGGGGGGGGGGAGAGAAAAGAAATAGGTTACAGAACAGTATCTGTTGCATAAGCCCATTTATGTAAATATATATTTATAGATGCAAAATAGATGTTATCTCTAGGGAATGAAATTCCGGGGAGACTTTCACTTTCTATGCGTATACACTTGGGAATTTATGTTATTCAAAATGAGCGTGTATTTCTTTTATAATCTGAAACATATTTTTTATTAAAAAGCGAGTGCAGAACAATATATGTAGCGTGCTACCATTTGTGTTACAGGGAGAATGAATTTTTAAATTTGTATCTGCTTGAATACGCATAAAATATCTCTGGAAGTATCTGCAGAACCTAATGGCCCAGGCAGCCAGCAGGGAAGGGACGGGTGCCGGGAGGGGGACTTTGCACTTGGTTTCTTTTTTAAACCATGAGAATGAATCAGCCTTTCAAAAAAGAAACCGAGAAAGGGAGAAATAAAGAAAACAGGACATCTGAGGGGGAAGAAACAGAAAAGAAATTATGACCAGCCCTTCACAGCTTAAAAGCCTTCTGGCTGGACCTCGTCTCAGGGGCCCTTAGGCCAGCTTGACGAGGCTCCAGAGTGACAGGCAACAGAATCCACAAGCGAAGTCCTCAGACGCATCTGACCAGAATACAAAGCATGACTATGTAATATAATATGCTTAAAGAAATGAAAGGAAGAGTAGAACACATGAATGAAGGGCAGAAGGCTATCTAACACAAATCAGCAACAGTCAGCTCTAGTTGGGAAGCAAACACAACTTCTGGAAATAAAAATATATAAGCATAATTAAAATAAAAAACCTCAGTGAACAGGTTTAATAGCATATTAGACACAGCTGAAACCAATTAATGAGCCGGAAGATTTAAAGAAATTGTCCAGAATATCTACAGCACAGAGACTGTGAAGCAAAGTCAAAAAGACACAGATATGATCAAGCAGAAAGGACTAATTAATCTAGCTAATTAGGAGAGAGGAGAGAAAATGAGGTAGAGGCAGTATTTGAAGGTACATGGCTAAATACTCAGTGCATTTCAAAGAGGAAAAATCAAAGGAAGCCCATACCTAGACACATCAATCTGCGGTAAGTAAGGGGATCTGCAAAGCATCAAGGAAAAGGCAGAGGAGAGCTAAGTGGACTGTCCTGCAGTGGTGAGAGCTATGGATGCCCACCATCCATTGCCACCACAGCTCTATGACGTAGGTGCTGATAGTTATATTGTCATATCTGACAAGAGAAGAAACTGAGGCACATAGAAAGGTGGACAGGTTAATTATCTAGCAAATCAAAGAGCTGGCATTTAAATCCAGACAGTACAATTCTAGAAAACTGCAGCTGACCCATCATATTATAATGCCATTCACTAAGCAACCCCATATCTATACAGGGCATTGCTGACTAGCCTAACAGCTAACTTCTCAGTGGCCATAATAAAAAGCAAACCATAGTGGGTTATTGTTTTCAAGATGCTTAAATAACTGTCACTTGGAGACCCAAACAAAATAATTTTGAGAATCAATGAAATACGGATATTGTAAGAAAACAGTTGCTTTCTTAATAATTTTGTTACTCAATTTAAAAATGTGCTATAAAAGTAAAATGACAAAAAAGTAAAAGAGAAAAAATGCTAAAATATGAACTGGAGGCAGATGGAAAGACAAATTACCCTACATAGAAAAGCTGAGAGGTAATGAGGAATGCTGAGCAAAGAAAATGATGAGTATCTTGTTAAACCTAAACATTGTTTTAAAGCACAATAATAGTGTATAATTTGTGGTATTAAAGAGTAAGAAAGGACAGATCTGCTGGATGACAATAGCACACAGATTAGGAAGGTGCATGCTTGGAATTAAAGCAACCCAATATCCTCTTATCATTTCAGCAGAAGATAGAGATGGTACTACCTTCATGCACTGGCAAGTTAGTTATTCATGTTAAAATTCCTAAGAGAACTACTAAAAGATCATAGGCAGAACACAGGAAACTTCTAAACTACCTAAGTGATGAAAGGAAATAATAAAAATAATCTAAAAGGAGTGGGTATGGAAATGAAGGATGGATGCAAAACACCAAAACTATCATTAAGAATAGGGCTGGGCAGATGCACAAGGGGGCACACGCGTCTGGAGTTCGTTTGCAGTGGCTGGAGACCCTGGCACGCTCATTCTTTCCTTCTCTCTCTCTCTCTCTCTCTCTCTCTTTCTCTGTCGCCCTCAAATAAATAAATAAATATAAACAAATTTTTTAAAAAAGGAATAGGGCTAGGGAGATGGCTGAGAAGGTAAAAATGCTTGCTGTGCAAGCACGATGACTTGAGTTCAGTTCCCCAGAACCCACATAAAGCCAGACATGAGGCACCTCTGTAAGCCCAGTGCACCTACAGTGACATGGGAGGCAGAGATGTCCCCCAGAGACTCATGTGATAGCTGCCCCTGCACATGCAGCAGTGAGCAGCAATGCAGCCTGACCAAACAATGTGGAGATGAGGACTGACACCTGAGGTTGTCTTCTGACCTCCACACATGAGTTGTGGCATGTGTGTACCTACACACACCCACACACGTTTTTTAAAAAATGGTAGAAATAGCTGAAAATAAAACACATGTCCACACACATGCACACACATGTGCGCCGGCAAGCACACAAGCACCTATACACATACACACCACACACATACACAGCCTGGTAATAACAACAAAGCAGACTTCAGGGAAAAAAATAATATGAAGTAAGGGCTTTATAACTTAACGATAAGCAGTTACACAACCCTAAACTAATATGCATCTAATAACATAATCTCAAATGCCATAAATTTCATATATACAAGTACACAAAAATTGAGCCACTGCCTAGACTACAAATCAAATATTGACAAATTTCATAAGGTTTTTAAGACAATATAATAAAAGAAATAAAATTTTTAAAAAGATAGTACTGAAAGGACTTCCGGTTAAGATGGCGGCGTAGGTACCACGCCAAAGCAGCCTGGGGGGAAAAAAAGACCAAAAACCTCAGCAAAATACACACTTTTACTAAAAAGTGAGGTGTATAGGAAACTGAAGTGGCAGCGGAGAAGTAGAACAGTTCCAGAGCATCCAGAGCCCACACAGGCCAGCAAAAGCGGCCCTGGCAGCTCCGCCAACCGCCTCAGCGGCAGGGCATCAGAAAGCCGCCAGACTTGGCTCCAGCCGCAGGAAAAGCCAGGTGCGGGATTTTCCCCTCACACCGCGCTCTCCGCAGCTCAGGAAACGTGAGGGGAGAGCGGCAGCGAGCAGCGGAGGAGCAGACCGCGAGGTAGAAGAACACGTGGAGCAGCGAGACAACCAGAGCAGCCGCGGCTCCCTCCCCTCCCCCACCGCCTGAGCCCAGCTCCAGCGAACAGAGCAGCATCCCGGGACCCAGCCACGCCAACTTGAGCCGACAGCGGGACCCAGGCAGGAGCAGAGTTTGGCAGCAACATTGGCAGCTCCGGAACCAGTACCAGCAGCCCCAGCAGCAATAGACCCAGGAGCGTCAGCAGCGGCGGACCCAGGAGCAGCAACAACAGCAGACCCAGAAGCAGCAGCAGTTCCAGCAGCGGGGGTGCTGATCTGCAGGGCCACAGTTTCCAGGCTTGGTTTGCCCCACAGGAAAAGCCAGTGCCCAGCTCCAGAAATCAGAACAGCAGCCCGACGACCCAGGCAGCAATTTGACTGAGACCAAAATCATCCAAGGTAACTGGGTTTGCACCAGGGAGGGGTCTCACTTGGTCACAAACTGACTGGGATCCCTCATCAGATCAGAAATCTTAACCTCTGTGTTGATAGAGGATCTGGTTGTTATAATAATTACTCTGGCATACATACTTGGGGCTGTTTTTGACTGAATGGGTACAGTGTTTAGTTAACTTTTAGAATCTACCGGTATTTTATTCCACTCAGCCTACTTGAATACTCCCATAGCAGGGAAACTCAACCCCTAGGAGCACCTTTGTAGATACTCTCAGAGTCTTAAGAGCCACATCTAACAACTTAAGCTCCTACCATGAAAATATATAACATCAAATCAATTGATAGAGCTAAGAATACCCAGCTAGCTAGAAAATCCAAGCATTAACTTAATCCAAGATGCAAAAATATATACATTATAACATAAGAAACACTAAAAAGCAAGACGATATAAATCCAACTAAAAATATTAATGCATCAGAAATGACCTCCAGTGAGAATGAGTTAGAGGAAATGCCTGAAAAAGATTTCAAAAGAATGATTGTAAATATGTTCAAAGAAGTCAGAGAACAAATCAAAGGAGTCAAAGAGGAACTTAAAGAGGAAATCAAAGGAATCAAAGAAGATGCAGGACACCAATTTCATGAAATAAAGAAGGCAATACAAGACATAAATAAGGAAATAGAAATAATAAAGAAAAACCAGTCAGAATTACTAGCAATGAAGAACACAGTTAATGAAATATAAAACTCTGTAGAAAATCTCACCAATAGAATGGATGAAGGAGAAGACAGAATATCTAAGCTAGAAGACCAGGTGGCAGATCTAATACAGGCCAACAAAGAGAAAGACAAACTTATAGAAAAGTATGAGTGGGAATTTCAAGATATTTGGGACACTATGAAAAGATCAAATATTAGAATTCAGGGCATAGTAGAAGGAAAAGAATTCCAATCCAAAGGCATAGTAGGTGTCTTCAACAAAATCATAGAAGAAAACTTCCCCCAAATTGGGAAAGAGGTGCCAATACAGATACAGGAAGCCTTTAGAACACCAGCCAGACAAAACCTGGAAAGAACCTCTCTTCGCCATATTATAATCTTCCAAACATATTATAAACTTCCAAACACATACACCAAAGAAAAAATATTGAAAGCAGTTAGAGAGAAAAATCAAGTTACCTACAAAAGTAAGCCCATCAGGATTACAGCAGATTATTCAACACAAACTTTTAAAGCCAGAAGGGCTTGGGGTGATATATTCCAAGTTCTGAAAGATAACAACTGTCAACCAAGGTTACTTTATCCTGCAAAGTTATCCATTCAAATAGACAGAGAAATAAGGATATTCCATGACAAAAGCATGTTAAAGGAGTATTTGAAGACAAAACCAGCTCTACAGAAAATACTTGATAGAATCCTCCATGCTGAGGAAAAGGAAAAGCACTCATATAAGGAACCTAGAAAAAACAAGCAATACTCAAATACTAGTTAACAGAAGAGAGCACAGGTAGAACCAGAACCACAAAAAAAAAAACAAAAAAAAAACTGGCAAACATAAATACACACCTTTCAGTAATATCTCTTAATATCAACGGCCTCAATGCCCCAACGAAAAGACATAGATTCGCAGACTGGGTTAAAAAGCAGGATCCTATAATTTGTTGTCTCCAAGAAACTCACCTTTCTACAAAGGATAGACATTACCTTAGAGTGAAAGGTTGGAAGACAGTGTTTCAAGCAAATGGGCCTAGAAAACAAGCAGGGGTTGCTATCCTAATATCGGACAGGGTAGACTTCAGTCTGACGTTAGTCAAGAAAGATAAGGAAGGTCACTTTATATTGATTAAGGGCACACTCCAACAGGAGGACATTACAATCCTAAACATATATGAACCTAACATGGGGGCTCCCAAATTCATCAAACAAACACTATTAGAACTAAGGTCACAGATAACACCAAACACAGTGGTGGTGGGTGACTTTAACACCCCACTCTCATCAATTGACAGGTCATCCCGGGAAAAAATAAACAGAGAGGCACCTGGACTAAATGAGGTCATAGAAGGAATGGACTTAACAGATATATACAGGACATTTCATCCAAAGGCTGCAGAATATACATTCTTTTCAGCAGCACATGGAACATTCTCTAAAATAGACCATATATTAGGACAAAAGCAAATCTTAACAAATTCAGGAAAATTGAAATAATTCCTTGCATTCTATCTGACCACAATGGAATTAAACTACAAATCAGTAGCAAGAAAGGCTATAGTGCATACACAAAATCATGGAAACTAAACAATACACTACTAAATGATGAATGGGTCAATGAAGAAATCAAAAAGGAAATCAAAAAATTTATAGAGTCAAATGATAATGAGAACACAACATACCAAAATCTCTGGGACATAATGAAGGCAGTCCTAAGAGGTAAATTTATAGCCTTAAGTGCCTATATTAAGAAATTAGAAAGGTCGCAAGTAAACGACCTAATGCTTCGCCGTAAAGCCTTGGAAAAAGAAGAACAAGGCAAACCAAAAATCAGTAGACGGGAAGAAATAATAAAGATTAGGGCAGAAATTAATGAAATAGAAACAAAAAGACCAATCCAAAGAATTAATGAAACAAAGAGTTGGTTCTTTGAAAGGATAAACAAGATTGATAAACCCTTAGCAAATCTGACCAAAAGAAAGAGAGAAGAGACACATATTAATAAAATCAGGGATGAACAAGGTATCATCACAACAGATTCCAGAGAAATTCAAAAAATCATAGGGACATACTATAAAAGCATATACTCCACAAAGTATGAAAATCTGAAAGAAATGGATGATTTCCTTGATCTATATGACCTACCTAAATTAAATCAAAAAGAGATTAATCACTTAAATAGACCTATAACAAACATGGAGATCCGAACAGTTATCAATAATCTCCCAACTAAAAATAGCCCAGGCCCGGATGGATTCACTGCTGAATTTTACCAGACTTTTAAGGAAGAGCTAACACCATTGCTTCTTAAGCTTTTCCAGGAAATAGAAAAAGAAGGAATTCTACCAAACTCCTTCTATGAGGCCAGCATCACCCTGATACCAAAACCAGGCAAAGATAGAACAGAAAAAGAAAATTACAGACCAATCTCCCTCATGAACATAGATGCAAAAATTCTCAATAAAATATTGGCAAACAGAATACAAGAATATATCAAAAAGATCATTCACCCAGACCAAGTAGGCTTTATCCCAGAGATGCAGGGATGGTTCAACATACGCAAATCTATAAATGTAATACATTACATAAACGGGTTGAAGGACAAAAATCACATGATCATCTCATTAGACGCAGAGAAAGCATTTGACAAAATCCAACATCCCTTCATGATAAAAGTCCTACTGAGACTGGGAATAGAAGGAACATATCTTAATATAATAAAGGCTATTTATGACAAGCCTACAGCCAACAGATTACTAAATGGGGAAAAACTGGAAGCTTTTCCACTAAAATCAGGAACAAGACAAGGGTGTCCACTGTCCCCACTTTTATTTAATATAGTTTTGGAAGTCTTAGCCATAGCAATAAGGCAAGAGACACACATAAAAGGGATACAAATTGGAAAGGAAGAGATCAAGTTATCATTATTTGCAGATGACATGATTCTATACATAAAGGACCCTAAAGACGCTACTAGCAAGCTGTTAGAGCTGATCAAAACCTACAGCAATGTAGCAGGATACAAAATAAATACACAGAAATCAGTAGCCTTCATATATGCTAACAACAAACACACAGAGGATGAAATCAGAGAATCACTCCCATTCACAATTGCATCAAAAAAAATAAAGTACCTTGGAATAAACCTAACCAAGGAAGTAAAGAATCTCTACAATGAGAACTTTAAAACACTCAAGCGAGAAATTGCAGAAGACACTAGAAAGTGGAGAAACATCCCTTGTTCCTGGATTGGAAGAATCAATATCGTGAAAATGGCAATCTTACCTAAAGCAATCTACACATTTAATGCAATCCCTATCAAAATTCCAAAGGCTTTCTTCGTGGAAATAGAAAAAACAATCCAAAACTTCATTTGGAATCACAAAAAACCTCGAATATCTAAAATAATACTGAACAACAAAAAAGAGGCTGGTGGTATCACCATACCTGATTTTAACCTATACTACAGAGCCATAGTAACAAAAACAGCATGGTACTGGCACAAAAACAGACATGTACATCAGTGGAACAGAATAGAGGACCCAGATGTAAGCCCAAGTAGCTATAGCCACCTGATATTCAATAAAAATGCCAAAAATACTCATTGGAGAAGAGACAGCCTCTTCAGCAAATGGTGTTGGGAAAACTGGATATATATCTGCAGAAGGATGAAAATAGATTCTTCTCTCTCGCCATGCACAAGAATTAAGTCCAAATGGATTAAAGACCTTAACATCAGACCTGAAACTCTGAAACTGCTAGAGGAAAAAGTAGGGAAACCCTTCAACATATTGGTCTTGGCAAAGACCTTCTGAATACAACCCCAATTGCTCAGGCAATAAAACCACAGATTAATCACTGGGACCTCATGAAATTACAAAGATTTTGCACTGCAAAGGACACAGTGAAAAAAGCAAAGAGGCAACCTACAGAATGGGAAAAAATCTTCGCCAGCTATATATCTGATAGAGGATTAATATCTAGGATATACAAAGAACTCAGAAAGTTAAATAATAAAGAATCAAACAAGCCAATCAAAAAATGGGCTATGGAGCTAAATAGAGAGTTCTCAAAGGAAGAAATACGAATGGCATATAAGCATCTAAAAAAATGTTCTACGTCACTAGTCATCAGGGAAATGCAGATTAAAACTACATTGAGATTCCATCTCACTCCTGTCAGATTGGCCACCATCATGAAAACAAATGATCATAAATGTTGGCGGGGATGTGGAAAAAAAGGAACCCTTCTACACTGCTGGTGGGAATGCAATCTGGTCCAGCCATTGTGGAAAACAGTGTGGAGGTTCCCAAAACAGCTAAACGTTGATCTACCATATGACCCAGCTATAGCACTCCTAGGCATATATCCAAAGGACTCATCTCATTTCCTTAGAAGTACATGCTCAACCATGTTTATTGCTGCTCAATTTATAATAGCTGGGAAATGGAACCAGCCTAGATGTCCCTCAACAGATGAGTGGATAATGAAGATGTGGCACATTTATACAATGGAGTTCTACTCAGTGGTAAAGAAAAATGAAGTTATAAAATTTGCAGAAAAATGGATGGACCTGGAAAGTATTATACTAAGTGAGGTAACCCATGCCCAGAAAGCCAAGCGCCACATGTTCTCTCTCATATGTGGATCCTAGCAACAGATGATTGGGCTTCTGCGTGAGAATGAAAATACTATGATCATGAAAAATGTTAATAAAAATTAAAAAAAAAAGATAGTACTGCTGTTGGGCATAGTGGCATATGTCTTTAATCCCAGCACATGAGAGGCAGAGATAGGATCACTGTGAGTTAGAGGCCAGCCTGGGACTACAGAGTTTGCTCCAGATCAGCCTGGCCTAGAGTGAGACCCTACCTTGAAAAAAAAAATGTTACTATTCTCAAAGAAAGACAACATTGAAAATAAACAGAAGATAGGACCAACAAAATTTAAAAATCCATGTTTGACAAAAAACCAACAATTCTCTGGGCAAAGCTGATTACAGAAAAGAGAGGAGGCATAAGTGGACAATGTTTGGATTGAATAATTATGAATGCACAGAAATTAAAAAGATAAAAAGCCATTATGAAACATTTCATTTCAACATGTCAATAAGTTTGCAAATGTAGATAACATGGGCACATATCTGAAAAAACATAATTTATCAAGATTGACTCAAAACAAAAGTTAATACACTTGAGAAAGAAAAAAGGGCTACCCATCGCTTTCTGGGGCACTGGGGCAAGTACTGTTACTGCACTGTTAAAAAATCGTTAAAAGGGCTGGAGAGATGGCTTAGCGGTTAAGCGCTTGCCTGTGAAGCCTAAGGACCTCAGTTTGAGGCTCGGTTTCCCAGGACCCATGTTAGCCAGATGCACAAGGGGACGCACACATCTGGAGTTCGTTTGCAGTGGCTGGAAGCCCTGGCGTGCCCATTCTCTCTCTCTCTCTCTCTCTCTCTCTCTCTCTATCTGCCTCTTTCTCTGTCACTTCAAATAAATAAATAAAAATAAACAAAAATTTAAAAATTCGTTAAAAATCACTATCTGTGTTAATGATAAGTAAGCACTCTTTCTGGGGTTCATTTTCCTGTAAATAAGTATAATGACACTGGGAAGGGGCATTTTGACTTCCTTAGTTAATGATTGGTGTACTCCCCTTGCTTTCTTGAGCCAAAGGACTATCAGTCAAACAGCCAGACTGACTGTCCTTATGTCATTACCAGCCATCTGGAACATTCCATGGACATCTTGAGAAAACTACAAGGTGCTGGCAGTTGACTGCCCCAGCTTCTGAAGGCACAGCCTCAGCCGGGGCTGTTTGAAATGGCTTGTACCAAACTTGTTGCTCTCAGGAGTCTGGGTGAACTCTATCTAGATGACCCTGGAACCATATCCACCTAGGCCAGAGGGGGAGCCCTTCCTCTAGCAGTCTAGCAGAAGGACTACTGTGACTATTGCTAAGATATAAGGACTGTGAGAGACCCAAAGAAATGGCAATGATGGGCTGGGGAGATAGCTCAGGCAGTAGAGTAAAGCTTCACAAGGCTAGGAACCTGGGTTCCATCCCCAGAACCCATGTAAACAATGTTGGTATGGGGCTGGAGAGATGGCTCAGCGGTTAAGGCACTTGCCTACAAAGCCTAAGGATCCAGGTTTGATTCCCCAGTACCCACGTAAAGCCAGATACACAAAGTGGCACATGTATCTTGAGCTCATCGGCAACAGCTGGAGGGCCTGGCACATCCATTCTCTCTGTCTCTCTTCTTGCAAATAAATAAATTAAATATATATTTTTAATATTGGTGGGTGAATACCAGGTCATCTTGGGCTACAGTGAAACCCTACCTTGAAAAGAAAAGAAAAGAAAAAAGGCTCCTCTCAAGCGGTCTTTTTACTTTTTCTTTCTGCTTGTGTGATGTGTTATTTGCACATGTATGTGACCTTTAGGCACCCATGTGCTCACTTGTGGTGGAGTAGGATGCTTGTCTGCAGTGGCTGGAGCAAACTATTGAGTGTCCTGCTCCCTTACTCTTCTATCTGTTCTTACATTGAGCTAGAGTCTCTTTCTAATACCAGAACTTGCTGTTTTTCCCTGTCTTTGTTTCTCCTTTGAGGGACTGGGGTTATAGACATACATAGACAGACCCAGCTATTTTTATGGAATCTGCTAATTCAAATTTAAGCAGTTTTAGGCTCCCTTAGGCTCAGGAAGCACATTTAACTGCTGGGCCATTTCTCTAGCCCCTCAATGGTCTTTTCTTGCCTACTTTAAAAATGTTTTATTTATTTATTTATTTGAGAGAGAGAGAGAGAGAGAAGCAGATAGAGATAGAGAATGGGTGCACCAGGACCTCGTGATGCATGTGCCACTTTGTGCATCTGGCTTACATGGGTACTGGGGAATTGAACCTGGGTCCTTAGGCTTTCACAGGCAAGCACCTTAACCACTAACATCTAACCATTAACATCTTTCTAGCCCTTCTTGCCTACTTTTAGTAGTGAGGGGTGAGTGGTAACACAAAAAAAGAAACAGCAGTGACAGGGGCAGCAGGTTGGGCTGTGAATGCAGCAAGGCAGCCGGCTGTTTGACAGCTGAAGCAGCAGCAGCTGAACAGTCTGGGAGGTGCCAGCCAGGAAGAAAGAGGACAGGAATAAGACTGATGGTAAGACACGTTGGACAGCTGAGGCCACAGGATAAAAAGCTGTAAGGATCAAGAGAAGAAAAGCTATTGTAAGAATCAACAGAAGAGAACATATAGGCCTTGGTTGCTGGAAAAGTTCCAGAAAGTTGCCTAGCCATAAAGGTTAAAGGTTTTAAACCCAGAGCCAAGAACAGAACCCTGGCTGCCACCAAGAGCCAAGGAAGTCCAACTCTCCAGCCCATGCAAGTGGTAGGGGTTCCAATGCCCAGCCTGCAGGAGGACTGTAACACTAGTTGGTATCACTTGCAACTGCATGCACCTGCTTACTGTCACCCTTGCTGCTACCAAGGGCAGAGGGAAGCAAAAGCTACCAGAGACCAGCACTTCAACAGCATCTCCCTGCCTGCACTTCTAACCCAGCAGAACCCAAAACTGAATAAAGCAAGGGACCCATCTTCACTGAGGAAAACACCATCCCTGACTTTTGAAAAACCAATGTACTCCAAAATGTCAAAAAACCAAATAGTTCCAACTATTTAAAAATTTTAAAACAATTATTTATTTGAAAGCAGTGAGTGAGAGAGAGAGAGAGAATATGTAAGCACATACATTGGATATGTCAGGCCCTCTTGCCACTGCAAACGAATTCCAGACATATGTGCTACTTTGTGCATCTGGCTTTACCTGGGTACTGGGGAATCAAACCTAGACCATCAGGTTTTATAAGCAAGTGTCTTTAACCTCTAAGCCTTATCCCCTGCCCCAAAATATTTTTTAAACTTATTTATTTCAAGTTTAAAAATGTACTAATTTATCTAGGGTGTGTGTGTGTGTGTGTGTGTGTGTGTGTGTGTGTGTGTACACACTCATATGCCACAGCTTCTGGCTTTTATGTGTGATCTGAGGTCCAAATTCAGGTACTCAGAGCTACATGGCAGGTACTTTATCCACTGAACCATCTTCTCAGTCCAAACTGTTATAATGGTTTCCTTATTTTTTTTTTTAATTTTTTGTATTTACTTATTTGTGCGTGTGTATGGGGATGGACATGCCATGGCATGCATGTAGAGGTCAGACAACGTCAAGGGGTGTGTGAGACAGGATTTCTTGCTGCTGCAAGCCAGCTTTTACATGGGTTCTGAGGAACTGAACTCAGACCAGCAAGCTTTGGAACAAGGGCCTCTGTGATGGTTTGAATCAGACGATCAGACGTCCCCCACAAACTCATGTGTTTTAAATGCTTGGTCCCCAAGTCATGGCAATTTGGGAGATGGAGCCTTGCTGGAGGCGGTGCATGTTGGGGGTGGGCTCAGGGCTGCTTTGTCCATTTCTCCTTGCCAGAGCTTATCTCATTCTCCTGCTGCTGTTTTCCACCTGCTGTGGCAGAGGTGATGTCCAGCTTCATCTCATGCCATGCTTTCCCTTGTCATCATGAAGCTTTCTTTCCCTTAAGACTGTAACCCAAAATAAATCATGGCTTAGTGGTTAAGGCTCTTGCTTACAAAGCCAAAGGACCCCAGTTCAACTCCCCAGGACCCACATAAGCCAGATGCACAGGTGGTGCATGTGTCTGGAGTCCATTTGCAGTGGCTGGAAGCCCTGGTGTGCCCATTCTCTTTCTATTTGCCTATTTCTCTCTCTCAAATAAATAAATAATATTTTTAAAAAAAAACAAATAAATCCTTTCCTCCCATGAGCTGCTTTTGGTCAGGCATTTTGTCCCAGCAATGAGAAGTAACTACAACAGCCGTTAACCACTTATCCATCTCTCCAGCTCAAATTCCCACCTTATATTAATTACTCCAGAAACAGGAAGATAAAATCAGTAATTCAGTCTATAAAGTTAGTAAAACATTGTCACAAAACTTCATAAGTTCACTATAAGAACAAATCATTTCAGAACAGTTAATTTATAAACTGATATGCCAAAGTTACATATGAGCCCAATACCCTGAATGATGGCATAAAACTGTCATCTCAGCACTTTAAAGATGGCAGTAGTAGGAACAGGAAGTTCAAGGCCAGCTTAACTGCATAAAAACATGTCTCCAAATACCAAACAAAAGCCAGGGGTGGCAGCTCACGCCTTTAATCTCAGAACTCAGGAACCTGAGGTAGGAGTTCACTGTGAGTTCAAGACCAGCTTTGGTCTCAGGGTGAGTTCTATGTCAGCCTGGACTAGAGTGAGACCCTACTTAAAAAAAAAAAAAAGCTGTACATGGTTGTGCACACCTTTAATCCCAGCACTTGGAAGGCAGAAGTAGGTATATCACTGTGAGTTCAAGGCCAGCCTAGGACAACAGAATGAGTACCAGGTCATCCTGGGCTAGATTGAGACCTCAAAAAACAAAACAAAACAAAAACCCACCAAACAAACAAACAAAAAACCCCAAAATACTATCAATAAGAACTCAGAAAGTATAAAAATAAAAAACATAATCAAGTTGGGCTTGTTTCAGGAAGGCAAAATTGGCTTAACATTTTAAAAGTCATTAAATTTACTACATTAATGCATTAGAGGGTAAAAATCATATTATTATCTCCCCAAATGCACTGTGCATTCGAAATTATTAGCAAACCAGGAGAAGAAGAAAGCTTCTTTAACCTGATAAAGACTATCATTAGAAAAACACAGCAGACATAAAATGGTGAAGTGACAACCAAATTTCCTTCAAGAGCCAGAAGAAGCCAAGGACCCCTATGAGCAACACTTCTACTCAGGGTTATATTAATGGTCTTAGCTAGCAAGGAAAAGGAGGAAATATAAAAGGACTTGAAAGGAAATAGCACAACTGTCATCTGTCTTCGTAAAAGACAAACTGACATTTGTCTGCATGTGACTCTGTATACAGAAAACAGAAACACCCTAATAAATAAATTATATGAATTAATAAAAGTTCAGCAAGATTTCTGGATACAAAATCAATACGCAAAAATCAATTGTATTTTTCTGTATGCCAGCAACAGCCAGACACTGCAATTTTTAAAGTTACCGTGTTATAAAAGTGTCAAAAATATAAAGTAGTACAATCAGCAAGTGTGTACCTTCTGATAGAATATACCACCACCTATGGAGTCTCTTGAGCCCCAAACTGAATCTAATTCTAATCAGATGCAAATATCAGTGTGTAGGAGCTACAGACAATAGAGAAGAGTGGTAGTTACTGTGATTGGCAGCTTGATTGGATTGAGAAGCTCCCAGGAGATTATGTAAAGCACACTTCTGGGGCTGTCTGTGTGGAGTTTCCAGACAAGATTAACGAAAGGGGGAAGACCTGCCCTAAACATGAGCCACATCGTTTCATAGGATGGCACCATGCCCTCCCTGCCCAGATGGACTAAAAACTCTGGGAACATGAACCAAAACAAGTCTTTTCTCTCTTGTTTTTCTGAAGTATTTGTCATAGCGATAGAAAAACTAACACAACGATCATGTTCAACTGTGCCAGGGGCTACAACAGATTACACAACAAATAACCTCACTGTTTCTGATTGACAGGAAAGAAAAAATCAAAATATGGGGCAGGGAGAGCCTATGTATTAAAGGAGATGAACAAGATGCATCAACCAAATATAATGAGTCATCCTCATTTGAATCCCAACATTAAAAGGCAAATAATAGGGCTGGGGATATGGCTCAGCTGCTAAAGGCACTAGCTTGCAAACCCTGCCTGCCCCAGTTCAGTTTCTCAGCATCCATGTAAAGCCAGATGCAAAATGGCAGAGGCACTGATGATCCCAATACACTTACGAAAATGGGAAATGGAATTAGGAAAATCCAGGGTTCTTTGGCCAACTAGTCTGAAGTCTGCCATCTAGAAGTTCATTTGCAGCAGCAAGAAATCCTGTCTCAAAGAAGGTGGAACACAGACACCTCAAAGTGGCCCTCTGACCTCTAAACGTGCACCATGACACATACATATAGAAATAAATCAAAAAATGTAAAGGCAACCTATAAAAATAAATGAGCATTGGTATGAGATTGCTAGATATCTGGGAATTTAATGAATACCTGACCTCTTAAGGAATTACTGCCAACTTTTAGCTGAGATAAAACATGATAGCTACAACTGAATGTGAGTACAAGACAGTTTATTCCAAGGGTAATTATTTTCTGTAAGAAGCCACAGAGATGCCAGGCATGGTGGCACATACCTTTAATCCCAGCTTTTGGAAGGCAGAGGTAGGAGGATCCCTGAGTTTAAGGCTAGCCTAAGACTATACAGTGAATTCCAGGTCAGCCTGGGCTAGAATAAGGCCCTACCTCAAACCCCTCCACTTATCCCCCCCCCCCCCGCAAAAAAAAGCTAGAGAGAAAATACTTTAAACTTGGCAATGGCAAAGACTGTCGTCTTGACCAAGGTCTTTCCTCTTAGGCCCTCTGTTGAACTAGGCCTCGACTTTTTTTTTTTTTTTTTGGTTTTTCAAGGTAGGGTCTCACTCTAGGTCCAGGCTGACCTGGAATTCACTATGGAGTCTCAGGGTGGCCTTGAACTCACAGTGATCCTCCTACCTCTGCCTCCTGAGTGCTGGTATCAAAGGCGTGCACCACCATGCCCAGCTTAGGCCTTTTTTGTCTATAAAAACTTGAAGGTAGTATCTATGAGTTCAAGGCCACATCCCTCAGGTGACCCTAGACTCTCCTACAGTACCTGCCTAAGGAAATGCAAGGCTGACCCCCAAGTTTATTGTTTTGCCAACATTTGAAGCTAGGGCCTCTGTCTCCCAGGCTTGGTATGTGTCAGCTAGCAGACAAAATTGGTTGAATCACATTTGCATCACCTGACCCTTTGGAATGTGCAACAAGTTCCTGCTTGTCCCTGATCTCTACTCCCTCATTCTTTCTTCAGAATGCCCGACTGCTTCGGTGCATACAGAAGCGGAGCTCAGCTCACCCAGCACTGTCTTCCCTCATGCAATAGTTCACCACTGACTAACTTCCTCACCGCTTCAACTGGCACCTGGCTTTTCTTCAACACTGGCTATGTGGTCACTATGGCAACTGTTCAACTCTGCCACTGCAGCATGAACTCAGCCACAAGACACTTAAACAGACAGTCCTCCTCCAACCAGGTAACAGAGCCAATCCACAGACCATAATTTAGTAGGCCCTGCTTATACTGTATACTTATAAATATAGGAAAATTTCCATATGAAAAAGTTAAGAGTCCACTGGATAGATTACTCAGCAGTTAAAGGTATTTGCTTGCAAAGTTTGCCAGTTCAGGTTCTATTCCCCAGGACCCATGTAAAGTCAGATGCACAAAGTGGAGCATGCATCTGGATTTCTTTCACACTGGCAAAAAGCTCTGGCATGCTCATACTATCTTCTCTTCTCTCTCTCTCTACCAAATAAATAAAACATTTTTTTAAAAGTTAGATTCAGCCAGGCAGGGTGGCACACGCCTTTAATACCAGCATCAGGAGGCAGAGGTAGGAGGATCACTATGAGTTCAAGGCCAGCCTGAGACTACATAGTGAATTCCAGGTCAGCCTGGGCTACAGTGATACCCTACCTCAAAACAAACAAACAAACAAAAAAAAGGATGTATAGCTGGGCATGGTGGCATATGCCTTTAATCCCAGCACTTGGGAGGCAGAGGTAGGAGGATTGCTGTGAGTTTGATGGCCTCTGAGGACCCACATAGTAAATTCTAGGTCAGCCTGGGATAGAGCAAGACCCTACCTCTAAAAACAAAACAAAAAAAAAAAAAAGTGAGCCATATTTGGGGCTGGAGAGATGGTTCCACAGTTATGGTGTCTGCCTACAAAGCCTAAAGACACAAGTTTGATTCTCCAGTACCCACATAAACCAGATGCACAAGGTGGTATATGTATGTGTCTAGAGTTCATTTGCAGTGGCTAGAGGCCCTGGTCCACCCATTCTCCCCGCCTCCCCCAAAATAAAATATTTTTTAAAAAGATGTACGACGTTGGGTTGCGGCAGTGGCTCAGTGGATGAAGTATGTGCCATGCAAGTAAGCACCTGGCTTGGACCCCAATCACCTACATAAAAGCTGCATGCTGTGGCACTAGCCTCTGACCACAGCGCACCTGCCTACCTACTGGCCTGTCATGAGAAGGAAGGCGGAGAGGTGCAGAAATAGCTCGGTTGGCAAAGGGTTAAACTGGAGAAGGAAGGCGGAGCCAGGAGAATCACCCAGAATCTCAGAGCCAGCTGGTGTGGCATTCTGAGAGGTGAATGATGAAAGACCCTGACTCAATCGGGTGGAAGGCAAGAACTGACACCCCAAGTTGTCCCCTGACCTCCACACGTACTCCATGGCACCCCACACACCCATACTTTCACACGTACACACATTCATAAACACCAGAAAGAGAGAGAGAGAGAGAGAGAGGTGAAATATTAATTAGCAAAGGCATGGGACTATGCACATTATAAAAAGTGAACTAGAACTGCATCCCATGCTACAGAAAACTGCTCCATGACGGAGCCGGCAGTACACAGAAGCAAGGAAGAACGTTCTCAGCAAAGGCCTCCACCTCCTTCTGGTAAGGCTGTCCTTGTTGATCTCTTACTCCTCCCTGCTTGACCCTCCACTCTGCTCCTGCAACACTCCAAAGCTACCTCCTGCCTCAGTGCCTTTGTATATGCACTGCTCTCTTTCTGCCCTTCCCACTTTCTCTGCCTGCCCAGACTCAGCTCAGACAGTTCCACACACTGGCCACTCCACTTCCATGCATCCACAGTGGCCTGGACTTCATCCTCTATTTCAGCTTTTTTTAATGCGAGAAGTGAGAGAGAGAGAGAGTGAGTGTGTGAGAATTGGCGTGCCAAGGCCTTCAACCACTGCAACTGAACTCCAGACACATGTACCGTCTTGTGCGCACATGTGACCTTGCACACTTGTGTCACTTTGTGCATCTGGCTTAAGTGGGACCTGGAAAGTTGAACATGGGTCCTTAGGCTTTGCAAACAAGCACCTTAATCACTAAGCCACCTCTCCAGGCCTTCTCCTCCCCCTTCCCCCCCACCCCCGGAGGTAGGGTCCCACTCTAGCTTAGGCTGACGTGAAACTCACTCTGTAGTCCCAGGCTGGCCTCAAACTCACAGCGATCCTTCTACCTCAGCCTCCCCAGTGCTGGGATTAAAGGTGTGCACCAGCACTTCCTGTATTTCAGCTTTCTGATGACCAGCTTTTCTTCTCCACTAGATCATAAAATGCAAGAAGGAGCACCCCAACCCGCCCTTGATTATTCAACAAATTGCAGTAGTCCCTTATACATCCAAACCCCTTAGCCAGGCCTTCAGCAGGCTCTGGTGTTACAGAGGCCTGAATGTAAATTCTGGATCCACCCCTTGTAAACTGTGTGACCCTGAGTGAATTATTATCTTCCGAAAGCCAATTTTCTTAATTAATAAAATGAGGGATGTTAACACTGACTTGTCATGCTTTGTGGGGATTTAAAATAGATGACACGTGTGAAGCCCAAAGCACACAGTAAATACTCTAATTAAAAAAAAAAAAAAAACAGTTGAGATGGAAGATCGCTTGTTTTCAGTGCTGGGAACTGAACCCACAGCCTTGTACATGTTTGGACATGCCAAAAGAGCTATTCTTAGGGTCACCCACTGGAAATGGTGGCTCCTCCCTCCCCGCCTCCTGGCGCAGCTGCAGACAGTACCTCTTGTACCTGGGAGTCTGGGTCAGGGCAGAGGAACTATGACGAAGCCAACTGAGGGCAGAGGAAGCCCTGGCAGAGCTGCCCTCCCTGTGGCTCCTCTTAAGCCATCCACAGAGCAGGTCCCTCCACCCTCCCTCACCCCACACCTCCCTGGCAAGGCTCAGGGCAGAGAGGAGAATAACATCCTCCTCCCTGACCCTACCTCCTCCAAGAATCTCGGTCTCTGGTGGAAGAATTCACCACCTCTGACCCCTCCTAGCAGCCCCCAGCAGTCCTGGGCCCAGCGCATGCTGCCCGGGTCATAGAAGAGACAATCACGACTCAGAAAGAGACGAGTCACCCTGATGAAGAACCCTTCTGGCTGCCCCTGCTTCTTTGCTGGCAGCATTCAGAGCAAAGTGGGGGGTCCTAAGTGCCTTTGGACTAGCTGCATTCGATGCCCACGCCTGCCCACACCTCATTCAGCCTTGTCCTCAACCATCCGCTTGCCCGTCCCTGTCACAGCTCAGTCGTATTGCCTCTTCTGCAGCTGGCACCAGTTGCCACGGCAACCGGTTGTTTGGGAAGCTGTGGGATGATGGGCTATGCTGCAGAGTCAAGGATGGTGCCTGGAGGAACACACAGACGTGGGCTGCTTCCAGCCAAGCCAGGTAGGAACCTGGCCCTGTGACCATTCTCCAAGAAGCCCTGCCTCCCCCACCCCCCACAATACTGCAGACCCAGAAATCCAAGTTTTGGGCACTGGATCTAAATAAATCATCTAAAGTAGGGAGAAGCCAGATGTACCAGGATGTTCACCTCAGCATTTACTTAACATTGAGACAAAACTGCTTATGTAGATAGCAGGTGACGTTTTAGAGCAGTTTTCTTGTCATAGTCATCAGTGCTAAATGCCAAATGTGTCATCATGTTGAACTCTCACCACCACTCCATGAGGTAAGTACTTTTAATATCCATGTGTTAGAGAGAAGGGAATCGCTTCCCGGGAAGATGCAGGTAACATACCTAGGTCATGAGGCAAGGCCAGGAGCAAGCCGCAGTGTGTGGGCTTGGAAATGAGAAAAGGAAGTCCCAGCCCATCCTGTCATCCTGACAGTGCCTGTGGCTGTGACAAATACGTCTACAGAAGGCTATGACGCAGGATTCAGGAAAAGCAAAACTTGGGCAGAACAATGTGTAACAACTTGGAAAGACCTTCGATTAGTACTGAGCCTAAAAAACACAGCAGTCGTGGGACAATAATGCAGAGTCTGACAGCCTCCTCACACACTAAAAAGTCAATGTGAGGTGTTCGCATCTGTTCAGACATTCATAAAAAGGAGCCTCAAACAATTATCTCCCAGTGGAAGGAACTGAAAGGAACTTCCTCGAGCTACTAAAATATAAATATATATATATATATATATATATATATATATAGAGAGAGAGAGAGAGAGAGAGAGAGAGAGAGAGAGAGAGAGAGAAATTCCAAAAAGGCACATCTTGAAAATCTGTTATAATAATCCTGGTAGGTAAAGAAAGGGTATTTACACATTGGGAAAAGATTTCTGATTTCTACAGGAGTTTGTGCTGACTGATACCACAAGGAAGGATTTTCATCTCTTCCCTTTTTTTAAGATTTTTTTGTTTTGTTTATTTATCTGAGAGACAGACAGAAAAACAAAGTGAGCATGGGTATGCCAGGGCTTCCTGCCACTACAAGTAAAATCTCCAGACACATACACCACTTAAATGCATTTGGCTCTACATGGTACTAGGGCATTGAACCTGGGCTCCTGTGCTGTGCAAGCAAGTACCTTCAACGACTGAGCCACCTCTCCAGCCCCCCTTATTTTCTAAGATGAATACAAATTACTTTTTAATTAGAAATTAATGGTTTTGAACCTGGCATCTGGCCCACACTTGTAATCCCAGTACTCAGGAAGTAGTGGCAGGAAGAGCAGGAGTTCAAGACCAGCCTCAGTTCCAAAGGGAGTTCAAGGCCAGCCTGGGCTATATGAAACCCTGACTCAATTCCCATCTCCCAAAAGATTCATGGTTTTGTAAATTATGTGTGCAATCTATATGTATGTGTGGATGTGCATGATGGTTTTGTATGTGAGCATGTGCATGCCATGGCAAGTGTGTGCCGGTCTGAGGACAACTTCAGTGTGTTTGTCCACTCCCTCCACCCTGCTTGAAACAGGGTCTCCCTTGTTGTTATTTTATGTTTGTTTGTTTGTTTGGCCATGTCCCTCCTTGTGCCACTATAGCTGCTTGCAAGCTTCTAGGTTCTTTTGGCTGTGCTTCCCATTGCTGTAGGCATGTTGAGATCAGACATAAGCGCTTCTTGAATCTGGCTTCACGTGGGTTCTGGGGAGTCAATCTCAGGCTGGCAGACCTTCAAGAAAGCATCTTTAACCACTGAACCATCTCCCCCACCCAAGATTAATAGTATTGACTGGCTTGCAAAGTCAGTGTAATAGTGTTGCAATGAAATTATCTTACAGATAGTACATTTGCTCCTGCCCCAGGCCTACATAATTATCTGCTTGGCCCCAACTAGTCATTTCACTTAGTCTCCATGTCCCCATCAGGGAAATGGGTATATCAACAATATCTACCTCAAAGGTTTTTACAAGAAGGTGGAGCACAGACACCTTGAAGCAGTCCTCTGACCACCACACGCATGTACACACATGTGCATGCTTGTGTGCACACACACACACATAAGTAAATAAATAATATTTTGAAAAAAAGTTGGGGCTGGAGAGAGCCTAGTGGTTAAGGCACTTGCTTGCAAACCCTAAAGACCCTAGTTCAATTCCCCAGTACCCATGTAAAGCCAGATGCATATGGTGGTGCATGCTTCTAGAGTTCATTTGCAGTGGCTAGAGGCCCTGGTGCACCCAAATTTTTTTTTATCTCTGTAATAAATAAATAAGTAAATAAATAATATTGAAAAAAGAAGTCAGCTTTAATCCCAGCACTCAGAAGGCAGAAGTAGGATCACCATGAGTTCAAGGCAACGCTGAGACTACATAGTGAATTCCAGGTCAGCCTAAGCTAGAGTGAAACCCTACCAAAAAAAAAAAAAAAGTTGGGACTGGAGAGATGACTTAGCAGCTAAGGTGTTTGCCTGCAAAGCCAAAGGACCCAGGTTCAATTCCCCATGACCCACGTAAGCCAGATGCACAAGGTGGTGCATGCATCTGGAATTTATCTGCAATGGCTGGAGGTTCTGGTGTGCCCATTCTGTCTGACTGTCTCTCTTCTATCTTTCTCTGCTTGCAAATAAATAAAGAAAAAATTAAAAATTTAAAAACAAAAGAAGTTAGGGACTGGGAAGATGAACAGCCATTAAAAGTGCTTAATTACAAAGCCTGATGGCCCAGGTTCAAGGCACTTGCCTGCAAAGCCTAAGGATCCAAATTCAATTCTCCAGTACTCACATAAGCTAGATGCACAAGGTGGTGCATATGACTGGAGTTCATCTGCAGTAGCTAGAGGCTCTGGCATGCCCATTCTCTCTCTATTTACCTCTCTTTTTTTCTCTCTTTCTCTACTAAGCAAAAAGATAAATAAATAAAATATATTTTTAAAAAATCTGTCCTGTAACTCCAGTCCTGTGGGGAAGAGAGACAGGCGAATCACTGGGGCATGGTGGTCAGCTGGTGTGACAGAGAACAGCCGCTCCAGGTTCAGTGAGAGCCTCATCTCAAGGAAACAAGCGGAAAAGCAATAGAGGAGGTCAGCAGACACTCTCCTCTGGCCTCAGCATACACATGTTTCAGGGTGGGTCCATCTGCACATGCACACATGCATGCGCACACACACATGCATACGCAAAAGAAAAAGAGAGAAAAGCTAGATGCTAAGAACATGGTAGGCACACAAGCAGGGAGCACCTCAAATTTCCAAGGCAGACTACCCGCATCTGTGTCCTGGCTATTGTTTTCCAGCTTTGTGACCTTGGGTCTGCTACCTTCCCTCTCTAGGTTGCACATAAAGATTCTACCAAGGGGCTGGAGAGATGACTCAGCAGTGAAGGTGCTTACCTGCAAAGCCTAACAACCCAGGTTCAATTCCCCATACCCACATAAAGCCAGATGTTCCAAGTGGCATATGCATCTGGAGTTCATTTGCAGAGGCTAGAGACCCTGTCATACCTATATTCATATTCTCTCTCACTTCTTGCAAATAAAATATTTTTAAAAGATTATATCAGGGCTGGAGAGATTGCTTCATGGCTTGCCTGTGAAGCCTAGGGACCCATCTTCAACTCTCCAGGTCCCACGTAAGCCAGACATAGGAGGTGACACAAGTGAGCAAGGCTGCACATGCACACAAGATGGTGCACACGTCTGGAGACTCTGGTGTGCCAATTCTTTCACTCTCTCTCTTGCCTAAAAAAGGGGGACTGGAGAGATGGCTTAGGGGTCAAGGCACATACCTGCGAAGGCTGGGAATCCAGGTTCGATTCCCCAGGTCCCACATAAGCCAGATGCACATGTGTCTGGAGTTCATTTGCAGTGGCTAGAGGGCCTGGTGTGCCCATTCTCTCTTTCTTTCTCTGCCTCTCTCTCTCTGTCTCTAATAAATAAATCAATCTTTTTAAACATTTTATTTATTTATTTATTTATTAGACAGAGAGAGAGGGACAGAGAGAGAGAGAGAGAGAGAGTGAATGGGCATGCCAGGGCCTCCAGCCAGTGCAGACAAACTCCAGACGCATGCACCCCCTGTGCATCTGGCTAACATGGGTCCTAGGGAATTGAACCTGGGTTTAGTGCTTCACCGCTGAACTATCCCTCCAGCCCTAAATAAATCTTTAAAAAGGGCAGGGGGGGGGGTGCTGGAGAAAGGGCTTAGCAGTTAAGCGTTTGCCTGTGAAGCCTAAGGACCCAGGTTAAAGGCTCGATTCCCCAGGACCCACGTAAGCCAGATGCACATGGTGGTGCATTCATCTGGAGTTCATTTGCAGTGGCTAGAGGCCCTGGTGTGCCCATCCCCTCTCTCTCTCCCTCCCTCTTTCTCTTTCAAATAAATTTAAAATAATAATTAAAAAAAAAAAACTGGGCATGGTGGCGCATGTCTTTAATCCCAGCACTTAGGAGACAGAGGTAAGAGGATATCCGTGAGCTCAAGGCCACCCTGAGGCTACATAGTGAATTCCAGGTCAATCTGAGCTAGGGTGAGATCCTGCCTTGAAAAAACAGAACAACAACAACAACAAAAAAAAAACAACAACAACACATATGTACCATCATATACACACTTAATGGGGAAAAAAAAATTCAACTATGTGGGAAATATTCACCCCAAATAAGAAGTTCCATCCTCCACCTCTAGCTTATGGACATTATATAATTATGAACAAGATCAGTATTTTAAGTAAACAGACAATAGAAGAGAAGCAATGGATAGAGGAAATATGGCTGGGCACTGACTCCATAGCTGTGTGACCCTAGAGAAATGAATCTCCATGAGCCTCAGTTTCCCTATCTGGAAATATAGAGCTAATACCCATCTTATAGGACTATTATTATAAACATTAAAGGAAAAGCAAATTTAACATGAATTAAGCAATTTACCTTATGTCTTAAATTATACTCATTATTTTATATTCTAGCCTCATTTAATCAAAACAACCTCATTAAACTATAACTATTTTTTCTTTCTTTTTTTTTTTTAATTTGAAAGAGAGAGAATTGGCATGTCAGGGCCTCAGCCACTGAAACTGAACTCCAGCCACTTGTATCATCTAGTGGGCATATGAGACCTTGCACTTGCCTCACCTTTTTGTATCTGGCTTACATGGGATCTGGAGAGTTGAACATGGGTCCTCAGTCTTAGCAGGCAAGTGTCTCAACCATTAAGTCATCTCTCAAGCCCCAGTATTTCCTTTTTACAGATGAGGAAACATTAAAAATATCCCAAGGCCAGAAAGTTAAGCAAAGGCAACATTTGAACCCAGGACTTACTAGCTCCAAAAGATAATTTGTTCATGTAGTTTATTTTTGCTTTGCTGACTTGAGCCTGCCAGTTTACATAAAGCAAATGTGACAAGTCAAGGCTTGGTGGTACACCTGTAATCTCAGCGACTCAGGTGGCTGAGGCAGGAGAATCAAAAGCCCAAGGCCAGCCTGGACAACTTCGTGAGAATCCGGGTCCAAAAAGTAAGAAGAGAGCTCAAGATGTAGCTTAATGGTCAAATGCTTGTCTAGGGCCCTGGCTTCCATCCCTAGCATCATAAAGCAGAGAAGGCAAGAAAGAAAATTAAGAACCCATAGCTTACTTCTGTGATGTGGCACAGCCAGGCAATAGGAGTGATCTGGCCATCCCATCCCAAACTGCCACATTCGACTTACCAGTCTGGGGCAGCTTCCTGGACTGGCATCTTGGAGGTCATCCTGGCCGGGGCTGTCAGTACACTGGTCTTGGGCACCAAACCCTGAGCTCCTCATCTTTTGCTTCTTCTCCGGCCTGGTTCTTGTGTGCCTCGGGGGTAAGCCTGCACAGACCTGGTTGGTGGCAGCCTTTCGGGAGGAGCGACCACCTGAGGGCCCTGAGACGCTGGCCCGGGTACCAGCGGGGAACATGATGCCTTGTCCCAACTCCTCCCTGGACACTGACTGGGCCTTGACCTTGGGCCTTTCCCAGTCATGAGATGCGTGAGGGCCTCCATTTCTGCCAGCCCCAGACACTGACTGCATTCCCACCCAACTTCCACCTGGATCTCCACACCCAGTTTTCTTGGAAGAGGCCTTTCCAAAGGACTCCTGTTGAGAAACTTGAGGAGAACCTACCATAGGCCAGCTGTCCCTCTTAGAGTGCTGGTCCAGCCTCAAAAAGCCACCAACCTCTTCATCATCATCATGGGAACAGACCTCACACAGCCTACGTTTCTTTCTAGCTCTCTTAGGAGGTAGGTCTGGAGAGGAGAGGTGGCTCCTTCCAGAGGACCCCTCTTTGTTGAGTGTGGGGCTTATTTCCTCACCCCCTGAAGAACCCATGCCATTGTCTATGGCCCACAGGAACTGGGGGCAGTCGGCCCCTTCCACCCCTTCTGGTCTCTCTGTGCAGACCAGAACTTTCTTTGGCAAATCCAGGGACATGTTACAAGGATTTCCGTGGCTTTTAGAAGCAAAGACGTTGTACAGGGGGACCTGAAGCCTCTTGAAGATCCCAGGCTGTTCTTGATCAGCCTCCCTAGGCATGTGAAGCCCGAGGCCTGGCAAGGAATCGCAGTGCTTCACAACTGGCTCCAAGAATCCAAGGCCACTGGTGCGAGCACCACCCTCGGCCTGGGGCGTGGCCCCTCCATGGGGCTCCTCTGTAAGGACTCTCTTACGGCTGTGAACCCAAACCCTGGCCTCCGGTTTCAGGCCTGGCATGGGGCTGGCTCCCACAACATCCTCCTGGGAGAGCCCAAACTTGTGTGTGTCCTCTGTGCTGGAGTTCTCTGCACCCCACTCCTGGGCCATATTTCCCAGGCCAAAAGTAGAACACAGGCCTGTGTAGAGACAGAGGGAGATCTCATGGAGGGTCTGAATTGCCAGCCCACCAAGCCAGGGGGGAACTGCCTGATAGCATCCCTTCCAGGAGAGTCCCCACACTATGTAGGAAGGGAAGAAATCTAGGGTGGGGAAGACAGCCCCTCCCCCCACCTCCAAACAGGAGTGGGCAAGTTCCCCGTCTCCACAGAGCGGGCACACTTTTGCTTACACCCGATATAACCCACACTGTTTACCAATGACTTACTGTGTGCGGCTAGCTCATGACATGCTAGCAAATTCTGAAAGCCTAAGTGACTTGCCCAAGGTCACATGGAGACAGGAAGCACCCGGATACAGGCCGAAACATAAAGCCCCGCTAGGAGCAGACAGTGACTGGGGTTCATGCCCATCACCCCTCCAGAGCCCCCTGCGCTAGACACTGACCTGGACAGTCCCCTTCCATCTAACGCACTCAGGACGAACAAGCCCAGCCGCTCTCACTGGGGTACGGGGACCCCTCACCTCAGCTCAGTGAGGAGGAGAGCCTCCCTCTAGTCATGCGCAGAGGGGCGTTCCTGCCCAGCAGGGGGCGCTCGCTTCCTGCCCAGGGCTTCCGGGAGGAGGCGCCCGCCCGCGCGTGGGCCAGGCCGCCTCCCGCCCGCCCGCGCGTGGACCAGGCCGCCTCCCGCCCGCCCGCGCGTGGACCAGGCCGCCTCCCGCCCGCCCGCGCGTGGACCAGGCCGCCTCCCGCCCGCCCGCGCGTGGACCAGGCCGCCTCCCACCCGCGCGTGGACCAGGCCGCCTCCCGCCCGCCCGCGCGTGGATCAGGCCGCCTCCCGCCCGCGCGTGGACCAGGCCGCCTCCCGCCCGCGTGGACCAGGCCGCCTCCCGCCCGCGTGGACCAGGCCGCCTCCCGCCCGCGCGTGGGCCAGGCCGCCTCCCGCCCGCGCGTGGGCCAGGCCGCCTCCCGCCCGCGCGTGGACCAGGCCGCCTCCCGCCCGCGTGGACCAGGCCGCCTCCCGCCCGCGCGTGGGCCAGGCCGCCTCCCGCCCGCGCGTGGACCAGGCCGCCTCCGGCCTGCGCGGGGGCCGCGGCGCCCCTTCGGCGAGGGCAGGGCAGGTGTGCAGGTCCCTAGGGAACGGTCAGAATCAGATGCGAAGTTTCGTTACTCTTGATTATTATTTTCCAATTACTTATTTTAATATTCTTATCTGAGAATCCATGTAGATGGAAATGCACTTTCAAGACCAGTAGAATGGTTATAGATAAAAAGTTTTCTTTCTTTTTTTTTTCCCTGACCTTTCTTTGTGGTAGATAACGTTTGCCTGATTTCGTAAGTGTTAGTAATATACTCACGCTTCCATGGCTTGGCATTTACATTTCAACAGTATTTACAGACAATAAACGTGGTGATTTTATTCCCACTCCTAACGAGTTTTTCTTTAATTTTTGTTTTGTTTTGTTTTGGTTTTGCTTGTTTTTTTTGTGGTGTTTGTTTTGTTTTGTTTTGTTTTGTTTTGTTTTGTTTTGTTTTGTTTTGTTTGAGGTAGGGTCTCGTTCTAGCACCGGCTGACCAGGAATTCATTCTGTAGTCTCAGGCTGCACTCGAACTCACAGCAATCCTCCTATCTCTGCTTCCTGAGTGCTGGGATTAAAGGCATGCACCACCACACCTAGCTCCAGTTTTCGTTTTTTGTTTTTACATTTTTTATATTTCTAACTTTTTATAGTCACTGAATTACAAATGTCCTTTTTTGTTTTGTTTGGATTTTTGTTCTTTTTTAAAAAAAATTTAGCCAGGCATGGTGGCACATGCCTTTAATCCCAGCACTCGGGAGGCAGAGGTAGGAGGATCGCCGTGAGTTCGAGGCCACCCTGAGACTCCATAGTGAATTCCAGGTCAGCCTGGGCTAGAGTGAGACCCTACCTTGAAAAACAACAACAACAAAAAAAAAATTATTTGCAAGCAGAGAGAAAGAGAGAAGAAAGACAGAGAATGGGCGCGCCAGGGCCTGTAGCCACTGCAAACGAACTCCAGACACATGGGCCACCTTGTGCATCTGGCTTACATGGGTCCTGGGGAATAGAACCTGGGTCCTTTGGCATTGCAGGCATATCCCTTAATTGCTAAACCATCTCTCCAGCCCCTGATTTTTGTTCTTTTTAAAAATTTTATTCATTTATTTAGCTTGCACACACATAAGGGTCTCCTGCTGCTGTAAACCAACCTCAAATACATGGGCCCTTTTGGGCCCAGCTCTACATGGTTGCTGAAGAATCCAGCCAGGACTCATGGGCTTTGCCAGCAGCTTAATTGCCAGGACTGGAGAGATGGCTTAGTGGTTAAGGCGCCTGCCTGTGAAGCCAAGGATCCATGTTCAACTCTCCAGAACTCACATAAGCCAGATGCACAAAGGTCACACACACTTTGGGAGTTTGATTACAGTGGCTGGAGGCCCTAGCGAGCCAATTCTCTCTCTGTGTGTCTCTCTCTTTCTCTCTCTCATAAAGGTGTGTACCACCATGTCCAAGAAGGAAGGAAGAAAGAGAGAGAAAGCACCTTTAACAGCTGAGCCATCTCCTCAGCCTGGTTTTGTTTTGGTGGGTGTTTTTTTTTTTTGTTGTTGTTGTTTTTTACTTTCTTTGGTGTGTGTGTGTCATAGTATAGTTTTCATATTTTGGGGGCGGGGGAGGGCTCCTAGCCTTCCACATCGTGTTGAGATAGGGTCTCTGTGGTTTGTTTGTTTTTGAGATAGACTCTCATATAGCCCAACCCGGTCTCCAACTAGCAGAAACTGGTCTTTGATTCCTAATCTTCCACCTCCATCTCTCCAGTTGGATTACAGGTCACCACACCCAGCTTTGTATCTTGTTTAATTTGTATCTTTTTTTCTGCCTCTCTCTCTCTCTTCAAGCAGGGAGAGAGAACAGGTGTGCCGCAGCCTCTTGCCCTTGCAAACAAACTCCAGATGCATGCACCACTTTGTGCACCTGACTTTACATGGGAAGTGGGAAATCAAACCCTGACTGGCAGGCTTTGCAATCAAGATGATTTAACCCTGAGCCACCTCCCCAGCCCTGGCTTGCATATTTTGACTCTCCTTGGATGAAGTAACTTTATCTTGACAGCTCTCCTCCTCCCACACTCAACCATATGCATTCTTCCAGCAACTAAACTTACTTGTGTGTCTTGGCTGTCCAGTAAAGATAATTCAGTTTGCCATAGTTCACCTGTGGATTGACTGATTGGTTGGTTGGTTGATTAACTGATTGATTTTGCAATGTTGGGGATCAAACCCAGGGCTTTTCACATGCTAAATGAGCTATACCCCAGTTCTTAACATAGGAAACCAAATAACATTCATAGCATTAGCGTTATGTGAATGTTTTGTTGCAGAAATTCTCTGGAAAGATCACTTGAACGCCAGTATGAGTGAAAGTAAAGGAGTTTATTTACCTGGGGGAACAAAGAGCTTGAGGTAGCCCTCCAAACAAGCTCTAGACCTGAGCTGAGATTTCATTTCCATTTTATAGTTTTCATAGCCAAGGGGAAGAGTAAGTGAACAAACAAGATGTGACAATTTGCATATCTATCATTTCTGTAGTCAGACCACCCTAACAATGAACTCCATGTTACTTTGTTTTAGCCCAAACTGTCTTTGCTTCTTATGTCCCTTTGGGCTCTTTCTGGACAGTTCCCTCTTTGGGATTTTTCCATCTGCTGACAAAGCTAAGTTTAGCTCCTCAGCAATTAACTCTTACAGTAACTTAGTGAATCAGTTCAACTTTTAGCTTCTTTTCCATCACAGTTTTCTTTGCAGAAGTGGGGATTTGACAGGTCTGAGTGGGGGGGCCAGAAATCCCACCACTAAGCCTGGAACCATGTGAGACACGTCCAGGTCAGTGGAGCACTACATCACAGACTAAAGCAGTAAGACCTCCATGTCAATATAGACATATCTCGTTAAGAAAAGCAAGGTAATGTTAATAAGGGAAGCTGAGGTGAGGCATATGGGAACTTTACTAATCTTCACAATTTTTTTTCCCATAAATCTAAAAACCATTCTAAGTGGGTGATTCACATCAAAAATTGTCTTCATCTGCTGCCAGGGTCAAAAATAAGGTAAGAGTGAGATCCAATGTCACAAGAAACTATAATGACTGCTCTTAAGAAGTCATTCTTTTTTGGAAAAAGAACTCCCAGTGTAGAATTACGCCCTTTGGACTATGGACTTGACTAGGCCCCCAGAACCCAGTGAACTGACCCATTCCAAGCCATTTGAGTAATGAAATCTCCCACTACTGGGCAAAGAAAAGAGAACAGCAGTTTTATTAGCATCACATATGTCAGTGGAAAGGAAGGTAATTGTATTTTGTTGATTTTGTACCAAGGACTTTTAATGAAAAAAATTTTTTTTTGTTTTTTCAAGATAACGTCTCATTCTAGCCCAGGCTGACCTAGAACTCACTCTGTAGTCCCAGGCTGACCTCCAACTCACAACATTCCTCCTACCTCTGCCTCCCAAGTACTAGAATTAAAGGTGTGCCCCACCACACCTGATGAAAAAAATTTTTTTTGAAGCAGGCTTTCACTCTATTTCCAAGATGACCTGAAGGTCTCTGTAGTTCTGGCTGGCCTTGACCTCATAGTGATCCTCCTACTTCAGCCTCCCAAATTCTGGGATAAATACCACGAGCAACCTACCATGCCTGGTTTTGAATTCTTCAATCTAGTAATTTGCCTATTTATTCTTTGAGCATATGTGACTATGTGACCATATGGTCTAAAGATAATGACAGTTCCATCTTGTGCTATTCTCCTATTTACATCTTTTCAGTAGACTGTATGATTCCTTAAATGCCATACTTATGTTTCTTGTGCTATTGCATTGTCAAGGACTTCTAGTGCAATACTGAATAGCTAACTGCACGGGGGCTCTTGTCTTGATGTCAATGGAAAGTTTCTGAAGTTTTACAATTTACTTTTGCTATAATTTTTAGTAAATAATATACATTAGGTTAAAGAAGTTCTTTCCTGGGCTGTAGAGCTGGCTTAGTGGTTAAGGTGCTTGCCTAAGGACCCAGGTTTGATTCTCCAGATCCCACGAAAGCCACACATGGTGGCATATGCATCTGGAATGCATTTGCAATGGCTAGAAGGTCCTGGCATGCCCATTCTCCCCCCCCCCCACTCTCTTTCCCTCCTTCTCTCTCTAATAAATAAAAAATATTTTAAAAAAGAAGTTACTTTCTAATTAAGTTATCAAATATCCTTTTCATTAATGAGTTTTATTATACATTTACCCCATATATTTTAATAGTTTTTATGCTTAAATTGATTAATGTGATAAAATACATGGATAGAATTTCCTAATGTTGAAAATCATCTTTACATTTCTAACAAAATCCATACTTACATATGATATATATTTTTTCAAATTTTTTTGTTTTTTATTTTTATTTATTCTTTGAGAGAGAGAGAGAAAGGCAGGCAGGCAGAGAGAGAGAGAGAATGGGCACGCCAGGGCTTCCAGCCACTGCAAACGAACTCCAGATGCCTGCGCCCCCTTGTGCATCTGGCTAACGTGGGTCCTGGGGAATCGAGCCTCGAACCGGGGTCCACAGGCTTCACGGGCAAGCGCTTAACCGCTAAGCCATCTCTCCAGCCCTGATATATATATTTTAAAAAACATTGCAAGGGATTGCTTAGCGGTTAAGGCAGTTGCCTGCAAGGCCAAAGGACCCAGGTTCCATTCCCCAGGACCCATGTTAGCCAGATGCACAAGGGGGCACACGCATCTGGAGTTCATTTGCAGTGACTGAAGGCCTTGGTGCACCCATTCTCTCACTCTCTTTCCCTCTTTCTCTGTCAAATAAATAAATAAAAATATTTTTTAAAAACATCACATTTGATACATTTAAGTCAGGATTTGTTTTTTGAGGTCCAGTCTTGCTCTAACCCAATCTGACCTAGAATTCACTATGTACTCTCAGGCTGGCCTTGAACTCACAGCGATCCTCCTACCTTGGCATCCTGAGTGCTGGGATTAAAGGTGTGTGCCACCATGCCAGGGTAAATCAGGATTTCACATCTATACTCATAATATCAATACAAAAATAAGCTAATAATATTGTTTTCTTATTCAGTATTTTCTATTTTTATTTTTGTTTATTTATTAGAGACAGAGAGAGGAAGAGAGAGAGAGAATGGGCATGCCAGGGCCTCTTGCCATGGCAAATGAACTCCAGATGCATGTGTCACCATGTGCATCTGGTTTATGTGGGAACTGGAGCATCGAACCTGGGTCCTTAGGCTTCACAGGCATGCACCTTAACCATTAAACCTTCTTTCCAGCCCAGTTTTTTCTATTTTTTTTTTTTATTTTTTTGTGGTAAGTTCTCACTCTAGCCCAGACTGACCTAGAATTCACTATGTAGTCTCACGGTGGCCTGGAACTCACGGGGATCCACCTACCTCAGCCTCCCAAGCGCTGGGATTAAAGGTGTGTGCCACCATGCCTGGCTAATTATTATTATTTTTTTTTTTTTTTTGAGATGCATCCAGGCATGGTGGCACACACCTTAAATCCCAGCGCTTGGGAGGCTGAGGTAGGAGTGCTGTGAGTGTGAGACCCTACCTTGAAAAAAAATATTAAGTTAGCTGGGCATGGTGACACACACCTGTAATCCCAGTACTAGAGAGGTTGAGGCAGTAGATTACCACCAGTTCAAGGCCAGTCTTGGTTAAGAGAGAAATTCCAGACCAGTCTAAACTAGATATCAAAACTCTTTCAAAACAAAATTAGCATGGCATGATGGTGCATGCCTGTAATCCTGGATCTCTTGGAAGGCAGAGGTAGGAGGATCACTGTGAGTTTGAGGCCAGCCTGAGACTACATATAAATTCCAGGTCAACCTGGGCTAGAGCAAGACCCTAACTCAAAAAAAAAATGTTTTTTTAAATTAGCAGGCTGGGATGGGGCTCAGTGACGGAATGCTTGCCTCGCATGCATGTGGCCCTGGTTTCAGTCTCCAGCACAACAAAGATATGTAAATAAGTTCAGGTTGTAGCTCGGTTGGTAGAGCACTTGCCTAGCATGTAAGAAGGCCTAGATTTAGGCCCCAGTACTGAATAAACCCTGCGTGGTGGCACACACTTGCAATCCCAGTACTGGGGAGGTACAAGGTGCAAGTAAGAGATCAGAAGATCAAAGCCATCTCTGACTACGTAGCAAATTGGAGGCAGTCCTGGGATATATGAGACCCTGTCCAGACAGATGATTGACAGATAGATAGATGATAGATAGGAAGGCTTTTACATTAAAAATTGTTAATTGTGATCAGACAAAATGGTCTATATACAGCCAATTTTTTGACAAGTAGTTCTGTGACCTGATAGCCATTGTCAGTTTGTTATGTGCTTGAAAAATAATGTAAATTATCAGTTAAATAGCATCAGCTTTCCTTCCCTCTATGTTATTTTTAAATTGCTTTGCAAGTCAGTGGCAATCTATAGTAACTTGATTTTATAGAGATCATTGTTCAGTACCTAAAAAATAAACTGCTCCAGGCACTTGAGGCAGCATGAAGCTTAATGTAGAGGGCATTTGGGTATTTCCAAAGGAAGGCATGGACTCAGAAGGTTGGGAGAATGGACTATAGGCTGGGCCTATAGCACCACTACCTGAGCAGTGTCTACAAATACACTGACTGCCATGGTGATACTGGACCAGTTCACACACAAGCCCTGCCCCGCACCACCAGGGCTCAACACTCACAGCAGGGACCACGCACTGACGCAGGAGAGCTCGTCAGCTCCAGAGCCCGCTTGGAAGCAGAGCCAGCCTAAAGAAAAGCACAGTGCTGTCTCATGTCTGCCTATCAGATCTTGCAAAATGACACTGAGTGTATCAGTTACTTTTATCATTGCTGGGACAAAACACCTGACGGTTGGGGCTGGAGAGATGGCTTAGCAATTAAGACACTTGGCCGCGATGCCTAAGAATCCAGGTTTGATTCCCCAGTACCCATATGAGGCCAGATGCACAAGGTGACGCATACATCAGGAGGTCGTTTGCAGTTGTTGAGAACCTGGTGTGCTTCATTCCCCCACCCCTCTCTCTCTGTCAATCTTTCTGCCCCTTCTCTCTCTCTCTCTCTCTCAAATAAATACTTTAAAAATACATTTTTAAAGGGGGGGTTACTTTTTTCTTACAGTTTCTAGGGGAAGTTTCATGATGGGAAGGGCCTGGTGGCAGGAGCAGGAAGCCAGTTCATTACATGGGCAGGCAAAAAGCTGAGAGTAAGCAGGAAGTGGAGCCAGGCCATAAAACCTCAAGGCCAGCCCCTCATGATTCACTTCCTCCAGCAAGTCTCCACCCACTAGGGTTCCACAACCTTTCCAAACAGTGTCACCAGCTGGGGACATTTTACCAAACCATAATAGTAGGGGAAATAAATCCACATCCCAAACCCTAGTTACAAACAACAGCAAATAGTGGTGAAAATGACACCACCCAGCTACTCCTGGGTATATACACAAAGGATTCCAAGTCAGCAAGCCAGAGAGACGCCGGCATGTCCATGTTTATTGTTCACAATAAGCCAAGGCATAGAACCGGTTCAGGGTAACATCAACAGATGAATGGAGAACGTAAATGAATAAAGTGTGACATGAGATTTTACTCATAAAGATGAACAAACTGCAGAAAAAAGATGATGGAAGCAGATATCATTATGTTAGGCAAAATACATCAGACTCTGATAAATATTACATGTCTCATATGCAGAATGTTTAAAAATATGACATCAGGACTAGAGGGATGGCTTAGCAGTTATGGCATTTGCCTGCAAAAGCCAAAGGACCAAGGTTTGATTTCTCAGGACCCATGTTAGCCAGATGCACAAGGGGGCACACGACTCTGGAGTTCGTTTGAAGTGGCTGGAGGCCTGGAGTGCCCATATTCTCTCTCTCTCTCTCCCCCTCTTTCTCTGTCAAATAAATAAACAAAAATAAAATATTGGGCTGGAGAGATTGCTTAGTGGTTAAGGCCTTTGCCTACAAAGCCAAAGGATTCCGGTTTGATTCTCCAGGACCCACATAAGCCAGATGCACAAGGGAGCACATGCATCTGTAGTTCGTTTTCAGTGGCTTGAGGCCCTGGTGTGCCCATTCATATTCATTCTGTCTCTCTCTCTCCCTTTCTCTCACAAATAAATAAATTAAATATATTTTTAAAAAATTGTTTAAATAAAATATTTGTTTAAATACCCTTTATTTAAAAAAATGACATCAAGGCTGGAGAGATGGCTCAATGGTTAAGGTGATTGCCTGCAAAGCCTAACCACCCGGGTTTGTTTCCCCAGTACCCATGTAAAGTCAGATACACAAAGTGGGCTATGCATCTATACTTTGTTTGCAGCAGCTGGAGGCCTGGATGCACCATTGTCTCTCTTTCTGGCTCTTTTCTCTCTATCTCTCTCTGCTTACAAATAAATTTACAAAATAAATTTCTTTTGATTCTTCAAGGTAGGGCCTCACTGTAACCCAGGCTGACCTGGTTTTCACTATGTAGTCTCTCGCTGGCCTCAAACTCATGGCAATCCTACCTCTGCTTCCTGAGTGCTGGGATTAAAGGCATGTGCCAAACGTCCGGCAATAAAAATGCTTCTGCGTGAGAAGGAAAATAATTAGTAGCAGAGGCCAGTAAGTTAAAAAAGACATATAAAGGGAAGAGAAAGGAAGGGAGGAGGGTACTTAATAGGTTGGTATTGTATATATGTAAGTACAATGATTGAGATGGGGAGGTTATATGATGGAGAATGGAATTTCAAAGGGGAAAGTGGGGGGGGGGGCGAGGGAGAGTATTACCATGGGATATTTTTTATAATCATGGAAAATGTTAATAAAAATTGTGAAAAGAAAAAACTTAAAATTAAATTAAAATTGACCCCCCCCAAAAAAATATGACATGAGGGCTGGAGAGATGGCTTAGCAGTTATGGTGCTTGCTGGCAAAGCCAAAGGATCCAGGTTCAATTCCCTGGTACCTACATAAAGCTAGATGCATAAGAGTGCACGCATCTGAAGTTCATTTGCAGTGGCTAGAGGCCCTGGTGCTCCCATTCTCACTATCTGCTTCTTTCTTTCTCTCTATCTCTTAAATAAGTACTGGAGATTTGGCTTAGAGGTTAGGGCACTTTCGCCTAAGGACCAAGGTTTGAATACCCAGGCCCCACGTAAAGCCAGACACACAGGTGGTACATGCATCTGGAGTTCCTTTGCAGTGGCTAGAAGGCCTGGCATGCTCATTCTCTTTCCATCTGCCTCTTCCATTTCTCAAATATGTGTGTGTGTGTGTGTGTGTGTATGTGTGTGTGTGTGTGTGTGTTATTTTTTAAAAAATATGACATGAAAGTTAAGAGGGAACTGTTTCAGGAACAGAAGATGAGGGAAGACAAGAATGGGTGGTAGTGGGAGAGTGAATATGAGCAAATAATGATATGCATGCATAAAAGTGTCATGATGAGGGCTGGGGAAATGGCTTAGTGGTTAACACATTTGCCTGTGGAAGCCTAGGGACCCTGGTTTGATTCCCCAGGACCCACATAAGCCAGATGCACTAGGGGGCGCATGTATCTGGGTTTGTTTGCAGTGGCTAGAGGCCCTGGCATGCCCATTCTCTGTCTCTTCTTCTTTCTCTCACTCTCAAATAAATAAATAAAATATTTTTTAAATGTCATGATGCAATGAAAAAAAGTCATATAATAAAACCCATTGTTTTGTGTACTAATTTTTTTTAATTTTTATTAACATTTTCCATGATTATAAAATATATCCCATGGTAATTCCCTCCCTCCCCACCCCCACACTTTCCCATTTGAAATTCCATTCTCCATCATATTACCTCCCCATTACAATCATTGTAATTACATATATACAATATCAACCTATTAAGTATCCTCCTCCCTTCCTTTCTCTTCCCTTTATGTCTCCTTTTTACCTTACTGGCCTCTGCTACTAAGTATTTTCATTCTCACGCAGAAGCCCAGTCATCTGTAGCGAGGATCCACATATGAGAGAGAACATGTGGCGCTTGGCTTTCTGGGCCTGGGTTACCTCACTTAGTATAATACTTTCCAGGTCCATCCATTTTTCTGCAAATTTCATAACTTCATTTTTCTTTACCGCTGAGTAGAACTCCATTGTATAAATGTGCCACATCTTCATTATCCACTCATCTGTTGAGGGACATCTAGGCTGGTTCCATTTCCCAGCTATTATAAATTGAGCAGCAATAAACATGGTTGAGCATGTACTTCTAAGGAAATGAGATGAGTCCTTTGGATATATGCCTAGGAGTGCTATAATATGGTAGATCAATCTCTAGCTGTTTTAGGAACCTGCATACTGTTTTCCACAATGGCTGGACCAGATTGCATTCCCACCAGCAGTGCAGAAGGGTTCCTTTTTTTCCACATCCCCACCAACATTTATGATCATTTGTTTTCATGATGGTGGCCCATCTGACAGGAGTGAGATGGAATCTCAATGTAGTTTTAATCTGCATTTCCCTGATGACTAGTGACGTAGAACATTTTTTTAGATGCTTATATGCCATTTGTATTTCTTCCTTTGAGAACTCTCTATTTAGCTCCATAGCCCATTTTTTGATTGGCTTGTTTGATTCCTTATTATTTAACTTTTTGAGTTCTTTGTATATCCTAGATATTAATCCTCTATCAGATATATAGCTGGCGAAGATTTTTTCCCATTCTGTAGGTTGCCTCTTTGCTTTTTTCACTGTGTCCTTTGCAGTGCAAAATCTTTGTAATTTCATTAGGTCCCAGTGGTTAATCTGTGGTTTTATTGCCTGAGCAATTGGGATTGTACTCAGAAAGGTTTTGCCAAGACCAATATGTTGAGGGGTTTCCCCTACTTTTTCCTCTAGCAGTTTCAGAGTTTCTGGTCTGATGTTAAGGTCTTTAATCCATTTGGACTTAATTCTTGTGCATGGTGAGAGAGAAGAATCTATTTGCATCTTTCTGCAGATATATATCCAGTTTTCAAAACACCATTTGCTGAAGAGGCTGTCTCTTCTCCAATGAGTATTTTTGGCATTTTTATCGAATATCAGGTGGCTATAGCTACTTGGGCTTACATCTGGGTCCTCTATTCTGTTCCACTGATCTACATGTCTGTTTTTGTGCCAGTACCACTCTGTTTTTGTTACTATGGCTCTGTAGTATAGGTTAAAATCAGGTATGGTGATACCACCAGCCTCTTTTTTGTTGCTCAGTATTATTTTAGATATTCGAGGTTTTTTGTGATTCCAAGTGAATTTTTGGATTGTTTTTTCTATTTCCATGAAGAAAGCCTTTGGAATTTTGATAGGGATTGCATTAAATGTGTAGATTGCTTTAGGTAAGATTGCCATTTTCACAATATTGATTCTTCCAATCCAGGAACAAGGGATGTTTCTCCACTTTCTAGTGTCTTCTGCAATTTCTCACTTGAGTGTTTTAAAGTTCTCATTGTAGAGATTCTTTACTTCCTTGGTTAGGTTTATTCCAAGGTACTTTATTTTTTTTGATGCAATTGTGAACGGAGTGATTCTCTGATTTCATCCTCTGTGTGTTTGTTGTTAGCATATATGAAGGCTACTGATTTCTGTGTATTTATTTTGTATCCTGCTACATTGCTGTAGGTTTTGATCAGCTCTAACAGCTTGCTAGTAGAGTCTTTAGGGTCCTTTATGTATAGAATCATGTCATCTGCAAATAATGATAACTTGATCTCTTCCTTTCCAATTTGTATCCCTTTTATGTGTGTCTCTTGCCTTATTGCTATGGCTAAGATTTCCAAAACTATATTAAATAAAAGTGGGGACAGTGGACACCCTTGTCTTGTTCCTGATTTTAGTGGAAAAGCTTCCAGTTTTTCCCCATTTAGTAATCTGTTGGCTGTAGGCTTGTCATAAATAGCCTTTATTATATTGAGATATGTTCCTTCTATTCCCTGTCTCTGTAGGACTTTTATCATGAAGGGATGTTGGATTTTGTCAAATGCTTTCTCTGCGTCTAATGAGATGATCATGTGATTTTTGTCCTTCAACCCGTTTATGTAATGTATTACATTTATAGATTTGCGTATGTTGAACCATCCCTGCATCTCTGGGATAAAGCCTACTTGGTCTGGGTGAATGATCTTTTTGATATATTCTTGTATTCTGTTTGCCAATATTTTGTTGAGAATTTTTGCATCTATGTTCATGAGGGAGATTGGTCTGTAATTTTCTTTTTCTGTTCTATCTTTGCCTGGTTTTGGTATCAGGGTGATGCTGGCCTCATAGAAGGAGTTTGGTAGAATTCCTTCTTTTTCTATTTTCTGGAAAAGCTTAAGAAGCAATGGTGTTAGCTCTTCCTTAAAAGTCTGGTAAAATTCAGCAGTGAATCCATCTGGGCCTGGGCTTTTTTTAGTTGGGAGATTATTGATAACTGTTCGGATCTCCATGTTTGTTATAGGTCTATTTAAGTGATTAATCTCTTTTTGATTTAATTTAGGTCGGTCATATAGATCAAGGAAATCATCCATTTCTTTCAGATTTTCATACTTTGTGGAGTATACGCTTTTATAGTATGTCCCTATGATTTTTTTAATTTCTCTGGAATCTGTTGTGATGTTATCTTGTTCATCTCTGATTTTATTAATATGTGTCTCTTCTCTCTTTCTTTTGGTCAGATTTGCTAAGGGTTTATCAATCTTGTTTATCCTTTTAAAGAACCAACTCTTTGTTTCACTAATTCTTTGGATTGTTCTTTTTGTTTCTATTTCATTAATTTCTGCCCTAATCTTTATTATTTCTTCCCGTCTACTGATTTTTGGTTTGCCTTGTTCTTCTTTTTCCAAGGCTTTTTTTTTTTTTTTTTTAAGGTGAAGCATTAGGTCGTTTACTTGCGACCTTTCTAATTTCTTAATATAGGCACTTAAGGCTATAAATTTACCTCTTAGAACTGCCTTCATTGTGTCCCAGAGATTTTGGTATGTTGTGTTCTCATTATCATTTGACTCTATAAATTTTTTGATTTCCTTTTTGGTTTCTTCATTGACCCATTCATCATTTACTAGTGTATTGTTTAGTTTCCATGATTTTGTGTATGCACTATAGCCTTTCTTGCTACTGATTTGTAGTTTAATTCCATTGTGGTCAGATAGAATGCAAGGAATTATTTCAATTTTCCTGAATTTGTTAAGATTTGCTTTTGTCCTAATATATGGTCTATTTTAGAGAATGTTCCATGTGCTGCTGAAAAGAATGTATATTCTGCAGCCTTTGGATGAAATGTCCTGTATATATCTGTTAAGTCCATTCCTTCTATGACCTCATTTAGTCCAGATGCCTCTCTGTTTATTCTTTCCCAGGATGACCTGTCAATTGATGAGAGTGGGGTGTTAAAGTCACCCACCACCACTGTGTTTGGTGTTATCTGTGACCTTAGTTCTAATAGTGTTTGTTTGACGCATTGGGATCCCCCATGTTAGGTGCATATATGTTTAGGATTATAATATCCCCCTGTTGGAGTGTGCCCTTAATCAATATAAAGTGACCTTCCTTATCTTTCTTGACTAACGTCGGACTAAAGTCTACCCTGCCTGATATTAGGACAGCAACCCCTGCTTGTTTTCTAGGCCCATTTGCTTGAAACACTGTTTTCCAACCTTTCACCCTAAGATAATGTCTATCCTTTGTAGAAAGGTAAGTTTCTTGGAGACAACAAATTGTAGGATCCTGCTTTTTAACCCAGTCTGCAAATCTATGTCTTTTCGTTGGGGCATTGAGGCCGTTGATATTAAGAGATATTATTGAAAGGTGAGTATTTATGTTTGCCATTTTTTTTTTTTTTTTGTGGTTCTGGTTCTACCTGCACTCTTGAAAGAGGCAGAGAGAGAGAGAGAGAGAGAGAGAATGGACACTCCAGGGCCTCCAGCCACTGCAACTGAACTCCAGATGCATGTGCTCCCTTGTGCGTATGTATGACCTTGCGCACTTTTGTCACTGTGTATCTGGCTTATGTGGGACCTGGAGAATTAAACTGTGGTCCTTAGGCTTCACAGGCATGTGCCATAACCACTAGGCAATCTCTCCAGCCCATCAGTGGTATATTTTTAAATCTCCCATTTCCACTGTGGGGTTATGTCTGTAAGTTCCTGATTTATGTATTTCATAGTACCTTTTTATTTATTTATTTTATTTTTTATTTTTTGGTTTTTCAAGGTAGGGTCTCATTCTAGCTCAGGCTGACCTGAAATTCACTGTGTAGTCTCAGGGTGGCCTTGAAATCATGGCGATCCTCCTACCTCTGCCTCCCAAGTGCTGGGATTAAAAGAAGTACCTTTTCAGAAGCATACGAAGTCACACGTGTTTACACGGAGTCCAAGGAAAGCGTATGTGCTCCTTAATAAATCATGTATTTCAAAATAATTTTAGAATTACAGAAAAGTTGTACATGTGAATACTCCATATGCCCCTCATTAATTTTCTCCTGTTGTTTGCATCTTGTATTATCAAGGAACGTTTGTCACATCTCTAAGCCAGCCACAGTCCAGCACTGTGCACTAAACCCTAAGCTCCCCTTCATGTCTTTTCTGTCCCTTCTAGTGCGGGGCAGCATGGTGCATTTAGCTTTTGCGGCTCCATCTCCTCAGGTCTGTGCTATCTCAGTCATTCCTTGTCTGTCATGAGTACGGCAGCTTTGAGGAGTACCAGCCAGGTATTCTGTACAGTGTTTCTCAGCTGGGGCTTCTCTGATGCCTCCTCTTGATTAAACTGGTATTAGGCATCTTTGGAAAAAATGCCACAGAGGGAAAGTGCCTTCTGTCACGTCCTGTGGGGCAGTGCCTTCTGTCACGTCCTGTGGGGCACATGACAGCCACTGGTGACATTAGCCTTCACCACTTGGTAGAGTGGTTTCCAGACTGCCACTGCAAAGTTACTATTCTGGGTTCTAAGATGAACAGGTGACATGTCGAAGTCAGCTGCATGTTGCTCAGATGAACCTCCAACCAGACAGTTTATGGGAGGAAGGGATTTATTTGAAGCTTACAGATCCAAGGGAAGTTACACAGATGGCGGAAGAAGCTGGCCCCCTTTCACATATCCAAGCAGAGACAACCGTACACCCGCACCACAAGCAAGAGCAAAACTGGCAGCCAAACAGCAGGGAGCCAGGCAGGGCTCATAAACCTCCCTGCACATGCCTTTAATCCCAGAACTAGGGAGGCAGAAGTAGGAGTCAGACTACATAGTGAATTCCAGGTCAGCCAGGACTAGAGGGAGAAGCTACCTTGGAAAACCAAAAATAAAACCTCCCTGGCCCTGGCCAGGGTGTGGTGGCACATGCCTTTAGTGCCAGCACTTGGGAGGCTGAGATAGGAGGTGCAAGGATTGCTGTGAGCTCAAGGTCAGTCTGAGACTACATAGTGATTCCAGGTCAGCCTGGGCCAGAGCAAGACCCTACAAAAAAATTATTTTTTATTCACTTATTTGTGTTTGTGTGTGTGTGTGAGAGAGAGAGAAAGAATTGGTATACCAGGGTTTCCAGCCACTGCAATTGAACTCCAGAGGTGTGTGCCACCTGGTGCGCATGTGTGACCTTGTGCGTCTGGCTTACATGGGGTATGAGGAGTCAAACATGGGTCCTTAGGCTTTTCAGGCAAATGCCTTAACTGCTAAGCCATCTCTCCAGCCAACTTTTTTCTTTTTTTTTTTTTTTTTTAATTTTTATTTATTTATTTATTTGAGAGCAACAGACACAGAGAGAAAGACAGGTAGAGGGAGAGAGAGAGAATGGGCGCGCCAGGGCTTCCAGCCTCTGCAAACGAACTCCAGACGCGTGCGCCCCCTTGTGCATCTGGCTAACGTGGGACCTGGGGAACCGAGCCTCGAACCAGGGTCCTTAGGCTTCACAGGCAAGCGCTTAACCACTACGCCATCTCTCCAGCCCAACTTTTTTCTTTTTTAAGACAGGATCTTACTATGTCAGCCAGTCTGGCCTGGAACTTTCAGTCATCCTGCCTTGGCCTCCCAAGTGCTAAGGTTACAGATATGTGCCATCAATCTTGGTTGATCCTCCCACAGTGACCTCTAACTTTAATACTGTGTTCACTATTCCTTTGCTTCCATTTTTATGTGGAATTCCTCATAACTATCTCTCCCAAAAATATTCTTTTTCTAGTGTTCAATTTTTTATTAAAATGATGTTATGTTGAATGTGACATTTGGAGATTTATGTTTATCACTCAAAATTATATTTCCAAATTCTATCCATATTGTTGCATTCAGCAATATTGCATTCATTCTGACTTCTGTATATTTTATTGTTTATTACACCCCAATTTTTGCATCTATTCTCTGCAGGGACCATCTGGATTACTTCTGGGTTTTGTGCTGAAAGGTATATTCTAGAATGGAAAAGTTTTTCTTCTAGGTGGTGCTAGGAGTGAAACTGCTTGATCACAGTTAGCTCAGGTCCCCCCTAAAGCAGAGCTGAAGACAAGACTAGGATGTGGGGAGCTTATTTGAGGTGTGGTTCCAGGAAGCCAGAAGTGTGAGTCAAGAAGGGAATCAAGGCAGGTGTGGTGGCGCTAGCCTTTAATCCCAGCACTCAGGAGGCAGAGGTAGAATTGCTGTGAGTTCGAGGCCACCCTGAGACTCCATAGTGAATCAGCCTGGGATAGAGTGAGACCCTACCTCGAACCCTCCCCCCCACCTGCAAAAAAAAGAAAGAAATCAAGGGCTGGAGAGATGGCTTAACGGTTAAGGCGCTTGCCTGCGAAGGACCCATGTTCAACTCTCCAGATCCTACATAAGAAAGGAGAGGCAAGCACAAGGTCACACATGCCCACTAGGTGGCGCAAGAGTGTGGAGTTCTATTTCAGTGGCTGAGGCCCTGGCATGCCAACTCTCTCTCCCTCCCTCTAAAATAAAAACGAAAAAGAGAAAGAAAGAAATTGACACTACTGGGGAACTTCATTCCCAGAATCATGGGCCTGAAGGATTGGGGACCAGGATGGGACACTTATCCATAGATTCCTGAACCTCACTGCTCAAGTGCTGAGCTGGGGGCATGCTCACTTTGCACACTCTTAGTCTGGGTTTGGATTTAGGCTGAGTCCCACCTCTATCTCACAGAGATGTGTTTTGTGCTAAATGGGACCTTGTCAACACTGAGAGGCCCGAGGGGCAGGGGAACTGGCGCTAAGGTATCAAAGGAGAGTGATACTGGCCCCACAGACAGTTGCCAGATGGGTAAGTGAATTCTCAGCTTTACTAAAGTCTAACTTAATCCAAACAGCTGTGCCAGTTTACACTTCATTGGCAGTGAACCCACACCCTCCCCAACACCTGGTATTGTCAGGGTTCTTGATTAACCTCTGGCACTCTCTCTGCTTGCAAATAATAAATAAAAATATTTTAAAAAGATTTTAAAAATAAATTTAGGGACTGGAGTGATTGCTGAATGGTTAAGGCATTTGCCTGCAAAGCCAACGGACCTAGGTCCCATTCCCCAGTAACCACATAAACCCAGATGCAGAAGGTAGCACGTGCATCTGGAGATCATTTGCTGTGGCTGGAGGCCCTGGTACACCCATTTTCTCTCCCTCCCCCCTCTCAAATTAATTAATTAACTAAATATTTCAAAAATAAAAATAAACTTGGAAGTTAAAAGTACATTTTAGAGCTGGGTGTGGTGGTTCACGCCTTCAATCTCAGCATTTGGGAGGCAGAGGTAGGAGGATCTCAATGAGTTAAAGGCCACTCTGAAACTACATAGTGAATTCCAGCTCAGTTTGCACTAGAGTGAGACCCTACCTCAAAAAAAAAAGTACATTTTAGTTTCTCAAGTATTTTCTGTCAAATACCAATCGCTGTAGAAGTACCAACTAATAAAAAAGATTAAGAGGGCTGGAGAGATGGCCTAGCGGTTAAGCGCTTGCCTGTGAAGCCTAAGGACCCCGGTTCGAGGCTCGGTTCCCCAGGTCCCACATTAGACAGATGCACAAGGGGGTGCACGTGTCTGGAGTTCGTTTGCAGAGGCTGGAAGCCCTGGCGCACCCATTCTCTCTCTCTCCCTCTATCTGTCTTTCTCTCTGTGTCTGTCGTTCTCAAATAAAAAAAAATCTTTAAAAAATGTAAAAAAAAAAAAAAAGATTAGGAAAGGGCTCATTGTGAAGTCCTGGGCTATTGGTGACTTTGGGGTTAATAACTGGGCTGGGAAGAAAGGCTGAAGTCTCAGAAGAGTGGGGATGGGAGAGACCACAACAGGGATGCAAACAACAGAACCAAGTCAGAGGTTTGCTGGCAAAAGGAAGAAAGTGGGCTAAAGAGATTGCTCAATGGTTAAGGTGCTCTTCCCGAGCCTAATGACACAAGTTCAATTCCCCAGTAACCACATAAGACACAAGCTCAAAGTGGCACATGCATCTGGAGTTCATTTGTAGTGGCTTGAGGCCATGGTGCACCCATTCTCTCTGTGTGTGTCTGTATCTTTCTGTTTACAAATACATACAAATATTTTTTTAAAATAAAAAAAAAGAAAGTTACAGAATCATGTAGAGGTGACTTCCCAAAAAGGGAGAACCACACTAACACTCTAATGAGAAGGAAGCAGGGTCGAGAGACTGAGACACTGCCCAGGCTCTCACTTGATGAGGGGCATGTTCATGAACTAGAAACCAGAAATGGACCCTGAAATCCCTAGGCCCCAGGCTCTAGAACACAGTGCACATGGCTCTGTCTGCTGAGGCTCTGTCCCCGCGTACAGACAGCTACTAATGTACCCAGGACTTCTGAGGCTACTGAGTGCCACTGATCCTCTGACCCCTTGGGAACTCCACTAGATTTGGCTGCCCTTTTTCATTAAAGGTCAAGCCTGCCGCCACTGGACACTGCCAACCCTCAAGTTGCTGATCATTGTCACATTCGCTGAGCTCGGGAGACATCACTCGGGAGACGTCTGACTCATTGGCAGCAGTGAAGGGGCTCGACTCTCTGTGTCTCTGAGCAGCTGAGGACATGGCCAGGGAACTGATGTCCCCATCCTGTGAGGAAGTATAGAGACACAGCCAGCAGGAAACTGGAGCTGTGGCAGTTACAGGTTGGTATGCTTGTACGTATGACAGGGGACCCTTTGCCAAGGCTGCCAGGTGCTGCTGACGCCCTGACCAAGGCTGACAAAGGGCGCTCATGACATCAACAGGATTTCACTGTTGATGCTGGCCTGGATCACCTGCCTGAGGTAGGATCACCTGGTCAGCTTTTTTCACTGAACAGGTGGCCCTTCTCCCCACTCCCTCCCACTTGACGCTCTTGGAGAGAATGTCATTAGGCACTGCCCCACTTGTGCAGCGAGGATCTGCGTACCACCTCCTTGCAGGTGCGGAATCTGCACAAATCATTGGAACTTCTCAGGAGAGCTCTGTCCCAACCCCTTGGTTAAAGCATTCATCCAGTCTTCACTATGGACAGATGAATACTCATTTCATACTATGGGCTGTACTCCAGTGTTACTTTACTCTTTAAACTAGTTTTATTTATTTATGAGAGAGACAGAGAGAAGCACCAAGGCTGCAAATGAACTGCAGACCCTTTATATAGGTACTGGGGAATTGAACCTGGGTTGGTAGGCTTTTGAGGCAAGCACTTTTAACTGCTGAGCCATTCCCCCATCTGCCAGTGCTACTTTATTTTGTTGCTCAAAAGTTTCCAGTATGGTGGCACACACCTTTGAGCCCAGCACTCGGGAGGCTGAGGTAGGAGAATCAGCATGACCTTGAGGCCAGTCTGGGCTACAGAGTTGAGTTCTAGGTGAGACTCTACCTCAAAATAAAGAAAAGAAAAGAGAGAGAGAGAGAGAGAGAGAGAGAGAGAGAGAGAGAGAGAAAGAAAGAAAGAAAGAAAGAAAAAGAAAGGAAGAAAGAAAGAAAGAAAGAGAAGGAAGAAGAGAGCTGGAGTGATGACTCATTGGTTAAGGCACTTGCCTGCAAATCCCAAGGACTCAGGTTTGATTTCCCAGTGCCCACATAAAACCAGATGCACAAACTGGCATATGTGTCTGGAGTTCATTTGCAGTATCTAGAGGCTCTGGTTCTTTCTCCCTCTCTCTCTCTCTCTTTTTCTCTCTCTCAAATAAATAAATAAAATATTTTTTAAAAATAAAAGAAAGGAAAAATAAAAACGTTTCCAGTATGGGGGTCTGGGAAGATGGCTCAGCAGGTAAGAGCACTTGCTATGCAAGCATGAAGACGTGAGTTCAATCCCCAGCATCCACATGACAAAAAAACAAAAAACCAAGCTTAGTCGTCTGTGTAGGCCTGTAACTCCAGTGGTAAAGTGTGTGTGTGTGGGGGGGTGGTAGAGACAGGAGGATTGCTGGGGCTCCTGGGGAGCTCCAGGTTCAGTGAGAGGTTGTGTTGAGGAAATAAGGTGAGTGATGGATACTGATACCTACTGTCCTCACACACCACACATATTACACACGCCAAATAAAAAACGCCAGTTTGGGGGTTATTTTTGAAATGATTTATTTTTACTTTTTAAAAAATTATTTGAGAGAGAAAGAGAAAGAGAGAATGGACGCACCAGGGCCTTGAACCACTGCAAACAAACTCCAGATGCATGTGCCACCTTGTGCATCTGGCTTATGAGGGTCATGGGGAATCAAACCTGAGTCCGTAGGCTTCTCGGGCACGCACCTTAACTGCTAAGCCATTTATTCTCCAGCCCAGTTTTGTGTTTATTTATTTATTAGAGAGAGAGAAAAGATGGAAGAGAGAATGGGCACTCCAGGGCTTCTTGCCACTGCAAATGACACTTACGTCACTTTGTGCATCTGGCTTTATGTGGGTACTGGAGAACTGAATCCAGGCTGGCAGACTTTGCAGGCAAGCACTTGCTGATCCATCTCTTACCCAAAAGATGCCAGTTTTAACCATTGGGATCTCTTTTATTTGGCTGCAGTTTCTCTGACATTTTCACTTGTGCCCATTAGATAGAGAGAGAGAGAGAAATATTTTTCCCTCCTTAGAGACTTTTGACACCCCCCCTTCATATTGAATACAATTGAAACCAAGAGTGGCTGCTCTTTATTCATTCTGTACTTGCTATTGGGTATCTCAGCTCTGACCCCTGACTACACCTTGGATCACTTCAGAGCTGCTTGCAGAAGTCGTGGCCTTTCCCTGGTTGGATCTGTCTCCAGCTCAATCTACAAAAAAGTGTTGTGGTTAAAGTGATGTAACTGCTACCTTCTGAGTGGATGAGCAAACTTATTTAAAGGACAAAACAAAGTCACCCTTTTGGTCACCTCTGACCTATTTTGTCTTCTCCATTGTGGGATGTCAGATAAATGTTCTCTTGTCTGGAACTTTCTATCTTACTGTCCTCTCTGGCAGTGTGGTTCCTTGGAAACATCAAACTGGGGCTCTGTGCAGTGATGGGCAGCCACCCGATCTCTCATAGTGCCAGTTTCCTCATCTGTCACAGAGGGGTAACAAGTGGGTCCAAATGGCTACTGCCGGTGAGCAACTGCTGTACCCAGGGGGAGCTTCTCAGAGCCCCTACCGGGATGCCCAGCACCCATGGCAGGTGCTCAGTACACAGCAGCCATTGTCTCTCACTGTGCCTTTTCTCCAGTCTCTCCTTCCAATCCATCCTTCATACACTCCAAAGCTCAGACATGACCGTTTGCTCTTCTGCTCACAGCCTTTCCAGAATCCAGAAGCTTCACTGGATTTAAAATCTTTCAGAATCTTGGGCTGGAGAGATGGCCTAGTGGTTAAGCACTTGCCTATGAAGCCTAAGAACCCCAGTTAGAGGCTCGGTTCCCCAGGACCCACGTTAGCCAGATGCACAAGAGGGCACATGCATCAGGAGTTTGTTTGCACTGTCTGGAGGCCCTAGTGCACCCATTCTCTCTCTCTCTATCTGCCTCTTTCTGTCTCTGTCTGTTGCTCTCAAATAAGTAAATAAAAATAAACAAAAAAATTAAAATCTTTCAGAATCTTGTCCCTAGCTGTGTCCTATCTCCCTAATCCCAGCAGCTGGTTCACTGCCCACTCCCACCATGGGCCTGGCATGTCCCCCTTCTCATCTCCCCCCATGTCCTCCACCATGGGGCTTGTATGTCCTGCCTCCTTGTCTCCCTGCATGTTCCCCTTCCATGGGCCTTGCATCTTGCATCTCCCACCTCCAGGCCTTTACCTCCTGCCTGACTCTACTAGGAGTCCTCCATCACGGGACTCCAAGGCACGGCCAGCCATCAGCAGCGAGTGCCTCCTCCTGTGTGGTGGCACCTTCCTAGAATTGTGGATAGGTGCTCACTGTCGGCCCAGCCCATCATACCTTCTCACGGATCAGCCTGTCCCTGGTCTGTAGTAAAGATGGCAAGACATGGACTTGGGGGTCCGCAGACCAGAATGTGACCTGCATTGGTACTGTCGCTCTGCAGTTCGAGCAAGTCCCCCAATTCTCTGAGCTTCGTTTTCCTTGTGTATCAAATGAGGGTGATTACAGTGGTGACTTTAGAGCAATGTTGTGAAGACTCAGGCAGATAATCCATGTGGAAAATGCTTAATAAATGGTCCCTTTCTCTCCTCTTAATATCAGGCAGCCAGGAGTTCCCTGCTTTGCCAGGCTCCATTTATTGATGGATTCGAGGTTAAAAATAGAACCGCAGCCTTGGGGAGCAAGTCCTTCCAGAGCCTGGGATTGACACCTTTGGTGCTGCCATGGGGAGGGGCCTCCTTCTCCCTCTGGGGATCTCTTGGAGAACTGAGGCCCTAGGTGCCTCCAGCCTTTCCCCCGCTGATTCTCAGGGCAGTGTGCAGTGGCCAGATGGCCCAGCAAGACAGGCTCTCAGAACAAGGGCACTGCAACCCACCTGCTGGATTCTGTCCAGCTCTCCATGCCCTGGTTGTGACCTTGACCAAGCAACTTCCTTCCCCGAGCACCAGTATTACTCTCCAGTCCAGAACACTGACAATGTTAATGGCTTTATTGGTAACAAGTGACGCCTTTAAGAGACCTTGAGGCCAATCATTGACTCTGGGATGCAAGATGCTGGTGTCTCCTCTCCTAACTTCTGTTTCCATCTCTGTGAAATCAGCACTGGACCCTGATGTGCAAAGATCTTGTGAGGAGCCAGCAAGGTTATGGACAGCTATAACTCCTGGTGGGAGCCCAAGTTATCTAGCAATCCATCTCCCCATCTGAGAGCACTGCGAGCAGAGATAGAAATTTATTTTAGCTGTTTGTAGCTATCGATCCACGAACCTTGGAAAATGTAGAGAAATATACATCTGACAGAAAAACACCTTGCATCTCAAGCTGCTAACAGGCTGACCAGCCAATGCATAACCCGCTCCTGTGCAATCAACTTGCCTGTCATCCACTCAGTGCTCCTGGCAAGTTGTTTTGTCTCCCAGGACAAGATACTGATTTAATTAAAGCAGATCCTGAATGGTGAGCAGGGGCCCCTGTTTTGCCTTCTATAGCTGATCTGCACAATGAGGTCAAGGGCACTGAGCCAGCCTGCTACAAGCAGACATGCTGGGGACATGCCACTACCCTGGATGGATTCTGCCTGTCCCTCTTTCTTTCTTTCTTCCTCCCTTCCTTTCTTTCTTTCTGGTTTTTCTAGGTAGGATCTTGCTCTAGCCAAGGCTGACCTGGAGTTCACTATGTAGTCTCAGGGTGGCCTCAAATTCACAGCAATCTTCCTACCTCTAACTCCCAAGAGCTGGGATTAAAGGCGTGTGCCACCACGCCCAGCCTTGCCTGTCCCTTTTTCCTGGGACAGGTCCATCAGGCTGTCATGCTCAGCCTCACATACAGAATCTCATGGACAACACTATTCTAACACATGGTCTCTCTCACTGCAGCCCTTAAGGGAGATGGAAATACAGTAGTCCCACAAGAGGTCACAAGCCTTGGACATGGCACCGTGAAGATTATTCCCAGCTACCTGTAGCCACGGTACACCTGACAAGAAGAAACCTGTGTTCTACCCACCCAGGATGAGCATAAAAAGAGAAGGACTTGACTCTGAACAGAGGGTCATGAGCGACCCTACGGAACTGACCCCACCAGCTGACTGTTGATGCCCCAACAGCAGGGGGGGAGCGTGGGCTCTGGATACGCATTCCCCTGGGTGTGGACTGAACTGTATCATTGTATGACATGGGCCAGGCTCTTCACCTCTCAACCCCTTAGTTCCCTGGGGTATAGTCCTTTGCTTGCATACTTACTAGTATTCCTGCTCACAGATGGCTAGTTTTAGTAGAAGGGGATTTACTGGGGATGCTAGAGAAGCAGGCTCTAGATGCCGTTTTGGGGAACTTCCCCGAGACACGCACTGCAGAGCCGGACTCAAGGCGAGCTGCTGCTGGTGCCGCCATTGCTTCTAACTCCAGAATCACACTGCTTCGGCGGCTATCCAGGCCAGCAGGAAGGACTTCCCACAAGACACTGTGTGCATACATGGCTAATTTCCCAAGTAGTATCCCAGGTGGATAGAGTGGCTATGGAGTTTAGCTTCCATACCTGTATGCTAGCTGCAAGGGAAGCTGGCTTGGGCTTTGGAAAGGAGAAAATCAAGTTATTTACCAAGATGTTCTCATAATATTTGCTGCATAAACTCAATCAAATAAACTGCAATCCAGAGTAGAGGATGAAGTCATAAAAAGTGTTGGGCAGTGATGACAAGTATTCTATATCCCTTTTTTCTCATCTGTTTCCCCAGTTAGGTGCAGACAGAGGTTCAGCATGTCTTACTGGCCTGGCACCCCACACAGAACCTGTGGTGAATAAACAGGAAACAGAAAAGTGGGTGACAATAAAGCCACCCATGTTTTAAGCTGCTCACTGTGTCCCAAGGGGAGGTTTCTCCATGCCTTGGAAAAGTTGCTCCCAGTTTGTCCAATGCCTGTTCCTCCACAACCACTTGCCTGGTAGTGAAGCTGTCCCTACCTCTCCCCTGAGGCCTTATGGGATGGACAACTTCGTCCCCTACACATCCGTGCTGGGGAGCTGGTTCAGTGTAATGGTTAAGGAGGCAAGCTCCAGGGATGGAGAGATGGCTCAGCAGTTAAGGCATTTGCCTTCGAAGCCAAAGGACCTAGGTTCAATTCCCCAGTACCCACAAAAAAACAGATGCACAAGGTAGCATGTGCATCTGGAGTTCGTTTGCAGTGGCTAGACACTCTGGGGCATACATTCTATCTGCCTCAAAATAAATAAATTAATTTTTAAAAAAAGATGGCAAGCTCCAGCCTGGCATGATGTCACACATCTTTTTTTTTTCTATTTTATTTCATTGAAAACTTCCATAATTATAGACAATAAACCATGGTAATTCCCTCCCCTCCCACTTTCTCCTTTGCAACTCCACTCTCTGTCATACCCCTTACCCTTCTCAATCAGCCTTTCTTTTATTTTGATGTCATCATCTTTTCGTCCTCTTATGATGGTCTTGTGTAGGTAGTGCCAGGCACTGTGAGGTCAAGAATATCCAGGCCATTTTGTGTCTGGAGGAGCACACTGTGGGGGGTCCTACCCTTCCTTTGGCTCTTACATTCTTTCCACCACCTCTTCTACAATCGACCCTGAGCCTTAGAAGGAGTGATAGAGATATTTCAGTGCTGAGCACTACTCTGTCACTTCTTCTCAGCACCATAGTGCCTTCTGAGTCATCCCAAGGTCACCTCCCTCTGAAAAGAGAAGCTTCTCTAACCAAAAGTGAGAATAGCATTAATATATGGATATGAACATTAAGAGATGTGCTTACTGGCAGTTGGTGAGCATAGTATAAGGTAGGAGCATTGCAGTAAGTTCAAAGCCAGCCTGAGTGAGTTCCAGGTCAGCTAGGGCTAGAGTGAGTAAGATCCTATCTTGAAAACAAACAAACCCAAAACCCAGAAGGCAAGCTCTGAGGTCTACCTGTCTAATTTCAAATACTATTAACTTCAGCTCATAGTCCCTCTTGGAGCTGAGATAAGCCACCATTCTGCAACTCATTGTCCTCATCTACCAAGTGGGGTAAATGAAGGTAGCAGCTAAGTCACAGTGTTAGCAGTTTCGAGAGCAACAGAGACCTCCTCAGCTCGGGATGGGCCAAGGTCAGGGGTCCGAGTGCTGGACACTCAAGGATCACTAAAGAATGATGAGCGCAGATACAGTAGAAGGGTAGGTTAAATAAGGTTTTATTTGTTATTATTTATTTATTATTTTTATTTATTTATTTATTTTGGTTTTTCAAGGTAGGATTTCAATCTAGCCTGACTCGGAATTCACTATGTAGTGTCAGGCTAGTCTTGAACTCACAGCGATCCTCCTACCTCTGTCTCCTGAGCGGCCCTAGACAAGGCTTTATAAAAACATAAAGCATAAAGTGAAAGAAAGGTAGAAAGAAAAAGTACAGTAGAGGAGCTCTTAAGCTGGGTGAGGTCCCAAGTGGGTAGCCACTCACTGTAACTTGGATCAGGGGTTTTATAGCCTTATGAGAGGGGATACAGATAGGGTGACTGGACCCCTGAAGGTAATGGTTTGAAAAAGGCAAGAAAATTTGTACTTGGTAAAAATCAAAGACATCTGATTTCTTATCTCTTGCCTAACAGTTCCCTAGACCTGTTTTTCCACAAACAACCTGGACCCGTCCTGGGAGGGAGGCCTTTCATAAGATTTAAACATTGTGGCTAATGAAGTTCAGCCCCTGGAACTTGGTGTCAGAGCTAGTGTCTTCCTAAGACAGCCTCTAGCCCTAACCAACCAGCTCTCCCTCTGGTTCAACTGAGCCAGAAGACAGCCCACCACCATAAGGTTATATATAAATACCTTTGCCAGGGGAAGGTAGGCTCTCTGACCACTTGGGAACTTTCAGCTGTGGGTGAGTTTTTCCATTGAGCTGAGGGGAGAGCCCCCTAGCCCTTACCCTTCACATGGGCTCTTTAACCCCTCCAGCTCCCCACATGGCAGGAGCTCCTTCAACTTTCTTTTCTCTCTTCTTTAAGATTTTTTTTTTAAATTTTATTATGGGTGTGCCAGGGCCTCCAGCCACTGCAAACTCCAGATGCATGTGCTACTTTGTATATCTGGCTTTATGTGGGTATTGGGGAATCGAACCAGGGTCCTATGGCTTGGCAGGCAAGTGCCTTAACAGCGAAGCCATCTCTCCAGCTCTCTTTTCTCTCTTCTCTTTCCACGGTTTTTCCCAGGCCCTCCATGTGGGATCTCTAGCCATGTGCGTGCCTTTCCTTGGCTCTGTGCTTCCCTCTATAAAAATTTAATAATTATCCTTCACAGTCTTCTTTTTTATTCAATTCTTTGATTAAAATTCAAAATGAACCTAGGGTTTGGGGTTGAAGAACTTTCTGGACGCCAAGCACCACATTATACTTAGGGATGTACATGAAATATCAAGTGGAGCTGGACTAGATTGCTCACTTGGGATGCATGTAGGGCTTCTGATAGTCTGATGGCTTGATAGCCTTGACCTTGGGGATGCAAATTAAGTATCCAATAGGGGTAGATTGGATTGGTTACTTGGAGTGTATGTGAGGGCTCCTGGTAGACTGATGAATTAGAGCATTGGTTACTTTGTATAGGCCAGCATCCTGGGGGACAGCATGACTCAGGGCTTTTGACCTTTTGGAAGTCAGGGCCTTTTTAGATTTTCCTTCCCAGACTGCTTTCTGGACTGGTTATATAATCTCTGTGTTCCTTGGCCTTGTCAGGCCATACATACAAACACCTGTTTATTCCTTTTGGACCAGTAACCCTGATGAGCTCTCTACAAAATGGGGCTACCTTACTCTTAATTCCTGTCTCAGAACTGTTGTGAGATTTAAGCCAGGACATGCAAGATCCTGGGAGAGTTCCCTGCAAAACAGCTGCTGTTCCTCTTACCAATCGAGCACTTATCATTGGCTCACTGCAATGTTTCCAAATCTGTTTCCCCAGCTTGACTCCTTAAAACCAGAAACTGGCATGTCCTTTACCCCAAAGCCTGCCACACAGATCAGATGATTTCATAATATTTGCTGGATAAACTCAAAGAAGCTATATATGCCAAAATGGAAAGATAACACATGTGAAGTTTGTGCAACAGAAAAATAACTAGGGAGTGGGGAGATGGCCCAGAGTGTAAGAGCATTGGCCTGGCAAGCTTGAAGCCCTGAGTTCAGTTCCTCACCCCCCACATAAATAGCTGAGCATGCTTGTAATCCCAATGATGTGGGAAATGGAGAGTGGAGAATTGCTGAGGCTCTCTGGTCAGCCTGTCTGATTGAAAATAGCAGCTCTTGGGCTGGAGAGATGGCTTAGCGGTTAAGCGCTTGCCAGTGAAGCCTAAGGACCCCGGTTCGAGGCTCGGTTCCCCAGGTCCCACGTTAGCCAGATGCACAAGGGGGCGCACGCATCTGAAGTTCGTTTGCAGAGGCTGGAAGCCCTGGCGTGCCCATTCTCTCTCTCTCCCTCTATCTGTCTTTCTCTCTGTGTCTGTCCTTCTCAAATAAATAAATAAATAATTTAAAGAAAAAAAAGAAAATAGCAGCTCTAGGACTGGAGAGAAGGCTCAGTGGTTAAGATGGTTGCCGGAAAAGCACAGGAGTTCAATTCCTCAGAACCCATGTAAAGCCAAATGCACATGGTGGCGCATGTGTCTGGAGTTCATTTGCAATGGCTAGAGGCCCTAGTGTGCCCTTTCTCTTCCTCTTTCTATTTTTATTTTTATGTTTGTTTTTTCAAGGTAAGGTCTTGTTTTAAGCCAGGCTGACCTGAAATTCACTATGTAGTCTCAGGGTGGCCTGGAACTCACAGTGATCCTCCTACCTCTGCCTCCCAAGTGCTGAGATTAAAGGTGTGTGCTACCATACCCGGCTTTGTCTCTCTCTTTCTATCTGCCCACCCCCCTCTCTCAAATAGATAAATAAATAAGTAGATAAATAAAATATTTGGTTTTTTTGAGATAGGGTCTCACTCTAGACCAGTCTGACACGGAATTCACAATGTAGTCTCAGAGTGGCCTTGAACTCATAGTGATCCTCCTACCTCTGCCTCCCAAATACTGGGATTAAAAATGTGTGCCACCATGCCCAGCCTGATAAATCTTTTTAATTAAATTAAATTAAAAGGAAAGGAAAGAAAAGAAAATAGCAGCAATAGTGGTTCTGGAATGGGGAGATGGTTCAACAGTTAAAGGTGCTTGCTTGCAAAGCTTGCCAGCCAGAGTTCAATTCCCCAGTACCAAGGTAAAGCCATAGGCACAACATGATATATGGATATAGGGTTCATTTTCAGTGGCACGAGACCCTGGTGCACCATTCACTCGTGCTCGCTCTCTCTCTCTCTCTCTTACACACACATACACACACACAGAGAGAGAGAGAGAGAGAGAGAAATAGCAGCTCCAGGTTCAGTGAGAGATTCCAACTCAAAGAAACATGGGGATGAGTCATGGAGATTGCCTGACCTTCTCCTCTGCTTCTGTACATACACACGGGGCTGCACACATGTGCATACACACAACCACAACATGTACTACACACAAAAGAGAAAATGAAAAGAAATAAAATTAAACCAGGCGTGGTGGGGCACACCTTTAATCTCAGCACTCCTGAGGCAGAGGTCAGAGGATTGTTGTGAGTTTGAGGCCACCCTGAGACTCCACAGTGAATTCCAGGTCATCAGCCTGGGCTAGAGCAAGACTCTACCTTGAAAAACAAAAAAGAACTAAAATTAAAATTCACATGGGGAGTTTACATTATGTGAAGATTCCATATGCCAATAAAAACTATCTGAAGGGGCTGGAGAGATGGCTTAATGATTAAGTGCTTACCTGTAAAGCCTAAGGACTCCAGTTCAAGGCTCGATTCCCCAAGACTCACCTAAGCCAGATGCACAAGGTGGCGCATGCATCTGGAGTTCGTTTGCAGTGGCTGGAGGCCCTGGCGTGCCTATTCTCTCTTTCTCTATCTGCCTCTTTCTCTCTCTGTCTGTTGTTCTCAAATAAAAAAAAATTTTTTTTAAATTTTTATTAACATTTTCCATGATTATAAAATATATCCCATGGTAATTCCCTCCCTCCCCCACACTTTCCCGTTTGAAATTCCATTCTCAATCATATTACCTCCCCATTAAAATCATTGTAATTACATATATACAATATCAACCTATTAAGTATCCTCCTCCCTTCCTTTCTCCACCCTTTATGTCTCCTTTTCAACTTACTGGCCTCTGCTACTAAGTATTTTCATTCTCACACAGAAGCCCAGTCATCTGTAGCTAGGATCCCCATATGAGGGAGAACATGTGGCGCTTGGCTTTCTGGAGCTGAAAAAAAGAAAAACTATCTGGGCTGGAGAGATGGCTCAGCGGTTAAGAGCTTGCCTGTGAAGCCTGAGGACCCCGGTTCGAGGCTCGATTCCCCAGGACCCATGCTAGCCAGATACACAAGGGGGCGCACACGTCTGGAGTTGTTTGCAGTGGCTGGAGGCCCTGGCGTGCCCATTCTCTCTCTCTGCCTCCTTCTCTCTGTCTGTAGTTCTCAAATAAATAAATAAAAATAAACAACAAAAATTAAAAAAAAAAAAACTATCTGAGGGGTGAAGAGATGGCTTAGCAGTTAAAGCACTTGCCTGCAAAGCAGAAGGAACAGTTTTGATTCCCTAGTATCCACATGAAGCCAGATGTACAAGATGGTACATGTATTTGGAGTTCATTTGCAGTGGCTACAGGCCCTGGCATGCCCATTGTCTTTCTCTCTCCCTCCCTCTCTCTGTTTCTCCCTCTTTCTCTTAAGTAAATAAATAATTTTTAAAAACCCAACTTTCTGAGTTGCTAAGAGATATCTGTACCAAGGCAGGCAATTCAAGGGAGGAGGCAGCAGTAACCAAACAGGGAAGACCAGTCAAGCTCCAGCAGAGGGAATACAAATGAGACCCCGAATGAAAGCATCACTAACATAGAGTACAAAATTCAGCACAGAGTTATTTATAACACTAAAAGAGAGCCCAAGAACTGAAGACTGGTTACATAAATAATGATAAGTTGGTTCAATGGCATGGTGTCCCACCATTAAATAATCATGGTAATGTTGAGAGACAATTGCCTCAGCAGAGTAAGTTTATAAGCAGACTGCAGAGTTAAATTTAAAGCATGATCACAGTGTGCAAAATGTTCATCTGGACTTGATGAAAGCTTGGCAGAAAACATGAGAAAATGAAAACAGTTGTCTTGATTGGAAAAAAAAAAAAAAAGAAACTTTACTGAGTGCCCACCCTATGCTGGACTCTATGCCAAGGGCTTTCACACACATTGTCTCAGTGAATCCCCCACAGCCCCTCATACCCCTGTGAGGTCAGACAGAGGCCACAGCTAGGTGAGGAGACAGTGAAGGGGCAGTAAAACCTGCCTGAGGTGGCCCTGCCAGGACTTGGCAGAGGGACGCTAATCCTGGTCTGCTGGACTCCACATCCATTGCTCTTTCCAGCACATCAGATGTATAAAATGGCTGAGGTCCAGAGGCTGTTCTTGCTGTTTAAACATTGCCTTCAGTGCTGCCGAAATGCCACTTGCACAATTAAAACACAATCCAAAGGGAAACCAAAGCTTTGTTGAGCGAGCAGTGTAGTTGGGCCCTGTTCGTTCTGGAAGAGGAGAGGAGCTTCGGAGGTCACAGCCCCACCCAGCCATTGGTCTATGCTTTGTCTGAACAATACCAGAAAACAGCCCAAGCAACTTCGGTCCCTCCACATTGGCGGAAGCTAAGACAAGAGGATTATGAATTCAAGGCCAGCCTGGGCTAAATAGCAAGACTGTCCAGAAAGAGGGCGAGAGAGAGAAAGGAAGGAAGGAAAGAAGGAAGGAAGAAACCAGCTGTGGTTGCACACACCTTCAACCTCAGCACTTGGAAGGCAGAGGTAGGAGGATCAATGTGAGTTCAAGACCAGCTTGAGACTACATAGTGAGTTCCAGATTGGCCTGGGCTAAAGAGAGACTCTATCTCAAAGAAACAAAAAATGGAAAGAAAAAAAAAAAGAAAGAGGGGGAAGGAGGGAAGAAGGGAGGACAGGAGACAGAAAGAAAGAGAGGGGGGAGGGAGGAAGGAAGGAAGGAAGGAAGGAAGGAAGGAAGGAAGGAAGGAAGGAAGGAAGGAAGGAAGGAAGGAAGGAAGGAAGGAAGGAAGGAAGGAAGACAGGCAGGCACAAAACCCATGGGAAACCCTTAGCATGGGGATTGCCTCACATTCCTTACCAAGCCTCTCCTTTTCTCCCAGGAACCATCTGGATCCCCACTGTGGAAATCCCAATGCCATTGTTGGCACTTCCAAGAGGAAACTGGGTTTTCACCCTGAACACTACAATAGTCATGCTCATGGGTTAATGAAGCGGCCTTGGTCATTCCCTGGATGGAATTAGAGCACCATGGGTCCTGACTGTCTGTCATCCTGGGGCCTCCGGGGCAGGTGGCTAAGTCTTTTGGGAATCAGAGAGGGTTCCTGGGGGAAGGGGAGCAGGGTCAGCCAGGGAAAGAGCAGAGGAGGAAGCACAGGGGTAAAGGCAGAGGCAGGAAATGAGATGAAAGAAACCACTGTGGCCAGAGTGGAATGCACTGAAAATGAGGCCAGAGAGGTCAACAGAGGCCTGCGGTGCGGTTAGTGGCCAGAGGAAGACAGTAATGTTAGATTTCCTGTTCACAATAGAGGGCCCAGATGGACAGTTCCACGGACCTGAGGCTTTATTGTAATATGGGAAGGGAGAAGGGGGCAGATAGGGAATGAGAGAGGGATAGAAAAGAGAGAGAAAGGGTGAAAGAGAGAAATGGATAGAGAGAAAGAAAGAGAGAGAAAAGAAAAGGGGAGGTTGCACACACCTGACACCTAAAGCTGGAGAGCCAAAAAGAGAGCAAATGGGGGGCAGGGAGAGGATTTTATGGGGAGAGGAGAGAAACTGTCCTGTGAGGGAGGGGCCCTGGGTGGTGTGCACAGGCAGGAGCTGGGAGAAGGTGGCCTTCCTGCCTCTTAGTCCAGAGGTAATTTTAAGTAGCCACACCAGGAGTCAATCCTGGAGTCCCAGGTCTAGCGTGGCCAGGTGGTGAGGGAGAGAGAGGGAAGGGCAGGACTCTGAGAGACTAACAAGAAAGAAACCCAGGGAGGGGGCTGGAGAGATGGCTTAGCAGTTAAGGCACTTACTGTCTTTCTCTCTGTGTCTGTCGCTAATAAATAAATAAATAAATAAATAAATTTTTTAAAAAAGAATCATACACATGCCGGGTGGCACACACCTTTAATCTCAGCACTCAGGAGGCAGCGGTAGGAGGATCTCTATGAGTTCAAGGCCACCCTGAGACTACATAGTGAATTCCAGATCAGCCTGAGCTGAGACCCTACCTCGGAAGAAAAAAAAAAAAAAGAATCACACACATGCCAAGTACAGTAACCCAGGATGCTAAGGCAGGAGGCCTACCATGAATCCAGGGCCAACTTGGGCTACATTACAAGTAAGTTCCAGGTCAGCCTGGGCAACAGAGTGAGACTCTGTCTCATAAAAACAAGGGAAAGAGAGGAAGAGATATTTTCTTTTTCTTTCTTTCTTTTCTTTTTTTTTAAAATATTTTTTAATGCTTATTTATTTATTTGAAAGTGACAGACAGAGAAAGAGGCAGAGAGAGAGAGAGAGAGAATGGGCACGCCAGGGCCTCCAGCCACTGCAAACAAACTCCAGACATGTGTGCCCCCTTGTGCATCTGGCTAACATGGGTCCTGAGGAATCGAGCCTCAAACCAGGGTCCTTAGGCTTCACAGGCAAGCGCTTAACCACTAAACCATCTCTCCAGCCCTTTCTCTCTCTCTCTCTTTTTTTTTTTTTTTTTTTTTTGAGGTAGGGTCTCCTTTTAGTTCAGGAGTTCAGGCTGACCTGGAATTCATTATGTAGTCTCAGCGTGGCCTCAAACTCATGTCAGTCCTCCTACCTCTGCCTCCCACCTGGGATTAAAGGTGTGCACCACCATGCCCAGCTTTTCTTTTCTTCTTTTTTAAAATGTTTGTATTTATTTATTTGACAGAGAAAAAGGTAAAGAAAGAGAGAGAGAGAATGGGCACACCAGTGTCTCCAGCCACTACAAATGAACTCCAAACGCCTGCGCCCCCTTGTGCATCTGGCTAACATGGATCCTGGGGACTCAAACCTGAGTCCTTTGGCTTTGCAGGTAAACACCTTAACTGCTAAGCCAGCCCTCCAACCCATTTTTTTTTTGAGAGATATTTTCTTCAGTGGTGTAGTGGGAAATTGCCCATGCTCTGGTAAATAACCCCTTTCTCCTGTAAGCATCTAATTAATCTCAGTGGGACACACACATACACAAAATCAAAGAAAAAGTACACTAGTTGGGAAGAAGAGGTCAGCAGGAGGGGGGAGGGGACAAGAGAAGGTAGTGGTCAACATACATCCTATACAGGGCTAGAGAGATGGCTTAGCGACTGAGGCGCTGGGTTGCAAAGCCTGACAGCCTGGGTTTGATTCCCTAGTACTCACCAGGAAAGCCAGATACACAAAATGGCATGCATCTGGAGTTTGCAGCTAGAGGCCCTGGTGCACCCACTCTCTCTCTGTGGCTCTCCTTGCAATAAATAAGTAAAAATATTTTTAAATGCATCACATACATGTGTAAGATTATCAAAAATAAAATAAATTAACAAGGGTAGGGAGAGGCATGCAAAGATAGCAGATCTATGTGGTGTATGTGTGGGGGGTACTCTGAATCATGAAGTCCTACCTTCATTACCTGTGGGCAAGAAATGTCCAAAGAATTCACGCACAGCCCAGAGCAAGCTATGAGAAAAATTCTGCTATCCTGAAATATTTTTGGCCCCTCCCCAACATGGGCTCTCTCCAATGGCTAGTCTAGGGAAAATTTGCATCATTCAAGCATTAGTAATCAGCAATGAGCCACCTTAAGATCTGCAAGCAGATCCAGGAAACAAAAAGAGGGCAAAGAAAGGGCAGCAAAGAAATGAAAAGAGAAACCAACCCAAGAACACCTGAATTAAAGCAAAGCAAAACAAACAACAACAAAACTTTGTAACAGAGAGGTGGGAGAGCTGTCCAGGATGATAATGGAAGAGCTCACAGAGATAATAGCAAGATAAACAAAAGGAAACAACATCAGCTATCCAGGCTCAGGGAAAAGTGAAAGGCTGATATTCAGAAGTGAAAGTTACACAAAATAAAGCAGATTCTGTCAAAACACAAGAGATGGAATCGAAGGAAATCAGCAGAAAAGACTGGAAGAAGATTCTAACTTAAGTGATAAGTGAGAAAATGATGTCTACAGTTTGGATAGGGTTTGAGTGTGTCCTCCAAGGTTCCCCGCTGCTGCGATACTGTTGGGCGGTGGAACTTTTCAGAGCTGTGGCTCTGTGAAAGGTAATTACAGTACTAAAGCTCCTTGGAAGGGATTAATGTAGATCTCTTGGGGCTGGATTTGTTCTCATGGAGAAGGGGAGCCTGACACTTCCCCTGAATCTAATTTCTACACAAGCAATCCCCACACCAATGACTGAGATGTCACCTGCAGTGAGGCCCTCACCACAGCCCAGTGCCCATGCTCTCGAATCTCTAGAATGCAAGTTAATAAATTTATTTTGCCTGGCGTGGTGGTGCACACCCTTAATCTCAGCACTTGGGAAGCAGAGGTAGGAGGATCACTGTGAGTTCAAGGCCACCCTAAGACTACATAGTGAATTCCAGGTCAGCTTGGTCTAGAGTGAAACTCTACCAAAAAAAAAACACAAAAAACCCACAAAATGACAAACAACATTAAAAAAAAAAAAAAACTCTTTTCTTTACCTTGCCTTTGTAAAGAGTAGAGACAATGACAGAGAGACCGTGCTAGGGTTTGTCCCCTGGACTCATGTAGTTTAATCCCTATGGCAGTGTGTTTATGGTGCTGAGGGGATGGAAACTTGATCTAACTGTGGGGCGTAGAGGTAGGGTTATTTGAAAGGAGGAAACCCCAATGATCGGATCCTGGTGGCTTCTTAAAGAGAGGGAAAGAGACAAAACAGAAACAGAGATATACCCACGTTGTAGCATATTCTGAGACAACCCAGGGGGAACCTTCACCAGAGCCTATCTCATACTATTCGGACCCTGGGCCTCCATAATTGTGAAATAAATAAAACTCTTTTCTCAGTATAGTAGTCTGCCTCAGGTATTTTGTTACAGTGGCAAAAAATAACACCACATATACATAATAAGTTTGAAGAACTGAAGTAAAATAATATAAAACAAATATTCTCTTTTTTAGGGGGGAGTTCAAGGTGGGGCCTCACTCTAGCCCAGGCTGACCTGGAACTCATTATGCAGTGTCAGGGTGGCCTTGAACTCATGGCGATCCTCCTACCTCTGCCTCCCAAGTACTGGGATTAAAGTTGTGCATCACCATGCCTGGCTAAAACAAATATTCTAAGACATAATTCAAGAAAATGTTTGAGGGGCTGGAGAGATATCTCAGGGCTAAAGGTACTTGCTAACAAAGCCTGTTACTGTCCTGGGTTCAATTTCCCCAGCACCTACAATGGGAGGCTAGCCAGGAGAATCCAAAGACCTGTCTCACAGAAAGTGGAGCAAAGGCATCTCAAGATTGCCCTCTGAGCCAGGCGTGGTGGCGCACGCCTTTAATCCCAGCACTCCAGAGGCAGAAGTAGGAGGATCACCATGAGGTCAAGGCCACCCTGAGACTACATAGAGAATTCCAGGTCAGCCTGAGCTAAAGTGAGACCCTACCTTGAAACACCAAAAAAAAAAAAAAAAAAAAAAGATTGCCCTCCCCTCTGACCACTACATGTGCACTGTGGTACACAAATACACCCTTACATAAGTACACACTTACATACATATAAATAAAAATATTTAAGAAGGAAAGAAAATGTTTTAGATAAAAGGAATGGGGCTGGGGAGACAGCTCAGCAGGTTAATAGCGCTTGCTATAGAAGCATGAGGACCTGAATTTGGTGCCCAGCACCCACATAAAAAGCAAAAATGAAGTGGAGGAATAACAGAGGCTAGAGGCCCTGGCATGCCCATTCTCTTCCTCTCTCATAAATATGTAAATAAATTTCAAAGTTAACATGACCCAGGAAGAATGATTGCAGTGAAAAGCTACTGGATTATAAAGTTCGAGATCCTTTCTTAACTGCCTAGACAAAAAGGAGTAAGTCACGCGTAAGGGGAAACCAGCAGGCTGGCCTTCGACTTCTTCATGGAGGTATCCAGTGTCAGAAAACAATAGGACAACACCTACAAAGTCATCACAGAGAGACGGGGTGACTCAAGAATTTTATTTTCAGCCAAACTGTTGTTTAAATAGAAAAGGAAAAAGCAAAATTTTTGAATGTGTGCAGGAAGTTTAAAGCCCAATAGAATAACAAGCTTTTTCCTTAGGATGACCTGAAATTTTAGTCAGAGGTTCACTTACGTATTCATGTGACAGGCGCTTAAAGGAGCCAGCGTGTGTCCAGAACTATAAATGAGTTCTGTGCCAAATACTACAGAGGTGGGAGGAAAGCTTCCCCGCAGAGGTGACCTGGCTTATGAAAGGTGAGAAGGCGTAGGTGAGTAGATGGCTATCCCGGGGAAGGCAAAGAACATGTGAGCCATCAAACAGCTCTTCTAGCATAGAAGTCAAGAATTAATTCAGGGCCAGACTTGGCAGTGCTCCCTTGTAATCCCAGCACTCAGGAGGTAGAGGCAAAAGAACAAGTTTGAGGCCAGCCCAGACTATAAAGAGAAACCCTATTTCAAAACCAAAACCGGGCCGGGCATGGTAGTGCATGCCTTGAATCCCAGCACTTGGCGGGGGGTAGAGGTAGGAGGATCACCATGAGTTCGAAGCCACCCTGAGACAACACAGTGAATTCCAGAATAGCTTGGGCTACAGTGAGACCCTATTTCGAACCAAAAAAAAAAAAAAAAAAAAAAAACAAACAGTACTGGAGAGATGGCTTAGTGGTTAAGGCACCTGCCTGCAAAGCCTAAAGACCCACATTCAACTCTCCAGATCCCAAATAAACCAGAAACACAAAGGTGAGGCAAGTGCAAGGTCACATGAGTCCACTAGGTAACATAAGCATCTAGAGTTCAATTGCAATAGCTGAGGTCCTGGTGTGCCAATTTTCTCCCTCTCTCTCTGTCTCTAAAATAAAAAAAAGAAGAAGAAGAAAATGACAAAAGAACAAAATAGCAGGGCATGGTGGCACACACCTTTAATCTCAACATTTGGGAGGCAGAGGTAGGAGGATCACCATGAGCTCGAGGCCACCCTGAGCCGACATAGTGAATTCCAGGTCAGCCTGGGCTATAGACCCTACTTCAAAATACAAAAAAAAAAAAACCACAAAGAAAGAAGTAAAGATGTCATCAAGGATGTGGTCTAGAATGTTCATGTTCAGAATGAGAAGTGTGTGGGAATCCAAAAGACCCCAGAATTGGAACAGTGTGGAAGGTCTGGGATGCTGGGTTCCCAATAGGCTAACCCTTATCCCACGGGCAACGAGGCAGTGGAGTGACAAGTGTGAAAGTGACTGTTCTGTTGCGAGAAGGTTGAAAGGTTTTCATGGGGATTTCGATTCCATCATCTCAGTGGCTTAACTAGCAGTCACACTTAATGCTGCATATTAGGGTCTTCCCCAATAGAGTCAGGGATAAGGCCAGGCTGCCTGCCACTGCTTTTTTGCTCAACATTGTGTACAAGATCCTGCCAAGGCAGAAAGACAGAAAAATGCAGTAGAGAGCTAAAGGAGTGCCATGACCCTCTAGAGACATTTCATTGCTCAGTCAAGGAACATGCTGTGTATTCCTTTCCTTCAATATCCTTGTGTTTTTCCTGGAGGCTTATTTATTTACTTATTTATTTATTTATTTATTTATTTATTTAGGCAAGCCCAACAGACTGGCCTTTAAGATATATCTATATATAATTTGTTAATTTATTTGAGAGAGAGTGAGAGAAAGAGGCAGATAGAAAGGTAGAATGGGCACGTCAGGGCTTCCAGCCATTGCAAACGAATGCCAGATGCATGTGCCCCCTTGTGCATCTGGCTTATGTGGGTCCTGGGGAGTCAAACCAGGGTCCTTAGGCTTCACAGGTAAACGCCTTGACTGCTAAGCCATTTTCCCAGCTCCAGACTGGCCTTTTTCATGTAAGAAAGCAAAAACAAGAGCAAGAGTGAGAGACAGAGGGAGAGAGAACTGGCATGCCAAGGCCTCCAGCCACTAAAATCAAACTCCAGAGGCTTGTGTCACCTTGTGCACATGTGTGACCTTGTTCATGAGTCACCTTGTGCGTTTGGCTTATGTGGGATCTGGTGAGTTGAATATGGGTCCTTACACTTCACAGGCAAGTGCCTTAACCACTATACCATCTCTCTCCAGCCTTAATTTAATTTTTTAAAAATATTTTTACTGGGCTGGAGAGATGGCTTAGCAGTTAAGTGCTTGCCTGTGAAGCCTAAGGACCCCAGTTCAAGGCTTGATTCCCCACGACCCACGTAAGCCAGATGCACAAGGTGGCGCATGCAACTGGAGTTCATTTGCAGTGGCTGGAGGCCCTGGCATGCCCATTCTCTCTCTCTCTATCTGCCACTTTCTCTCTGTGTCATTTTCAAATAAATAAATAAATAAATTTTAAATATATTTTTATTTATTGCCAGGCATGGTGGCACATGCCTTTAATCCTAGCACTTGGGAAGCAGAGGTAAGAGGACCTCCAAGAGTTTGAGGCCAGCCTGACACTACATAGTAAATTCCAGATCAGTCTGGGTTAGAGCAAAACCAAGGGGAAAAAAAAAAGAAGACCAAAAAATATTTTTCTTTATTTGAGAGGGACAGAGAGAAAGAGGCAGAGAGACATAGATGATGATGATGACAATGATGAAGACAGATAGATAGATGGATGATGACAAAGATGAAGATGGGTAGATAGATGATAGAGAGATAGATTACATATATAGATAGATAGATAGATAGATAGATAGATAGATAGATAGATAGATAGATAGAGGGACGATAGGCACACCAGGGCTTCCTACCACTGCAAACAAACTCCAGAAGCATGTGCCTTCTGTATCTGGCTTTACATGGGTACTGAGGAATTGAACCACATTGTTAGGCTTTGCAGGCAAGTGCTTTAACTGCTGAGCCATCTCTCTAGCCCCTGGAAGTTATTTTTACATGTGTATGTTGTGTGTGTGTGTATATATACATGTTTGTATGTGAGTGTATGTGTGTGCACAGGTGCACATGCATGTGTATATGTGTGTTTAGAGGCAAGAAGTTGACATTGGGCTCTCTACCTTCCTTATTTATTTGCACATGTGTGTTGGGTGGGGTGTGCCAGGGTCTCTTGCTGCTGCAAACATACACCTGTCCAACTTTACATGGGTGGCTGTGGAGTTGAAACCAGGCCAGCAGGCTTTGCATGCAAGCCCTTTTAACTGCTGAGCTATTTCTCTAGCTCTTCCACCAGACTTTTCTTTCTTTAGGCAAGCCCAACAGAGTTTTTGGTTTTTTGTTTTTTGGTTTTTTTTCGAGGTAGGGTCTCACTCTAGCCCAGGCTGACCTGGAATTCACTCTGTATTATTGGAGTGACCTAGAACTCATGGCGATCCTCCTACCTCTGCCTCCGAGTACTGGAATTAAAGGCGTGTGCCACCATGCCCAGCTCAGACTGGCCTTTTTTTAATGCGAGAGAGAGAGACAAAGAGAGAAAGAAAGAGGGAGAGAATCGGTGTGCCAGGGCCTCCAGCCACTGCAAACAAATTCCAGGTGCGTGCGCCCCCTTGTGTGCACGTGCAACCTTGTGCACTTGTATCACCTTATGTGTCTGGCTTACGTGGAATCTGGAGAGTCAAACATGAGTTCTTAGGCTTTGCAGGAAGCTCCTACCACTAAGCCATCTCCCCAGGCCTTTCTTTTGGTTTTTCAAGGTAGTGTCTCACTATAGTTCAGGCTGACCTGGAATTCACTATGTAGCCTCAGGGTAGCCTGGAACTCAGTGATCTTCCTACCTCTGCCTTTCAACTGCTGGGATTAAAGGTGTGAGCCACCATGCCTGGCTCCGCCATACTTTGCGAGGCATGCCTCTCACTATACCTGAGTTCACTGATTCTGCCAGACTAGTTAGCAGTGAGCCCCAGGGATTCTCCTGGATCCACCTGTGCAACACAAATATTATAGTCATGTACCACCATGTGGGTGTTGGGGATCCAAATTCAGGTCCTCAGCCTTTTGAGGTAAGCACTTTACCAACTGAGCCATCTCCCCATCCCTTTTTCTGGAGTTTTTAATGGTCTTTTCTTTGTTCTTACACTTGTTATTGAGGGCGGACTCTTCCAACAACTCAGTAAGGTTGCTATTCTTTCTCTTATTTTACAGATATGGAAGAGGTTGTGAGAGGTTAGCAGACTCCACAGGCAATACAAATTAGAGCTGGGATTGTTACCTGCTATGTGGGATGACTCTATTAACCCCACAGAAAGAAAGGAGTGCATGTTGGGATGGGAAAAGAGAAATGCAGTGAGCAGGCTGAGGAGCTGGCGCTTGCTTGCAATGCTGGCAGGCCAGGGTTCAAGTCCCCAGTGCTCATGTAAAGTCAGGAACGAAGTTGCGAATGCATCTGGAGTTTGTTTGCAATAAAAGAGACCTTGGCATGCCCAATATTTTTTCTCTCTCCCTCCTCACAAATAAACAAAATTTAAAAAAAAAAAAAGAGGGGCTGGAGAAATGGCTTGGAAGTTAAGGCATTTGCCTGCAAAGCCAAAGGACCCTGGTTCAATTCTCTAGGACCCACATAAGTCAGATGCACAAGGGGGTGCATGCATTTGGAGTTTGCAGTGTCTGGATGCCCTGGCATGCGCATTCTCTCTCTCTCAAATAAATAAATACATAAAATATATTTTTAAATGCAGTAAGCATGTCTTCCTTTTTTTTTTTTTTTTTGTGGCAGGGTCTCGTTCTGGCCCAGGCTGACCTGGAATGCACTATGTAGTCTCAGGCTGGCCTCAAACTCAGGGCAATCCTCCTACCTCTGTCTCCCAAGTGCTGGGATTAAAGGCATGCACCACTGCACCCAGCTGCATGTCTTCTTTTTTATATATGTAGTGTGTGTTCATGTGTGTGACTATGGGTACATACATGCCACCACACACATGTGGAGCTCAGAGGAGTACGGCCGCCAATATATTCAGGATTTTATTAAAGTTTGTAATTTAGATCGGCAGCCACCTGGCTGGAGGAGGTGTCACTATTGGCGGATCCCAGGGTCCAGCCCTAAGGTGTGGGGATGGATTTGGAATTCCAGCCTAAAGATATTCAAAGTGCCTGGGCCTTGCCTGGAGTTTCCTGAGGTGTGCATGCTTGCTTTTTGGTGGTGGCTTTCTCAATCTCTCTCTCTCTGCTTGGACCTGTAAAAGTAGGCCAGCTTCTTCTGTCATTATGGAACTTCCCCTGAATCTGTAAGCTTCAATAAATATCCCTCCATAACTGTGCCTGGTTTGGAAGTTCATCCCAGCGGCCTGAAGCTGACTGCTGCAGGGGACAACCCCGATGATCAGCCCTCACCTTCCACTCTCAGGCAAGGTCTCTCTTGGTTACACCAGGCTAGCTCAGAACCCTCCTGTCCGCCTCCCTTTGCAGCACAGCCAAGCTCGTATTACAGGCGGGGCTTGGGGCTCTGAACTCAGATCATCAGGCTTCTGCAGCAAGCGCTTCACCCACTGAGCCTTCTCCCAGCTCCATGAGTTCAAGTTCACCGAGGGAAGAAAAACAGGACACCTATTTGGTGACAGTTCTATGAAGCGTGTTGTAGTTACCCTTTCACTGCTGGGACAAAGCACCTGACCAAAAGGAGCCGATGGGAGGAAAGGGTATGTCTTGGTTTACAGTCTTCAGAGGAAGTTTCATCATGGCAGGGAAAGGATGGCAAAGGCTGGGCGTCACATCTTGCCACAGCAGCTGGCCAAAAACAGCAAGAGTGAGCTAGCCGGCAAGGGGGAAATCTCTGGGGTTGTAACACCCCAAACCTCACCCCAGCAATCCACCTCCTCTAGCAAGGCTCCACCTCCCAAATTTCCACCAGCTGGGAATCAAAGCATTCAAAACACATGAGGCGATGAGAGACATCTCATTAAAGCCACCACAAAGTGCTACACACAGTGGGGGCAGTCCTTTGGGCAATGTTCAACTCTCCAAAGGTATCCAGCAGCCTCCATACAGACTCAAGTCTTTGTATTAAAATTTTTTTAAAATTTATTTGCACATACGTGTGTGTGTACATACTCATGCATGGGTGCACCAAGGTCTCTTGCCACTGCAATCAGATGCCTGTCTGGCTTTATGCGGTGGGTGGGTAGGGAATTGAACCTGGGCAGACAGGCTTTACAAAAAAACCATCTTTAGCCTATTATCCATCTCCCCAGGCCTGTCTTTTGTACCTTTGTTATTTATTTATTTATTATTTTCAAGGAGAGAGAGAATGGGCTTGCAGGGCCTCTGGAGTTTGCAAACAAACTCCAGACACACATGCCACCTTGTGCATCTGGCTTTATGTGGGTACTGGGAAATCAAACCTGGGTCATTAGGCTTTGCAGGCAAGTGCCTTAACCGCTGAGCCATCTCCCTAGCCTGTTTTTAGCACTTTTGATCCTTGACCTAGAATGTTCTTCCCGGCTCTCCTCCATGTCCTTCAAGTGTCCACACTCTTTCTCCGCCTCATAAGCCTCCCTCCCCCAGCACTCTGTCACCACAAGCCTGGCTGGTTCTAGGCTTTACCACCAATCTGGGATCCTACCTGGCCTAGGGACAATGGCCCACCCATGCTTCTGGGTCTCATGCAAATGAAGGCTCCCATCCCACAGATCATCAGACTGCCCATTCCTACAGTGGTCTCTGTCTGCGTGACAGTGAACACCATCCCTAGAAATGACGCACTCAGAAAACTCCATGTCAGGGCTGGAGAGATGGCCTTGTGGTTAAGGCCTTTGCCTGCAAAGCCAAAGGATCCTGGTTTGGTTCTCCAGGACCCACCAAAGCCAGATGCACAAGGGGGTGCATGCATTTGGAGTTTGTTTGCAGTGGCTGGAGGTCCTGGCATGTCCATTCTCTCTCTCTCAAATATATATATATATATATATATATATATATATATATATATATATATATTTTTTTTTTTTTTTTTTTTTTAAGGAAAGAAAACTCCATGTTATTCTGCACCTGGAAGCAGAGGAATTTCTTTTGAGCACAACACCTCAGGGGAAAAAAACCCTCACTCTTCTCTCCAAAGCACAGAGCCTATGACCTGCTTAGCCAACGAACTTTTCTTTTTCCCTGAGATAGTCTCATGTATCCCATGCTGGCCTCAAACTCCTTATGTAGCCAACGGTCACCTTGAATTCTTGACCTTCCCACCCTCCACCTCTTGAGTGCTGGCATTACAGTCACACACCACCACATCCAGTTTAAGCAGTGCTGGGGATCAAACCCAGAGCCTCCTGCATGCTAAGAAAGCACTCTACCAATTGCACTACATCCCAGACCCCAGGGTATTTCTTCTCCTCCTCCTTTTTTTCTTCAAGGTAGGATCTCACTGTAGCTCAGGAAGACTTGGAATTCACTCTGTACTCTCAGACTGTCCTGGAACTCACCATAATCCTCCTACCTCTCTGCCTCCCGAGTGCTGGGATTAAAGGTGTGTGCCACCACCCGTGTATTGCTTGAGCTCTGCTCATGCATTGGCCTGTGCTCAGCATGGGGCGTACACACTGTGGCAAGGTGCACAGGACACTCAGTCCAGGGAAAAGCAGAGGTCCAGATGCCGCTGGGCTCATTTCATAAGCACAGAACCAGAGCTATGATTGGTCAAAGCCATGTCTTCTCTAAGTCCCACACTAGCACTAGGGGCTGGATGCAGCCCTGCACAAAAATGAACTCAGCACACACGGCTCCCACCCATGTGCAGTTACAGCCCACTGGAAACAGGACAAACAGTGAAATACATCCTTAGAATTCACCCTTATTTGCTGCTGAGGACATTGAGTTTCTGAGATACTAAGGAACTAACCAAATGACAGGGTCTCCTGCCTGCGAAGCCGCAATGGCTCTGCAACAGGAAAGAGGCATTTTAGCTGCATCAGCATTAGCGTTGAGCTCCAGCCACGTCTCCTCTGTCTCTCCCTCTTCAGGAGTCCTTTGACTGCAGTCGTGGGTTCCTCGAACCGAACTGGGAAGTTCCCTCCTTTTGACCTCACCAGCTCCTTCAGCTGAGCCCAACCTCTCTCCTCCTTTTCACTACGAAATCTCATGCCTGAATCCACTTGCTGCCTGGCAAAAAGGCAGTTTGGACTTCCTGTCCCAGGTGCCTTTTAAAGCCAGTCACAATTCGAGCGCCCGACTGGGGTCAGACTGGATCAAGAACCCCTGTGCCATGCTGAGGATCCTATTCACAGTGGTAGCTAAAACCGTCACATCGCTAAGAACAAGCGGATATGAATAAAATTATACAACTTTACTGAAGGGCATAGAAGGAGATCTGAGTAAATGGAGACACTCCATGTTCCTGGGTGGGAAGGCGCAGTACTGTAAAAATGTCAGTTCCCTCCAAAGTAATCTATAAATTTGATGTAATTCCAATAAAAATATCAAAGGAGTTTTTTATGGAATTTGACAAGCTGATTCTCAAGTTAATCTGAAAGGAAAAAAATATGAAACAAATATACAAGAATAGAATATCCAAGAAAAAATGTATTTTGTGTGCTGGAGAGGTGGCTCAGGGGTTAAAGGCATTTGCTTGCAAAGGCTGCCAGCCAGGGTTTGATTTCCCCAGTACCCACATAAAGCCAGGTGCACAAAGTGGCACATGCATACGAAGTTTGTTTGCACCTGCAAGAGGCCCTGGCTCACCCACACATATACTCCTTTCTCACAGATTTTAAATATATACATATATGTATACAAATATTTACTTCAGTAAAATATACATATGTAATATTAAACATACTATTCACCATCTAAATTTTTTGCTTGTGTGTAAGAGGTGTTTGTCTATGTGGTGTGGTATATGTACATGTGGTATAAGGAGGCATCTGTACATGTATGTGCCCTTTCAGCGCCCTGCACCCACCTGCAATGGAGTGAGCTCACCTGCAGCGACCAGAGGAGAACTCTGACATCCATTCTACCCCCCTTCCACCCATTCCTTTTTGAGCAGAGTCTCTTTCTGATCCCTGATCTTGCTGTCTTTCCCCCAGGCTCTGGTCTCTGCTCCCCTATGAGCCTGGGGTTATAAACATGCATGGCCACACTCAGCTGTTTATGTGGATCGTGGGGATCCAACTCAGGTGGTTGGTCTCTCAGGTCCCCATGCTTACACAGGAAGTGCTCTTAGCCACTGAACCACCTCTCCATCTTGATCATTTAAAAATATTTTAAGTGTACTAAATGGTGCGAAGTGCATTCAAAATACTCATAGCCAGGCTACAGAGATGGCTTAGTGATTAAGGCACTTGCCTGCAAAGCCAAAGGACCCAGGTGTGGTGGTTTGATTCAGGTGTCCCCCATAAACTTAGGTGTTCTGAATGCTAGGTTCCCAGCTGATTTGGGAATTGATGCCTCCTGGGGTCAGTGTATTGTTGGGGGTGGGCTTACGGGTATTAAAACCAGTGTCCTCTTGCCAGTGTTAGGAACACTCTCCTGTTGCTGTTGTCCACCTGATGTTGGTGAGGAGGTGACCACCCTCTACTCACGCTATCATTTTCCCCTGCCATCATGAGCTTCCCCTTGAGTCTATAAGCCAAAATAAACCTTTTCTTTTTTTGCCCCACAAGCTGCTCTTCGTCAGGTGATTTCTGCCAGCAATGTGAACCTGACTGCAACACCAGGTTGGATTCCCCAGTCCCCACATAAGCCAGATGCACAAGGAGGTACATGTGTCTGAAGTTCATCTGCATTGTCTAGAGGCCATGACATACCCATACTTTCTCTATCTACATCTCTTTCTTTCTCAAATAAATAAATAAAATATGTTTTTAAAATATTCATAGCCATCATGCTGTCCATCTCTAGAACTTTCTCATCATCCCAAACTGATGTATTAAGCAGTAATTCCCCATTCAGCACTTCTCCACAAGAAAAAAAGGGGGATTTGAAGGAAGTATTTTTATTTTTGTATTTCAAGACAGGACCTCACTATATAGCCTCAAACTCACTATGTAGCCCTGGCTAGCCTCAGGTTCTCAGCAATCCTCTCCTTCAGCCTCTTAAGTGAGAGTATTATGGGCTCGTGTCACCAAGCTCAGCACAAGAAAAAAACAATGAGTAGAAATGAGGAGAATGGTCAAGCCATGAATACAAATATCTTATAAAACAAGACAAATTCCATCTATCTACATGTCATAAATAAAAATTATTTCAAATTCCTGAAGAAAAGGTACAAGTTAATAAATTGTGCTGGGTTAGTTGGCCCTCCAATTTGGAAAGATACAGTTTTTGAACACTACCTCCTTCTAGACATCCATACAATGTTCCTTTGATTTAAATAACCAAAAGTAAAGGAAAGACCCCCCCCAAAAAAAAGGGTTAGAAAAAAGTAAAACTGTGTCTAGATTTGACTACATAAAACAGTTAACTTCTGAATGACAGAAAATTCTATGAATAAAGTTGAAAGACCTGCAACATTCTGGGAAAACAGACCTACCATAGACATTCAGGAACGCAACAAAAACAGATCTTGAAATAATAACAGCTTGCTTTCATTTTCCCCACTTCTCCACGTCAATCAGAAGTTCCACTTTACCTCCAAGAGAATCAGTGCTTTTATAGCAAAAGTGTATACAGAGAGAGAAACAGTCGAAGCTCCGATGTCATTGTTTTTGTGACTTCCCAGAAAGTCAGCTGACGCCCACATCAGAAGCCACACTTTTGAAAGGCAAAGCCTTTGAATCATAAGATGCTGCTTTTGCTGACAGAAGAGAATGTTCTTGAAAATCAAAAGGGAAGGTCCTGAGGAAGCTGGAGAGAAAATTTATGCCTTAACTCTAGATGGAAAAGGACTTAAGAAGACCCAGCCTGTGTGCCCTGGGGGAATCAATGGGACACTAGGCTGAGAGAGGGAGAAGTGGGAGTGAGCTGTGACCTTGGGAGAGGTCAGGGGAGCCTGCAGGGAGAGGCTGGGAGTCTGTTCCCAGAAAAGACTAAGCTCCCTCCATCACTCCTGGGGGCCTCCTTTGTGGTCACTGAGTGTTTGCACCAGGCCTGTAGAGGCACACTAACCACTGAGCTCTCCACTGCTGAGGGAATCCACTGGCAGCGGTGTGGAGCGCTCGTCAGGAGGGATGCCTACCCACATCCTAGGCTTCTCTAAGGAGCCCCATGCGCTTATCCCTCTAATGCATTTACTTTGCACATGGCTCAGAACATTCGTTAGCTTTCCTTACCAGACAGCAGGCTCCTTGACATCCACAAAAGAGGCTGTAGTGTGGCATCAAAAACCCTCTGCGTCCTGTATTTGTGTAGTAACAGACCATGGTAAAATCTGCCCTAAATATATAAAAAGCTCCTATTAATCAACAAAAGAGAGTCTTGACCCAATAGGAAAATAAGCAAAAGATATGAAAAACAAAATTCACAAGAGAAGTACAAATATCAATTAAGAGCATGAGGTGGTAATGGGGGTGCTGGGCTTCCTTGCCAATAAGCCAACCCACCAGGATATTTAGGCTATCCCCAATCCTTGTCTTATGAATAAAATCCATGGACCGCAGGGTAAGACTTAGGGAGATTTTATTAGATAAAGAGAAAGAAAGAGGGCTGGAGAGATGATGTAGCGGTTAAGGAGCTTGCCTGCAAAACCCAGGGACCCAGGTTTGGTTCCCCAGGACCCACCTAAGCCAGATGCACATTTTAGCACATGTGTCTGGAGCTCATTTGCAATGGCTAGGGACCCTGGCATGCCCATTCTCTCTCTCTCATATATAAACAAACCATATATATATTGCTTTTCCAAGGTAGAGTCTCACTCTAACTCAGGCTGACCTGGAATTCACTACATAGTCTCAGGGTGGCCTTGAACTCAGAGTCCTACCTCTACCTCCCAAGTGCTGGGATTAAAGGCATGCGCCACCGCATCCAGCCAAAAAAATATAAAAGAGAGAGAAGTAGAGAGAGGTCCTGGCAGGAGGGGGTAGGGAACCCACATGGGAATAGGGGTCTCCCTCGTCTCAGCCCAACTGGACTGAAACAAGGGGGGCTTACCTGGAAGTTCAGAAGAGGTGAAAGCCAAAAAGAGGGTGTGCCTACCTAGTAAGCATGTATTTATAATCACCTTAGGCTAAGGTGAGCCTGAGAGATAGTTGATTGTTATGGACTCGGGGGAGGGCTGGCTCAGAAAGAGGTAGGGGTGAGTAGAGGTAAACATTCAAACATGTAACCCTAGTACTTGGAAGGCTGAGACAGGAGGATTGTGAATCCAAGACCAGCCTGAGCTGCATAGCAAGACTCAATTTCAAGAAATCAGAGTAATAAGTGAGACCCGAACTCAAATGAAAACAGAAAGAAAGAAATCAGCGCAGATGCTAGGGAGACAGTTCAGTCAGTAAAGTAAGTGTGAGGACCAGAGTTCAGGTCCCCAGCACCCAGGTAAAAGCTAGGTAGACATTGTAGCTGCCCGTAATCCCAGAGCTCAGGAGGTGGAGACAGGGTTTCCCCTGGGCAAGCTGCCTAGTTAGCCTCCCCACATCATAAGCTCTGGCTCAAACAAGGGACCCTGTTTCAGTAAATAAGGTGGAGAGCAATTAAGAAAGACTTTGCCTTCAATGTACACACATGAAGACACATGTACACATACATAAATAGGAAACTAAAATAAATAAATACAAATATGAAAGCTGGGACTGGAGAAATGGCTCAGCAGTTAAAGTGTTTGCCTGCAAAGCCTAAGGACCCAGGTTTGTTTTCCCAGTACCCACATAAACCAGATGTGCAATGTGGCAAATGCATCTGGAGCTCATTTGCAATGGCTCTAGCCAAGGCTGACCTGGAATTTGTTATGTAGTCTCAGGCTGGCCCTGAACTCACAGCAATCCTCCTACCTCTGCCTCCTGATTGCTGGAATTAAAGACATGGGCCACCACATTCGGCAGCATTTTTATCTAGGCATGGCCACACATGTTTGTACCCCCAGGCTATTGGGAACAGAGCAGAGACAAAAGAATTGCTGGGGCTCACTGATGGACAGCAGATCTGTGCTGAAGGATGCTGTAGTCAGTTTCACATTGCTGAGATGAACATCCAAATCACACACAGTTCATAGGTGGAAGGGGTTTATTTCAGCTTACATATCCAGAGGAAGTTCCCTCAATGGTGGATGCACTGGTCCCAGCACTGAGGAAAAACTGCAACAAGCAAAACACCAGCACTAACATACACACGCGTGCACACACACACACACACAAAGTAGCAAGCACAAACCAACAGCAAGCACAAATGGGCAGCAAGCAGAGTTTAGACTGCTCTGTATACCTTTGGGCTGAAAACCAAATCTCTCCCCAAACACCCCTTAGGGCTGACCTAGGATCCACCTCTTCCCAGTGATACCTACTCCAGCCTGGCTGCTGGAGATCCACCTTACAAGCTTTACTAAAACACCAGAATCTATGGATAACATACATTCAAACTACCACATTCTACCCCTGGCCCATATCAACTCACAATCATCTCACATTGTAAGTTATATTCAGTCCAAATTCAAAGGTCCCCATGTCTTTACCAACTTTAAGATTGTTCCAAAGTCCCAAGTCTCATCTGTAATTCAAGACTGTCTCTTAACTGTGGCTCCTTAAAAATAGAAACAAGGCCTGGAGGGATTGCTTAGCAGTTAAGGCATTTGCCTGCAAGGTCAAAGGGCCCAGGTTTGATTCCCCAGGATCTACACTAGCCAGATGCACAAGAGGGCGCATGCATCAGGAGTTCGTTTGCAGTGACTCTAGGCCCTGGTACGCCCATTCTCTCACACTCTTTCCCTCTTTCTCTGCCAAATAAATAAATAAAAATAAAAATTTTAAAATATAGAAACAAGTTGCATACCTCCAACATATAATGCCACAGGGTAAACATTTCCATTCTTATAAAGCATAACAAGGAAAAACTGGGCCAGTGCAAAATCAATTACCATCAGGTAAACATCAGACATTTACAGTTCAAATCTGACATCCACAACCAGTGATGATAGTCTCTGCATTTTCAATTTCCATCCCTCCATCTGGGCTAAGTAGTCAGGGAAAATTTGCAGCCTGAGCCAATAGCACTCAGTTGTAGCCCTTGCACAGTCCTGGTATATCCAAAACATCTGCGGGTCTCCACTGCAAACCATGGTGCGTCTTACAATGGTCTCACTGGTCTTTCTATCAGGAATATCGCTCTGCTCCACTTGCCTCATCTCAGCAGCAGCTCCTGGAACCTTGTGCACTTCATGACCCACCTCCATGCACTTTTCATGCTTCCAAAACCAACACTAAGTGTGTAACACAGCCACAATGTTAATCCAGGGACACAATAAATCATGACCTGGAAGAGCAGATTCCTTCCATTCAGAAGATTTTTGTTTCTACCATTCAGTATTTCCTGGTTGGAATCACCTCAAGCATCTTTTCCATTGTTTCAATGTAATTAATGGTAGTAATCTGTTTAATAATAGCAGCTTCAATAATCTAAAACTTGTTTCTGTGCCTGTAATTTTAAACTTGCTTGAATTTTTTCAACTTTAAATCTCATATCTTTCAGTTCTACATCTTCTGCCAAGCACATCAGTCCATTACTTTCAAATTCAGCCTTGATCAAATTCTCTGAGCATGGGCAGCAGAACTCAGCCAGCCCTGTTCTAACTCGAGGCTTGATTCCCCAGGACCCACATTAGCCAGATGCACAATGTGGCACATGCATCTGGAGTCCATTTGCAGTAGCAGTAGGCCCTAGCATGACATTGTCTCTCTTACTCTCTCAAATAAAAAATATATATATATTGGAAAGGACCAGAGAAATGTCTCAGTGGTTAAAGGCACTTGTTTGCAAAGCCTGATAGCCTGTGTTCAATTCCTCAATACCTATATAAAGCCAGATACACCAAGTAGCACATGCATCTGGAGTTCATTTGCAGTGGCAAGAGACTCTGACCCTCTCTCTCTCTCTCTCTCTCTCTCTCTCTCTCTCTCCTTGAAACTAAATAATAAATAAAAACATACTTTAAAAAATGTAAGCCCATTGTAGTGTCCCATTCACTGCAAAGGCAGAAACAGGCAGATCGCTAAGCCTTTCTGGGCAGATAGTCTAGCTTAATTGGTCAAGGAGAGATCATGGCTCAAAAATATATATGGGTAGCAGGGCATGGTGGTGTGTGCTGTTAATCCCAGCTCTGGGGAGGCAGAGGCAGGAGGATCACTGTGAGTCTGAGGCCAACCTGAAACTACTCCAGACCAGCTTGGGCTAAAGTGAGATTCTACCTCAAAAAAAAAGTAGGGCTGGAGAGATAGCATAGCAGTTAAGGTGCTTGCCTACAAAACCAAAGGACCTAGGTTCAATTCCCCTGGACCCACGTAAGCCAGATGCACAGGGTGGCACATGCATCTGGAATTTGTTTGCAGTGGCTGGAGGCCCTGGCACACCCATTCTCTCCTCTCTCTTGCCTCACCCTCTATCAAATAAATAAATAAAAAGAATATATATATATATATATATATATATCAAAGTAGATGGAAAAAACAGATGGAGTTCCTGAGGAATGGCACACACTAACATATGTGCACGTGCACCTGCACACACATGAACACTCACATACATTTATATATACACACACATTTATTTTTAAAATGGGCAAAATACATAAAGACCCTAAAAAGTGGGTAAGGAAAGAACACACTGCAGGAATTCACTGGTAAAGCCTTCATAAAGGACAATTTGGTAACTCTATTTAAACCATAACTGTGGCTGCCTTGAAACTCAGCAATTCTATTTCACCCAAAGCATCCAACTGGGAGATGGTTGAGAAAATTGTGGATAAGAGAGTCTGCCTAACAGGTATCTGTGGAAGTGGTTTGCAATGTTGTCATGAAAATTTGGGTCACAGAAATTGGCTTCAGTGAGAGAAAGAACATGGAGCAACTAAAAGTTAGAAAAGGAGATCAGAGGCCAGGACAGAGCAAGAGATGTGCTGGGCTGGAGAGATGACTGCAGTTAAAGTGCTTGTCTGCTAAGCCTAAGGACCCAGGTTTGATTGCCCAGAACCCACGTAAGCCAGATACACATAATGGTGCTTGCATCTGGAGTTCATTTGCAGTAGCTAGAGGCCCTGGTGTACCCATTCTCTCTTTCTCTCTCTCACTCTCTCTCTCTCTCTCTCTCTCTCTCTCTCTCTCTTACTAATAAATACATAAAAATAAAATGTTTTTAAAAATGAAATGTGGTTAGAAGTACACAAACCAGAACAGAGGTGAGAGCTAGGGGTAGGAAGGACAGAAGGAGACACTGAAGCAGCCAGAAAGAAAGAGAAAAGTGAAACAGGGGGTAGAAACAAAAGGTGAGGAAACAGAGACTGCAGAACAGGGGCAGGCTGCCAGCCCCGGGCAAAGACTGGCCCCTGCCTGGACCGATGAAGGAGCCGAGCCCATGGACACTGATCCACTGCGCGGCCCCCCACCAGCCCCACAGACCTAGGATCCTGAGCCAGGCAGCTGAATGGGAGCCTGTCCTCCAGGAAGCCCAGGGGATGTGGGTGACTTCTCAGATGACCTTGACCAAGGAAGTGGTATGAGAATTATAGAGTAGTTCTATGGCAAAGCTGGGCTACAAAGATCTTCTCTCTTCTCTTCTCTTCTCTTCTCTTCTCTTCTCTTCTCTTCTCTTCTCTTCTCTTCTCTTCTCTTCTCTTCTCTTCTCTTCTCTCTCTCTCTCTCACACACACACACTGCAGGGCCCCCACATACCTGCTACAGCCCAGGGTACTGATCCTAGAGAAATTCTAGTGTCTAGTGAAAGCCAGAGGTACCCGCCTGAGGTTCCCAGAGGGCAGGAGCTGTACCTGGCAGCAGGAACTCAGGGTTTTTTGTTTGTTTGCTTGTTTTTTAGTTTTTGTTTTTTATTTTTTTATTTTTTTTATGAAAGAGAGAGAGGGACTCAGTTTTGAGCCTACACGAGAACTTTCAAGATACTGCACAGACATTGGGGTGCCTCCCAGACCCGCAGGCCCACCTGGCTAGGGGCAGGTGGAGACCATTGTGTACACCTGGCACCTGAAGCCCGCTTTGTTTCGGGTTGTTTTTTTTTTGGGTTTTTTTTTTTTTTTTGGTTTTTTTTTGAGGTAGGGTCTCACCCTAGCCCAGGCTGACCTGGAATTCACTATGGAGTCTCAGGGTGGCCTTGAACTCATGGCGATCCTCCTACCTCTGCCTCCCGAGTGCTGGGATTAAAGGCGTGCACCACCACGCCCGGCCTGAAGCCCACTTTGATGTGCCCTGAAACTGCCATAATTTTTTTTTTCCTGCCTAAAGGCTTTTCCTTAGCCGGGAGACCACTCGGCCCTGACCAGGCACAGCTTGGAAATCCAGCAAGTGGAGACCCCAGTCACCTCCCTAATAAGAAGGCTGAGTCCCACAGCGATGCTTCTGCTTGCTGACATGTGAAAAAGTTGAGGGGTTTTTGGGTGTGGCTTCTCCGAAGGGTTCCAGTGGGGTTGAGCCCAGTTGCATACACTGGTAACCAGCTCAGAGAACATCCTGTTGGAGAACCACTGGTTCTGTAGCACGTCCCCCAGGATGCGTCAAGTTGCTCCTCTGTGGCACCATGTACCTCGCGCCTCCCCCTGCACTGCTGGTCACTAGATGTCAGCCTGAAGTCTCGTCCTCTGGCAAAGTACTGCTTGGCCACTCCTGGAGGCCACCACAGACATGCGCTCTGCGCTGCCACCTGAAGACGTTATCTGGTCCTGAGAATTACTGAGGAGTTAGCACCCCTGCGGCCGCAGCGTGGGAACTGGAGGCTAACCCTCAGCTTCCTTGCGCTCTAGGGAAGGCTTCTAGCAAACATGTTTGACAGTCTCATGCAGGATCCCTAAAGAAATCGAGCTTCTTGAGTAGGAAGCCTCCTCCCTGTTGACTAGCTGTCGGGGTGCTGGAAAGACCTAGGCAGCCTGTTAGGGGGGTAAAGTCATCAATGGTGTAAAAGAGGTGGACCCTTCCAGTTTAGGGCTGGCCAGCCAGGCCAAACATGCCAACTGGTGCAATGGTGGCATGTCTGTTATGGGGAAAACCAGCTGTTTTCTGATTGGATTTGAGGCCCACTCTATGGGAGGGAATTCCTACCTGGTATTGAAAAACCTAATGAAAAGCCTATGACTGCGGAGGTCATAAGAGGATGTTGTAGTCAGTTCCATGTTGCTGGGATGAACTTCCAAACCAGGCACAGTTTATGGGAGGAAGGGATTTATTTCAAGCTTACAGATCCAGGGGCAGTTCCATCCATGGAGGAAGAAGCTGGCTCACTTTCCTGGTTCATGGCAGAGACACCACCAGCTAGCCAGTAGGCACAAACAGCCAGAGCTCCAAACTGTTCTTTCCACACTTAGTAGAGCTGGACTCAAAGATTGGCCCTCAGTGACACCCAATCCAGGACTTCGCCTGCTGGATACTCAAGCTGCAAGCTTCATCAGAAATACCTCAGGTAAGCAGGTGTGGTGGCGCAAGCCTTTAAGCCCAGCCCTTGGGAGGCAGAGGTAGAAGATCACTGTGAGTTCGAGGCCACCCTGAGACTCCATAGTGAATTCCAGGTATGCCTGGGCTAGAGTGAAACCCTACCTCAAAAAAGCAAAAACAAGGGCTGGAGAGATGGCTCAGCAGTTAAGCGCTTGCCTGTGAAGCCTAAGGACCTCGGTTCGAGGCTCGATTCTCCAGGACCCACATTAGCCAGATGCACGTGAGGGCGTACGCATCTGGAGTTCGTTTGCAGTGGCTGGAGGCCCTGGCACGCCCATTCTCTCTCTCTTCTCTCCCTATCTGCCTCTTTCTCTGTCTGTCACTATCAAATAAAATAAAAAAAAAATTTTTTTAAAAAAAAAGCAAAAACAAAACCACTTCAGGCTATGGAGGACGTACATCATACATTTATATTCAAACCACCACAGAGTTTGTCAACAAAAGTATCTCTGTGTGTGTGTGTGTATAAATATAATTTTTCTAAAGGAAGGAACATCAGAAGCTCCAAAGTCCAAATAACAAGGAGAAAATGGGGGTGGGTGAGGAGACAGAGTGAAAATTGTTAATTTCCCTGGTTAATTTCTATAATCAATAATATTTACATTAAGAAGGGGGCATGCTGGAGAAAAGATTCAATGGTTGCAAAGCCTGACAGTCCAGGTTCTATTTCCCAGCACCCATGTAAAGCCAGATGCACAAAGTGGTACATATGTCTGGAGTTCATTAGCAGCAGCAAGAGGGTCTGGTGTGCCTATTCTTGCTCTCTCTCTCTCCCTCCTGCAAACAAATAAATATATTTATATTTATAAATAAAGAAATAGAAATTTTAGAAAGCCAGGCATGGTGACTCATGCCTTTAATCCCAGCACTAGAGAGGCAGAGGTAGGAGGATCAATACGAATTCAGGCCAACCCGAGACTACATAGTGAATTCCAGGTCAGCATGGGCTAGAGCAAGACCCTACCTCAAAAGAGAAATTCTTTTAGCCAGGCGCAGTGGCGCATGTCTTTAATCCCAGCACTTTAATCTCAGGCAGAGGTAGTAGGATCGCCATGAGTTTGAGGCCACCCTGAGACTACATAGTGAATTCCAGGTCAGCCTGGGCCAGAGTGAAACCCTACCTAGAAAAAAAAAAAAAAAATCTTTTAAATAATAATAAATAAATATACTTATATATTTTACAAAAAAAAAAAAAAAGAAAATATGCTCCAGTTTTCTGAGTGTGACCCTCTAGACACTCATTTTTCTCTTGGCTCTCTCCCTTCCCAGGGTCATCCCACCTCCCTTAATCAGAGAACGCTCTTCTAAATACACTACTTATACCCACATCCTTTCTCTAGGTCTGCTTTTTTGGGGGATCCCAACTAAAACAGATGCTTCATAAGTAGGGCTGTGCATTTCAGGAGACATGATCATGAGGCTCTCAGGTAATCAGGGGCTTCAGTGGTGTCGACCCGAAACCCCCATTATGAAGTTCCCTACAAACCTCTCATGTTCATCATTTCATCCATCAGAGATTTATGAAAGGATGGAACAAAGTGGCTTTCTAATCGTATCAATTCTTCCACATTTATTAGTGGAATTTTTTTTTTAATCGAGAACATTCCTTCATCAACGAGTGCTTTCAAGTCGAGATGAAATAGTAGAAGAATGACGGGACAAAGGCCTAATTCTTCCCGTTTTCATTCTCAGGACAAGGAACTATGCCCTACTTACTTCCCCTGGTAGTTAGTGGTATTTGTTGAGTTTGGGACTTTCTTCTTCTCTGCGTGTGTGTCTATCAGTATTATTGTGGCTAAAGTCAAGCGGCCCTGGCACATCCTGACCCCCATCACACTAATAAAACTTTTTAAAATTAAAAAGAAAGTTTAAGATTTTTATTTGTTAGAGAGAGGCAAAGAGGCAGACGGAAAGTGATTATGTGTGTGCCGGAGCCTCTGCCACTGTAAGCCTCCTCCAAGCTCATGCATCACTTTGCGCACCTGGCTTTACACGGGTACTGGGGAATCAGGCTTTGCAAACAAGTGCCTTTAATGGCTGAGCCATCTCTCCAGCCCAAAATAATTGTTTTTCTTCAAGGTAGGGTCTCAGTTTAGCCCAGGTTGAACTAGAATTCATTATGTAGTCTCAGGCCAGCCTCAAACTCACACTAATCCTCCTACCTTAACCTCCTGAGTACTGAGATTAAAGGGGTATGCCACCATGTCTGGCCAAAATAAATTTAAAAAAATAAATAAATAAAAGGCTGAAGGGATGGCTTAGCGGATAAGGCATTTGCCTGCAAAGGCCAAGGACACTCCTTCAATTCCCCATGACCCACATAAGCCAAATGCACAAGGTAGCCCATGCGTCTGGAGTTCGTTTGCAGTGGATAGAAGCCCTAGTGTGCTCATTTCCTCATTCACTCTCTCTCTTTTTCTTAAATAAATAAAAATTTAAAATAAAATTAAATAAAGCCAGAAGAACTCCTCTGGGTGGGGCCCTAGGTCAACAGCAGCCTGATGTGTGTGTTTGGAAGTTCAATTCCAGGGCCATAGACCTGTACTTTATTTTATTTATTTATTTATTTATTTATTTTTTGCTTTCTTATTTTCTTTTCTTCTGTCTCCCACTTTTCTTTAAAAAAAAAAATTACATGCGGGCTAGAGAGGTGGCTTAGCAGTTAAGGAGTTTGCCTTCAAAGCCAAAGGACCTAGGTTTGACACCCCAGGACCCATGTAAGCCAGATGCACAAGGTGGAACATGCGTCTGGAGTTCATTTGCAGGGGCTGGAGGCTCTAGCTGGCCCATTTTCTCTCTTCTCTGTCTGCCTCTTTTTCTCTCTCGTTCTCTCAAGTAAATAGATAAATTAATTTTTTTTTTAAATTACATGTGTAGCCAGGTATGGTGGCACACACCTTTAATCCCAGCACTTGGGACACAGAGGTAGGAGGATCGCAGTGAGTTTGAGGCCACCCTGAGACGACATAGTGAATTCCAGGTCAGCCTGGGCTAGAGCAAAACCCTACCTAGAAAAACCAAAAAGAAAAAGAAAGAAAGAAAAAATAAAGAAAGAAAGAAAGAAAGGAAGGAAGGAAGGAAGGAAGGAAGGAAGGAAGGAAGGAAGGAAGGAAGGAAGGAAGGAAGAAAGAAAGAGGAAAAAAATACATGCAAATTGTTAACTTTTATGCTTAAAACAAATTACAGTAAAGTTTTAATTAAAGACCTTAGGAAAATGCATTATAATACCCTAGCAATTTTTCAGGGACTGACCTCCATGACCTGACATCACTATTGCCAGCTTTATCTACATTTCAGCAAGCAGGCAGAAAACACAGTCAGATAACAAGATTTATTGGCTCACTCAGAGCTTGTCTAAAGAATCAAAACAAATGGTGGCAGGCACTGCCTGAGGTATTGATAGATCACTGGGTAGGTTAAGGTTCTCTCTTCTGTAGTGTGAACTTGGGGGGTGGGGGGAGTTGGAAGTGGGGGTTGGAGAAGGAAGGAAGGAAGGAAGGAAGGAAGGAAGGGAGGGAGGGAGGGAGGGAGGGAGGGAGGGAGGGAGGGAGGGAGGGAGGGAGGGGAAAGAAAGAGAGAGAAAGGACAGCCCAGCCTAAAGAATGAGTTCCAGGTCAGCCAGACCTCACTTCAAAATAAATACTCTCTGTCTCTTTCTCTCAAAGAAAGAAAGAAGGAAGGAAAGAAAGTGAGAGATTGAAAAGAGAGAGAAAGAAAGAAAGAAAGAAAAAGCTGGAGAGATGGTGCAGCAGTTGAGGCACTTGCCTGCAAAGCCTAAGAACCCGAGTTTGATTCCCCAGTACCCATTAACGCCAGGGTACAAGGTGGTGCATAAATATGGAATTCATTTGCCGTGGATAGAGGCCCTGGCATGCCCATTCTCTCTCTTTCTATTTGCTTCTTTTTCTCTATCTTACTCTCAAATAAATAAATAAACAACTATTTAAAGATTTTTTATTATTGACAACTTCCATAAGTATAGAATATATATGATAATCCCTGCCCCCTCACTTTTCCCTTCACAACTCCACTCTCCATCATACCCCCTCTTTCTCTCAGCCTCTCTTTTATTTTGATGTCAACATCTTTTCCTCCTCTTATGATGGTATTGTGTAGGTAGTGCCAGGCACTGAAAGGTCATGGATATCTAGGCCATTCTGTGCCTGGAAGAGTGCATTGTAAGGAGTCCTATCCTTTGGCTCTTACATTCTTCCCAGCACCTTTTCCACAATGAAACTATATATATATATATGTATATACACACACACACACACACACACACACACACACACACACACACACACACACACATATATATTGGTTTTTTGAGGTAGGGTCTCACTCTAGCCAAGGCTGACCTGGAATTCACTATGTAGTCTCAGGGTGGCCTCGAACTTATGGCCATCCTCCTACCTCTGCCTCCTGAGTGTTGGGATTAAGGGCTTGCACCACCACGCCTAGTGAAACAATCATTTTTTTTTAAATAAATAATTTTGTGCTTTTTCAAGGTAAGGTCTCACTTGAGCCCAGATTGACCTGGAAGTCACTCTGTAGTCCCAGGCTGACCTCAAACTCATGATGATCCTCCAACCTCAGCCTCCCAAGTGTTGGGACTAAAGACATGCACCACCATGCCCAGCATTAAATTCGCTTTTACATATTCAGTGAATTTTAATAAATTTTATCCATAATCTTTTTATCTTTAGCCAGGCAGCTTCCCTGCTCTTTCACCTCTGTCCTTCACATGTGATCCTATCCTCTTGGGCAATGTCTTGGCTTTGAGACCCAAGGCGATGCTCCCAGGCTCATGTTGTCTGTTTTCTGCCCAGACCTGAAATCAATCACTCCTAGGAACCCTGGATCCTGGTAGCAGGAGAACGCAGTCTGGTTCCCTGTTGTGCGAGGTGATGGTGGGCTGCCTCTGCTTCTCAACTTTGAGCACCAAGAAGGTCAAATCCATACTGTGCAACAGGAAAAACCAAAGGATTATGAGTTTCTGCAGATCTTTCCAAATCAAATATAACATTTCAAGGTTCTTATTTAATCTCTTTGATCCTATCCTCATAACTTTTTCTCACACACTGAAGATCTTAGATTTTTGCATTAGCATAATTACTCATTTGCATTATCTTGTGATTTTTATAAAACAGTTTAAAAATGTCAATACTTTTTTACTAACAGTAAGACTTTCAAATGAAGTTTTAAGAATTCTTTGAAGCTCCTTTTGTCTTTAGAAAATTTTAAGGATATGCAGTGAATATGCCGTGAGGAAAGCCACCTAAAATAATTATTTTCACTGGATGTTTGTATCACCAACTTGCTCTACATTTGTGATGGTTTGACTCAGGTGCCCCCATAAACTTGGGTGTTCCAAATGCTAGGTCCCCAGCTGATGGAGATTTGGGAATTAATGCTTCCTGGAGGCAGTGCACTGTTGGGGGCAGGTAGGCTTTGGGCATTATAGCCAGTTTCCCATGCCAGTGTTTGGCACATTCTCCTGTTGCTGTTGTCCACCTTATGTGGGCCAGGGGGTGATGTCCACCCTATGCTCATGCCATCATTTTCCCTGCCATCATGGAGCTTCCACTTGAGTCTGTAAGCCAAAAAAAAACCCCTTTTTCCCAAAAGCTGCTCCTGGTTGGGTGATTTCTGCCAGCAATGCAAACCTGACTGCAACAACATTCAAGGTCTTTCATCCCAGAATGCTTTCCAACTTTAGCGACTGCTTTTTTTCCTCCTCCTTTCCTTTTGATTTAACGTTTTTGAATATATTAAATATTTATATGTTTCCAAAGTCAAAACCACATAAAAAGTTTGTATCTAAAAATTTCTTTTCCATCACTATCCCTCTACTCTGCTCCTTCCCCGTAAATAATCATTTTCATTCTTTATTTGCTTATTTGTTTATCCTTTCAGTGTTTCTTTTTGCAAATATAAACAATTTGTACACATACATAATCAAATATTCCCCTTTGTTATCACTTGTATGGTAAACGTTCCTGGCAGCTCCCAGCTGTTGGTGCTGTTGGGGCGGGATTTGTGGTTCAGTTAGAAGGTGGAATCTAGTGGGAGGAAGTTAGGTCATTTGGGGCGTGTCCTTGAAGGCAATAATAGAACCTTGGGCCTTTCTTTTCTCTGTTTGCAAGCCCTGTGAAGTGAGCTCCACTGTGCACATTGCCTCCGTGATGCTCTGCCTTGCCATAAGCCCAAAACAGCCAAGTGACTGTGGACTGAAACCTCTGAATTGTGAGCCAAATGGCCTGGGTTCAATTTCCCAGGGCAGATGTAAAACCAGATGCACTGCGTAGTACATGCATTTGGAGTTCAGTTGTAGTGGCAGGAGGTCCTGGTGTGCTCATTTCTCAGTCTGTCTCCCCCCACCCCCCCCCTCTCTCTCCCCTTGCAAATAAGTAAGAATGAAAACAAACAAACAAACAACAAAAGTAACCAGAGCCAGGTGTGGTGGTGCACACCTTTAATCTCAGCACTCAGGAGGCAGAGGTAGGAGGATTGTTATGAGTTCAAGGCCACCCTGAGACTACATTGTGAATTCCAGGTCAGGCTGGTCTAGAGCAAGACCTTACCCCCAAAAGACAAACAAACAATAATAATAACAATGAAAACAGTTAACAGTAAAGAACCTTAACCTGATTTTGGGTGTCAAGAAGACTTCCCTGAGGAATAATGTCTAAACTGAAATCCAATGAAAAATTACAAATCAGCCAGGAACAGTGGGTGGGGAAAACTCTTGGGTCGAAAAGAAAAATATAACCAGAAAGTTAAATAATCAAATTAATAACAATGGAAATGCTGGCACTGGAGAGATGACTCAGCAGCTAAAAGCTCTTGCTTGCAAAGTCTAAAGGCCTGGGTTCAGTTCCCCACTACCCACATAAAGTCAGAGCTTGAAGTGGCACATGCATCTGAAATGCGTTTACACTCACAGGAGGCCCTGGAATGCCCATGGTGTCTGTCTGTCCCTCTCTCTCTCTCTCTCTCTCTCTCTCTCTCTCTATTTTTATCAAATAAATAAATAATATTTCTTAAAAATGGAAATGCTTTATGAGATAACACCTATAGAGTCTATAGTGATTCATATTCAGAGGATAATTTAAAACTTCAAATTATTATATTGTCAAAAATGCTAAAAATAGCCAGGCGTGGTGGCATACACCTTTAATCCCAGCACTTGGGAGGCAGAGGTAGGAGGATTGCCGTGAGGTCAAGGCCACCCTGAGACTACATAGTGAGTTCCAGGTCAGCCTAGTCTAGAGTGAGACGCTGCATTGAAAAAAAAAAATGCTAAAAATAAATAAACCTAATATAACTTAAGAATCTAAAAAAAAAAAAAAAAACAAACAAGAAAAGTCAAAGAAAGTAGAACAAAACTAATAAAGATGAAATAAGACACCAATGAAATAGAAAAGAAAGAAATACATTTAGAAAGATACATTTCAAGACTGGGATTTTGAATCATCTTTTTAAAGTAACATCACTAGCAAGCTTAAATAAGAAAAATGGGAAATAGATATAAAGGATGAGAAAGGAGATAAAACAGTGGTTAAAGGAGAAAATGAAGCAATGGAAATATGCTGAGAGGCTAGAGAAGCGGCTCCGTGGTTAAGGCGCTTACTGGCAAGGCCAAATGCCCTAGGTTTGATTCCCTGGTACCCACGGAAAGCCAGGTGCACAAGGTGGCACGTGCATGTGGAGTTCGTTTGCAGTGGCTGGAGGCATTGGCACACCCATTCTCTCTCTTTCTCTTTCTCTCTCTCTGCATATTACTCTCTCTCTTTCTCTTTCTCTCTCTCTGCATATTACTCTCTCTCTCAAAAAATAAATAAAAATATTTTGAAAAAGCATGAGAGAGGATCAGTGACACTTAGTGTGATTGCCAGGTAGCCTTAGGGACCCATTTAAGGTTGGTAGGCAAGAATTATAAGAATTGAGCAAGCTAATCTATTAAACATGAAAAGCATTGGATCAGAATCTGCCACATAGAAAATGCTTTGTAAGAATTAGCTATTATTAGCCTGGAGAGATGGCTTAGCAGTTAAGGTTCAACTGCCCAGGTCCCACATAAGCCAGACACACAAGGTGATGCAAGCTCAAGGATGCACATGTGCACAAGGTGGCACATGTGTCTGGAGTCCAATTGCAGTGGCTGGCTGGAGGCCCTGGAGCACCAATTCCCTCTCTCATTGCAGTTAAGGCATTTGGACCCAGGTTCAATTCCCCAGGACCCACGTTAGCCAGATGCACAAGGGGGCGCATGTGTCTGGAGTTTGTTTGCAGTGACTGGAGGCCCTGATGCACCCATTTTCTCTCTCTCCTTCCTCTGTCAAATAAATAAATTAAATTTTAAGTAATTAGCTATTTTTTTTAATTAATTCATTTAGTTTTGTTTTTTCAAGGTAGGTTTTCATTCTAGCTCAGACTGGTCCAGAATTCACTATATATGCTCAAGGTGGCCTCAAATTCATGGCAATCCTACTTCTGCCTCCCGAGTGCTGGGATTAAAAGCGTGCACCACCACACCCAGCAAGAATTAGCGCGCTCTCTCTCCCTGTCTCTCTCTCTTTCTCTCCCTCTCATATGTATTATATATATGTGTGTGTGTGTGTGTGTGTGTGTGTGTGTGCATATATATATATATATATATTACATATGACATATGTATATAATATATACATATGCACATATATTTATTTATTTTTGGTTTTTCATGGTAGGGTTTCACTCTAGCCCAGGCTGACCTGGAATTCACTTTGTAGTCTCAGGGTGGCCTCGAACTTATGGAGACCCTCTGCCTCCACCACCATGCCTGGCTTTTTTCTTTCTTTCTTTTTTTCTTTTTTTCTTTTTTTTTTTTTTTTTCATTTTTCGAGGTAGTATCTCACTCTAGCAAAGGCTGACCTAGAATTCACTATGTAGTCTCAAACTCATGGTAACCCTACCTCTGTCTGTTGAGTGATGGGATTAAAGACACTGGGTAAATTAGCCATTATTATTTAAAATTAAGTACTGAAAGATCTGAGACAAACAAAACCATAGTATGAAGGATGTTATGATAGGAAGAAATCTATTCATTTTTGGCATTTTGTATATTTGCAGAGAGTGAAAGAATTTGACCCTAGGACTGGGCATGGTGGCGCACACCTTTAATCTCAGCACTCAGGAGGCAGAGGTAGGAGGATCGCCGTGAGTTCAAGGCCTCCCTGAGACTACATAGTCTCCAGGTCAGCCTAGGCCAGAGTGAGATCCTACCTTGAAAAACCAAAAACAAAAAAAGAAAGAGAGAGAGAGAGGGCTGGAGAGATGGCTTAGCAGTTAAGCGCTTGCCTGTGAAGCCTAAGGACCCCAGTTCGAGGCTTGATTCCCTAGGACTCATGTTAGCCTGATGCACAAGGGGGCGCATGCATCTGGAGTTCTTTTGCAGTGGCTGGAGGCCCTGGCACACCCATTCTCTCTCTCTATCTGCCTCTTTCTCTCTGTCTGTCGTTCTCAAATAAATAAATAAAAAAAAAAATTTAAAAAGAGAGAATTTGGCCCATTAGAATGCTGGTCTTGTAACTCCAATTAAAGTGGGTAATGGAGTAATTGATTAAGACTTACAATTTCAAGTTTAAAACCCACTGAAGAAACATGCAATATTGGAACAACTAAGTAAGTTTTAGGATTGCTATATTTATTAGTTTAATTTTCTCAATTGACAAAAACTATTTTGTACTTAGGAAGGTTTGGTTTGTTAAGTGAGAACATTTAAATACTGAAAAAAATCACATATTTTAAAATTTATCATTGCCTAATTTATCATTAGAATGGTAAAGGTGTTTAATTCACTGAGTTCATAAATGGGACCAAGTATTATTCAAGGTCTCCTTAAAAATGATTGTTAATATTTATTAGCCTTATAAATAGGATAATAAGATTTGTAAGCTGAACATAAAACCTAAGGAAGGATCAAGGTTTTTGAAATTTGTAATTTTAATAAAATTGAGTCCATTTTTAAAACCCAAAATAAACCTTCTCAAGGGTATCAGCCAATTCTAGGAGCAACCAGTCCTCATGGAAGAGTAACAAACAAACAAAAAGATCAGGGCTAGCCGGGCGTGGTGGCGCATGCCTTTAATCCCAGCACTTGGGAGGCAGAGGTAGGAGGATTGCCATGAGTTCAAGGCCACCCTGAGACTACAGAGTTAATTCCAGGTCAGCCTGGACCAGAGTGAGACCTTACCTCAAAAAACAAAAAAAACAAAACAAAAAAATAAATAAATAAAAAGATCAGGGCTGGAGAGATGGCTTAGCCGGTAAGGCGCTTGCCTGCAAAGCCAAAGGAACCAGGTTTGACTACCCAGGACCCACGTTAGCCAGATGCACAAGGGGGCGCACATATCTGGAGTTTGTAGTGACTGGAGGCCCTGGCGCACCCATTCTCTCTCTCTCCCTCCCTCCCTCTCTCTCTTTCTCTCTCTCTCTCTCCTTACCTATTTCTGTATCTCTCTCTCAAATAAAAATAAAATATTATCGCTGGGTGTGGTGGCACATTCCCCCAGCTCTCAGGAGGCAGAGGTAGGAAGATCACAGTGAGTCTGAGGCCACCCTGAGACTAAAGAATGAATTCCAGGTCTGCCTGAGCTACAGTGAGACCCAACCTGGAAAAACAAAAAC